>NC_080539.1:160099235-160699235 GCF_028640845.1 Ahaetulla prasina
TTAGTGCACATGGTATGGCACTCACTGTTAAATGCTTGGTTTTGCTTGATAGCAGGGCTGATAGTCTTACCCATACAGACATCTATGTTACATGCACTGATAACCCTTTTAGTTTTCGATTGCTGGGGACAGAAATTTTCTGTATCAGTTAATTCTCTGTCCCCACTGTTCAGTTTAAATGTTTATCCAGAAAATCTGTGAATGTATTGCTAAGTAACTCAGACCCTTTCTTTGATGGATGCAATCCATCTCTTTTGTACAATTTTTCATTGGACCAGTTGCAGATATCATGACTAATAAAACCAAAGCCTTCCCTTTTACACCACTCCTTTAGCCACACATTAAACTCCACTACACGCTGGCCTTTACCTTTTTGTTCCTTATGTACTGGTAAAACCTCTGAAAAGTTAAGCCTACAACCTATGCTATTAAGTTCATACCCCAAGCTCTGGAAATCATTCTGCACAGAAAGCACATCCTTTTGGGACAGATCATTTGTGCCAAGATGTATAATAGCATCAACATCAGAATCCTTACTGGCATTCTTGACTATCTTAAGAATACGTGCATGTGGCTGTTTTTTGTTTGTTTGTTTGTTTCTATGTTTGTTTGTTTTTATTATTTTTCTGACTCATCATGGCTATATAAGGTGCAACTCCCCTTCTCTGTCCCATGATTTTTTTTAATTTAGCCATCTACTGGTATGTATCATTATATAAAAAAAGGCAGATTGCATTACCCGAAAACAAGATAGCAGGTATAGGTATAAACATAAACATAAACAAAGGAAGTAAGTACAAATAAATGGGGACAGTAGGACAGGGATGGTAGGCATGCTGGTGCGCTTATGCACACCCCCTTTATGGACCTCTTAGGAATGGGGTGAGGTCCACTGTAGCCAGTTTGAGGTTGAAGCTTGCAAAACATTTGATCATTGGGGGCTTTAGTGTAGTGATACTGTAGTTAATTGAGGATGGTTTTACACTTTTATCTGTTTTCCTTATCTAAAACACTTACTTTACATGCCTGACTCCTGTTGGTTAGGCTGAGATTCTGAGGGCTTTTTGTTACTTCCTTCCCCTCTCAGTGTCTTTTCTAACACTGATTTTACTGATTCATGTAATGGAGGAGAGTACATTACAACTTCTTAGTTATGGAGACTTATGTAAACTGACCCTTCCTCCTCCTCCTCCTCCTCCTCCTCCTCCTCCTCCTCCTCCTCCTCCTCCTCCTCCTCCTCCTCCTCCTATTATTATTATTATTATTATTATTATTATTATTATTATTATTATTATTATTATTATTATTATTATTATTATTATTATTATTATTATTATTATTATTTACACAAAATGACAGTATACACAGCAAACAAGATAACTATGCTGGATTTCATATCACAGGATCACTAGTCGAACACTTCCCAAGCGTTTAGGACTGTGTGATGTATCGGCGAATTATGTGAGCAGATCCCAGTAAGGTGGCCTTCTGCAGCTGACCAATGGTGTTCTTGTCAGCGCCAATTGCTTTTAAGTGCTTGCCTAGGTCTTTAGGCACAGCTCCCAGTGTGCCAAGTACCACTGGAACCACCTGCACTGGTTCATGCCAGGGTCTCTGCAATTCAATTCTCAAATCTTGATATTAGATATTATTATTATTATTATTATTATTATTATTATTATTATTATTATTATTATTATTATTATTATTATTATTATTATTATTATTATTATTATTAATTAAACATGAAACTAAGTCAACTGAACATTTAAAAATGTGTCACAAAGGTAATTGACTGGTTCTAATGGTTGATATGGGTTGCTGCCAGCGTCCTGGGTATCAACCAAATATCTTCTTAAAATATATGATGTTCCTAGTAACGCAGTTCTTTGCAGTTCTGCTGGAGTTGTTGCAGGAAGCTGCAATTTCTTGATATGTTTTTTTAAAATTCTTGGACATGGTACCAAGTGCCCCAATGACAATGGGTATCACTCTTACATGTTTTACCATAGCTGTGTAGTTTCGATGGCCAGGTCATGATATTTCATGATTTTTTCCAGTTCTTTGTCTTTGACTCTGGCATCTCCTGGTACAGTGATATCAATAAACTTTACGCTTCGGCCCTCGACAACTGTGATATCTGGTGTGTTATGTTCCAAATGATGATCCGTCTGTATTCGAAAGTCCCACAAGATCTTCATTGTCTCATTTTCGATAACTTTTCCCACTTTGTGCTCTCATGATGACAACGGCAATGATACTACTACTAGTACTAATACTGCTACTTATTACTATTATTATCATCTTTATTCATTAAACATGAAACTCAGTCAACTGAACATTCAAAAAGGCATCACAAATACCATTGACTGGTGCTAATGGTTGATACGGGTTGCTGCCAGTGTCCTAGCTATCAACCAAGTACCTTAAGATGTACGATGTTCCAAGTAGCGCGTTTTTTTGCAGTTCTGCTGGTGTTATTGCAGGAAGCTGCAATTTGTTGGTGTATCTTATAAAATTCTTGGACATGGTATCAAATGCCCTGATGACAATGGGTATCACGGTTACATGTTTCATCCATAGCCATGTAGTTTCAATGGCCAGGTCACAATATTTCATGATTTTTTCCAGTTCTTTTTCTTCAACTCTGGCATCTCCTGGTACCACGATGTCAATAAATTGTACGTTTCGGTTTTCCACAACTGTGATATCTGGTGTGTTGTGTTCCAAGTGATGATCCGTCTGTATTCGAAAGTCCCACAAGATTTTCACCTTCTCATTTTCTATAACTTTTTCCACTTTATGTTCCCATGACTTTTTGGATACAGGCTAGTTGTATTTTTTACATAATGATCAGTGGATTAATTTAGCAACTCGGTCATATCTACCTTTGTAATCAGTTTGAGCGATTTTGCTGCATTCACATATTAAATGTGAAACAGTTTCAACTTTGTTGTTGCAAAGTTGGCAGTTTGGTGTTGTGTCTCGTCCGATCTCACCACCACAGCCGGGGTCTGCTTATCTGCTTCCGAATTCTGAAGAATGTCCTAGCAGGCCTCCCGGCCCCAGCCCTGGCTCCATGCCCAGAGAGGCTGAGGAGGGGGCATCTCCCGGCCCCAGCCCTGGCTCCATGCCCAGACAGGCTGAAGAAGAGCAAGTATCTCCAGCCCCCAGCTCTGGCTCCATGCCCAGGCAAACGGAGCAACTAGACCCCTCCCCCTCCTCCACAGCAGGTGAGCCTGAGGAGGGTCTATTACCAACAGCTGCTGATTGGAGTGACCCTCGCTTCAGAAGGATTGATAGGCGGCGGCGTCAGAAGGAAGGGAGGGGCAGGCCTGGATAAGTGCTGAGTCATGGAGCCACACCCCATGGCCTATATAAAGGATCTGCTTTCTGGCAGTCTCTGAGTCAGGCAAAGTCTAAACATATCTTGCTGAAGTCACTTTCTGGTCTCCTGCCTGCCCAGAGGACTTTGCTAGGACTTTGGCAGAGCTGCAGAGGCATGCCTGATTCGGATTTCCCTGACCCGGCCGTCAGCGGAGGAGTGGGACACGACATTTGGATTGTCAGTGAATTTTTGTATCTTTGCTTTCATGACATTAGTTTGTAGTGCTTGTTCTTGAGCAGCTAGTATTAAACCTTCCGTTTCTTTCTTGATGGTTCCCATCTTAAGCCATGCCCATGTCAAGTTGTCATCACATTTTCCTTCAATGTTTTTCAAGTGCTGTCCATGCAAAGCTTTGGTTTTCCATCTATTTAATCTGTCATCCAGCTGTTTCTCTGCCTTATATTCTGCCTTTGTTTCTGTTGTTTTTATAGTGCTCTCTGTTTTTACAGCCTGCAGCAATTTTTCTGTACTTTGGTTCACATAATGATTCAAACTTCGTTTTTCTCTCCCTATTTTTCTTGGCAGGTACAACCTGTCGATGTCACTTCGTGGATGTAAAGCGTGGTACATATTCAAAAGTTTGTGCGTTTTCCGGTCCAAGTTTTCTAGTTTAGCCAAAGTCCAGTTGATGATTCCAGCTAAGTAGCATATCACTTGAACTGCCCATGTATTGATGCCTTTAATTATGTTTCCAGCCTTGAGCTTTGATTTTAATATTTTGTGGACCCTTTTGATGTATTCCTTTTGCGTTGACTTTTTGACTTTTCCATTCAAGATGTTATCTGCTTCCAATATGCCTAGGTATTTGTAGCCATCATCCTTTGCTAATGCTTTAACTATGTTTTCATTTCCCAGTTCTATTCCTTCTATTTTTTTCATTTTTCCTTGCTGCATGGATAATATACCACATTTTTCAAGTCCAAAGTTCATTTTGATGTCGCTGCTGAACAGTTGAACTGTGTTGTTGTTGTTGTTGTTGTTATTAACTTTATTCATTAAACATGAAACTCAGTCAACTGAACATTCAAAAAGGCATCATAAATACCATTGACTGGGACTAATGGTTGATACGGGTTGCTGCCAGCATCCTAGGTATCAACCAAGTACCACCACCTCCTCCTCCTCCTCCTCCTCCTCCTCCTCCTCCTCCTCCTCCTCCTCCTCCTCCTTCTCATTATTATTATTATTATTATTATTATTATTATTATTATTATTATTATTATTATTATTATTATTATTATTATTCGTAAATGAAGTTTATCTTTATGGTACTATGTGTAGCATGAGCCTTATCAAAATTATACTATTAATTTTAGATTATTATTTTTCTCATTCCTTTTTTGCTATATGAGAATGATAAGTAGGCAGCATCCGTTGTCCTCTTCATTTAGGGTTGTTGGCTATTCCACACTAATCAGGGGAAAATCTTTGCTGTATGAAAATGACATATGGGAGGAGGGAGCTGGAAAAGTCTGATTAGTGGAAAACGTGTCCACGCCTCTCAGAACTTCAAAGGAATAGGATGATTGATGAAGGCCTTAGCAAGGCATGCTTTATGCACTCATTTGTTCTGTAAGACTTCATTTAACAGGCATTTTGTGTGTTTTCCATCCTCATACTACCAACATAAAAGGAGTAAAAGCATGCCAAGAGATTTTCCATGTTTCTTGGAAGAGAAGAGTATCATAAATTAGATTTCATTGTTAGCCAAGTGGGTTGGAGCTACTTGTACTGTACTTCAGCAATATCTGGAAGGCCACACATAGCTTGCTCTTCTTGAGTTATTTCAAGGGAAACTCACAGAAACTTATTTCCCAGCTATCACGGTTAGCTTGACAGGGGCTGTCTAAGCTTGTAGACAGTTTAATACGCATGTCAATTTGGAGCTCGTTTCTTGGCTGCAGAGGCTTTTCCTGGAGGCCTCTAATGGTGAAACGGAGGCTGGGGGCACCGCACATGAGCGGGAGCAAGAAGCTGCAGCAGAAGTGGGCCAGCAGTGGGCTCCTGCTAGGCGGGATTGTCAGAGCCGCTGCTACGAGGTGAGTCAGTGGAAGACATCCCCCTTAAATAAGACCTAATGCCTTTCTTGTGGAAAAAATATATAAGACTGGGCAGTGGTGAAATCCAAATGTTTTTACTACTGTTTCTGTGGGCGTGGCTTGTGGGCATGGTGTGGCTTTGTGGGAGTGGCAGGGGAAGGATACTGCAAAATATCCATTCCCACCCCACTCCAGGGGAAAGATACTGCAAAATCCCCATTCCCTCCCCACATCTGTGGGAAGGATATTACAAAATCTCCATTCCCACCCCACTCTGGGGCCAGCCAGACGTTGTATTTGCCAGTTCTCCAAACTACTCAAAATTTCCGCTACCGGTTCTCCAGAACCTGTCAGAACCTGCTGGATTTCACCCCTGAGACCGGGTCTTATTTTCAGGGAAACATGGTAGTTGCCACAGATGCCCCTGACTTGAAGATGCTACCCTGGTCTACATCCTAGCCTCATAACTCTTCACTTGTTTTTTTTTTGAGGGATTTGATTTGCATTTTACATAGCTTGCTTGAGCAATTCCACTAATCTTTTCATTCAGTTTCCATCTGACTTGTATTTCTCTCATTCATTAAGCCAAGTGATCCAAATGAGTCATACAGCATTAAGCAACATGCTAAAAGTAATCATCAGGTCTGGGCAGGACTAAGATTCGGGAGCTGCCTCTTTCTCTTGATGACAACCTGCACCTCTGCAGAAGTGGCTAGATCTGTAGTTCTTGAGCATAGCATTCTACAGGAGACAGTTCTAGTTAAGTTCCAGGAAAAAAAAGAATGGTAAATTCACTTTACTAGGTAGAAAAAAGCTGCTGGCGATTGTTGCTTCAGTCATATCTTGACACTTGCTAATGTACTTTTGTGTCTTTTCTTTTCTTTTTGTGCCTGGCTTGTGACTGTGTCTTCTTATGGTTGGTTTATTACTCAAGAGTAGAAAGGAAAATGACAAATCTTTTCTTGATATTTGGGGATTCGGATGGATTTGCCATCAGCTCTGTGTCCCTCAGACTGAATCCTCTTATGGCAGGGAGTGGCTCCAGAGAGTGACAGTGTAGTATATATTCCAGAGGCTTCAAGATTTTCAAGACATTTACAATGACATCATTTCTTCATTGCCCACAATATTCAGATAGATCACCTACAGGGACAACTTTCTCAAATGGTCCATTGCACACCTTCAATATCAGTCCCTTCAATGCTGTAATCAAGGGTCTTCAAAAACTGAGGTCTCTGGTTCTACCCAGTCTCTTTTGCAATTATCCCTTCATTGGCTATCCAATAATTATTGTAAAAGTAGGTTCTAGCCAGTGGTGGGATTCTATCGGTTCGGGACCGGTTCGGCTGAACCGGTAGTTCCCACTTCCTGCTGAGAGTGAACTGGTTCTCTGTTGCTGTGAAAGTGGGCCCGCCCACCCACCTGTCTCCGGATTATACTGAAGCTTTATTTCTGCTTCTGAAGCCCAGCTGATCAGGGACAGCAGATTGAATTGGCCCTCCTCAGCTGTTTTCCTTGCTCGTTTCCTTTTTGGAACGCAGAAGTTCAATTTTATGGAAACTGTGCATGCGAAGCGCACGCTCAGCGAACAGGTTGTTCAACCAGTAAGATCCCACCCTGGTTCTAGCTCACTTATATTTCACTATTATAACTTGTAAGCTTTTTTCAGACCAACTGCTCTCGTGTTATCGTGCAGTATAAACCACGAGTACATTGTTAAGCCTTTAAAATGTTTACCAGTGAAAATAACCCCTATACTTTTAAAACAGAAAAGAGCCAGCAGCATAATAGTTGTTATTACAGGACTTGAATGTACTACAAAGCCAGTGTTTATGTTCGCTGAGTTCTTGAAAGCACTTTCCAGTTTCCTTTAGTTAATTGTCCTCTTCTCTTTAAAGGAAGCTGAATTTCCTTTCACTTAAACAGATGGTGCTAGGTAAAGGAATGTGATCATCTGTGATTTGGATGCAAATGTCCTGGCAGAAATATACTTGCCATTACATAGACTTCGGTACACAAATAAAATGTTATGTGCACGAAGAATATGTAACTATTCTGGTTAAAGGGTAGTTATAAGGACAGGTGATAATAGTATTAATCTGTGGGAAAACTGGATATGGTTTGTTCCCAGACATAATAGGTGTTCGTTCTCTCTGTCTCTCTTTTCTGTGAAAAACAACACAAACAAAAGTTGTCCAGAGTTATCTAATTTGGCAAGATTATCGCCATTCTAACCTTTGTGACCCAGTATGTGTTCCTTCCTGTAGGAAAAATGTCTTGCTGTTTGTTCAACACTTTATAATTATCACTGCCAGAACCCTCTGAGCATAAAGACAGGTACAATTTAAGAAATTAAAAGGGGGGGAGGGGGGAGGGAGGGAGGGAGGGAGGGAGGGAGGGAGAAAGAGAGAGAGAGAGAGAGAGAGAATCTTTGCAGGTTCAGCTTTCTCCCAGTTGTGGAGTTTGAAAGACCAGTTTAATATACTTGCAAATTGTAATTTTGGTTCAGCTGTGCAACTTAACTTTACAAGTCAGGCCAGCTGCCTGCCTTTAAACAATTAATTAAACAAAGAAGTGTAGGTCTGTGTGTATCTTTCTGTGTTTGTCTAGGGGTGAGTTTTACCAATCACAAACAGAAATTCCCCTTTTTCCCACTGCAAAACTGCTATGGGCATTGAAAGTGATGGTGTTCTAGACCAGGGGTCTCCAACCTTGGCAACTTTAAGACTTGTGGACTTCAACTCCCAGAATCCCTGCCAAAGCTGGCTGAGGAATTCTGGGAATTGAAGTCCACAAGTCTTAAAGTTGCAAAGTTGGAGACCCCTGGTCTAGACAGCAGCCACAAGTGACTTGCACTTCAACTTTGAAAAGCTAGATCTGCCTGAATTAGAAAAGAGAAATATTTTGTTTGTGTGCTGAACACAGCAAGATTCTCTGACATCTATGTTCCCTGTAGTTAGGTGACAGGTAGAATTCATTATCGATTGCTATGGCAGGCTCTTGTTTATAAATAACAAAAGTTAGTGCAGCAAAGCAATCAGAAGAAGTATACTTCTATGTTGTTGTTTTTTTTGGTTTTTTTTTGCATTTATATCCCGCCCTTCTCCGAAGACTCAGGGCGGCTTACACTATGTCAAGCAATAGTCTTCATCCATTTGTATATTATATTGTATATTATATTATATTATATTATATTGTATATATTGTATATTATGTTCTGTATCAGCGTTTCTCAACTTGGCAGCTTTTAGAAGTGTGGAATTCAATTCTCAGAATTCCCCAGCCAATACACAGAAGATATCCAGACATCTTAAAATTGGGTTGAGAAGCAGCATTCTAAATATCTGAAGCAAATTTATCAGGTTCCTAAGCCAATCTGATTAATAGCAATAGCACTTAGACCAGGCCTGTTAAACTGGCGGCCCGCAGGCCAGATGCGTCACGTGCAGGCCACACCTATCCCGGCTCTGCAAAGGCAAAATAAATGTTGCGATATGTCACAATACATCACGTGACGTCGAGTTTGACACACATGACTTAAACTTCCATACCACCCCATAACACTTACACTTACAGCACTCTCTAAGGGGTTTACAACATTAGCATATTGCCCTCCAACAAACTGGGTCTTCCTTTTCCAACCTTGGAAGGATGAAAAGCAAAGTCCATTTTGAGCTGGTCAGGATTGAACTCCTGACTGTGGGCACAGTTAGTCTGCAAAACAGAGCTGAGGTGGCACAGTGGTTAGAGTATAATACTTGCAGGCTACTTCAGCTGATTGCTAGCTGTAGTTCAGCAGTTCAAATCTCACCAGCTCAAGGTTGACTCAGCCTTACCACCGAGGTTGGTAAAATGAGGGCACAGATTATTGGGGGCAATAGGCTGACTCTGTAAACCGCTTAGAGAGGGCTGTAAAGCACTGTGAAGCAGTATATAAGTCTAAGTGCTGTTGCTACTGCTAAAAGGTAAAGGTAAAGGTTCCCCTCGCACATACGTGCTAGTCGTTCCTGACTCTAGAGGGCAATGCTCATCTCCGTTTCAAAGCCAAAGAGCCAGCGCTGTCCAAAGATGTCTCCGTGGTCATTTGGCCGGCATGACTCAACGCCAAAGGCTCACGGAACGCTGTTACCTTCCCACCAAAGTGGTCCCTATTTTTCTACTTGCATTTTTTACGTGCTTTCGAACTGCTAGGTTGGTAGAAGCTGGGACAAGTAACTGGAGCTCACGCCGTTACAGGGCACTAGGGATTCGAATTGCTGAACTGCCGACATTTCGACGACAAGCTCAGCGTCTTTCCCACTAAGCCAACGCGTCCCTATTGCTAATACTGGGCCGCGGTGTGGCTCAGGCTGTAAGACAGCCTGTTATTAAACAGCTGCTTGCAATTACTGCAGGCTCGAGTCCCACCAGGCCCAAGGTTGACTCAGCCTTCCATCCTTTATACAGTAGGTAAAATGAGGACCCAGATTGTTGGGGGGGCAATAAGTTAACTTTGTATATAAATATACAAATAGGATGAGACTATTGCCTTACACCATGTAAGCCGCCTTGAGTCTTCGGAGAAGGGCGGGATATAAATGTAAATTAAAAAAATAATAATACTGCATTCTAACTACTTTGCCACCAGGGCTTTTAAACAGATTAAACAATTAGTCCAGGCCAAGGAAGTCCAAGTAAAAGTTTTTATATTACAGTGGTCTTCAGATATTGGTAAGTTCTCTATTTGTTTTTGTTTACAGTAATAATAGAACAAAATTTCAAGAATTTAATACAGGTAGTCCTTGTTTAGTAAGTCCCTCATTTAAAAGCTATTCACACTTATAATTATGATGAAAAAGTAACTTGGCAACTAGTCCTTGCATTTATGAGCTTTGCAGGTCTGCAAAGAAAATGAAAGCTGAAGTAAGATCAAAAGCACATTCACTTAACGACTGCTTTGTTTAATGACCTAATTGAGGGTCCCAATTGTGGTAGTTGAATGAGGACTGTCTGTATAATTAATAAACGCTAGCATTAGCAGAAATATACATATGCACAATAAAAAATAACAACTAGAAACATCCCTTTCTGAAGCGTATATAATCAAAACAGAGATGCAAAATATGCACATAAAATATACACAGAATGTAATTACTTGGAAATATTTTATCACATGTTTCACTTTATTTGTCACAACTTTTATTATCTAACAGGAGGAATGTAATATAACATTACAATGGCAAAGTTTGACTCAGATCAGAGGAGAAAAAAAACCAAGGAGTTATAAAATGACATAAATGATAATTCAACCATCCAATTCGGCAATAGAATAAGTTTTTTAATTGTTGTTTTTAATTTGTATTTATATGTATTTTAACTGCCTGTGAACCGCCCTGAGTCCTTAGGGAGATAGGGCGGTATATAAATTTGAAAAATAAATAAATAATAAATAAACCAAGTTATGCTTATACCAGAGCACCAACAGATGCTTTGGATGAATATTTTAGTTCATAGGTTGTTGTTTAGCATGATTTCGTGCTATTTTATTGCTCTTTTATCCATCACAACATGGTCTTTGCTTCTTTTATTTCTGATCTGGGAGATGAAAATCAACTTACTGGTCAGATAGCTAGGAGCTAGATCTGACCAATGCACGATACCTGACAAATTCTGTTTCCATGTTCCCTTAATAAAATATTTGCAACCCATGTTAGATGCTTTCCTATCGTTCAGAAGAACGACGTTCCAAGGTGTTCAGAGCCAAGGAAATTTTACAACTGCTCTCTGTTAGCTTGGCAGGGTGACAAAAAGCTGCCTTGTGGTTTTCTGACATTCGACTGTCAGTGCAGCCTCTTTTATAACGATCCAAATGAGCTGAAGTGGAGAGACTAGGTGAACAGGATGATCGGAGTGATTTTTTTTCTCTGCCCAGGTCAGGACTCACAGGTTTAGTCAGTCTCCTGGCTTGTTCTTCCACCACATTTGAATAGTTCCTCTTTGGGAAACACCAGCATTTAATTGGCCTAACAATTGTTGACAGGTCTTCCTCCGGGAAATCCATACCGGGGCAGACAAGATCGTCCTGCTAATGGGAGGGCATCGCATGGAGGACATTAGCTTACCTCAGTTTCTGTGTCATGAGAAGAAGTGCCTGTTGCATTCTGAAAATCCTGTGCGCTGCAAAACTCTCCCCTTTCAGGCACCTCCATTTTGGTTTTCAAGGGATCCCTTTTTTCTTCCCTCTCCCAATACAGGTAGTCCTCGACTTATGACCACAACTGAGCACAAATTTTCTGTTGCTAAGTGAAACATTTGTTAAGTGAGTTTCACCCGATTTTACATCCTTTCTCGCCACAGCTGTTAAGTGAATCACTGCACTTGTTAAGTTAGTCACAAGGTTGTTAAGTGAATCTGGCTGACCCATTGATTTGGCTTGTCAGAAGGTCACAAATGGGGATCACGTGACACACACACCCCAGGACACTCTGATAAATATCAGTCAGTTGCAAGCTCTTGAATGTTGATCACTTCCCTTCGAGAATGCTGCCATGGTCGTAAGTGTGAAAAACGGTCATGAGTCACTTTTCAGTGTAACTTCCAATAGTCACTAAATGTATAAATGAAGCTATATAAGATCTCCCTGACATATTTCAATCCCAGGCATTTTTGTTTTGCATCCAATTACATCTTAGCATTGCTTAGCATGAGCCGTGGTGGCGCAGTGGTTAGAATGCAATACTGCAGGCTAATTCGCCTGACTGCCAGCTGCCAGCAGTTCGATCCTGACCTGCTCAAGGTTGACTCAGCCTTCCATCCTTCCAAGGTGGGTAAAAGGAGGACCCAGATTATTGGAGGCAATATGCTGACTCTATAAACAACTTAGAGAGGGCTGTAAAAGCAGTATATAAATCTAAGTGCTATTGCTTAGGATCAGAGTGAGATTATGGTTGGCAGGAAGGAATATAGGATTTTTTTTTCTCCTTATGGTACTACATTTAGTACTAAACTTGAAAGCACAAAAGGGCACTTCATCTGTTCAGCCCCAGAAGAATTAAAAAAAACCCAAACGTGCTGAGTTAGGATGCCCTTTGTACCCCTTGTTTATTAATTTATATTTATTATATTTATATTATAATCCCCTTTCTTCTTAGCTCAAGGCAGCACATTGCTGTAACCTTGGGCAAAGATTGTAAGTCCCTTTGTGTTCAGCACTGTCGTAACTTTGAATGGGTTGCTGAATGAACGGTTGTAAGTCGAGGACTACCAGAATGTACGTGTACATATGCCATATTGCGAAAGTACATAGTGAGATACATATACACTTTCTCCCACACATATATTGCACATCACTCAACCCTTCTTTGCATGGGATCAGGTTTAAAGAAACCTTAATCCATTTGACATGGATGACACTTGATACCGAACAAACCAACAAACCCCAGTTGATTATTGCAAAATCTAAATTTTCACAATCAGAGTAAAGTAAAAGAGTTAGCTGCTTTCCTTATGCTGTGTATATTGCTGAAATATCCAGAGATCTTACTGAACAATCTACTATATCAATGATAAACAAAGTAATAATTCTTAAATGCTGGTATTTCCCAAGGAATGTAATGTAAGAACAAGTCAGGAGACTGACTAAACCTATGAGTCCTGACCTGGGCAAAAAAAAATCATTAATAATTTTTAATTTGGAAAAAAAAACCTCTTGTGTGGTAGGATCCCAGAAATCAATTAAGGAAGAAAATTATAAAAAAGAAGAATTGTTTCATTATATATAAAGGTAAAGGTAAAGGTTCCCCTCGCACATATGTGCTAGTCATTTCTGACTCTAGGGGGCGATGCTTATCTCCATTTCAAAGCCGAAGAGCTAGCGCTGTCCGAAGACATCTCTGTAGTCATGTGGCCGGCATGACTAAATGCCAAAGGCGTACGGAACGCTGTTACCTTCCAAAGATGGTCCCTATTTTTCTACTTGCATTTTTTATTTGCTTTTGAACTGCTAGGTTGGCTGAAGCTGGGACAAGTAACGGGAGCTCACCCCATTAAGTGGCACTAGGGATTCGAACTGCTGAACTGCCGACCTTTCGATCAACAAGCTCAGCATCTTAGCCTTAACTTTTATTCAGTGCTTACAGCCCAGGAAATCTCCACCCCTACCCCCGCCCCCAAATATGGGTTTTGTTCTATTCCCGATAGGAATGCATCAGAACAAAATACAGATTTCCAGTGCCTGCCCATGTTTGGATCCTCATCATACTGTAAACATTTGAAGAAGTAACTCAAAGATCAACTGAACAGCAATAGCTGGGAAATCCCTGTAGGATCCATGTCGGACTGCAACAGTTCATGGAGTTTATTTCAGCAGCCAAGAAATATGTGTTTATGCATCAACTTAAGACAAGAGAGAGAAAAAATCTGTTTTGGCCTACTACCTACAATCCCTATTCTCTTCTCACACACCCTCTTGTCACTTGGCACTCAGTTGGGACAGAAATGCCCCAAGCTGATGACATGTAAAATACAAGAGTAATTCTGCATTAACTCAGAATCACACTTAGATCCACCAACAGGTTTTGTATGGATGGTTGCCAAAGATATTACAAGCACACGCACATCAAATAAGATGCTGTAGTGCAGGGTTATCCCACCTTTGGCACCTTTGAGATGCATGGACTTCAACTCCCAGAATTCCCCTTCCAACGTGGCTGGCTGGGGAATTCTGGGAATTGATGTTCACACGTTTTAAAGGTGCCAAGATTGGGAAAAACCCTGCTGTAATGGACTACAGCTCCAACCCAAAGTTGTTTAAAAAACATCTTTTAACTGAATAGAATAGAATAGAATAGAATAGAATAGAATAGAATAGAATAGAATAGAATAGAATAGAATTTTTATTGGCCAAGTGTGATTGGACACACAAGGAATTTGTCTTGGTGCATATGCTCTCAGTGTACATATTACACTTATTACTTATTACAACTAATAAGAAATTAGTTGCAATATGAACAGGAATGTTTGGGAATGGGGTTTCCTTCAGGCTTCTTTACATTCAGTTCAGGTTCTCTTTGAATGCTGATGCAAACTTAACGTGTAAATCTAGGCGCAATAGCTATCGATGTGCAAATCTGCCCACAGTTTCACTTTGCAGCAACAGTTGTAAAAGAGATTTATCGGCACACCTTGGAGAATAATTGGGCATTTATTCAGTTACTTCTTTCAGCAAGGTAAATTGCAACTGATCACAAGATAAAGAGGAATTTACCTTTAAAAAAAAAGAAAAGAAAAGAAAAAACCAAGAATTCACAGAGCAGACCAAATAGAAGCGAGCACTGGAAAAAAGCCCATGCAAAATAGATTCACCTTTCTAGTTATGGTGAGGCCTGTACTAATCCCAGGTCAAGGAATGCTGACACCCACATTCTCCCCCTGCCCTACTCTCAGTGGTGGGATTCAGCCAGTTCGCACCTATTCGGGAGAACCGGTTGTTAACTTTCTAAGCAATTCGGAGAACCGGTTGTTGGAAAAAAAACTTATTTTGTTTTTTCCACTTTACAGGGCTAATCCTGTAAGGAAGGCAGGAAGGACACATTCTGGTGTTGTTTCTAGCCTCATCTTTATTGCCCTGCTTACAGAAACTGCCTCTCTGGTTAATGCTTATTACATTGTAACAGCTAAGGCAAAGCACCCATCGACGTGAGTGATGTTGAGTTGGCCACGCCCACACAGTCACATGATCACCGAGCCACGCCTACCCAGCTGGTCATTAGGGCAGAGAACCGGTTGTTAAATTATTTGAATCCCACCACTGCCTACTCCTATCCCTCCCTGTCCCATTCCCCCTCCCAGGAGCCACAGACTTCATTTGGAGAGTAATGTCAAGTTTCATGAGCCATGGTTTCCTCAGAGAAAGTTTACCAAATATTTGCTTTGGTTTTGTTACGCTTAAAAAAAAACAAACTAAATATAACAGGCTTTTTCTGGAAGCTTAAACTAACTTTTGCATGGCAAGAGACCAGCAAATTAAATCTTACTGATGAAGATTTCAGTGTCAAAGTTAGATCTGGGGTGCAAATATCTGGATGACCTCTGGATGGCAGCAACTAGACATGGAAAAGAAAGCTGGATCTTTGCTGACTTGGATCTAGTGCCGTAGCTCTAGTCAAAGTCCAGTTGTCACAAATGGTTCTGTGTTCCAAGCTCAAGGCTGTAATTGTGCAACTGGTGTGTGTGTGTGTGTGTGTGTGTATACAATTTCCATGATCAGGAAAGCCAAGCAATTATCCTCTTTTCTGATGGGAAATTGAACTAACAGGCCTGCTGGAGGATGGGATGATCTAAGCTTCTTATCTCCCATTGATCTAGTAAGAGAGCAAGTTCTCACATGGTTACAGGTAAACAGCCTGATAACAAATCAATCTGATACTAAAACAAGAGGAGAGGATAGCTTCTAGCCCTTTACAATGCACAGGTGGGAGAAAATAATCAGATTTCCAGTCATCTCGAACGAAACAAATCTTTATCGTTGTTTGATTGTGACTTCTTGTACAAAGGGAGGTGTGTCCATTGAAGGTACTGCCAACTTGGCTCCTGAATACACTGCCAGCATGGCTGCTTCTTGCCCCAAAAGTGAACTCTGGACTCTTGTAGCGTAAATATAGCTACTCGCAGGTGTTAAATGTATGTTGGAAGAAGATCAGAGCAAATCCACACTCACATCTCCAATAACGCACAAAGTTTCTACAGTGAACTTCAGCCATTTTCAGGCAGGCCAATCAACTTTGCTGTATTGTTGTGAGGGGGGAGGGAACCAGAAGTGGGAAAGAAACATTTCTTCCTCAGGGGAACAGTCGAATAAGAGATGCAATTGATACAATAAATGAAAGTAATCATGAAAACTGCAGCCATGAAGACCAAGTTAACTTCCAGAAACGGTGGAGGAAGCGGGAAGTCTTTAGCTAGGGTTCAATGAGATCCACATGTATGATAATCTGATGTGTCCACGCCTTCTTTCTCAAATAATGGGGCAAATCAGAAACATTTAGCTCTGGAACCAGTGACCTTATGGACTCTTCCCCTATATCTCTTTTTTAAATATTTTATTTTATTTTATTGAAAAGATAGTGCCATGTCAGGATAACAATGCAAATAAAGCAGAGCCAGAGCAGCTAGAATTACATAGGCTAAATATTGGACAAATGTGAATTACCCCATCGGATGATGACATAATGAGGAAAATTTGGGATTGTGCTGATTGTGACAGATTAACTTTAAAAATTAAAGATAAAGAAGACTCGAAATATTACAGGGGCATGGAATAAATGTTATGAATGACAAGAGGTAGAAATGAGAGGGAAGTTTATGAATGTCAGTACAACAAAGATGTATAAAACTATGGATATACTATGGAAAAATTTGTAAATAATCTAATGTAAGTAGAAACTTAGTGGAAGTTTTCTTTCTTTTTGGTTGTATTGCTGTAATTACAGTACAATTATAGTACAATTATAGTTATTAGCATGTATGTTAAGATTTACCATTGATCTCTCTCTGGCTCTGTTTTATTTGCATTGTTAAATGGCTGTATATCTTACTTGAGAGTAAACCCCATTCTATTGCAAAAAAAAAAATAACATAGTTTTGAAATATGAATAATAAAATGGTTTTATCTGGCCACTCCCGGACTATATAATGAAAAGATTTTATGGCAAACACTATCCGCCCCAGATGGCTTCAAGATGCCCATACCAGCTCTTTGATTGACATTAGGTTTCTTTGCCACTGGCACTCTAAACCAGGCCTGTCAAACTGGCGGCCCGTGGGCCGGATACATCACATGCAGGCCACGCCCACCCTGGCTCTGCAAAGACAAAAAAGTCATGATACGTCACGATCTGGTGCGTAACGCGATCAAGTCTGACACCCATGCTCTAAACCAATCATTCTTTGAGATTCATTGGAGGATTCTTGGTTGGTAGGACAGCTCTAGACATATGCCCCCTCATAGCACCATTGCAGTGGTGGGTTTCAATTTTTTTTACTACCGGTTCTGTGGGTGTGGCTTAGGGGGGCGTGACATGGCTTGCGTGGCATAGCTTGGTGGGCATAGCATGGGAAGGATACTGTAAAATCACCATTCCCTCCCCAATCCAGGGGAAGGTTAGTAGAAACTCCCCATTTCCTCCCAATTAGCTGGGACTTGGGAGGCAGAGAATAGATGGGGCCAGTCAGAATTTTTACTACCGTTTCTCCAAGCTACTCAAAATTTCCACTACCGGTTTTCCAGAACTGGTCAGAACCTGCTGAAACCCACCTCTGCACCATTGATCGAAACACATAAGGGGGGGGGGTTATATTTTTTAAAAAATTCTTGTGGATCATCTACAGTACACTTTCCTAGAAAGCACATGGTCATACCTCTTTCATTATGTGTGGCTGTTAAGAGTGTCTTTTGAAGAACCCTGCATAGGTTAAAAGCATTTTCTCTTGGAAAAACTAATCCTTGAACAACTAAGTGACCATGTCTCCTAGTATCAGCTTTCATAGTGACAACTCTCTGGCTGTTCAGCTAAAGTTTGTGCTAAAACTGGACTTCTGGGATAGGCATGAAAGCAGAACTGATGACCATGGCAAAGACTAAGGAATTGATGAATAGGCTGGTGCTTTAGAACAGGGGTCTCCAACCTTGGCAACTTTAAGCCTGGCAGACTTCAACTCCCACAATTCCTCAGCTAGCAAAGCCAGGCTTAAAGTTGCCAAAGTTGGAGAACCCTGTTTAAGAACATGTTTGGATAAGGAGAGGACAGCAGATCACCCACATATGCTCTGGACAGCTGCTCCTTGTGAGGAGACAGTGGGTTTTCTGTGGTGGTTTGAGCACCTGGAATTAGCTATCTTGGTCACAACCGCAGTGGAGACTTTTATAGGACACTGTTCACAAATCTCACTCGGAAATTGCTTATTTACCGTCTTAAAGCTAATTAGACCTTCAGAAAGACAAGATTGAAAAGTCATTGGCTGAATTTTATTTTCAACTCTAAACAAAGGAAAAATTATAGGCTTAAGAAATTAAAGAATTTAAAATAAGCAGCAAAAAGCTAAAAACAAGTTTGATCTGAGAAAGTTATGAATATTAAAGATGCAAATGAATTTGGAATATTGATTATTGCTATAAGATTTTGGAGTTAACTATAAGAAAATAAACAGCTTCTTGTGGGAAACAGACTTATTTTGGCTTTCCTGGCTATTGTAAGCCATAAAAAAGATACATTATGATTTTTAGAAACTGGACTAAAAATTCAAACAGAAAAAAATAGTTTGTTCATTTTTGCTATTGTAATAAGAATTCTTCATAACAATTATATACATTTTTTTAAAAAAAACAACTCTTTCCATTGATACTGTATAGCCGATACGCTGATAATACTGACAGAGAATATGAATTATCTGGAGATTTTTTTTTTTACTAAGTATACCATGGACTGCAATGAAAAACAATCAGTTGATTCTGGTCCCATTTTCAAATCACAGCTCAAGCAACGTATCCTTAGCTATTCCAATTTAAACAAGTCTATTTCTTCTTTTCCAAAAACAGTGGCTGCCATGGACATGATCTTGAAGGCTTTCTCATCATGTGGTTGATGGCAATGGCGGAGCTTGGGTCCTCCCAGCTCCTACTGGCCATTGTAGTGCCTGTTTGTGCACTAGGCACTGTTATTGGGGTTGGGCCGCAAGGAAGGAAAGATTCCTGGCTTTCTCAGAGGTACCTGCCCATGTATTAACTGACTGGCACTTTCCATAGCACCTGTCAGGTCTTACGCAAAATCCTTATCTAGAGGCTTAACACTCAGACTCGATGTAAAAGTACTTGACTTGTTTAACACTCTCTTTGGAAAATGCTAGTCCTGTGCTTGCTTAGAAGGTCAAGTTTTCTGATGCTTCTGTCAACAAGGAGTTTCGCATGACTTGCATTAAAAAAAAAAAAATCTACCTTGGGATTATGAAACTGACACCATCCTGGTTCTGCCAACTCCACTGGCTAATTCTGGCCATGGTCACTACCGTTCCTTTGCAAGTTTAACTGAGAGTGGAATTTGCTCGTTATCAAGATCTCCCACGTCACCCCATATCTCTCCTCTGTACTTGTTTGCCCTACAGATTATTTCACAGTAATGGTGTGGAGGGCCATGGGATGAAGTGGGAGAACATTGGATTCCCAATGTTTCTTATACCCCTTAACCTTTAGCTGCGGCCTGTCAGTTGGGCTATTTATGAACATGAATCTAGTGCTATTTTGAAAGAGTGCTAAACCTCTGTTCCCTAATGGCCCATCTGGCAAGCTGCTGGTGTGGAGAAAAGGCATGGAAGAAGATCACTCAGACAATGTGAAATACACTTCGCCACTCCATCTCAAGCACCTGCCTACAGTGCCCAGTCCTGCCCATACGATGAGAGCAGTGGTGGGGTTCAAATTTTTTTACTACCGGTTCTGTGAGTATGGCTTGGTGGGTGTGGCTTGGTGGGCATGGCAGGGGAAGGATACTGTAAAATCTCCATTCCCACCTCACTCCAAGGGAAGGATACTGTAAGGTCTCCATTTCCTCCCAATCAGCTGGGACTCGGGAGGCAGAGAATAGATGGGGGCAGGACTATCGGTTCTCCAGAAATGGTCAGAACCTGCTAAATACCACCTCTGGATGAGAGGCACTGCGTGGGAGGGGAGACAAACCAGTGGTGAAATCCAGATTTTTTTACTACCAGTTCTCTGGGCATGGCTTGGTGGGCATGACAGGGGAAGGATACTGCAAAATCTCCATTCCCACCCCACTCCAGGGGAAGGATACTGCAAATTCCCCATTCCCTCCCCACTCCTGGGGAAAGGATATTGCAAAATCTCCATTCCCACCCCACTCCTGGGGGAAGGATATTATTTATTTATTTATTTATTTATTTATTTATTTATTTATTTAATCATATTTTTATACCGCCCTATCTCCCAAGGGACTCAGGGCGGTTTACAGCCAAGTAAAACATAAATATAAATACAAGTTAAAACCTCAATTTAAAAAACTTATTAAATACGGCCGAATATTAAAACCACAATAAAATAGTAAAACCCCATTAAAACCAAATTTAAAATTTAAAATTCTAGTCCAGTCCTGCGCAGATAAATAGATGTGTCTTAAGCTCATGCGGAAGGTTCAAGGTCAGGAAGTTGGCGAAGTCCTGGGGAAGTTCGTTCCAGAGGGTGGAGCCCCACAGAAAAGGCCCTTCCCTGCGCCAGCCGGCACTGCCTGGCTGACGGCACCCTGAGGAGTCCCTCCCTGTGAGAGCGCACGGGTCGGTGGGAGGCAATCGGTGGCAGTAGACGGTCCCGTAAGTATCCCGGCCCAATGCATGGAGCGCTTTGAAGATAGTTACCAAAACCTTGAAGCGCACCCGAAAGGCTACAGGTAGCCAGTGCAGTCTGCGCAGGAGAGGTGTCACATGGGAGCCACGAGGGGCTCCCTCTATCACCCGCGCAGCCGCATTCTGGACCAACTGGAGCCTCCGGGTGCTCTTCAAGGGGAGCCCCATGTAGAGAGCATTGCAGTAATCCAGACGAGATGTCACAAGAGCATGAGTGACCGTGCATAGGGCATCCCGGTCTAGAAATTGCAAAATCTCCATTCCCACCCCACTCTGGGGCCAGCCAGAGGTGGTATTTGCTGGTTCTCCAAACTACTCAAAAATTCCGCTACCGGTTCTCTGAACTGCTCAAAATTTCCGCTACAGGTTCTCCAGAACCTCTCAGAACCTGCTGAATTTCACCCCTGAGACAAACCCACCAAACACCTTCATTGTATTGCATTAAAACTATAAGGACAAAAGCTCTCACCAGCCTCAATACTGAGACCAAACAGGACTCTGCCACTGTAGTAAGACAATACTGTATGAGTTGGTACCCCTGATATATGGAGGAGCCCTTAGACAGAGGTGAAGTTTCTCTAAGGTTTTACTAGATGCTGCAATTCTCACCATTTTTATGATAAAATAAAAATGTGTAATTTCTTTCCAGGCCAAGGATCATGTGTGAACTCTGAGTTAGATAGCAGAGTTAAAAAAAGGGGGGGATACTAAGCCCAAAATTTAAAATCTAACTTCATGGCATATCTAAATGAGAGCCATATGAAATGCACCTAATAGATGGACTAGACTAGATGACCTACAATGTTCCTTCCAACTTTGTTAATCTAAGCTATCTAATATCATCCCCAATTATGTATTTAATATTTTCCTTCTTCTGACTGGTGATCACTTTTAGAAGTTTCTGAGGACTTTGGGAAGCCATATGCAGCCTTGGAGATAGAATAGAATAGAATAGAATAGAATTTTTTATTGGCCAAGTGTGATTGGACACACAAGGAATTTGTCTTGGTGCATATGCTCTCAGTGTACATAAAAGAAAAGATACCTTCATCAAGGTACAACATTTACAACACATACAATACAATCTGTGTAGAGAGATAGAAATAGAGTCAGAGATGATAATAAATTCAACATTCTTCTATGAGACTATTGTAAGTTTCTTCATGTTTTCCGACTCTTCTTTGAGAAAGTCATTGATTTCTAAACCTGCTAGGATTCAAGGATTGTGACTTTATAAGGTTTGCAACTCTTAACATTAAATATTATTACAAGGTCTGCAACTATAAATATTAATATTAAATATCATTTATGGGTATTAAGGGCCGTTCTTGAATGGCTGGATATTCAGAGCACATAGTATATTTTCTTTGTTTTAAGTGAAGATAGACTTTGACCACCATGACATAATCTATGAAAAGAGGTGGTTTTTTTCCCTTGCACAAATTAAATCATTAGTGTAAAGTAAGGGATAGTCACAAATGTCCAATCCAGCATAATGGAAATATTGGATTTCTGCTCTAAGAAGAGATAAATAAAATCTGCCTTTGACCTCTCATGTTCTCCTTCCCAGGATTTCTTGTAAACTAATTTAAAGCATGTGAAATATTAATGGAAAATTGACAAAACAGTCAGAGTGTTAAGTCAACATCTTTATGGTTTTCTTTATTTGCATGAGTTGCATTAAATGAATATATTGGCTGGTTTTTTAAAATTTCCATAATACGTTAGAAATAGTCTAAGAAATATCCAAGCTTTGTTGCTGATTGGAATATAAACCAGGCAGATTATTTTGTGGAGGGGTGGAGTTGTAAACAGGGCAAAAGTAAACACTACAGCTAGTCCTCAACCTCCGATCACAATTGAGCCCAAAATTTCTGTTGTTAAGTGAGACGTTAAGTGAGTTTTGCCCCATTTTACAACCTTTCTTGCCTCGGTTGTCAAGTGAATTACTGCAGTTGATAAGTTAGTAACGTGAATGTGGTTCCCCATCGACTTTGCTTGTCAGAAGGTCGTAAAAGGGGATCACGTGACCCTGGGACACAATGACGGTCATAAGTATGAGACAGTTGGCCAAGTGCCTGAGTTTTGACCACGCGACCACAGGGAGTTACAGTGGGTTTTTTTGCATTTATATCCCGCCCTTCTCCGAAGACTCAGGGCGGCTTACACTGTGTTAAGCAATAGTCTTCATCCATTTGTATATTATATACAAAGTCAACTTATTGCCCCCAACAATCTGGGTCCTCATTTTACCTACCTTACCTACGATTAGGTCAGAACTGTGAAAAATGGCCCAAGTCACTTTTTTTCAGTGCCATTGTAACTTTGAATGGGTCATTAAATGAATCGTTGTAAGTTGTGGACTAGCTGTAGTTTTGACAGCCAACCCGAAATGCCAGAAGTTGACATCAGTTCTTTCTGGTGCAGATTTGATGCCCCGTTTCTCAGTTACAGCTGTAATAAAACTATGGCATTGATAAATTTACTTTGCTCCTAGAAGTTTTAAATGCAGTGCATTGGTTCCACTTGTTCCCATAAGATGCCTCAGAGGGAAAACTATGTTCATGCATACTTATACTTTTAGTATCTTCTGGGCTACCATTTTTACTGTGCTACCTAAATTTACACAAAATATGCTGGCTGTCTTGATGACCATCTAATACGCAATGCAATATTTACATCCCCTTCCTCTGTGGCATTCCACGCGGCAGAAAATCTAGTTATTCCTTCAGAAATCTGTTCTTTCCCCAGTCTCATTCAAACATGATTCTACTTCCCACAGCTTTTCTTCTTCCCCAGACAGCAGCCCTTCTGTGAGGTTCATATGCAAGAAGTAAATCCAGGCTCCGGTTTCTCTGCTGCCTTCTCTGTGATCCTAACTTCCTTTTTTAGGAATCATATTCTGCTTATAGTAGACAGATACATGAATAAGTGATTTCTAAGAGAGATTTCCAAGAGATTCCTTCAGGATCCGAGCAAGCTCAAATTGGAATGGATTACATGCAGTTAGAATAGAATAGAATAGAATAGAATAGAATAGAATAGAATAGAATAGAATAGAATTTTATTGGCCAAGTGTGATTGGACACACAAGGAATTTGTCTTGGTGCATATGCTCTCAGTGTACATAAAAGAAAAGATACGTTCATCAAGGTACAACATTTACAACACAATTGATGATCAATATATCAATATAAATCATAAGGATTGCCAGCAACAAGTTATAGTCATACAGTCATAAGTGGAAAGAGATTGGTGATGGGAACTATGAAACGATTAATAGTAGTGCAGATTCAGTAAATAGTCTGACAGTGTTGAGGGAATTATTTGTTTAGCAGAGTGATGGCCTTCGGGAAAAACTGTTCTTGTGTCTAGTTGTTCTGGTGTGCAGTGCTCTATAGCGTCGTTTTGAGGGTAGGAGTTGAAACAGTTTATGTCCAGGATGCGAGGGATCTGCAAATATTTTCACGGCCCTCTTCTTGATTCGTGCAGTATACAGGTCCTCAATGGAAGGCAAGTTGGTAGCAATTATTTTTTCTGCAGTTCTAATTATCCTCTGAAGTCTGTGTTTTTCTTGTTGGGTTGCAGAACCGAACCAGACAGTTATAGAGGTGCAAATGACAGACTCAATAATTCCTCTGTAGAATTGGATCAGCAGCTCCTTGGGCAGTTTGAGCTTACTGAGTTGGCGCAGAAAGAACATTACAACTGTGGAGGTCGGTCAGAACAATCATTGAGTGACCAACTAGATCAGTAAGTATCCTGGCATTTCCCACTCATCTAAGAGAATGAAAAATAGTATGAAGACCAGATAGGCATTCAAGGAACAGATTTCCCAGTGTTAATTTGTATTTTGTATCACAAGGCTTGAATATAGATATGAAGGGGGCCACCAGGCCCAAGGTTGACTCAGCCTTCCATCCTTTATAAGGCAGGTAAAATGAGGACCCAGATTGTTGGGGGCAATAAAAGCTGACTTTGTCTGGATTACTGCAATGCTCTCTACATGGGGCTCCCCTTGAAGGGCATCCGGAGGCTTCAGGTAGTTCAGAATGCGGCTGCGCGGGTGATAGAGGGAGCCCCTCGTGGGTCCCGTGTGACACCTATCCTGCGCAGACTGCACTGGCTACCTGTGGCCTTCCGGGTGCGCTTCAAGGTTTTGGTAACCATCTTTAAAGCGCTCCATGGCATAGGGCCGGGTTACTTATGGGACCGCCTACTGCTACCGAATACCTCTCACCGACCCGTGCGCTCTCACAGAGAGGGACTCCTCAGGGTGCCGTCAGCTAGGCAGTGTCGTCTGGCGACACCCAGGGGAAGGGCCTTCTCTGTGGGGGCTCCCACCTCTGGACGAACTCCCCAGGACTTCATGCATACTTATACTTTTAGTATCTTCTGGGCTACCATTTTTACTGCGCTACCTAAATTTACACAAAATATACTGGCTGTCTTGATGACCATCTAATACGCAATGCAATATTTACATCCCCTTCCTCTGTGGCATTCCACGCGGCAGAAAATCTAGTTATTCCTTCAGAAATCTGTTCTTTCCCCAGCCTCATTCAAACATGATTCTACTTTCCACAGCTTTTCTTCTTCCCCAGACAGCAGCCCTTCTGTGAGGTTCATATGCAAGAAGTAAATCCAGGCTCCGGTTTCTCTGCTGCCTTCTCTGTGATCATAATTTCCTTTTTTAGGAATCATATTCTGCTTATAGTAGACAGATACATGAATAAGTGATTTCTAAGAGAGATTTCCAAGAGATTCCTTCAGGATCCGAGCAAGCTCAAATTGGAATGGATTACATGCAGTTAGAATAGAATAGAATAGAATAGAATAGAATAGAATAGAATAGAATAGAATAGAATTTTATTGGCCAAGTGTGATTGGACACACAAGGAATTTGTCTTGGTGCATATGCTCTCAGTGTTACATAAAAGAAAAGATACGTTCATCAAGGTACAACATTTACAACACAATTGATGATCAATATATCAATATAAATCATAAGGATTGCCAGCAACAAGTTATAGTCATACAGTCATAAGTGGAAAGAGATTGGTGATGGGAACTATGAAACGATTAATAGTAGTGCAGATTCAGTAAATAGTCTGACAGTGTTGAGGGAATTATTTGTTTAGCAGAGTGATGGCCTTCGGGAAAAACTGTTCTTGTGTCTAGTTGTTCTGGTGTGCAGTGCTCTATAGCGTCGTTTTGAGGGTAGGAGTTGAAACAGTTTATGTCCAGGATGCGAGGGATCTGCAAATATTTTCACGGCCCTCTTCTTGATTCGTGCAGTATACAGGTCCTCAATGGAAGGCAAGTTGGTAGCAATTATTTTTTCTGCAGTTCTAATTATCCTCTGAAGTCTGTGTTTTTCTTGTTGGGTTGCAGAACCGAACCAGACAGTTATAGAGGTGCAAATGACAGACTCAATAATTCCTCTGTAGAATTGGATCAGCAGCTCCTTGGGCAGTTTGAGCTTACTGAGTTGGCGCAGAAAGAACATTACAACTGTGGAGGTCGGTCAGAACAATCATTGAGTGACCAACTAGATCAGTAAGTATCCTGGCATTTCCCACTCATCTAAGAGAATGAAAAATAGTATGAAGACCAGATAGGCATTCAAGGAACAGATTTCCCAGTGTTAATTTGTATTTTGTATCACAAGGCTTGAATATAGATATGAAGGGGGCCACCAGGCCCAAGGTTGACTCAGCCTTCCATCCTTTATAAGGCAGGTAAAATGAGGACCCAGATTGTTGGGGGCAATAAAAGCTGACTTTGTCTGGATTACTGCAATGCTCTCTACATGGGGCTCCCCTTGAAGGGCATCCGGAGGCTTCAGGTAGTTCAGAATGCGGCTGCGCGGGTGATAGAGGGAGCCCCTCGTGGGTCCCGTGTGACACCTATCCTGCGCAGACTGCACTGGCTACCTGTGGCCTTCCGGGTGCGCTTCAAGGTTTTGGTAACCATCTTTAAAGCGCTCCATGGCATAGGGCCGGGTTACTTATGGGACCGCCTACTGCTACCGAATACCTCTCACCAACCCGTGCGCTCTCACAGAGAGGGACTCCTCAGGGTGCCGTCAGCTAGGCAGTGTCGTCTGGCGACACCCAGGGGAAGGGCCTTCTCTGTGGGGGCTCCCACCCTCTGGACGAACTCCCCCCAGGACTTCATCAACTTCCGGACCTCCGAACCTTCCGTCGCGAGCTTAAAACACACTTATTCATCTGCGCAGGACTGGATTAGATTTTAAATTTATATTGGTTTTAAATGGGTTTTATTATTTATATTGTTTTTTTAATAATTCGGCCTTGTAGAATAAGCTTTTTAATTGTTATCTTAGTCTGTATTTATATGTGCTTTTTACTTGCCTGTGAACCGCCCTGAGTCCCTTGGGAGATAGGGCGGTATATAAATGTGATTAATAAATAATAAATAAAATAAATAAATAAATAAATGAATGAAGACTATTGCTTAACACAGTGTAAGCCGCCCTGAGTCTTCGGAGAAGGGCGGGATATAAATTCAAATTTTTTAAAAAAGGAGCTCATTTAAAACAAATACCTGATTTTCCTTGGCTAATTCATGTATTATGCACAGAAACTGAAATACTTTGACCACCTAATGAGAAGGAAGGACTCACTGGAGAAGAGCCTAATGCTGGGAAAGATTGAGGGCAAAAGAAGAAGGGGACGACAGAAAATGAGGTAGCTGGATGGAGTCGCTCAAGCAGTAGGCGTGAGCTTAAATAGACTCCAGAGGATGGTAGAGGACAGAAAGGCATGGAGGAACGTTGTCCATGGGGTTGCGATGGGTCGGACAGAACTTTGCAAGTAACGACAACAAATTATGCACAGAAGCACTGTTAAAAATGGGGATGGCAATGGGGGAGAGGTTGAAGAAGTTGAAAAACCAGATGCAGGGAGCAAAACTTAGTTTCCAATTTTCTCAACCAGCAAGATGTATATGAAGGAACAAATCCCCAAACTTGTTAGGCCAGTAGTTTTTGGTCAGTTTGTAACCTTAATAACCTGTGAGTGCACACAAACATTCTTTAGTTACAAAGGTGATGGGAGGTTCCTCATTTCTACAGTCACTTTTCTCAGGGATGTGATGAGAATTACGGTAACCAAAAGACAACAACACCAGCAATCATGGCTTTACCTTAAATTAATCACTTCAGACAGTGTTCTATAAACTTAATTTTCTTCTGCTGTGGTACCCAGAGTGAATCGAAATATAATATTTATTGCTTAATTCAGACGTTGGACTAATGCAGAGTTATTTATTTAGGCAGGGAAGAGAGCTTCTGCAATCCTTTATCATTGCATGAAATTAGAAAGATGATAGATGATGGATGGATGGATTGAAAGACAAACGTAGGATAGTTATTGACCAATAACCAAACTTCTTGGCAGTTCTCAGTCTGAAAAGAATCTATAAAATATATTACTTGCTCTTATGATGTGCTCTATGTGAATCCCAATGAGAATTTGCTGCAGTGTGTTGACAATAATAAAATATTAAGGATTAACACCAGATTCCACCCAGACATCATAACAGTACTGAAAATATTTTTAATAAATAAATAAATGAATGAATTATGCCTTGGATTCAAAAAGATAATTTTTCCTTCATAATTCTGGGTGAGTTTTGATTCGGCCAATACTCTGTTCAGAAAAAAATATACTGTTTGTTTGTATGTGTGTTTGAAAAAAAATAAAAAACTTTTATATAAAAAAATAATAATTCTGGGTGAGCCAATAAATGAGCACAATTTAGGACTGAGATAAAACGTTAGCCCAAAATTGTTCCTGTCCCTTTGTGAAAAAGAGATTTTTTGGACAAGGGTGCGGAAAAGGGTTGAGGAGAGAGAAATAAGCTACTAATAGAGCATAGGTAGTCCTCAACTTATGACCATAGAACAGAATAGAATAGAATAGAATAGAATAGAATAGAATAGAATAGAATAGAATAGAATAGAATAACAGAGTTGGAAAGGACCTTGGAGGTCTTCTAGTACAATCCCCTGCCTAGGTAGGAAACCCTACAACACTTAGAGACAAATGGTTATCCAACATCTTCTTAAAAACTTCCAGTGTTGGAACATTCACAACTTCTAGAGGCAAGTTGTTCCACTGATCAATTCTTCTAACTGTCAGGAAATTTCTCCTTAGTACTAAGATGCTTCTCTCCTTGATTAGTTTCCACCCATTGCTTCTTGTCCTGCCTTCGGGTGCTTTGG
Organism: Ahaetulla prasina; assembly: GCF_028640845.1. NCBI lineage: Eukaryota > Metazoa > Chordata > Lepidosauria > Squamata > Colubridae > Ahaetulla > Ahaetulla prasina. The sequence goes on from NC_080539.1 coordinate 160,128,301, forward strand.
AGAATAGTTTGACTCCCTCCTCTTTGTGGCAACCCCTGAGATATTGGAACACTGCTATCATGTCTTCCCTAGTCCTTCTTTTCGTTAAACTAGACATACCCGGTTCCTGTAACTGTTCTTCATATGTTTTAGCCTCCAGTCCCCTAATCATCTTTATTGCTCTTCTCTGCACTTTTTCTAGAGTCTCAACATCTTTTTTACATCGTGGCGACCAAAACTGAATGCAATATTCCCAGTGTGGCCTTACCAAGGCATTATAAAGTGGTATTAACACTTCACGTGATCTTGATTCTATCCCTCTATTTATGCAGCCTAGAACTGTGTTGGCTTTTTTGGCAGCTGCTGCACATTGCTGGCTCATATCTAAATGGTTGTCCACTAGAACGCCAAGATCCCTCTCACAGTTACAACTATTGAGCAAGGTACCACATATTCGGTACCTGTGCATTTTGCTTTTCTTTCCTAAATGTAAACCTTACTTTTTTCACCATTGAATTTCATAATTGAGCCCAAAATTTCTGTTGCTAAGCGAGATGTTTGTTAAGTGAATTTTGCTCCATTTTATAATCTTTCTTGCCACAGTTTTTAAATCAGTAACACAGTCATGAAATGAATCTGGTTTTCCCATTGACTTTGCTTGTCAGATGGTTGCGAAAGATAATTACATGACCCCTGGACACTGCAAGTGTCATAAATATGAGTCAGTTGCCAAGTGGCTGAATTTTGATCACATGACCATGGGGATGCTGCAACGGCCATAAGTGTGAAAAACGGACCTGTCACTTTTTTCAATGTCATTATTTTGAACGGTCACTAAATGAACTGTTATAAATTGGGAATTACTTGTACTATGTTAAAAAAAAAGATGAGGTTGACAATAAGTTGATAAATTGTTGCTATGCATTTGGACAGTACTTGGGGGAAGGGGGTTATTATTATTTTTGGTAATCAAAAAGCAGGAGACAATGCCTCTTTGAAATGAAAAGGAGACAGTCTAGGCAGTTGGCATTATGGCTTTGAACTATGACTTTAATCCAGAATTCCTGAGCCAGCATGCTGGCTCAGGAATTCTGGGAGTTGAAGTCCATAGGTCATAAAGGGGCCATAGTTGCCCAGCCCTAGTTCTAGAGGCATCCTTAGTTGTGATAACATAACGCTTTGAAAAAATAAATACCGTATATACTCGAGTATAAGCCGAGTTTTTCAGCACGTTTTTTGTGCTGAAAAACGTCCCCTCGGCTTATACTCGGGTCTATACGGCTTATACTCGAGTTTTTTTTTTTTTTAAGCCCCTCGGCTTATACTCGAGTATATACGGCTTATACTCGAGTTGTTTTTTTTTTTCTTTTTTTCACATTTTACCGGACGGGCTTTTGCATTAGCGCGGGGAAGCCCTGCCGGTGCAGTGAGAGGGCGGGGCGGGGGAGCCGCCAGCCTTCTCAGCTGAGGGAGGGAGGGTTTCCCCAACCGGTAGGTGCCTCATTTCCCACCCTCGGCTTATACTCGAGTCCCCAGTTTACCCCAGTTTTTGGGGTAAAATTGGGGACCTCGGCTTATACTCGGATCGGCTTATATTCGAGTATATACGGTACGTATCAGTTTGAAATAAGTATTCCCAAGTATTCTTAAGAAGCACTTTGTATAAAGGCCTTGAAGGAAGAACAAGATTTATTTATTTTATTTATTTATTTATTATTCACACTTTTATACCGCCCTATCTCCCTAGGGACTCAGGGCGGTTTACAGCCATATAAAAACATATATATATATATACAGAGTAAAACATTAATTTAAAAAACTTATTACATAAGGCCGAATATTTAAAATAGAGATATAAATAATAAAACCCCATTTAAAACCAGATTTAAAATTTAAACATTTAAAAATTTAAAAATTCTAGTCCAGTCCTGCGCAGATAAATAGATGTGTCTTAAGCTCGCGGCGGAAGGTTCGAAGGTCAGGAAGTTGGCAAAGTCCTGGGGGAAGCTCGTTCCAGAGGGTGGGAGCCCCCACAGAAAAGGCCCTTCCCCTGGGTGTCGCCAGTCGGCACTGCCTGGCCGACGGCACCCTGAGGAGTCCCTCTCTGTGAGAGCGCACGGGTCGGTGAGAGGCATTTGGTGGCAGCAGACGGTCCCTTAAGTAGCCCGGCCCTATGCCATGGAGATGGGTGTTGAATACGTTAACGCTGGTTGGCACATACTTTCTCCACTGTTCAAATACGATTCTCTTATTCTTATCTATTTTTTAAAATTTATTTAAATAATAGATATGGATTTTGTGGGTTTATTTTTTCATTCCTGTCTTAGTTTTTGTCACCCTGACTATCTTTTATTTCTCATTTTTGTTTATTATTGTCTTTGTCTTTAATGTTTTTATTTGTGAACTGCTCAGAGGGACCTGTATATACATTTAAATAAATGTATAGGGCTACCCTTCTCACTTTAATGACACTGAGTAAAGGTAAAGGTACCCCTTGCACATATGTACAAGTAGTTCCCGACTCTAGGGGGCAGTGCTCAGCTCTGTTTCAAGGCCGAAGAGCTAGCACTGTCCAAAGACATTTCCGTGGTCATGTGGCCAGCATGACTAAACGCCAAAGGCACACGGAACACTGTTACCTTCCCACCAAAGGTGGTCCCTATTTTTCTACTTGCATTTTTTACGTGCTTTCAAAGTGCTAAGTTGGCAGAAGCTGGGTCAAGTAACGGGAGCTCACCCCGTTGCACTTCATTAGGGATTCGAACCGCTGAAGTGCCAACCTTTCGATTGACAAGCTCAGCATCTTAGCCACTGAGCCACCGCATCCCTGACACTGAGTAGCTAACAGTAAATAAAATCAAGGGCCACCCAAATTAATTAAAGCTAGTTACTGTAACTGTTTCCCATATTAACCTTTTTATGTACTTGTTTTTTTTTAATTTGCATTTATATCCCGCCCTTCTCCAAAGACTCAGGGCAGCTTACACTATGTCAAGCAATAGTCTTCATCCATTTGTATATTATATACAAAGTCAACTTATTGCCTCCAACAATCTGGGTCCTCATTTTACCTACCGTATAAAGGATGGAAGGCTGAGTCAACCTTGGGCCTGGTGGGACTTGAACTTGCAGTAATTGCAAGCAGCTGTGTTAATAACAGACTGCTTAGTCTATTGAGCCACCAGAGGCCCTATTTGCTATTAACACATTCTGAACAAATAAAGAACAATTAAGACATATGAAACACTAGATCTTTAGTAGATTTTCCTGGTTTCAAGCTGGCAACAACTCTAAATTGAGACACGTAGGATACTCCTGACCGTCTTATCAATTACATTGTGCTTGAGGGCGGGGAAGCACAAAATGATACTTTCATTACAGAGTGGGTCTTCTTCCTTTTTTATTTCAAAATGCAGGTCGACATTTCGTTTTCATTTTGTCCAATCTTAATATTCTTGGGCTATTGAGTTAGGAATAAATTATTAGCAGGAGGTAGATGGAGCTAAATTACTAGTTCCGAACATGGCATTTCAATGATCACTGTATGCTTTCCCCTTAAGTAGCACAGCTTCACAGTGCGCAAAAAGAATTATGTTCTGGGGATAAAAAAGGGGTGGGGGATAAAATACATAAGACTTATATTTGAGCTAATCATGTATTACAGGAGGTAGCTTCTAATTCGTCTTTCACTCCCCGAATTAGCAAACAGGATGAATTATATTAGAGAGCTCAACCCTTTTCAATTCTTAGTGAGTCTGAAGCATCGAAAGCTTTGCTCTGCTTCATATGTTGAGGCAAGCCCATGTTCTTTAAACCATTTGTTTCAATGCTTGTTAAGCAATGCAGTCATATTTTAATCCATGCCAATGGAAGACCTGATCCATGAGATTAAACCACTGTTTCAATTAGAAAGGTTGGAAGATAAGTCTGTGACAGGAGTCTGGAAGACATATATGAGCTAAGAAAGATGTGCCTATACATGCCTGGATGGTTGAAATTAGCTTCCTGATAGACTGCCTCAATATACACACACACTTTAGTAATGAAGGATAGAGGAATAAAGTATGTGGGCTCCTTTTTTATTTGCATATTTCCATCAATAGCCAAGTATAACTCCTAATCAGGAGCAATGCAATGCCCTTTAAATACTACATTATAATGCCTTGGTAAGGCATTATAATGTAGTATAGGCATTGGAATACTGCATTCAGTTTTGGTCGCCACGATGTAAAAAAGATGCTGAGACTCTAGAAAGAGTGCAGAGAAGAGCAACAAAGATGATTAGAGGACTGGAAGCTAAAACATATGAAGAACGATTGCAGGAACTGGGTATGTCTAGTTTAATGAAAAGAAGGACTAGGGGAGACATGATAGCAGTGTTCCAATATCTCAGGGGCTGCCACAAAGAAGAGGGAGTCAAACTATTCTCCAAAGCACCTGAGGGCAGAACAAGAAGCAATGGGTGGAAACTAATCAAGGAGAGAAGCAACTTAGAACTAAGGAGAAATTTCCTGACAGTTAGAACAATTAATCAGTGGAACAACTTGCCTCTAGAAGTTGTGAATGCTCCAATACTGGAAATTTTTAAGAAGATGTTGGATAACCATTTGTCTGAAGTGGTGTAGGGTTTCCTGCCTAAGCAGGGGGTTGGACTAGAAGATCTCCAAGGTCCCTTCCAACTCTGTTATTCTATTCTATTCTATTCTATTCTATTCTATTCTATTCTATTCTATTCTATTCTATTCTATTCTATTCTATTCTAAGTAAGATCTTTGGAGAATCTTTTCCATACATACAGTAGGCAGGGGAGAAAAAACATTTAATGAAAAAGATCCTTACATAGATCTGGAAAACCAGTTAAAAGGGAAGAGTGATAATTGGATAGCTACTGTAAGAGAATGCCCGATGCATAATTAGATTAAAAAAAGACACATAATTTCAGAATGCCTGTTTTCCCCCCCCAATACTTGTATGCTGATTAGCCAGATTTATAAACACCATTTACAAGACTTAGCTAGGAAGATGACTCTATGGAACCAACCACACACATTTATAAAGATTTGCTGCATTGTTGCTTCTGGAATTATTTCACAGCTCTCCTGCCCTTTAGGGAGACTTTGATTCTGTGGAATGAAAGAGATTTGTGTCTCAAAAGGAATTTCATGGGTTGTTTTTTTTTAACATAAAAACTTGGAAACATTTGAAGACTGGTATGTTTGATTTCCTCTGTGGAATCACTCAAGTGCAATTCTGTCTGTTACCCTATGATTTTACAAGCAACAGTCTGGATATGACTGCAAATAATTAAATCAATGTATAGCGGTATTTGCCTACAGTCATGCTGAGCATTGTGAGAACCAAGGAAAGGAGAGTTTTTTGCTTTCTCTAGAGATCCATAAATTTTGAATAGCTGTTATTTTTTAATAGCCAGCTAGGCTGGCTTCCCAAACCTGGTTCCAGAGAAAGAAAGTGGATATGTCTAGTTTTTATATGCCACTTTGAGAAAAGTAATATTACATTGTTTCATGTGCATGTAAGATTCTGGATATACAGTACAGGCTGAATTGCTGTTGAAAGGGCAGAAACAGCATTAAAATTAAATCCCCCTGGATTGCGTCAATTGCCTGATCTTCGGACCTTTCGCCGTGAGCTGAAAACGCATTTATTTATTCAAGCGGGACTGGCTTAATATTTTTAATATTTTTTAAATACTTTTAAATCTTTTAACCAGGGTTTTATCATTTTAGGGTCTGTAATTTTAAATTTTAATCTTTTAATTGGCCATTTTTCTAATATGCTCGGTTTTAAATTGTTGTTTTAATTGTATATTTTTTATGTTTTTTATCTTTTGGCTGTACACCGCCCTGAGTCCCTTGGGAGAAGGGCGGTATAAAAATTTAATAAATAAAAAATAATAATAAATGTTAATTGTGTGTACATGCTGGCATTCAATTTAGTGTGCGCTTGTGTATATGTGTTAGCAATGGACTTTTCCAATAATTCCCCTCCTTTCATCCCACTGCAACAAAATATTGTAATAACTATTGAGCGAAAGGGGGTAGCTCAATATTTGGAACTCTGTCCCTCCTGCCTTCTATTCAGTTAGGGGCCCTCTCTGCAAATCCCTTGCTTCCCTTGAATTGCACCTTTATTTTCCATCAATAACCAAGCAAGTGCTCAAGGGAGAGTATGAATCAAGTAAGAGATTTTATCCCCAGGACCTAATATCTTTTGGCCTATTGCACTTGAACATTTCCTTTTTTGCTTCCCAAACAAACCAGAGGATCTCCTATGAGCAGAGATGAGCTGTAAGAGGTAGGGAGAATTTTGCTATGGGCAGAGCTTGAAGGAAGATGATTTCATAGGATGAGAAAGGATTTTGTAACATGACTGCGTTGGAGGCACAAGCTACCATAACTAATCCCCCCAATGTTTAACCCCGCAGAACATTTTTATTGATGACAGCTGGCTGTACTTCCTGCCACTCCTTGAGCCTACATGCCTTGGAATGTCCCTTGTCTCAGAATTCATGGCCTCAGGACCTGTGCAGTCACTGGGCAAAAGTAAGTATAATTGACACGATAATTATGGCAACATTTTCCTTCTCCTGAATCACAGACCTCTTACTTACTCTACGAGAGGCCCTTTAGAAAGCTGAACTTTAAACAGAGATGGGCCACTTCTCCCCCCCCCACCTTGATTTTTATGAGTGAGATCAAAAGTCCTGCGATGTCTATTACAGCATGGTTTTTCACTGATGTTTTCATAAAGCCATAAATAAATCTATGTGGGACATAATCGGGGTCTCATAAGAGCAACAAAACAACCAGAGCAGCTTGTACTCATAAGCTGACATAATATCAAGCTTGTATTATAGCTGGAACAAATGTTCAGCAAAGGAAAATGTTGCTCCAGCCACCATCACAATTATATGGTGCACATTAATGAGAAGCAATAGAGAAATCCAGTTAGATTGTTGGCACAAGGTTGTTTAAGATGACAGGCAGGGACTCTGCAGAGTTGCAAAACCAAGTCTTCCATAAATTTACCTGGAGAACTAGGTTAGAGATCTACGGTAATTGGAGGGCCTATCTAGGCAAGCAAATGCCATCCCTTAACTAGGGTAGAGTTTTAGTCCAGCTGTTGAAGCTCCTTCTGGGGACATAGCATGTCAGCACATTTACATAAGAACAAGTTATTCATAGATGAATAACCGAACAAGTAACCGTCATAGATGAATAAGACTATAAAACACCTCCGTTTTAGCCATTAGCTTATAAGGAGGCAAATTTCACAATTCTTCCCATCCTACAGAAGATTATGTCACCTCCTACAAGTTCAGGCAGATCATTAAGCCCTTCCTTTCTGGAGGTCTGCCAAAGTAGAGGAGAAGAATGACTCTAGCTGTACATAACTGAATGGACTTTGCTCCTTGACAGAGAAGAAATCCTGAAATGAGTTTGGCTGGGTACGCCCCTCTTCCAAGACAAGCACCTTCGATGCATAGACGATCGGAACCAGTAACCTGGTATTGTTAAATTAGTTTGGAAATGATTTCTTGAGGTAATATTACAGTAGTTAAGTATTATGATTAGTTTTTAACATCTGGTTTTCAAAATAGAATAGAATTTTTATTGGCCAAGTGTGATTGGACACACAAGGAATTTGTCTTTGGTGCATACGCTCTCAGTGTACATAAAAGATACATTCATCAAGAATCATAAGGTACAACACTTAATGATAGTCATAGGGTATAAATAAGCAATCAGGAAACAAAATCAATATAAATCGTAAGGATACAAGGGGTCCTTGATGCTCTCTGAGTTTGGTTATTTTTCTTGAAGAAAAAAAATCAAGCTCAGAGAGCACCAAGGACCCTTCATTTCAACCCTGAGTTACAAATATTCTCCTTTATGGGGCCTCTTCAAAAGCTTGCAGCAGCAGCAGGCGAGTCTGTCATTACTAAAGCTAGAGAAAACTTTCTAAAGGGGAGTTTCACAAAACGCAAATGAAACATCCCTCCTTGAAACATTAAAGGAGCCCCATCATTCATCAGGTTCTAGACCAGGGGTCTCCAACGTTGGCAACTTTAAGACTTGTGGACTTCAACTCCCAGAAGTCCTCAGCCAGCTTTGCTGGAGACGTTGGAGACCCCTGTTCTAGACGACTACTTCAGATACTTTCTTGGTTATTGCCACAAACATGTGCACCAAGTCTTCCGAAAGGCACATGTGCTGTAATATTTCAGGGAAAGGCACCCTGCTTGCGTGCCCCTTTCAAATATTTTGCATTCCTGAATTCCTTGGCAGTAGCTACAATAAGATGGGGAAATGTCTTATTACCAGTGACCAAGCCAATACCTTCCCGCTTACACAATTGATATGCCATCGGTTCTGTAGCTCCTTTACAGTCCCTGGCACCGAAGCCAAAGAGAAAGCTCGTTGGAAATTATAGTTCGTTTCAAGGAACACATATTACTCTCATCTTGTAATCAAACACCTATTTTTAGCCAGTGAAAAATCCATACTATTCCAGGAGTACAAATTGGGTGGGGGGGAGGTTTTAGGTGAAAGCGAGACAAGGACCTCCCCATGACTTCAATGACCAATGACAAGTTAAGGAAGATGTTGCTGCTAAGCAACCATGAGCAGAAATAGTAGCAACATTTCTTAGGCATAGGATGACTTTTGCTAGCTATTGATCAGGCTAGACAATGCGATTCCCACTGACAGCACTGCGATTGCAGAGGCTTCCTTTGGTGTTTGTCAGGTTCCCAGATCCAGCTTTTGAGGCTCAAGACGTTTTACTGAAAAAGCATAGCACTCACAAGATGCTGGTCACTTCATGATAGAATTAGGAGGACATAAAGAGGGATTTTTTTCCTGTCACAGTTTTGTTTTTTTTTAAACATGAACAAATCAAAATTTGTTGCAAATGTTTTGCCTCCATCTGATTCCTTCCCTCTATTCCTCCAGCTGTATAATTTGCCGCTATCAGTGAACTAAATTCACTGGGCACAGTTGTGCTAAAGTGCTGTTCCATTATGCTGGAATATTACACTGATTTTTAGTCTGCTGCGATAACAAGACCAGGATGTGGTGCTATCCGTGTTTTGTTTGCTTGCTTGTTTTGGCATTTCTGGGTTTTGTTTGCTTCACAAGAGATTTTCTGCCTTTTTTGTAGGCAGGTAACTCAGATGCCATGAATGTTATTTCCATATACTAAAGGAGGTGGAGGTGGGGAGGAGGTTGAGGGCAGGAGATGAATGGCAGAGGGGGAAAAAAATGCTGACCAATTCAAGTGAAAAGCAGCAAAAAAATATTACAGCATGGCAAGTAATTCTTGGCTCCCAGATGAAAAAAATGAGTGAATGATCTTGCCCTTAACCCCAAAGCACCTCCCTGTTTCTTGAAAGCAACAAGTGGAGAGAAGGAAGGCCTGTGGAGGGGGTTATAGGATTGAGGATTTGCAAACATCAACTGGTTCCCTCAGCTGCCCTTCTTTGCTATAACACAGATACTATGGGGAGAGGGGACTAAATATATTCCTCCAATTGGCCTTGTCCAAGTACATCATTTTTAGTAGATTTGGGGCTTTCTGAAATCCCAGCTGGCAAAATGGGCGTGGCTTCCCAGCTCTTCTTTAGTTTTTTTAGAAGTTGGTTATGTTTAGTTAGATTTTTGTTTTGATGTCGGACAAGTAAAAAAAAAGTGATTGGTGGAATCCTCTGAATTAATTTCCATTCCCATTGAGCTTCACCTACCAAAGAGGAAACAGCCACTAACCATTCTCCTTAATATGTAACAGGATTGGATTTGGTCCTGAGCAGACACGTGCTTAGAAACTTTGGTTTAACCCTCTGTCAAGTAGCCTAAGTAATGGTTAAGTAGCCCTCTGTACCAGTGGTGAAATCCAATTTTTTTTACTACCGGTTCTGTGGGCCTGGCTTGGTGGACATGGTGTGGCATGGTGGGTGTGGCTTGGTGGGCATGGCAGGGGAAGGCTACTGCAAAATGTCCATTCCCACCCCACTCCAGGGGAAGGATATTACAAAATGTCCATTCCCACCCCACTCTGGGACCAGCCGGAGGTGGTATTTGCTGGTTCTCCGAACTACTCAAAATTTCTGCTACCGGTTCTCCAGAACCTGTCAGAACTGCTGAATTTCACCACTGCTCTATACCTGTAACCTGTCACTTGGGCTATTTCAGGACATAGATCTAGTCTTTTTCTAAAATCACAACTGAAAGGTTCTTGACATGAGAAACGGGATGCAGAAGGATGAAGAAGAGAGCGATGGATAACAAGTGAGCTCAGCTAGTGCTACAAGGCAGAGGCAGTGTTGGTAATAAGAACTTCTGGCCAGCAGCTCCTGAAAATAACATGTGAGTAGGCCAAATGTTTTCCCTCCAAAATAATAAAAACAGTAAAAAGTCCACCAATGCAAAATCCTTTCTCAAAGAAGCAGCAGAAAACCTGTACTAAAATGATTGACAACAGAACCAGCAGTGCATAATTACAGAAACTAGTTCTAAGATTTGACTTTAACTGACCTTCAGTGCAGCACTCTCTCTCTCTCTCTCTCTCTCTCATAAGAAGACTGGTCCTGTTTTTTTTTTAAAGATATAACTAGTGAAAAAGAAGGTTCCTGGCTTTTTAAAATAAGAATGCTAAACTTGGTCATACAAAGATCCCACCTCAGTCTTGACAAGAAAACATTAATCTGTCATGATAGATGCTAGGTTGCCCCCGGTTCGGTCTGGTTCTTATGAACCAGTAGTAAAACTCCACCCACCCACCTGGATGTTGTCATGACGTTCGCACTCCTGTTGTGAACCGGTAGTAAAGGTAAGTAGAACCCAACCCTAGTCATGATACATGAAGATACCCCTTCAGAACTAAGGTGGCGAGGAGAAGGTATGTATCTGCAGCGCTCTAAACTAGTCTATAAGAGCTAGGCAGATCCCAGAGTCTGGACCGTGTCATCAATCATGTCATCCATAAAATGTCCAAGATTGTGTCCTCAATAGAACTTGTGTCAGGAGAAGAGGGAAAACACTACTTGAAAACTGGAACAGCAGTTGTTGACTTTACACAGTTTTAACTATGGGACTAAGGACTACACTCTGTCAAGGACCTTGGAGTATTCATCTCTAATGATCTAAGTGCCAGAGCTCATTGTAACAACATTGCGAAACAGGTATTAAGAGTTGTTAACCTGATCTTGTGAAGCTTCTTCTCCGGTAATATTGTACTGCAAACTAGGGCATACAAACCTTTGCTAGACCAAATCTCGAATACAGCTCATCTGTCTGGAACCCGCACTGCATATTGGACATTAATACAATTGAGCGAGTCCAGAGATATTTCACGAGAAGAGTCCTCCACTCCTCTGCTCACAACAGAATACCTTATACCACCAAGCTTGAAATTTTGGGCTTAGACAACTTAAAACTACACTGTCTAAGGTCTGACTTAAATGTAGTACACAAAATTATCTGCTACAATGTCCTACCTGTCAATGACTACTACAGCTTCAACTGCAACAATACATGAGCACACAATAGATACAAATTTAAGATAAACCGCTCCAAACTCGATTGCAGAAAATACGACTTCAGCAACAGAGTGGTCAATGCCTGGAATGCACTACCTGACTCTGTGGTTTCATCCCCAAACCCTGATAACTTTAACTTTAGACTGTCTGCTGTTGATCTCACCCCATTCCTAAGAGGTCTGTAAGGGGCGTGCATAAGCGCACCAATGTGCCTACCGTCCCTGTCCTACTGCCCCCATTTATTCATATCCATTTCCTGTATTCCTAATTGTGTTTCTACTTATATCTGTTATCTTATACATGCTTGACAAATAAATAAATAAATAAATTAAAATAAAATAAATTAAAATAAATAAACAAAAGGCAACATCACACAAAGGCATGGCATATAAAACTGGTTACTAATCATGTTCATGTTATTATTAAGGGAATTCACAGAAAATTATATTGGCATGACATTTCTCTTTCCATTGTCCATCATTATCATGCCATTATTGCCAGTTAATGGATGACAAAGTTTATCAGGTTTTGTGGATCTTGAAGTGCCCTTTGAAAATGTTGGAGTCAGGAGAAAACTCTATATTAGCTCTGGTGCAGCTGAGGGTGACTTAAGATTGCCATTTATGAGCTGGGGCCAAGACAAACAGACATCTGTAGATGAAACAGAGAAGAGATATTGTTAGAACATGTTTGTGCCATGGTTAGGTGCAAACGAGGACATAGCCTTGAGGAATCTATCTTTTCTTTAAATGTTGACACTACTAAGCATACAAAGGGATCAAATGTGAAATTGGACTCACTGGGCAAGCTTACATGCATGTAACTTTTGGCTAGAGTTGAATTCTAACAAGAAGAATATGCTATGAAAATGTAACTCAGTTAGTGCCAAAGAACTTTATACTGAAATTTGTTAATACAGACTTCTATAATTCTGCCATTCCACCTTTAAACTAAAAGACAAGTTTGCTAGAGGGAGATGGCTGTTGCTTATGATGTAATTTCTGGTAAAAAGGTTAGCTTTGGGTAGGAAAAAGCTTCCAATGCACAGATCAAATTTTGCCATTTGAAGAGAGTTGGGAAATCTCTGGATTTTTCATTTGTACATATTCCCAGGACGTTTGGTTGCTGTGAGTTTTATTTCGGAACTTTTATTTGATGTGAAAGAGGCCCCTGGTACTGAAGAAAGATGCCAGCCTAAGCTCTGTAGCCAAAGCTAAAATATAAATGAAAGGGCAAAGAGAAAAAGAAATATTGTTCTGATGTCTTTCCTCCCTCCAGATGGTAGCAGTTAAGATTCTTGCAGGAATTGCAAACTTGACACTTCAGGGTGTTTCTGGCCTGCTTCAGACCAAGCTCACCAGGGTTGGGAGCAGTTCTTTCTATTGGATTTGGTCAATTCAGCCTCTGCATTTAACTGCAAACACACAGAGTTTAAATGTTGTCAAGGAAGCTGTGTATGTCAAAGAAAATTCTAGTTGCACACCATAGCTTTATTTGAAAAGATACAGGGTCTCCTACTCAGGGGTGGGCTTCAAAAATTTCAGCAACGGGTTCTCTGCCCAGTTGCTGGGTGGGCATGGCCATGGTGGGTGTGACCTAATTGGCTTCTTGCACCACAGCGGGGAGTGGGGGGGCGCTTTTGCCTTCCCCAGGCTCCGGAGGCTTTCCTTGACAGGCTGCATGGAGACTCCTGGGAGAGGCGAGGTGGGGTGGGCGGGGCCAGCCAGGGTGGGATTTGGAGGTTCTCCGAACCAGCCACAACATTAGCTATGGATTTTTCCGAACCCGTAGCAGCCCACCCCTGCTCCTACTCCAGCAGAGGTTTGGACTAGAAGACCTCCAAGGTCTCTTCCAACTCGTTATTCTGTTATTCTGCTTTCGTTAATCAAGAAGCATTCTTTACACTAATTGGCACTGTAAGGAAAACACTTCATTTCTATCCCTCTCTGGTTCTTCCTTCTCTTCTACACACACACACACAGTTCAGAACCAAAAAATCAGCTGAAAAGTTTGAAAGTATTTTTTTTAAATTTATTTCAGGTCATTTTTCAGGTCACTTGAGTCTTACATTTAATGGATAATGTAGACATGCTGCATATTATCACATGTGTGCAGGAGTGAACTGGAGCTGACATTGCTGGAACATCATTTACAAAATTTTATACAGTTGGTCATGCTGTACAGGTACAGATACACGTTGTGCGGTTGTTATTGTAAAAAGAGATCTTCTTTTTAAAGAAGGCTTTGGTGTTTATTCTTAGGAAAATGTGGTTGCCATCAGGACTGTGGAAATAAACGTCACTATATACTTCAGTGAGCTGATGGTCCGGGACTTAACAGAGTTTAAAATATGAAATTGCACACGATCAGTAATTATACCTCGTTCAGAGAGTCTGTGACTCCCTACAGTACAATCACCATGGTATTTCCATGTTAAGTAGATCTTGATCAAGCTTCACAAATGATGGGAACTGTAATTTGATCAAATTGTCAGAGAATCCCTGCATCCTTTGCTCTCCAGACCAGGGGTCTACAACCCTTGGCAACTTTAAGCCTGGCGGACTTCAACTCCCAGAATTCACCAGCCAGCTTTGCTGGCTGGTGAATTCTGGGAGTTGAAGTCCGCCAGGCTTAAAGTTGCCAAGGTTGGAGACCCCTGCTCCAGACCATCTACCAGTTGAATCCTTTATTCTGACATATCCTGAGTCTGAGCCATAGCCATTGTCTCCTCCATTCTGAAAGATGAAATGATCCCAGAATCTAGGGAGCCAACACATTATTTAATCTTCTTTTCAAGGGGGAATCTCACCATGGATAGACTCTCATGCACCATTTTTTTTTAAATGTTCAGAGTCATCTTTGTCCTTCTACAATGATCCTTCCTAGCAGGCATTCTCATTTTGTTGCATATCTTTCTAGAATTAAATAAAAAATCCCCCCCCCCTGTATTTCGAGTTATTTTGGGTAGACAGTTTGTTCGAATAGATCTCTTGCATTATGGCTCTATGTCTGGAGCATATCTCCATATTTGCTCACTAAACAATAATAAATTAACCACAATGGCTGTATTTGCACACCACACCACACCACACCACACCACACCACATTAGATCTAACCTGACCACTGTTAACAATAATCAGGTGCATTGTGTTACATGATTGCAGAAGTTGTCTTTTTAATTGACTTAATTAACCATATTGTTTCCAAGAGCCTAGGACTTCATGTGCTATGTACCTGCCACGCCTTGGAAACAACACCTGTATTTCTGGATTTATCAAACATACATAAGTGAGTTTGCACACAGGAGCCAGGACAAATGTTCATATGGGTCCATAGATTTGATTAGAAACTTGGTTCAGTTCAATAATAGTTTAATAGTAATCAGTTACAAATCACCAGTGTGCAGCAGGCACTGAAATTAGGCCTTTATATTCCCAATGCCAAGAACAAGCTTAAAACTAAGTGGAATCAACAGATATTAGCTATCGCGGTGCAAGCAATTATCACATTAAGGAATTCAGAACCAGAGATTGAATCTAATCAGGCTTTTTTTTTCACTATTGTCTGAATGTTTCTACAGATTTCACTAACATTTGGTAGACAATTTTTTAATATATTTTTTTATTTTGTAACATATAATCCATTTTCAGTTAAAAGGTGTGTTGTCTGCATATAAATAGTTTTAGGGTATAATAAACTGTTTACAACAATGTTCATTACATTGGTATTAGTTCAATGTTAATAATAATAATATTAATATAATAATTGCTTATCCATTTTAACAAACCTCCCTTATATCATTAGTCCTTTGCTTATATTTTCATGTTTCTAACTTCTGTTTTTATTAGCTAACCATTGATAAAATAAGTCCCATGTCAAAAAGTATTCTTTCTTTTCCTTAATTGTAAGTGTTAGTTTATCCATTTCTGCACATTTTAATATTTTTTAAATCACATTTTCATCTGTAGGGGTCTCTTCACTTTTCCATTGTTGTGCAAATACAATTCTAGCTGCAGTTAATATATGTAAATTAAATATGCATTCCCTTTATTATACTTATCCAGTAAAATGCCAGAACAGAAATATTTCTGATTTTAAATCTGCATGTTGCTTTATCATTTTTTCCAACCAACATTTGGTAGACAATTTGATGGAGTTTAACTCTCGTGGGGAATGGATGCTATGTTAGTTTGATGTAAGAGAGAAACTTTGCTGGGTGTGCTGAAAGAATGACATCTCTTTAATCTTATCAGCAAGCAAGATAACATTTGTTCCTAGGATTCCTCTACCATTTCAAAGAGTCACACAGCCTACAAGCTTTGATGTCTGTGCATCCTTGGGGATTCTGCTGGTTTTTGTGTACAAGGGCTTGGTCTAAACCCTGCACTGCAACTGTGGGATATGTTGCAAGAGAAAGTGATAGCAGTTCTGCCAGCCAGGGAAAGGAGTGAGCGATGTCTTTCTCAACATCTGGGCAGCACTGAAATGCTAGATTTTCTCTGATCATTTTTGAGGGTTTTTGTCGCACAATTACCTCAGTCAGAGAGTTGATTCTCCAGCAGAGCTGGGATAGTTAACGTTAAACGGCCTTTGTTCTCACACTTTTTTTTGTGCCTCATGCTAGATAACTCGCTTAGCTGTAGGCTTCATCTGTGCAAACATTTCAGTCTTGCAAAGTTATTTCTTTTAATTTTTATATAGATGCACATCACATGGGGAGGCTGAGGTCCTAAACCCATTTCCTCAGAAGTAAGCATATTGCAGAGAGGGGAAATTATTTCCCAATCTATGTTAATGTTGTTATGTTGTTGTTATGTTACGTTACGTTATATTATATGTTATTCAAATACAATTATATTATTTTGAGGATTTTGTCCTTCCAATTTTTTTTAAATCCCCCCCCACCTTTATTATTTTTTATAAAGAACTCAAAGGAGCAGACATATCTAATTCTACTTCCTTTTCTTATTTTCCCCACAACAACCCTATGAAGATCCATCCCACCACTAAAAGATTCTAATGACAAAGAATATAATGATGAAACAGTTAAAGCAAACCTTTTCAACACATTCTTTGGCACAGTCTTTGTTAACAGTAATGACTTATACCCGATATTCCCCAATCGTACCAACAATGAGTACAACGACCTAACACATTTAGATTTCACAGAAGATAATGTTGAAAAAGCTCTTTGCAAACTGAAACCATCCCTATCTATTGGACCTGATGGTCCATCCGGAGGCTCCAACTGATACAGAATGCGGCTGCACGGGGGATAGAGGGAGCATCTCATAGCTCCCATATAACACCTCTCCTGCGCAGGCTACACTGGCTGCCGGTGGTCTTCGGATGCAGTTCAAGGTGTTGGTCATCACCTTTAAAGCGCTCCATGGCTTGGGACCGGGATATTTACGGGACCGCCTACTGCCACCAATAGCCTCCCATCGACCTGTGCGCTCTCACAGGGAGGGCCTCCTTAGGGTGCCGTCAGCCAAACAATATCGGCTGGCGGCTCCCAGGGGAAGAGCATTCTCTGTGGGGGTATCTGCCCTGTGGAATGAACTACCTGTGGGGCTACGCATACTCCCTGACCTCCGGACCTTTAAGCGCGAGCTCAAGACTTTCTTATTTCATCGAGCAGGGCTGGCCTAAATGGGAATTTTAATGGGGTTTTATAGGGTTTTTATAATTTTATTCTATTATTTTTAACTCTTAGCCAAATTGAATTAGATTTTTAGTGATATATGGTTTTAATTGCTGTGTTACTGTTTTATTCTGGCTATACACTGCCCTGAGTCTTCGGAGAAGGGCAGTATAAAAATATAAATAATAAATAAATAAATAAATAAATGGACTATGTGCATACTTCTTAAAAAAGATTTCCACTAATATAGCAGAACCCCTATTCATAATTTTTGAAAAAGCTTTCACAACCAGTTCCCTTCCCAAACTTTGGTCACTTGCCACGGTCATCCCTATCTTCAAAAAAGGAGAGCCCAGCCTAGCTGAAAATTACAGACCTATCTCTCTTTGCTGTGTCACCTGCAAAGTAATGGAATCTATCATCAACCAATCCATTACCCTCCATCTAGAAACAAACAACCTACTCTCTAATAAACAATTTGGTTTCAGAAAAAAATTATCATGTAATTTACAACTTCTTCACTGCAAAAACATATGGACTACAAATCTTGATCAGGGCAAAGCAATAGATGCAATCTACATAGACATCTGTAAAGCTTTCGACTCAGTAGTACATGATAAACTTCTCCTAAAACTAAAATCCTACAGCATCTCAGGACTCCTCCACAATTGGATAACAGATTTTCTATCAAACAGACAAGAAGTGGTCAAAATTGGCAATGCTCTATCAAATCCTGTTCCTGTTAAAAGTGGCGTTCCCCAAGGCAGCGTTCTTGGACCAACACTCTTCATACTATACATTAATGATCCCTGTGACCATATTGCAAGTAATTGTGTTCTCTTTGCTGATGATGTCAAACTATTTAACACCAGCAACAATACAGCTATCTTCCAAAAAGACCTTTACTTTTTATCTGGATAGTCAAAAACTTGGCAACTCCAAATCTCAACCAGCAAATGCTCAGTCTTACATATTGGAAAAAAGAACCTAAACACTAAGTACAAGCTTGACGGACATTACCTTACTGACGACCCCCACCCTGTTAAAGATCTTGGAGTTTTCATATCAAATGATCTAAGTGCCAAAGCCCACTGTAACTACATCGCAAAAAAGGCCTTAAAGTTGTAAACCTAATCTGCGCAGCTTCTTCTCCAAAAACACTACACTACTAACCAGAGCTTACAAAACATTTGCTAGACCAATTCTTGAATACAGCTCGACTGTTTGGAACCCATACCACATTTCTGACATCAATATAATTGAACGTGTCCAGAAATATTTTACAAGAAGAGTTCTCCACTCCTCTGAATACAACAAAATACCTTATGCCACTAGACTTGAAATCCTGGGTTTAGAAAATTTAGAACTCCGCCGCCTTCGACATGACCTGAGTTTAACTCATAGAATCATCTATTACAATGTCCTTCCTGTCGAAGACTACTTCAGCTTCAATTGTAACAATACACAAGCACACAATAGATTTAAGCTTAATGTTAACCATTCCAATCTTGATTGCAGAAAATATGACTTCAGTAACAGAGTTGTTAATGCCTGGAATGCGGTCTCTTCCCAAAATCCCAAAAGCTTCAGCCAAAAACTATCTACCATTGACCTCACCCCATTCCTAAGAGGTCTGTAAGGGGCGTGCATAAGAGCACAAATGTGCCTACCGTTCCTGTCCTATTTTTTTCCTTTCGTTATATCCAATTAATATAGTCATTACATACTTATATATGCTTATATATATATGCTTATATGTTGTACAATTATTTCATGCTTATGCTTATAAGTTTATATGCTTATATACTGTGTGACAAAATAAATAAATACATAAAAATGAATAAGTGGTTGGGCTGAGATAGCATGAGTGGCCCAGGGTCACCAACTTTCATTCCTAAGGCCGGACTAGAACTCACAATCCCCTGATTTTGTTTCTTGATACTTTTACCTCTTTTTAGCCCCATTCTTTATGTTAATCTTTGACCATAAAAAATGGTTTGGTTTGATTTATAATGTGAAATAAAGTATTTAGAGAGGTAGAACTGGAAGAATTGCAAAGGTCTAATCATGGCATAGAAATCAAATTCTTGAAATGAATTCTCACACCACTTCCAATCCACAAAGGGGACATTAAAATTACCCAGCACTAATAACCTAGCTGAATCCATAATAATCCCTGCAATAAGATCAAGTAGCTTATGAAGGGATTTTGCTATTTAGATGTTTCAATAATGATGATGAAACTATACAATACAATAATAATGACGATGATAGAATAGAATCTCAGCTTATTCATTCAATTCAACCTGTGGAACAGTGATCCTTGCAATTACTATAGTCCTTTGCTTCACATTTATCACTCTATCTCCCTTGCCTTGAAACCTGGCAAAATATGACTCTTTGAAATAGTAACCTTCCAAAAGGTAGCATTTGTAAGAATTGTTGCTATGTTCACTTTCTGAACATCTTCCTTTTCCCCCCAAATAGTCATAGCCAAGGATACCCGGTCTTCCTTCTGTGCCAAAATGAAAAGCACATCTGGACCTGCTGCATAATAAAAGATGACATTTCACTGTAATTATGGCTCTTTGTGCATCTTGAGTTGTTACTCTGAAGGGACTCTTTAGGAAGCACTCTTGGCAAAGTGCACAAAATAGTTGCTGGAAAGAGAATGAACAGTCTCGGCCTGTAAATGTTCATCTCTTTGCTCATGCCTAATATTTCCTCCACAGTAGAACGTGCTATTAGGTTACTAGTCTTAATTTATAGCAGCCATTTTGAATCTGGTACCCTTCAAGGACAACAGGCAGAAATCCTTGGAGCTGCTCCAAAGATGCTAGCCCTATACGGATGCTTACCTGTGTTTGATGCCAGCAGAAGATCTACTTGCCCAGGTGAGTTTCAGTGAGTGCAGAGGGGGAGTCCTGGCCAAGAGTGGGTAGAACGAAGGCTTGAGCCATTTTTCAAGTTGCCCAAGTGATCAAACCTTGGTTGAGAAGTTTTCTAATCTGGTAACCTATCAGTTTCTCTTCTCAAAGTCCAACTGACAACTTGATCCAAAAATAATTCCGCAGACAGATCAGTGGGATAGGGATGGGTTTTGAGTGAAACACACAGATATCTCTTACCCTATCAACCTATCAGTTGGGTTACTTTAAGGTTATGGTTTTACCATTCTCAGGTGACTTGGTAGAACTACTAT
The DNA here is from genome assembly GCF_028640845.1 of Ahaetulla prasina. Taxonomy (NCBI): domain Eukaryota; kingdom Metazoa; phylum Chordata; class Lepidosauria; order Squamata; family Colubridae; genus Ahaetulla; species Ahaetulla prasina. Next base: position 160,148,684 of record NC_080539.1, read on the forward strand.
CAATCCTACATCAGTAAGTATTGAGAGGAATCTTTTCATCAAAAGTATCTTATGGACCATTTCAATGGCACTGCCCATTACAGTTAGATTGGATATTCCTCTGTAGGACCACAGACAGGACAAGCAGATGAAAATAATTCTCTCCCTGCCTGCTCCCACCAGCTAAACAGTTCAGTAATGCATTAGTGCCTTGCCCATACAGGAATCATCATACTGGTATTACAAAACACCAGTGTTTTGGGGTATATCTAGAGCCCACTGAAGGTCAGAGATGCATCTCACAAAATGGATTGTGGTCAGGTTTTACATGGGAAGGTTTGAAGAGGGGAAGACAGCTTAGCACTTCAGGATGAAACGGTGTGCAGCTACCCGTCACCACATGAAAGAAGGCATGCCCGCCATTTTGTTCACCAGCACCAACACAGACTGTATTGTGTAGCACTACTTGTGCTAGCAGAAATCATGAGTACCATTTTTAGGATTATATGTTCACCAACGTAACACCTAGTGGGGCATCTTCACACAGGAGCAAAGAGATTATCAGGATGTGTTTACTTGCTGTATTTGTACCTTTGAGTTTTAATTCCATTTTGCCTTGTTCCCACTCAACAGCATCTTCATCCATCTTGCATTGTACTTCATGGATTGGTGATTTCCCAGGTGCATCATCTAAAAACAAGGTTCCCTGTGCCTTTTTTCCAACAACATTGGTGATTTTTGAATAACCCGTGGCTATTTTTTTCATCACTGCCTTGTTATTGTTCAATCGCCTGACATACTTCACCATTCCATTTTTGCCGCCCTTGGGGAACTAGAACAAGAATGATGGAGATGTGAAGGGGGTTGAATTTAGTTGAATGGCACACCGATGCTTTTTTCGGACCCAAAAGGAGTTTTGCAGGTCTGCATTCCCTCTGAGTTAGCAAAAAATAATTTAGTTTACTCCGAAAATATAAACTGCTTATAATCCTTAGCTGACTTGGTGGCTGATTTTAAACTTAATAACAGCAGCGAGACTATTGATAGGACAATACTGGAAGAAAAAAGAGTTACCTACTATAGAGGAATGGATATTGAAAGTTACTAATTTGGCTGAGATGGCCAAAATCTCAGCCTTTTTGAAAGATAATACACAAGAAAAATATTTAACTGAATGGAAAAAATGGATTGAATATACGCAAAATAGATATCAGATTAAGAGATATCAGATTGCCTTTGAATGATTAGGATGTAATTATCTCTGATTTGTATGGGGGAAGTCAGGATTTGAGAAGAAGGGGAGGATTATAATTTGTGTTAGGGAAAATTTAGCGTATGATTGGTGTTTTTTCCCCCCAACTATACCTTGTGTTTGCTCTGGGAAATCGTGGGGAGGAGGGAGGAGGGTGGTTTTGGAGGGAGGGGGAGACGGGATGGAGTGGGGGGGAGGGGGGGAAAAGGGGGGTGAAAATTTTTGTAAAAACTTTTTCAATTAAAAAAAAATCTGCTACTGGTTCTCCGGAATTGGTCAAAACCTGCTGAAACCCACCTCTGGGCTAGAGTCCTTGGGAGAAGGAAGCCATATGGTCTTGTTTACTGTCTGTGGAAGTATACAATGGTCCTTTCCATACTCTTTATTGGCAGCTCACTCTCTTCTATCCAGAACACAGCATATAAGTGTTGCTCGAGTAGGGTCTGTAGGATTGTCTGGGACTCTACGCATCCTCTTCATGACCTGTTTTTCTTATTATCTTCTGGGCGGTGGTTTTGTGGTACCCAAAGCAGAACATCCAGATTCAGCTACAGTTTTGTCTCCATACAGTATCAATCTTGTGAACACTCAAGCTTCCTCTTTCCACTATGTATTCAAGATGGACAGTGATTACTATTTAGATGTATTTGTATGTTAGGGTGTAGGTATATACATATGTGTATATATAGCATATCTATATGTGTGTTACGTATGTCTACACTTTTGAGAGCAGGCAAAAAGATTTTCATTTTTAATGTGTGCCAGTGTGCCCACAGAAAAAATTGACAATAAAGGTTATCTAACTACTCTTTTCCCAAAAAATGACCTGTGGAGGACAGAACAGGGATGTCTATGGATCGATCTGTCTGTCTATCTATCTATCATCTATCATCATCTCTATATATATGTGTATGTGAATGTGTATGTGTGTTGTGGCTCTGCCCCCCGGGCCTGGCCTCCTGGAGCCGGATGACTCGGAGAGTGAGGAGGAGGAGCTGACAAGGCCTCCTTTCCCCCCGCCCCCCGACCTTCTTCCTCCTGGCACAGTTCCAGGTTCCAGTTGCAGGCCAGGAGGAGGAGGAGGAAGAGCTGACAAGGCCTCTTTCCCCCGACCCCTCCTCCTCCCTGGCAACGCCCCAAGAACCAGCTGCTGAGGATCAATCTTGGCTAGATGCGAAACAGCGACGCCGAGAGAAGTGTGTGCAGCAGAGAAAAAGGTGGGGCAGGCCCAGGGAGTGCTGAGTTATGGAGCTACACCCCACAAGGGATAAAAGCAGGGAGAGTGCTCCGTAGGCCTTTGTGTCGGACAAAGTTACGGACTACTGGCTCTTTGACTGCTTTGGACTGAAGGCTGGGATTTCTTGTGAGTACTTTAGATCATCCTGCAGACTCTTGGTTGCCCTGGCAACGGTCTGTCAGCACGCTGCTATTTGATAAGGACTTGGCTGGCACGTGAAGGAACATTGCCAGAACTTTTCGTTGCCAGAAGAAACCCAGTCAAGTGTAAATAAATTGCTGGCAGACGGCCTTGGCTGGCGTATTGTTTTGGGGTGTAAGGGAGGGGCCAGAACAATGTGTATATATGTATGTATGTATCAGTGGTGGGTTTCAAATTATTTTACTACCGGTTTTGTGGGTGTGGCTTGTTGGGCATGGCATGGCTTGGTGGTTGTGGCTTGGTGGGCGTGGCAGGGGAAGGATACTGAAAAATCTCCATTCCCTCCCCAATCCGGAGGAAGGTTACTGCAAAATCCCCATTTCCTCCCAATTAGCTGGGACTTGGGAGGCAGAGAATAGATGGGGCAGAGCCAGTCAGAATTTTTATTACTGGTTCTCTGAACTACTCAAAATTTTTGCTACCAGTTTATCACACACACACACACACACACACACACATTTATTTACACACACACATATATTTATTTACACACACACACACACAAACATACCTGAACATAGGAGTTATTTCCACTCACAGTACAGTCTTCAATTTACGAACATAATTGAGCCCAAAATTTATGTTGCTAAGTGAAACATTTGTTAAGTGAGTTTGGCCCTTTTTTTACGACCTTTCGTGCCACAGTTGTTAAGGGAATCATGGCAGTTGTTAAGTTAGTAACACGTTTGTTAAGTGAATCTGGCTTCCCCGTTGACATTGCTTGTCAGAAGGTTGCAAAAGGGGATCACATGACCCCAGAACACTGCAACCGTCATAAATATGAACCATTTACCAAGCATCCGAATTTTCATCATGTGACCCAGGAGATGCTGCAATGGTCGTAAGTGTGAAAAATAAGTCACTTTTTTCAATGAAACTTTGAACTGTCACTAAATGAACTGTTGTAAATCGAGAACTATCTGTAAATTATAAACTTTTAAAAATATTGGGGCTTTTTTGCATGATTCTCACATCTTGGCCTAAGTGATAGGTGCTTTATGAAACACATACTGATTTTTGCCTGGCTTCACCTGAAAGACAGGCACCCCATTGACTAAAGTGACTATGTCTCCTTATAAAGAATATAATAATGTAAATTCTTGGCAATCTTGCCAAGCTGGAGATTACAAATCCTCCAGCTGGAGAGCCACGTATGTGAAACCCTGTTGGGAAGTGGCAATTAAATTCTTTGGGAAAAGAAAGGATTGGCTGTTTTTTGAAGGGGAAAAAAGATACACCGGCAACATTTATGAGATTCTAATTCCATTTATATTGGCAGATTTCATATTATGTGAGAGTTTGAGAAGGAAACAGTTTAAGATTCTGGCAGTTTAAGAAAGCCTCCCTCTCTGGCATCGAAGCATAACATATTATCCTCCATTCACGACCCAATTCCTTGCCATAATCCCAGTAAACATGAAAGAGCAGACGTTCATGTAATGGCTTGCAAAGGAAGCAAGCTCAGAGCCTCCTCACCCCCACGAATGAGTCACCTCAGAGATGGCTGGCTGCCCACTGGCTCATTATGCCATCCACACCAAGTTTAGTCACATCCATAGGCTGATTCACTCTCTATCCAAAAGAGCAGCAACATGGATCAATTTAGGTGGCTCTCCACATTCTTCCTAGCACAGGGCATGCAATAAGCAAGAACAGGCAAAGAGCTTTAAACGGGGTGTGTGTGTGTGTGTGTGAAAAAAAGGGACAGAAAAAGAATGGCACAAATCCTCTGCAATTTTGTGACTAAGGTAAAAGTAAAGGTTTCCCTCGCACATACGTGCTAGTCGTTCCCGACTCTAGGGGGCGGTGCTCCTCTGCATTTCAAAGCCGAAGAGCCAGCACTGTCCGAAGACGTCTCCGAGGTCATGTGGCCGGCATGACTCAACGCCAAAGGCGCACGGAATGCTGTTACCTTCCCACCAAAGGTGGTCCCTATTTTTTCTATTTGCATTTTTACATGCTTTCGAAACTGCTAGGTTGGCAGAAGCTGGGACAAGTAACAGGAACTCACCCCGTTACACGGCAGCACTAGGGATTCAAACTACTGAGCTGCCGACCTTTCGATCGACAAGCTCAACGTCCTAGCCCCTGAGCCACCCATTTTTTGTGACTAGCTGTTTTTTTGTGACTAGCCATAGCAATTTTGTGACTAGCCATTAGCTAAGCAGCCAAGACTATTGCAATCCTCTTAGATGCCACCTACCTGACTGATAGATAGTTTTGACAAGTTCATCAGACCAGGGGTGGTTTCCACTTACCTTTACTACCGGTTCACAACGGGAGTGCGTGCGCTTCTGCGCATGTGCAAAAGCTTCTGTGCATGTGCAGATCGTACCTTATGATGTCCGGGTGGGTGGGCGGAGCCTCCCGCTGCTTTTACTACTGGCTCTCAAGAACTGGATAGAACTGGGAGCAACCCATCCCTGCCTCAGACCTTACCTAAATATTATTATGGAGGGACGCAATGCGGAAGGGTCATTTCTAAAGCAATCTGTGAATCACATCTATGCAGCTATTATGAATGCATTAAATGCAAAAATGAATTAAACTTCACTTATGAAAACTCTTAACAAACAATTTGCATGTAATTCCATATGTTCCGAAACCTTAGTAGACTTACGGAAATCATGAGTGAAAGACAATCACTATAGGCACCCAAAATCGGAATTATCTTTATCACTTTCTTTATTCTTTATTTCTTTATTTTTATCTCACCTTTATTATCTTTATAAATAATTCAAGGCAGCAAACATACAGTACATAATACTCCTTCCACCTCTTATTTTTCACACAACAACAATCCTATGAGGGGAACTGGACTGAGAGAGAGTGACTGGCCTGAAGTCACCCAGCCAACCTTCGTGCCTAAAGCTGGGCTAGAACTCCCAATCTCCTGTTTTCTAGCTTGGTGTCTTAACCACTTGACCAAATTGTCTGTCATTTATTTTCCTGTGTCATTATAAGGAAAGAAATTCTTTTCCGCTGATTCTTTGCAGAGGGAACAAGAAATATTTGCCTTTTTTCTTCTCTATGTTACTTCAAGTGTTCTCTCCTTAAGTGCAAGCAAGAAGTGTTGACCTTTGTACACGAGCTTCAAATTCGGTACAGGTCCACAAAGCAAGGTTGGGTAAGAGTCTTGTTTTGCAAAAGATACTGTACTTTGAACCAGCTATAATTTCCAAATATTCACAGAGGTGATCCCTAATAGATTTGAAAGGAGAGAGCGTCAAGAACAACTTTCTTCCCCTCATAACATAAGTTCATTTGAGGTACCAGGCAAAACTAGACAATAAAACTCCTGTCTGCTGTGACCATCTAGTTTTTCAGAAGGAGTGTTAGAACCAAGACCACTCAATTACCATAATTGGTGTTTCAAAATGAGGGCACCCTCACCAGAACGCCAACTTCTTTGTATTGTACTTCTAACAGTGAAATCAGTCAATGGTTTTAAAACAAATATAATCTCTTAATCTAGAGGATTCTAGATTTTAGAATCTAGAGGACAAACTAGACCCTTGAAGAACCTACTCTTCTAGTGGGGTTTCGTTTCATGTTTACTTGCTTGGCAAAAAGAAATAGTTGACATGATAAAACAACTTTCTTGCATGACCCAAATCTCCAAGTAGGATATATATATATTTATTTATTTATTTATTTATTTATTTATTTATTTATTTATTTATTTATTTATTTATTATTTATTTATTTATTTATTTATTTATTTATTTTGTCACAACATTTATTTATTTATTTATTTATTTATTTATTTATTTATTTATTTTGTCACAACATAGTTAAGATTACCAAATTCTTTTCAATAATCCACTAGAAGCAACAGAGATATACATTTACCAATTCTGTTATTCAACTAGCCCAGGGGTCGGCAACCTTAAACACTCAAAGAGCCACAAAGGTCCTAACCAGAAGCTCCCGTTCAATTCTAGAGCTGACCGGAAGCCCAGTTCCCCCAGTCTTCTCCTAGCACGGAGTCCTCTTTCCTCTGCTGACTGGAAGTCCAGTTCCCCCACCATAGAGTCCCCTCCTAGCACGGTATCCTTTTTCCTCTACCAGTCCTAACCAAAAGCCCTATCAATTGTGGAGCCGATCAGCAACAGGGAGCTACAGCAGAGGGATGGAAGAGCCACATGCGGCTCCAGAGCCATGGGTTGCTGACTAGCCACTTTTATTCAAGGCAGCATAGAGCTTTGATACCAATATGTCTCTCAGGATCTTAGTAAAAAGGAGAAAAAGGAAACTGATTTGAGACTGGCTAGCAGTTGTTTACATTGCTAGAGATAATGTCAAAGGAGAATGGAAGGAGGAAGAAAAAAAAGAAGAGTAGCTTCAAAAGCTGTTCATGAAAATTTATGATTTTTTTCTATTTATGGCTAACAAAAAGGCATTGCAACAAATTTCTAAAAGTGGAGGAATAAAAGGATAATAACAACAACAACAACAACAACAACAACAACAGCAACAACGAGTTGGAAGGGACCTTGGAGGTCTTCTAGTCCAACCCCCTGCCCAAGCAGGAAACCCTACACCGTTTCAGACAAATGGTTATCCAACATTTTCTTAAAAATTTCCAGTGTTGGAGCATTCACAACTTCTGCAGGCAAGTTGTTCCACTGATTAATTGTTCTAACTGTCAGGAAATTTCTCCTTAGTTCTAAGTTGCTTCTCTCCTTGATTAGTTTCCACCCATTGCTTCTTGTTCTACCCTCAGGTGCTTTGGAGAATAGTTTGACTCCCTCTTCTTTGTGGCAACCCCTGAGATATTGGAAAACTGCTATCATGTCTCCCCTAGTCCTTCTTTTTATTAAACTAGACATACCCAGTTCCTGCAACCGTTCTTCATATGTTTTAGCCTCCAGTCCCCTAATCATCTTTGTTGCTCTTCTCTGCACTCTTTCTAGAGTCTCAACATCTTTTTTACATCGTGGCGACCAAAACTGGATGCAATATTCCAAGTGTGGCCTTACCAAGGCATTATAAAGTGGTACTAACACTTCACGTGATCTTGATTCTATCCCTCTGTTTATGCAGTTCAGAACTGTGTTGGCTTTTTTGGCAGCTGCACACTGCAGCAGCTGGCAAAATCACTGCCAAGCTGCCAGAATCATTGGTCTACACTAGAACACTGGAGAAAAAAATGTTGTTTGTCTCCTCTTTGGTACCTTCAGGAAAGTGGTGAAATCCAATTTTTTTTACTACAGGTTCTATGGGCGTGGCTTGGTGGGCTTGGTGCGGGCGGCTTGGTGGGCGTGGCTTGGTGGGCATGGCAGGGGAAGGATACTGCAAAATCTCCATTCCCTCCCCACTCCTGGGAGAAGAATATTGCAAAATCTCCATTCCCTCCCCACTCTGGGACTAGCCAGAGGTGGTACTTGCCGGTTCTCCAAACTACTCAAAATTTCCACTACCAGTTCTCCAGAACCTGTCAGAACCTGCTGGATTTCACCCCTGCTTCAGGAGGAAACAGCTTTTGATAAAAGGAGGTTCTGGGAGGAAAGGAGCTTAATAACCAAGTGCAGCTTCAGATATTTTGGGAAGATGTTAAGTAGGCTGGTCATAATGGTCTCAACAGTACTTCTTAGATGTGTCAGTGCCATCTACCAGTTGGGCATTTCAGCAGCAATTATACTCCCCTACCAACTTTTCCTTCACCCTCAGGTTGATCATCAATCTCCAAGACAAGCAGAGGGAGCACATGTTGGCAGAAGCAGTACTTGAAGGGCCTGGGAGCGGAGAATACAATCAATGCAATTGCAGAAATGCCACTAGAAATCCAAGTAGCATCAGACTCTGGGAGAAAAACAGAAAGCTTTCTTTCCTGATAGACTTTGGAAAGTAACATGGCCAAATGCGTCTAGTGGCAGGAGGCTGATATTATGCAAGTAGTTTGAAAATGGTTTGTCCTGGCCTTCTTTCCAGGGCTGAGAGAAAGGAGCTGGCCCAAGATCCGCCAGCTGGCATTGTAACTAAGGCACGACTAAGGCAAAACTCAGGGTCTTTCGGTTTTTGCCCGGGGCCTTTATTTGCCATACCTAACTGGTTTCTCAAGGTTGGTTCTACTCAGATCATAAGCCAATTTTTGAAACATTAAGAAGACCCTGATTTTTCTGGAAAACGATGAACTCAAGAAAACTAAAATAATTTTGCTGGGCTGACGCACTCCTTTTCCATTGTTAAAAGAGAAGTGAATCAAAACCTCAACCGTTGCTCCATTCTATTAACATCTCAGCTTTGATTCGCTCCTTGAAAATGAAGAGGTTGGACTCTATTTGCTTTAACTGCTTCACCACATACCCAAGTTGCCTGGATCCAGAAAATGTACATCCCTGGATTGGTTAAATGAGCTTCACTTTACTTACTGCATATTGCACAATGCTCAAACGTAATTTAAAAAAACAAAACAATTTTCAGATATAAAGTTCAGAACAGTCATTTCCTACAGCCTAAATATCAATAGATAGATGACCACCTCTCTGTTTATTTGTTTTTTATTTTATTCTATTTATTTGTCACAACAGTATATATAAGCATAAGCATGAAATAACTATATGATATATAAGCATATATATAAGCATAAGTATGTAATAACTATATGAAATTGGATACAATCAAAGGGAACATTAGGAAAGGAACGGTAGGCACGCTGGTGCTCTTATGCACGCCCCTTACAGACCTCTTAGGAATGGGGTGAGGTCAATAGTAGATAGTTTTTGGTTAAAGCTTTGGGGATTTTGGGAAGAGACCACAGAGTCAGGTAGTGCATTCCAGGCATTAACAACTCTGTTACTGAAGTCATATTTTCTGCAATCAAGATTGGAGCGGTTCACATTAAGCTTAAATCTATTGTGTGCTCGTGTATTGTTGCGATTGAAGCTGAAGTAGTCTTCAACAAGAAGTACGTTGTAACAGATGATTCTATGAGTTAAACTCAGGTCATGTCGAAGGCGGCGGAGTTCTAAGTTTTCTAAACTCAAGATTTCAAGTCTGGTGGCATAAGGTATTTTGTTGTAATCAGAGGATTGAAGAACTCTTCTTGTAAAATATTTCTGGACACGCTCAATTGTATTAATGTCCGAAATGAGGTATGGGTTCCAGACAGGCAAGCTGTATTCAAGAATTGGTCTAGCAAATGTTTTATATACTCTGGTTAGTAGCGTAGTGTTTCTAAACTCCAGTATATGAAATATAATGGCTCTAATCCTATATCATGCTATTCCCAAACCATAGAATGACTTATTATGCTGGTCTGAGTCACACAACCTGCTAAAACAATGGCATAATTCTAACAAGATGCAGAACCGCACTCTCCTGAAGGATGCTCCAGTTTCCCCAGTGCAGAAGTATTATTTGTTTAAATACACTCAAGGATAAACCCAAGAGGCAACAAAGATAATAGGTTTATCCTCTGAAGGAATTCTCATTATCTTGTTTTCCCAGCTTTTGGAAACAGTATCTGTCCTTGAGTATATTCCAATATCCTTTGTAACTCTAGCCATAGTTTCGGCTAATCCTAAACTGCACCAAATCAATTTGCTTGCAATTGCCTGAAATCAGATACCTAAGAGAACTTTGGAAAGAAATGCTCTGTAGGGGAAAGAGTGGCAAGAACCTGGGGATGGAGTTAAAAGAGCGATCAGCCTACAATCCGTATATAGCCACAAGCGAACAAAGTCTAACCTCTCTTGAAATCCATTGAATTTTATCTAACTCCTAATGGATATTAACCATTAGTTGAGAATATTCCTGCGCATAAACTTGAGTAACAATAAGGTAAAGGTAAAGGTTCCCCTCGCACATATGTGCTAGTCGTTGCCGACTCTAGGGGGCGATGCTCATCTCCGTTTCAAAGCCAAAGAGCCAGCACTGTTCGAAGACGTCTCTGTGGTCATGTGGCCAGCATGACTCAACGCCAAAGGCGCTGTTACCTTCCCACCAAAGGTGGTCCCTATTTTTTCTACTTGCATTTTTTACGTGCTTTCGAAACTGCTAGATTGGCAGAAGCTGGGACAAGTAACGGGAGCTCACCTCGTTACACGGCAGCACTAGGGATTCTAACCGCCGAGCTGCCGACCTTTCGATCGACAAGCTCAACGTCCTAGCCCCTGAGCCACCACGTCCCCATAAGTAACAATAAATCCGTTTAATTAGACCTTCACATGTGGACCTGATCTTTCATACCTGACATCTCCGCTCTACATATATTAGATATGAGAGATCCAAATCCATGCATCCAAACCTTATTATAACTGAGATCTGCATTACTGTACTATATATTATTACACTCTAGAAAAGGCGTGTTTTCCCCCTGCTTTCCTATGTTTGGATTCTTTATGCCTTGAAAACTAATTGGCATGTAGCCAGATGTTCAACCAAGTGGCGTCTCAGTATTTCATAGATAAAATGTCACTGATCAATGAATTTTAATGGCATTTTATATAGGAAATAAGCAGGCATAGGAGGGGACTGAGCTCTAAAAGTAGCAATGTGTATGGATGTATATATTTCAAAGCTGTCCAGCTTTGGGCGGCATACAATTAAAATAAAAAACAACACATATCAGAAGACAACACAACCAACCAAAAGCTAACTCAGTATCAAACAAACCAAAATTGTAGAGACTCTACAAACACTTCTTTCCTAAGGTCTGAGGGTGTCAGGCAGGGGTGAAATCCAGCAGGAGAACCGGTAGCGGAAATTTTGAGCAGTTCGGAGAACCGTTAGCAGAAATTTTGAATAGTTCGGAGAACTGGCAAATACCACCTCTGACTGGCCCCAGAGTGGGGTGGGAATGGAGATTTTGCAATATCCTTCCCCTGGAGTGGGGTGGGAATGGAGATTTTGCAGTATCCTTCCACTGCCACGCCCACCAAGCTATGCCCACCAAGCCACGCCCACAGAACCTGTAGTAAAAAAAATTGGATTTCACCACCTGTGTCAGGGTTCCAAGTAACGCCCCCAATGGAATAAAACTCTGAGGCTTGGATTTCCTCAAAGCTGTGAGGAAGAGAGAGAGATGAGCCAAGGTGCCGATTGGGTCTAGACAGCGGTGGGACTCAAATGTTTTAACAACCGGTTCTCTGCTCTAATGATTTCTTCCAGCAACCAGTTCACCAAACTGCTCAGAAAGATAACAACCGGTTCTCCTGAAGTGGTGCGAACTGACTGAATCCCACCACTGGGTCTAGAGAATCTGATTTCTGTTCAGTGAAATGAACAGGAGTGTTTTCTGGTCTCTGGCTGTCGTGCAATGCCAGGAACACATCCTGAGCTTAAAAAAAAAGAGAATCTCATTTGTATCAGATGCTGGCCTTTTGCATCGTTCCCCAGATTTGACCCTCTGGGTTCCATGAGAAAGAAGACAGAAAGGAGAATTTTATTGTCGTACATTCCAATAATGAAACCGAGGCAGCACTGCCATCCCGCAGTCATGGCTTGCTGCTGACCAGATGAAACTTGCTCATTAAAATGACAAATTCAGCCGCAAGACTAGACAGCTGCCCTAAACAAAAACAAAACAAAACCAAAAAAAAGATCAAAACGAACAGCTTGACCAATAGGCTTCCCCTTCCCCTTTGCAATCGCCACAGTTCTTTGCCTATCTGAATGTTTTTTAAGACCACCGTTATTTTTCTCTGTGTAGAAATGCTGCATTTTGGGATATCTAGGCAATTAGCTGCACAAGGGGAGAAAGAACAGGAAAATTACATGAATGAAAATAATTCATGGAATTAAAATATGCCAAGGAAGGTTGCAACCTGAGCCTGATAAGTCTGAATCAAGAGGCGCATTATGTTTTTCAGAGATTGTCATATGTGACTTTTCTCCCTCCCTCCCTCCCTCCCTCCCTCCCTCCCTGCCTTCTTTCATTCTTGGAAGTATGGTATAAACTTAAACATGAAATTGGGTCTCTGACAGTGAAGCCCAAAGCGAGCATCAATTTTTAAAATTTCAATGTCCATCTCAAGTACATCATTAAAAAGAAAAAAGAGAAACCTTTGATCCCACGGGGAAAAAAAGTCACTTTTCTGCTACCTCTGCACATACACACCCTTTTGAACTGAAAGCCAATAGATTGAAATCTACTTATGTAGAAACCTGTATCATTCCTCTCCTTCCAAAGGAGATTGCATCCAATCTCCTTAGAATAATAATCCCTTACATTCATTATCGAGACTGTTGCTTCCCTCGTTGTACTGAACTACAATTCTCAACAGCTCAACAGTTTGTAACTATCAATTGTGAAAGGTAATGATGTTGTAGTTGGATAATATCCAAAAGGCTACCCCAACGTTACAAAACTAGCGAACAGTTTTTTGCTCCGAGTAGTATTTTTCTCCGAATTTCTTGTACAGATGTTAAATGAATGTGGTGCCGCCAATGACTTTGTTGTGAGAAGATCGCAAAGAGTGATCATATGGCCCTTGGATATTGCAACCGTCATAAATATGAGTCAGTTGCCAAGGATCTGAATTTTGATTACATGACCACAGGGACGGTGTAAAGGTCGTAAGTGTGAAAAACAGTCATAAGTCACTTTTTTCAGTGCCGTTGTAACTTCGAATGGTCGCTAAACTGTTGTAGGTCGAAGACTACCTATATTCAGATGAGCCTCCCTCATTAGCCAATAGCTTCTATGGGACCAAGTTTTGATCCTTTCCTTGCTGATGACTTAAAGCATCTTTGAGAGTTGCCCAAATTGTAATTGTGCCCAAATAAGAGGAATGAGAAGTTTTCCATCTTTTCGGTAATGGCTGGGCGATGCTATGAAAATGTTCTAAGGAACTGGGTGGGGAATGGGTTTAGCTTTGCTATGGGGTTCAAGTTGCATAGGCTTAATTTGAATCATGCTGCCCTGCTGCCCGGAAGATGAGCAGATCCAAAGAAACAAAATGGAAACAAGATGATGAGAGGTCTGTAAGGGGCGTGTGCCTGTCCTATTGTTTTTCTTCGTTATATCCAATTAATATAGTTATTACATACTCATACTCATATATATATATATATATGCTTATGTGTTGTATAGTTGTTTCATGCTTATGCTTATATATACTGTGTGACAAAAATAAATAAATAAATAAATAAATAAATAAATAAATAAATAAATAAATAAATAAATAAATAATGAGAGCCAGTTTGGTCCAGGGCAGTGGTGAAATTCAGCCGGATCTATCTGGCTCGTGTGATCCAGTAGGGCTGGTGGCAAAAGGCTCCGCTCACCTGCCCGGATGTCATGATGTCCCGTTTTTGACCCTCTGTGCATGTGCAGAAGGCTCTGCACACATGTGGAGGAGGCATGCACGAGCGCTCACATTTGCGAATCCAGTAGCAAAGGTAAGTGCATTTTACCCCTGGTCCAGGGGTTAAGGCTTGAAAGCGGGAGACCATTAATTTTAGTCCTACCTTAGCCATGAAAGCCAGGTGGGTATGTTTGCCACCTTGAATTATTGGTAAAAATAATAAAGGCAGAAAATAAGTAAATAAATATATACATATATACAGACAGACAGACACAATCTGGAGCAGCTGCAAAGGGACTGGATGCTTCTATCAAAGCTGTGGTTTCTTAAAGAGACCAAAAAGAAGCAAAGCTTCCTCTGCTTATAGGGGTAAAATGCAAAGCATTCAAGTAAACAATTTATTTTTCACAAAGGCAAAGAGCTGAGTCTTTGGATAGGACTGCTGTCACTTTCCAGCCATCGTTGCCCTGGTTGCATGCAATACATTTATGTTGTTGTTAGTTGCGAAGTTGTGTCCGACCCATCGCGACCCCATGGACAACGTTCCTCCAGACCTTCCTGTCCTCTACCATCCTCTGGAGTCCATTTATGCTCACACCTACTGCTTCAGTGACTCCATCCAGCCACCTCATTCTTTGTATACACATTTACTGTATACAGAGCTCAAATTAGCAGTCAATGAAATGTCATTCCTTGTTCAGAAGTATTGCTGCTACACAACAGCAGCAGCAACAACAACAACCCAAAAAAAGTCCAATTTCCTAGACCCTCAGTCTGCCTTCAAGTAATAATGGCATCAAAGCTTAACTTTACACAGCCTGTTTAACAAGATCAGATGAGAATCTGGTAGATTCGTATGTACAATATATCTTGCTTAGTTAGTATTAAGCTTAGTTAGTTTCACGTAGACGAAAGAGTTGCATCAACACAGCCTATAAAATTCATTTATTATTGAAAGCACTGTACAAATCAAGAAAATGGGTTAATTTAGTCATCAGGCTGAAGCATACTAGACCAATCTAGTCAGTATGATTTGGAAGAATCAGCTCATATTCCCACATATGAGAATTTTCTAGGCAATCTTGGAGCAGGTTACCTGGGCTACCATTTGTTTTAAATTAGGGAAGTCCTGTTTTGCCCCTTAAGAACAAATAAAGCTACAGAACTGTACCTTATGAAATATAGCAGGAAATAATCCATCAATAAATGCTTAGGTAAAAGGCCAGGGCTTAACCTGACACCACCAATGAAAACAGAAACAGATTTCGACCAAGAAAAATATCCCGAGGAGATTCTTGAGGAGGGTAGGAGAGAAAGGGGATGAAAAAAAAGAAGAAAAATGAATGTAAAGAGAAAAACTGAGAAGGAATTCTCCAGCTTGGACTGGAAAAAGGGATGAAAGATGACATAAGAGAAGACCCAATGTCCTGAGTCTATTTTACTATTGCAGAGGTCATTTTTCATCTCGAGCATTAGAGACTGTGCAGGAATTGTTTGTCTGGGGACATTTCTCACTTTGGGCATTGTATACCAAATGCAGAAACAGGGCACTGGGGAGAAACAATATGGAGATTCCCTTCTAGCTAGGAGTAGATGACAATGTATGTTTGTCAATGCCAGAAATTTTCAAAACAGCATTCTTCTTCAACCAGACAACTATAATTCAAAAGTAAAGCACATAATTGTGTGTGTTTTGCAGAGAAGAAATCTTCTCAGAAGAGAACATAATGCCTCCTTCTAGGCCAGGGGTCTCCAATCTTGACAACTTTAAGCCTGGCGGACTTCAACAATTCTGGGAGTTGAAGTCCGCCAGACTTAAAGTTGCCAAGGTTGGAGATCCCTGTTCTAGAAAAGGTTTGCTCCATTTACTCCAAAGTAAGGAAGGCTCATTCAATTCATGGGAATGTCTCCTAAAATTGATTTTAGGATTGCGTTAGGAAATCCCAAATTATTTACAAACATTGTGAATCGATTTTTGCCATTTCCCACTTTTTCCAAATGGCTCAGTTTTAAGTAAATGAGAAACCCTGTAGGTCAGTTATTATTCCATGATCCTCCTTTACGCATAGGCACAACGGACCAGATACCAGTGGTTTGATACTTGATTAAAAAGGTATTTATTTTCTAAATGGATTCGAGTTCTGAAATTCTTCTTGACATACAAGCATATCCTTGGCTTAGCATAGTTTTTTGCTGATCATCTTCATAGTGTTATGATAAGAAAGACCAGATAAAATAACACGTTCACCCACAAAACTAAAGACTTTATGGCTGCTTATCAGCTAATAAGCAGTTGATCAAGCAACAAAGTCCTTGAATTACCTTTTTTTTAAAAAAAATCAGATCCCATGAACTGAAATAAAGAAAGGAATTATGATACTGGATGTCTCCAAGGAGACATCCAATGTTACTGCCTCATCCTTGAGTCTTTGTTGGTGCTTCCCCGACATTTAAAAAAAAAAACAAATTCCATTCTTCTTTTTCTGCAACAACATCCATTAGAATAAAATAGAATAGAATTTTTTTATTCGCCAAGTGTGATTGGACACACAAGGAATTTGTCTTGGTGCATATGCTCTCAGTGTACATAAAAGAAAAAATACGTTCATCAAGAATCATAAGGTACAACACTTAATGATAGTCATAGGGTACAAATAAGCAATCAGGAAACAATCAATATCAATATAAATTGTAAGGATTCAAGCAACAAAGTTACAGTCATACAATTACAGCAATGATACAGAATCAAAGTTCTATCATAAAAATTAGATATTAAATTCATATCACAAATAAATAAGCAGTAGTTTCAATAATAAAAATAAAGAACTCTAACGTCACTCCTATTTATGTGTTTGTCCTTTATTACCTAGCTTTTGTTCTTAGTGTTTTAATTTTCGTGCTGAATGTTTTAATGTTGTTAATGTTCTCATATTTTTATAGTGTGCTTTTATGATGTTGCAAATCTCTCAGAGTTACTTGACAGTGAGATGGGTAGCATATAAATGTAATCAATAGATAAAAGAAGCAACCAGAATAAAAATGACCCCCTAAAAATCTATGCAATAGCCAGAACGATAAAAACGACTCTCATCCAGTATCAAAGAATGTAATAAAGGAGGACCAGGGGTGAAATCCAGCAGGTTCTGACAGGTTCTGGAGAACTGGTAGCGGAAATTTTGAGTAGTTCAGAGAACCAGCAAATATCACCTCTGGCTAGCCCCAGAGTGGGGTAGGAATGGAGATTTTGCAATATCCTTCCCCTAGGAATGAGGAGATAATTGAGATTTTGCCCTGGAGTGTGGTGGGATTGGAGATTTTGCAGCATCCTTCTCCTGCCATGCCCACCAAACCACACCATGCCCACCAAGCCACGCCCACAGAAGTGGTAGTAAAAAAAATAGATTTCACCACCGAGGACGACCCTATGGTCATGCCCCAGTTGTAGGAAATAATACAATCTGCTTGACTGTGGCAAAGTTCTGTTTAAAAGAGCTACTTAAGCTAGGGAAAATTCAGCCAAGGGATGAATCCAACAACACCAACCAATTGCAAATCTGACACTTGAGAGGAATTGTGACCCCATCAAGAATATCCTTTTTTATTTTGGTCAGTCTTTTTGTATTTGTTTTTAAAGATGTACATGCAACGCTAACTGTACAATTTGATGGGGTGTAAGAAAAAAAGAAGATGGATTCAAGAGAGAGGGAGAAGGGGGGAAAGGAAAGAATAAGGAATGGATTTACCTAGATGCCCTTCTCAAGGGGAGGAAATAAAAAAGACTGTGGTTTCTCAAAATGCAGTCATACAACACAACAAACAATGCATTTAGAACTTGTCTGTGGGAGCAGTGGAAGTTGCTAGAAGGGACATTTATTTCAGGAATCAATAGCACTACAAATACAGGCCTCAGTTCCACCTGTGCATATTTCTAGATCCTTTTTCTACCCGACAATTTGCATAATTTCCAACTCTTATTCCTTTAATAGTTCCAGAATTCTGGGACTGGCTGGGAAATTCTGGAAGCTGCAATCCACATATCTTCAAGCTGCCAAGGTTGAAAAACACTATACATTTATTTTTAAAAAAATAGATGATATCTTTCATGGCTATGAATCCCTTGGGGATATAAAAATCAGGACAACCTCTGCCTTCCTTTTCCCCCAGGAGATATGCCTGCCCTTTAGATGATTTCATGAGGGGATTACACAAACTACAGCAGTATTACCACTGAACACAACCAGCTTTAATCCTCTTGTTGCTTTCAACCCTTTGTCAATTTCACAATAGCTAGAGCTCTGCATGATTTTCCTTGACATTTGTGCTTTACCTTCCTTCAGAAGAGTCTCACAAATATAACTGATAGGCCATAGTTTTAAAATATATCGTATTTTATGCTATATCATGCTATATGATGTATCAGTGTTGGAAGCCACAATGAAGTTAAAAACGTGTTTTTGCAGAAAAGCCAGGTCATGGAAAAAACCTGGAGCACATATTCTAGTTCTGAAGATAGGTGTTCTGTCCCCCTCCTCAGTCCGGGAGACACGAGCGATGACTTAATTAGCCGGCAACTATCAGCTCTGGCAGCAAACTAGCGAGCATCTGCCAAGTGTCTCTGTTATCTCTCTTGATGCCGATGAGTCAGCCAGGAAACCAGGAACAAACAGGACTTCAGCTCTAGTTTTCTCCCTCTAAGCAGTTGATTTACTCGCCTCGAAGTGGTATAGCAGCCCTTGCTACTTTTATATCCTGTGGGGTGTGGCTCCATGATTCAGCACTTCCTAGGCCTGCCCCACCCCTGCTTCTGTTGTTCCTGCCTCTCCTGCCTACGAAACCTAGGGTCCAGCGAGGCCTGATTGCCATCAGCCGGGTCCGGAGGCATGGCCTGGGGGGGCGGGGAAAGAGTCAGGGGACAGAGGCCTCGTTATCTCCTCCACCTGGCCTGCCTCTGGCTCCTGGAACTGAGCCAGGGAAGCCGATAAGTCCTGATCACCCTTCCCCCTCACTTTCCGAGTCACTTTCTGGCAGGGGGCCCGGCTCGGGGGGCGCAGACACAACAATAGGATAGGATAGTCTTTAAGGTGTTTTCAGTCACTAATAAACTAATACATATAACAGTTGATCTATTCTAAGCAAATGAGTTAATTTTGCCATCTCTGTTAGTTCCATCATTTTTACCAATCATTCCTCCATTCCATAAATGGATTTTTAGCTTTCTCTTTTTATTGCCGTTTTTATTGCTGCCACCAAGTATAGACCCTTGGTGATTGCCTGAATAAGTCCCTGAAGTTTTCTTGTCAACATTTTTCAAAGTGGTTGGCCATTGCTCCTTTTCTAGAGCTGAGAGAGAGTGACCGGCCTAAGGTCACCCAGTTGCTTTTATGCCTAAGGCATGACAACAACTCACAACTTCATAGTTCCTAACCTGATGCCCTTACTACAATACAAAAATGGTTCATTGAATGATTAGAAAAACTTTATAAAGGTCATAAAATGTGGCAAAATGCACTTACCAACTTGTCTCACTTAGCTACTGAAATTTTGGGCTCAATTGTGGTCATAAGTCAAGGACTACACGTAATTTATACATAAATAGTTTTGCCACCTACTTTTTCATTTAATTTTACATTTTATTATTTCATTTCATTTTTAATATCGGTTAACATCTCTTCACGTCTTTTAAAACCATGTTTTAACGATTAAAACTTGACACAATAAAGATGTGAAAACAAAATAGCAGTAGTAAAAAAAAATTGTATAGGAAAAATAAAAGCCAAACAAAGACAAATGCATTTAAAAGTTTCTGTACAGTATATACCTTTTAAGCCAAAGAGGAGGAGGAGGAAGAGGAGGAGGAGGAGGAGGAAGAAAGAAAAAAGAAGAAAGGAAGGATAAAAGGAAAGGAAAGGAAAGGAAAGGAAAGGAAAGGAAAGGAAAGGAAAGGAAAGACAGGACAGGACAGGACAGGACAGGACAAGACAAGACAAGACAAGACAAGACAAGACAAGATAAAACAAGAAAAAGATAGATCATAGATCCTTGTCCACTGCCAGATGTGTTTCACCAGAAAGGCCTTCTGAGATCAGGGGACCATCACTGAAAAGATGCTCTCCTGGGCAGCTCCTCACCACACCTTGGCATGGAAGGGAAAAAGAGCAAGTTACCTAAGGATATATTTTAAATATGGATAGTCCTTGTGGGAAGAAGTATCCTTCTGTCTATTTCACATCAAGGTAGTATTCTAAAAGATTAGTTAGTGGTGAACAGTGGTCCTCTAGAACTTTTGTTCTACACCCTTTCATAATTCCTTGCCAACATAGTGGCTTGGGTATATAGGAGCTAAAGTCCAACATACTTGAAGGATATCACCCCTGATCCCTCTGCGTTCGTCTCGGCATACAAATATACCGTTATTGTGCTGAGCTTGTTCTATGCTATTTCATAGTAATTTAAAAAGCGATTAACTGTAAGAAACATCAAGACAGCATAGGGAGCGTGAGTGATTCGGTTCTCTGATCTCATTCCATTACACAATTGTTTTAACAGCTCTAAGACTGCAGCTTCAAACAAAAATAAGCTTCAAGGAACTTAAAGGCTATTAAAAACTACGTGGAATTGTTCTATTTTAAGAAGAGAGGGAGAGCTAGGACTGATCCTGTTTCTGAGGTCCTCTTTCTGAGGTCTTTTTGAGGTGAAACAAAGGGTGGTGCCCATTCAGTCCCTGATGTGATGGTCCCTATAGGTAGTTCTCATTTAGTAACTGCCTCATTTAGTGACTAAAGTTATGATGGTGATGAAAATTTAACTTCATGACTGGTTTTCACACTGATGACCTTTGCAGGTCTGTAAGCAAAAGTACGCTGATTTAAGACCATAAGCACCACCATGGTTTCACTACAACTGTCTTAGCAACAAACAAGTTGCTAGTCCACATTGTGTTCGCTGAATGAGGATTGCCTGTAATTTTAATGTTGATGGAATCCATCTCTTTCTGAAGAAGAAAGAAAAACATTGTGGATTAAATCCCTCAATAGACAGATGCAGGTAGTCCTCAACTACAATTCAATCCAAAATTTATGTTGCTAAACCAGACATTTGTTAAGTGAATTTTGCCCCATTTTACAACCTTTCTTGCTACAGTTGTTAAGTGACTCATTGCTACTGTTAAGTTAGTAAGATGGTTGTTAAATGAATCTGGCTTCCCTATTGACTTTGTTCGCTAGAAGGTCATCACATGACCCCCAGGACACTGCAACCGTCATAAATATGAGTCAGTTGCCAAGCATCTGAATTTTGATCACATCACCATGGGGCTGCTGCAACGGTCGCAAGTGTGAAAAACAGTCACTTTTTTTAGTGCCCTTGTAACTTTGAGCAGTCACTAAGTCGAGGATTACCTATAGTAACAACTGCATGCAAAGTCCAGCAAAATTGATGGCAGTTACTTTTTTTTAACTGACCAGATCCACCCAAGGAATAACTGCCAAGTTATTTCTTAATTCGTTTGCAATATTTTGTACTTTGCCTGAGTTGAATCTCTGGGCAGATTTGGTTTTTTGTAACAGAATAATTATGCATCCACATAAATAATGCATCCACATAAACTTCTTATATATATTGGTAGATGATATCTAAATTTATTAGTACACACAGGAATTTTAAAACGAAAATAGAGGCCCTTTTCTGGAAACTAAATTGCATTGCAAAGCATTTTTCTTAAAAAAATCCAAGGTGGAGGCAAGGGCACTGTTTTCCTTTGTAGCAGGCCAGACTTCCAGCTAATATTTAAAATTAAAAGGAATGTTTTTGAAAATGTCCGAAGGGGGAAGGGAGGGGTTTGTGGCATAGGCAAGCAACAAGGATGTCCAATGGACAACATGTATATTATAACATCATTGCACTGAAGATGTGTTCATCTACTTATCTCTGTAGGTCAGGCCTGTCAAAGTGGTGGCCCATGGGCTGCATGCATCACGTGCAGGCCACGCCTACCCCAGCTCCGCAAAGGCCAAAAACGTCATGATACATTACAATATGTCACATGACACAATCGGGTTTGACACCCGTGGTGTAGGTCAACTGTATCATTTGCCTGATGTCATCACAAGACACATGTTGTGCACCCCGTTTTGTCCTCTATGGATATCCACAGCCTGCAGGCATATGAAGCTCATGAGCATCTCACTGTCTGCCCTCAATATATAAATACTGAAACCTAAACCCAAAGGTGCTTCTTCAAGAAGCAACTAGACTTTCTTCATTTTTTCTCAAAGACGTTTCGCTTCTCATCTGAGAAGCTTCTTCAATTCTGACTGAATGGTACAGAACGGAAGGATTTGTATTCCTTGTAGACATCTGGTCTTTTTTAATTGCCTCTTGAAAAAAGACCTTTGGGGCAATCAAATGATTTGGATGTCTGAGAATCTCCACAGACGCTGAAAAGCTAGGATTTTAAGGAACCTCCTCTCCTACATCTATCTATCTATCTATCTATCTATCTATCTATCTATCTATCTATCTATCTATCTATCTATCTTATATACATATACATATACATATACATATACATATACATATACATATACATATACATACATGTATACATACATATATATATATATATATATATATATATATATATATATATATATATATATATATATCTGAGATTTTCACGGGTGTTTGTATGTAGGTCTTTGGTTATTCGGGTTTTCTCCCACGTAAAATTGGAAGTGTCTTGGTGACGTTTCATCATCTTCAGGCTGGTGTTTACAGCTTCATGCTTCTAGGAGCAATGTGTGACCGCAACTGTTTCTTCCTTTTAACTGCTAGTGGAGGTTTGAACTGATTGGTTGGGAGTTTGGCTGTGTTCTGATTGGGTGGAGGTGTGTTCTGATTGGTTGGGGGTTTGGCTGTGCCAAATCCCCAACCCTAACCCCACCATCCAATGAGAGCACAGCCAAACCCCCAACCAATCAGAATACACCTCCATCCAATCAGAACACAGCCAAACTCCCAACCAATCAGTTCAAACCTCAACTAGCAGTTAAAAGGAAGAAACAGCTGCAATCACACATTGGTCCTAGAAGCATGAAGCTGTAAACACCAGCCTGAAGATGACGAATGAGACTTCATCAAAACGTCGCCAAGACACTTCCAATTTTACGCGGGAGAAAACCCGAATAACCAAAGACCTACATATATATATATATATATATATATATATATATATATATATATATATATATATATATATATATATATGTCTGGCCTTGTTTCGCATCCTGGTATGGTAGCAGCCGGATTGCTAACTGTTTTGTGTACAGATAGTCGTCAACATACAACCCCAATTGAGTCCAAAATTTCCATTGCTTTGAGGCAGTTGTTAAGTAAGTTGTGCCTTGTTTTACAATCTCTTTTGCCATAGTTGTTAAGCAAATCATTGCACTTGTTACGTGAACCAAATGGTCATTATGTGAATCTGGTTCCTTCCACTGACTTTGCTTGACAGAAGTTGGCTGGGAAGGTTACAAATGGTACTCACATGACCCCAGGACAACACAACTGGCATAAATACATGTCAGATGCCAAGCCCCTGAATTTTGATCATGGGATGCTGTCATAAGCCTCTGTTTCAGTTGTAACTTCAAAAGGTCACTAAACAAATGGCTGCAAGTAAAGGACTACCTGTATTTACACAGCCACTCTTCAGATATAGGATTCACCCAGAGTATTTTGTAAGTCAGACAGAGTGACATGAACAAGCCTAATAAATAAATATAAATAAATAAAAAGGGAGACAAGAACATTATGAATTACAAAGAGCCTCGAAAAGAGGCTTGAGAATTTTAAAGAGCAAAAAGCAAAATAGAAAGTTGTGGTGGAAGTTTTCAAAGATGGAAGGCATGGAGAAATTTAGCAAATGCAATGCTTTAAACTTGTTTTAGTTATCTTTTTGTTATTTCATGCCTTAATTTCTTTGGTTTACTATTTTTCCACAATTTTTCCCTGTGAGGTAGGTAGAGCTGAGAGAGAGAGAGAGAGAGAGAGAGAGAGAGAGAGAGAGAGAGAGAGAGAGAGAGAATGGCTGACCCAAAGTTTCCCACCCAGCTTTCATGGCTCAGGTGGAACTAGAACTCACTGTTCCTGGTTTCTAGGCTGATGTCTTATCCCCATGCCAAAGTGGCTCTCTGGATTACTGGAAACTGGACTACCTTGTGGTCTCCTGTCCGTCTACTAACTAGGTTCAATTTCTCTCAGCTTTTATCAATATCAGCCAAGATTACCTTGTGCCGTAACATTGGGACAGCCATGGGTCCTCTACCCCAGGTATTCCACTCCGAAATACTTGCTGCCTATCCAAACTTTCCTCTGCAGATTGAGCAATAATTAGGAAAGGCTTATTGGAAAACTCTTTTGAAATGTTTGGCAGATTATAAGGAATCTGACAAACACTTCCCAAAGGGTCATTAAATGCGATTCAAAACATCACATGATTTTTCTCTTCCCCCTGATCCCCCCTGCCCACGAGCACACACAATTTAGCCAAATTCCTATGGCCAGGAAGGCCATTGCCCTGTACAGATTTCAGCCCTGTTAAATATGCTGCAATCTTTCCACGCAACCTTATTCAGGAAGCTTCCTTTGTGGACTGATGATGAGTCTCCTCTGGTTATCTCAGAGCCTTTTCAACTCAGGGTTTAACATTCCTGATTGCACAAACAACTCTTTATTCAGACATGCTGAGGTTTTTTCCCGACTCCAGACATTGCCACATCTCTTCCTTGTGGAATCTCCCCATCCTGGCATCCCACAGACAAAGCATACACATGTAAGATACCGGTCATCGCTACTCAGCTTCAACTACAGAAGTACTCCCTTTGTTTTGAGAACTGATGTAATACTTCCTTGTTCATTTTTCAGCAGCCAGTGTTCAGGAAAGCTTGTAAGAGGTGCACAAGCCTTATTTGTCTTTTACCAACCCTACCCCATGTTAGAATAGAATAGAATAGAATAGAATTTTATTGGCCAAGTGTGATTGGACACACAAGGAATTTGTCTTGGTGCATATGCTCTCAGTGTACATAAAAGAAAAGATACCTTCATCAAGGTACAACATTTACAACACAATTGATGATCAATATATCAATATAAATCATAAGGATTGCCAGCAACAAGTTATAGTCATACAGTCATAAGTGGAAAGAGATTGGTGATGGGAACTATGAAACGATTAATAGTAGTGCAGATTCAGTAAATAGTCTGACAGTGTTGAGGGAATTATTTGTTTAGCAGAGTGATGGCCTTCGGGAAAAAACTGTCTAGTTGTTCTGGTGTGCAGTGCTCTATAGCGTCGTTTTGAGGGTAGGAGTTGAAACAGTTTATGTCCAGGATGCGAGGGATCTGCAAATATTTTCACGGCCCTCTTCTTGATTCGTGCAGTATACAGGTCCTCAATGGAAGGCAAGTTGGTAGCAATTATTTTTTCTGCAGTTCTAATTATCCTCTGAAGTCTGTGTTTTTCTTGTTGGGTTGCAGAACCGAACCAGACAGTTATAGAGGTGCAAACTTAGAGAAGTTACTTTCTGTTTCTACCTTTATTATGAACGTCTTTAAAATGCCTTAAAAGTAATTGATTTCCGGTTGCTATCATACGTTTTCTGGAGACGCCAAGAGCTATAAAATTATTAAATGCCATAATATTTAACAAAGTGAAATAAAGATCCGAAAAATAATTTCAAGCAGTTGTTACAACAATCAGTCCATGCCACTAACCTAATATCCTTCAATGGCATCAACATTGAGATGAAAAATGGGCACATTGTGCAGAGATACTATAAACCTCAAACCGACTCACAAAATCAATGATAAGAGCACATCATGAAACGAATGAGGATCACCACTGCATCCCATTTCTATTTATTAACATGCCACCGTGGCCCCAATTGACCTTGATGAATTTCCTTTCAGTTCAACATAAACCGTTGCCGTTGACAGTAATCCCAAACTTGGATTTCAAGCTTGGGAAATTTCATCCTCTTATGATTACAAAAGCCTGCTATTATTGGCACCTAAATCATTTCCTCCCCCCACTCTGGGATTAACCATTTTCATGCATTTTTATACTCACCTGCCTTTGAAATTGGAAATTGCAAGAGAACTTTAATCCATCTACAGTTTTTTTCTGGGAATTAGACCACATTGCATTAAATCTCTCCTTAAAAATACCAACATTGCTATAGTTACCAGGTTGGTTCTGGAGCCAATTCAAAATACCCGTTCGGACTTTGTTGCATTAAATGGCTCACACAGCCAGATAAATTTGGTGAAATTGATAGATTTGGGAGTCTTGGTTAAGTCTACTCAGTTTAACATAAAGGCTTAGTGAGACAAGGATGGTCAAAATGGTTGCAACTCTGCACCACATTCATGTGGTTATTAAAGTGATAAATTTCATCCCACCTCTTCTATAGTACAAAATGTGTGGCCTCTATTTATTTTTTTTCCTGATACCTGTAGCTGCTCCTTTTCATGCAAACCTTCATCCAAGATATTATTTTTCTTCCATCTGCCTATGGATGACCTGATAGGCCACCAAAACATTCTGCTACCTGAGCAGGAAGTGATGTCTCTGATTTGCAATGAAAATAAACTGTCTCCCTAGCAATAAGCCCTGCTAAACCCCACTATAAATCAGTCTAAATGAGACCCCCCGGGGTTGAATTTATTGGGGCAACTGAGACAGATAGATCATAAGTAAGGAAGCAAGGCCCACTTGATGTGGTTTGGTTCCCATCCTCCTCTTTAGCAATGGCCCTAGTGTAAAATTCATTAAATTTAAAAAGACTTTCTTTCATTGGTCCTACAGCTCTATTTATTATCCTATTTGATTTTCTGAGAGGACAATAAAAGTGCCCCCCTTTTTCCAGCCAGTCACACTTGTTATCCTAGGATAAAGAAAAGAAGACTTAGGCACAAGAAAGTGTTCAGAAACGGGTTCAGTTCATATCTCCAATTGCATGTCACACACAACCATACACAGAGTATCATCTTTGGGACAGCTAGATGGCTTGTCCTTTTCTCAATCTCCTGATATGTGGATTAATGGCTTCTGTCTTTTTCATTAATGGGTAGGAAGCACTGAATGACAGCTCCTTTGATCTTACTCTCATCATTAGTAGTGAAGGGACAAAGGCCCAAAGAAAGACCATCATTGCTAGTTTCCAGTTAATAAGGGAAATTGGACGGAACTTGATTTTTTTCTTCTACGATGAGGGTAAAATGGTTTCTAAAATTCAAAACATACAATGCTTGATATTTATCCCTGTCTGTATTTTGTATGATTTTTCTGAAGTTTAGAGAAATACTGCTCAAAGACTCTGAATAGGTATCATGAGCTCCTTTGGTATTGTCTCCTCTAGAATGTGACTATAGCAGTGATGGCTAACCTTTTTGACATTGCATGCCAGGAAGGGGGGAAGGGGCGGTCACACGCGCATGTGGCCACACCCATAATTCTATGCACCCCACCCCCACGCATGTGCGTGTTACCTCCCCCCGCTCCCCCGCTCCTGGCACGTCATAGCCCAGTAGGCCCGTTTTTCTCTCTTACCTGGCTCCAGAGCCTTTCTAGGAGTTGGGGGGGATGAAAACGGCCTTCCCCTCCCCTGGAGGTCCTCCAGAGGCCGAAAATGGTCCATTTGCCAACTTCCGATGGGACCAGAAGGCCTGTTTTTTGCTGTCCCCATCCTCCAGGGCCTTTCTAGGAGTCTGGGGTGGGCGAAAACAGCTTTCCACTTCCCCCCCACAGAGGTCCTCTGGATGCCAGAAACGGGTGGGACCGGAAGGCCCGAAAATCAGCTGACCGGCATGCACATGCGCACCGGAGCTGAGTTTGCGCGTCCACTGATATGGCTCTATGTGCCACCTGTGGCACATGTGCCATAGCTTCGCCATCACGGGACTATAGGTTAGGAGCTGGTCACAACAAACTGGCCAGCACTTCCACTCTGAGGGGCATGAAAAAAAAAAAGGAGTATACCCACTCTTGGGGCTTCAAGTTGCCTACCTCTAATTTTTTGGATTTTTCCAGAGAATTTTGCTGCTCTCCTTAATATATGGATATCTTCAGTAAGGTACACTGGCAAGGCCTTGTTTCTTCTTCCATTGGTCTCCTTCCTTTTCTGGTTCTTCATGGATAAAAATGAGCTCTGCCTCTCATCCATACCTTTGAATTTTTAAAAAAACTCCTTTGTGTGTCCATGAGTCTTTGTAGGAAATCCTTTCCTGCTGAATTCCCCAAAGTGTGTCTTAAGAAGGAGCTAGCAGTCAACAATAAGATGTGGATTGAGAAAGAAAGAGGGAGGGGCTGGTATGGGCAGATTAACTTTTTGGTGGAAGTGTCTAGCTGGCCATCATTAGTTGTAGTCTAAAAGATGTGGATAAGAAAACTAGTTCAACCATTAATTTTTCATCAATTGAAATTCTTTTATTTTGCAGTAGCATTTGCAATACAACAGGCTGCTTCCCGTGTAAGCATCATGGTTTTCATAGGAGTCTATAGTTTTGCCTGCAAGCCACCAAGTACTGAGCATATTTGTGGTGGACTTGAATGGATTAACCCAAAGCTGTCAGTGAATAGGCATGCCTTTTAGACAAGAGAGGCTGGATTCATTAAGTTTTGAAATAATAAACTAATATCATTATGCAAGAACAATTTAGTCATTCAAGCCTCTGATGTAGACCAGCTCTTCGTACTATTTGATATGAAGGATAAGAACCTATATAGAGGGGCTTTAGTTGTTAAAATGTCTTCACATTACTGCAGTTTTGCAGGATTCAATCATTGTTATGAATGAAGGCAAATGTATGTGTCCCAGGATAATGTTGCAGGATCCAATGTGGGTCGGTCACCGGGACCAAAGTCTTCCAAGCTTTTGGACTTGTGCTAGAGCCCAATGGGTTCAAAAGCTTGGAAGACTAAACCTCTGGTCCCGGTGACTGATCCAGATTGGATCAATCATTGTTGTTTGTTTTTAAATTGCAG
This sequence comes from Ahaetulla prasina, assembly GCF_028640845.1. Lineage (NCBI taxonomy): Eukaryota > Metazoa > Chordata > Lepidosauria > Squamata > Colubridae > Ahaetulla > Ahaetulla prasina. Next base: position 160,177,651 of record NC_080539.1, read on the forward strand.
TGTATTCATTTTCAGTCATTCTAATACTGGGCAACCAGTATTCTAAATGATGTACTTAGTTTATTCATATAATTCAGAAGTCCATCTCTTTTGTGGTAAACATTTCATACAATAAAGAAAAAGAATACCGAATCCTCACTATTGTGTTGGGGATAGATAGGGATCCTTCCTTCTCTAAATTTCAAGAAATATATCAACAAAATATATTTTTTTAAAAAATGGTTTAATTATGACAACACTGTATCAAAAGCAATTGCGGTTGTAAACCATATATCATTTATTTATTATCTATTTAAACCAATCCACAGGAAAAAAATACTTTTTTTATTAATCATAATTATATGGAAATTTGTGTAAACAACTGATAGGGTGGGGAAAGAGAGATTTTCAGTAGCATTCAAAATGGCAAAAAGGAGAGCAGGGATTCTCCTATGCCAGGTTTAACTTCAAAATACTATCAAGAATATTATAGATTGAAAGTTCTGTAGGGAATGTCTTGATGAATTATAGGATAAGGCAACCATGAATGGACTGTAACCTTCCAGATGATCACTAGATTGCAGTAAAGAAGTGGAATTTTAAAATCTCTTTATTAACATCTAATGGTTGCCCAGATTTGCATAGCCCTGATCTATGTGGAATATAGTGTTTGATTAGGAAAAATAGACAGGAGTCTCATACTACAAAATTCTCTTTGTGGTGTAAATGACATTCCAATTATCTAGATTTTATAAATAATAAAGACAAGATAGAAAAACCTGCACATGGATTAGACAACAAACGTAAGTATATGATATCATCAAGAAAGTGAAAGAATTGAAGTGGAAATGGGAAATGGGCACATAACAAGAAGAACTGATGGCAGATGGACAGACAAGGCAGTCATAGAATGGATCCTATTTCATGTAGAGTAAGTAAGCACACTACAAGCTATCACTGCAGAAACCATTTTACTAGAGAGTGAGTAATAAAAGAGGAACATGAAATGCATCATAGGAACAATAGAGATGAATCCTAGAGTGGCAATGTGATCCAATAGAGAAGAATGATAGAGCTAAATATAAGGTAGACAAAATACCTTTTTATCAGATCCCACTTGATAAAAAGCAATCAAGAAAGAGACCTAAAACAAGATGGAGCCACGACATCAGCAAGTGTTGTGAGCCCAATTGGGAAAAGAAAGCTCAGGACCGTATTGGTTGGAAACATGCAGAAGAGGCCTTCATCCTGCAGTGGATAGGCAATTTTTAGAATGATGATAGAAAACACAAAACATTAGAAATACAAGACCACATATTATCATATCATAGTAGTGACTACTAGCAATATTGGCTATTACGCTGATGATACAATTCTTAAGAGCTAGAAATAATCAAGAAGATATGATTCCTCACTTCACAGAAGTTTTTATTTGTTTTAGACTATTTTTATATTCTTCCATTTAAGAAGTCAAAAAGTAGCATCCACGATTAAAAAAAAAGAATATACCTAAAACAATCCTGATTAGCTATTAATATTGTTTTCTAGTATAATAGAAGACTAAAGAGGCCAGCACAGAAAATTTTATAATAAGCAGAGGAAAAATATGCCAACACTATATGTTCCCCCACCTCAAAAACAGCTTTATCAGACTGTTAGGAAGCAAAAACAACAGTAGGGCATGTTTTAAAAAAAAGGTGGAGAAGATGGATTGATTATATTCAAAACAAATATCAGACCAAGAAGTACCAAATAGCTTATGAATGAATAGAAAGTAAAAATTGTATTTGTATATTTTTCTTTATGTGAAAGGGGAGTTAAGGCTCTAGGGGAGGGATGGGAGTTTATGGATAGTTAGTGTATTCTAGCTTATGATTGTTAGATGTTATACCCTGTATTTTGCTCTGGGAAGTCCGGGGGGGGGGATTGGGGGGGGGAGGGAGGGAGAGGGGAGGCATTTGTGGAAATTTTCTGTAAAACTTTTTAATAAAAAAAAAAAGAAAAGGGAAGAAATGCAACACTTATAGATTTTCATGGTTTGTCGCCGACTTCATTAGATGTATGAACTATTATCACAAAGTAGAAGCATGAACACACATGTGAATAAGTAGGACAGGGAATGGTGAAAGTAAATGCAGGAAGTGATAGTTACATATAGCTAAGCAGTCACTCACAAAAGAATGGTTTAATGTGACCCAAATGTTTTTACACTGATGTAATGGAGATAAAGGAAGGTAATCAAGCAATTATCTTAGGTGTGAAGACAAAGGTGTTATCACAAGGTCTTTCCGTCCTGCTGGTCTCATTAAGTTGCACAGTCTTCAAAAGCAATCAGCTTGTCTTTACCGTATTTTATAACACATGCTTTGAACATGGCAAGCTGAAGTTCAATAAACTGGAGGACCCAAGCACATTTTACCCGCCCAACCCCTAGTGTCCAGGCTTGGCGATGCTGCTGACCCAGCACTTCTGACATCTTAAACCTAGAGGGGTGATGGTAGGGAAGTGGTTATTGCCAACCAGATCATGACAAACATATTGTTTGACTTGCAAACTGTGGCTCCCGTAATTAGCCAAGCCTCTACAACTAGCTAGTTGTACATTTGTATTGCTGTCGTAACAAGCAAACTTATCCAAGCTGGAGGATCAGGCTGTAGCATAATGAGGCCTGCTTGCAATCAAGCTAAAAGATCCAAGGTCATCAAACTCTCTGATCCACCAGGATATGCCTTAATGGGAAGCAGGAAATTCCTGAGAGTAATCATTCAGGCCGTTTCTGACTGAAGACACCGAAATAGTCAGCCGGGTACACCGAGATATGATTAAGAGCAGACGTGGTCTAGGAAGATCAGTCACTGAAAAACAAACCTTTGTGTTTGCAGGGTCATCGGATTTGACGGCATCCATCTGCGTAACCATCTGCTCAGACTAGAGCCGACTTTTTGGTCAGAACCATGTGACCACAAAAACTTCAGATGTGTAATGTGTGCAACTTGCACTGCCTGGTCAGTCAGGAAGTTCTTAATCACTCTCTATTTTCTCCCAGGGTCAGCTTGGCTATTGACTTAAGTAATACCATCCTTCGCTTCCGTCCAGTTGGAGAGCCACAGTTAATGTCTACCACTTGAGACTCTTGATAGACTGTAGGATTATGAGATTTGATGATGCTGTATTTTCTCCTTCAAAAACACAACATAATCTTCATCCTAATCATCTTGGGTCCATGGCCAAACCAAAAGGAATGGTGTCTAGGAATAATAATAATAATAATAATAATAATAATAATAATAATAATAATAATAATAATTATAATTATAATTATAATTATAATTATAATTATAATTATAATAATTTAATTTGTATACCGCCCTTCTCCCGAAGGACTCAGGGTGGTGCACAGCCAAAATAAAAGCAAAAACTACGAATACAATACTAAAAACAATCCTTAAAAAACTTATTCAATTGGCCTTAAATAAAATATCTTCCTATAAAATTACAAAAATTTAAAACCCATAAAATCAATTTAAAATATTAAAAATTCAAGCCAGTCCAGCAAGATGAAATAAATAAGTTTTAAGTTCGCGGCGAAAGGTCCTGAGGTCAGGTAATTGTCGAAGTCCAGGGGGAAGTTCGTTCCACAGGGTAGGAGCTCCCACAGAGAAGGCCCTCCCCCTGGGGGCCGCCAGTCGACATTGCTTGGCTGACGGCACCCTAAGGAGTCCCTCTCTGTGAGAACGCACCAGTCGTTGGGAGATAGACGATGGCAGTAGGCGGTCCCGTAGGTATCCCGGTCCTAAGCCATGGAGTGCTTTAAAGGTAGTAACCAACACCTTGAAGCGCACCCGGAAGACAACAGGCAGCCAGTGCAGTCTGCGCAGGATAGGTGTTACATGGGAGCTTCGAACTGCTCCCTCAATAACCCGCGCAGCCGCATTCTGGACTAACTGGAGTCTCCGGGTGCTCTTCAAGGGGAGCCCCATGTAGAGAGCATTGCAATAGTCCAAACGAGAGGTAACGAGAGCATGAGTGCATAGGGCATCCCGGTCCAGGAAGGGACGCAACTGGCGGATCAGGCAAACCTGATAAAAAGCTCTCCTGGAGACGGCTGTCAAATGGTCTTCAAAAGACAGCCATCCATCCAGGAGCACGCCCAAGTTGCGCACCCTTTCCATCGGGGCCAATGACTCGCCCCCAACAGACAGCTGCGGCTGCAGCTGACTGTACTGGGGTGCCGGCATCCACAGCCACTCCGTCTTGGAGGGATTAAGCTTGAGCCTGTTCCTCCCCATCCAGACCCATACGGCTTCCAAACACCAGGACAGTACTTCGATAGCTTCGTTGGGGTGGCCCGGGGTGGAAAAGTACAGCTGCGTGTCGTCAGCGTACAGTTGGTATCTCACCCCAAAACCACTGATGATCTCACCCAGCGGCTTCATATAGATGTTAAACAGGAGAGGCGAGAGGATCGACCCTTGCAGCACCCCACACATGAGGCGCCTCGGATCTCTGCCCCCCTGTCAACACCGTCTGCATCCGGTCAGAGAGGTAGGAGGAGAACCACCGATAAACGGTGCCTCCCACTCCCAGACCCTCCAACCGGCACAGCAGGATACCATGGTCGATGGTATCAAAAGCCGCTGAGAGGTCTAATAGGACCAGGGCAGAGGAATAACCCTTATCCCTGGCCCTCCAGAGATCATCCACCAACGCGACCAAAGCCATCTCCGTACTGTATCCGGGCCGAAAGCCGGACTGGAATGGGTCTAGATAGACAGTTTCATCCAGGTACTGGGGTAGCTGACATGCCACCGCACTCTCTACAACCTTCGCCGTAAAGCGAAGATTGGAGACTGGACGATAATTTCCTAAAACAGCTGGGTCCAGGGAAGGCTTTTTGAGGACAGGTCTCACCACCGCCTCTTTCAAGGCAGCGGGAAAGACACCCTCCTGCAAAGAAGTATTTGTAATCCCCCGGAGCCAGCCTCGTGTCACCTCCTGCGTGGCCAGCACCAACCAGGAGGGGCACGGGTCCAGTAAACATGTGGTGGAATATAGGTAGTCCTTGACTTACAACAGTTGGTTTAGTGACCGTTCAAGTTACAATGGCGCTGAAAAAAATGACTTATGACTGTTTTTCACAGTTACAACCATTCTAGCAACCCCATGGTCATGAGATCAAAATTCAGATGCTTGGTAACTGGTTCATATTTATGACCGTTGCTGGGTCCCAAGATCATGTGATTCCTTTTTGCGACCTTCTGACATGCAAAGTCAATGGGGAAACCAGTTGTACTTAACAACCTGGTTAATAGCTTATCAACTGCAGTGATTCACTTAACAACAGAGGCAAGAAAGGTCATAAAATGGGGCAAATCTCTCACTTAACAACATAAATTAATTTTATACACACACACACACAAATGGCAAATTGTTCTCCTCTAACACATTAGAAATCTTTTTCCTCCAACAATTTCAGAGTAACATATAATCTTATTATGGAAAAAGAACTATTGTACCCAAAAAATATAAAAAGCCACTATGCAGTACAAAGGCACAGTATCTTGATGTGCTTACTAATACTGTCTGCTGAATCAGGGTGGGAACTGTAATGAAATGAATGTGCCACCAATCATCATATAAATGTTGCAGCATATATGCTTATGGCAGATGTCAGGATGTATTGGCATTTGTGCCATGACATCAATGCACATGTCATCATTTTGGCATCATTGTGGTTCATTAAAGATGCTCCTGCCCAGAACTAAGACCATTTTGGACTTCTCAGCAAACCTCATGGATAAGATTGAGATGGAAATCTTTGTTCCTGAGCCTTTGCTTCAGTGGTTGCCACTTCCCCCTAAAAGCCAAAGTACAGATAGTCCTTGACCTATGACCACAATTGAGCCCAAAATTTCTGTTGCTAAGCGAAACAGTTGTTAAATGAATTTTGTCCCGTTTTATAACCTTTCTTGCTATAGTTGTTAAGTGAATCACTGCAGTTGTTAAGTTAGTAACATGGTTCTTAAGTGGCTTCCCCATTGACTTTGCTTGTCAGAAGGTTACAAAAGGGGATCACATGATCCTGGGCCATTGCAACCATCATAACTGTGAGTCAGTTGCTAAGTGTCTGAATTTTGATCATGTGAGCATGGGGATACTGCAATGGTCGTAAGTGTGAAAAACAGTCATAAGTCACTTTTTTTAGTGCTGTTGTGACTTTAAACAGTCTATCTGTATTAACCTGATGCTTAAGAGCAATACATTTATCCAAAACTAAAAACAGGAATGAGGAACATGACAATTAGCTCAATAGAAAAATAATGGTTTCACATTACAGTACAGTATTGCTTTGGTAGCATTTAAGCTTGATTCACATGCACTTACAACTTTTTGAAGTAAGTACTGTAGGCAAATTTCATGTCTGCTATTGAATGACATAAAAGTCCATTGTTTCTCTGGGGACTCCAAGCCTTGTTCAGGCATTACCAGAGGTGGTATTCAGCCGATTCGTACCAGTTCGGGCAAACTGGTAGTGGCGAGTGCAGCCTCGCCCCTCCCTGCCCCGGTGTAATGCCATCCTATTTAGTCATGTTTTCGAGGCCGGGCGCATGCGCAGAAGGCACACATGTGAACGAAGCGCATGTGCGGAAGACCGGGGTCATGCACGGAAGGCGCACATACGAAGCAAGCATCGACGCAGCAAACTGGTGGTAAATATGTGAAACCCATATTTACTTCAAAAAATGCAGAAAGTATGCCTGAATATGATGGAAGGCCATGAGCACCAGCTCTGCTCCAAACATCTCACATGGACCAGCTCCACCCAACCCATTCTGGCTTGCCACACCTCCAGCACAACCATCCAAAGAGAGATTCTTAGAGGAATTGGTTCATTCTGCTGCAAAACAAGACCAGAGTCAATAAAGACAGCTGGGGGCCATTCCATGTGAAGCCTCATTCACTTTTTACTCGAGTTTTGAGTAGTCTTTCCCAATCTGGCATGCAACACACACAAACACACATGCACATAAATATATCGATAGTGTCCAGGGGTGAATTGCTCCTGGTTCGGACCAGCTCACCCAATCCGGTAGCGATGGCGGCTGGTGGTTCGGAGAACCGGTAGCAAAAATCCCTGGCCCCGGCCCCTGCCTCTGCTGAGCCATCATTAGAGGTGTTTTTTTTTTTTACTTTTAAAAGCAGTTTTCTTCAGCCAAAAACATGCCTTTAAAAGTAAAAAAAAAGCCTTTGAGGATCCCGCGGCTCAGCTGAGATCATCACAACCCTTTAAAAGTTTTTTTTTTAACAAGCTCTTCGGGGCGAAGAGGTTGTAAACACAAAAGGTTTTAAAAGGCTCCTCTGGCGATCCCAGCTGAGTTGCCTGATCACCAGAACCTTTAAAAAACATATTTTCTACAAGCTCTTCGGCCAAAGAGGTTATTCAAACAATCATTTTAAGAGGTTCTGGGCTGCGATCAGGCAAATTCAGCTGGGATCATCAGAGGAGTTTTAAAATATTTTTTTCCTCTGGCGATCCCAGATGAGTTTCCTGATTATCACAGGCTTTTAAAATCATTTTTTAACAACCTCTTACAACAGCCCCAGCCCATGCCCACCCAATCCCCCTCCCTACTTACCTAATTACTGCTCCTTTCAGGCTCGCTCTGCCTTGCTTTGGCTGCTGCAATCAGTTACATCAGCTAGCAACTGAATCTGCCTGCCTGCAATCCATTTCCTCCGTGAATCTGCCTGTCTCCAATTGGGTAAGTAAATGGGGGGAGCTTTAAAAAATAGTTAATAGGTTTTTTTTTAAGGAGTTGGGTTTTTTTAGATAGCAATTTAAAGTTAAGGAAGTTTAAATATAGTTATTACATACTCATGCTCATATATATGCTTTTATATTGTATAATTATTTCATACTTATGCTTATATATACTGAGTGACAAAATAAATAAATAAAATAAATAAATGAAATAAAACAGGGGTCTCCAACCTTAGTAACTTTAAGGCTTGTGGACTTCAACTCTGGGAGTCGAAGTCCACAAACTTTAAAGTTACTAAGGTTGGAGATCCCTGATCTAAAAAATATTAATAAAATAATAAAATAAAATAAAATAAAAGCTTTCTGAGATTTGGTGTGTTTCTGTAGTGTTTCACTCTAATTACACAAACACACAAAATCTCACAAAGCTGTATGTGGCACTGTGTGTGTGTGTGTGTGTGAGAGAGAGAGACTCAGTTGTGTTGTGTTTGTGTGTGTAAATGTGAAAGTTGGTTTTTGAGCTTTTTGTGGCTGTATGAGGTTCCTGCTTGTTGCAGGGGCCATTTTGGGTGAAGTGCAGCTGCTTATACATTGTGTGTGAGTCAGTTGTATTGTGTTGTGTGTGTGTGTAAAGTGTAAAAGTTGGTTTTTGATACCTCTTATTATTTTGTATACTTTGTTTATTACTTTTATTATTTATTGTTATTGGCCATGCCCACCCAGTCATCTGTCCACCAAGCCATGCCCATCAATTAAGCCACACCCACAGAACCGGTAGGGAAAAATTTTAGATTTCACCCCTGGTAGTATCTCCCAGAAGCCTTAGCCAATTGGCCACACAGATCAAGAGTACTATGAGCCATGATCCTGATATATTGGGAGAGTACCAGATTCAGGAAAAGATAATAATAGAAACAACAACAACAACAACAACAACAACAACAACAACAACAACAACAACAGAGTTAGAAGGGACCTTGGAGGCCTTCTAGTCCAACCCCCTGCCCAGGCAGGAAACCCTACACCATCTCAGACAGATGGTTATCCAACATCTTCTTAAAAATTTCCAGTGTTGGGGCATTTACAACTCCTGCAGGCAAGTTGTTCCACTTATTGATTGTTCTAACTGTCAGGAAATTTCTCCTTAGTTCTAGGTTGCTTCTCTCCTTGATTAGTTTCCGCCCATTGCTTCTTGTTCTACCCTCAGGTGCTTTGGAGAATAGCTTGACTCCCTCTTCTTTGTGGCAACCCCTGAGATATTGTGGTAGGAAACACCTGAGTTAGGAGCTTCTCAAGGCCTCAGTCAGCCTCTCCAGAATGCCTCCAAAAATGCAGATGTAGCTTTTAATACAAGTGAAGGAAGAAATGGTTTAAGACAAACAGTCGTCTTTTTAAGCAGATTAATTAAACTTTAATTATGTACATTAACATGGAATCAAATTTAGTGTTTGTCCTGGCCTTACCCATCAGCGGTGGGTTTCAAATTTTTTTACTACCTGATGTGGGTGTGGCTTGGTGGGCGTGGCATTGCTTGGTGGCCATGGCTTAGTGGGCGTGGCAGGGGAAGGATACTATAAAATCTCCGTTCCCTCCCCACTCCAGGGGAAGGTTACTGCAAAATCCCCATTTCCTCCCCATCAGCTGGGACTTGGGAGGCAGAGACTAGATGGGGGGTGGGGCTAGTAAGAATTTTTACTACCGGTTCTCCGAACTACTCAAAATTTCCGCTACCGGTTCTCCAGAACTGGTCAGAACCTGCTGAAACCCACCTCTGTTACCCATCCTTCTGAGTATTGGAAAAAACCAAATGCAGTTTTAGTCTTTAAAAGAAATGAGAACTCCTGGACTAATGGCACCCTGCCAAAAATACCCAATATTCTCTCATTTGTGATGTCAGTTTTGACATCATTATTCCAACATTATTGGAAAACATTCCATTTCACACTGATTGACGGATTGATTTCTCATATGGCACCCCGTCATAGATTTCCTGAAGAACTGCGTATATTTAGACTGTAAGAATACAGACAGGACTTGCCTGATTGAGCATATAAAAACTGCTTTGGGAAATACTTTGGTCTGAATAATACAGTAAGATACTTTAAGTAAGATAAACAATAATATCAGAAATGAGTTCAATTGCATTTTGATTTTTCTTCCATAGTGGCTTTGCATTCTCAAATTACCTGGGATCAATGGAATAATGGAGCCCTCTTGAGAGAAAAGGGCAAAAAGTGCCTTTGCCTTTTCCCTCTTCTGTAGCCTTAAGAAACATCTTGGTGGTCCAAGTCACAAGAGGCACATTTTAGTCAAGCTCTCCACAAACACTGAATGATAGAATGGCTAAAAGGCCTACATTGTGAATGCCTGAGATTTGAAATTTCAATTTAATTAGAATAATTGTTTCTAATGTTTCACCAATCATCTCTGATCAGGATATTATATGCTGCAAGCCCAACTGGAAACGATTTTGAGTGAGTTCCTATGTTTTTCTTAACTAATTATAGGGATTGCAACATGGGAAATGAATATACCTGGTATATTTATACTGCTTTGAAAACAGTTGTGACTTAAATTGGTTGTCATTATTTCTCTGTTGAAGGTGTTGAACTTTCTATTGTATTATGTTTAAACAAATGTGATAGGAATTTGTCATAAGACCATACAGCATTCATAAAACCTGGGAGATACAGTTCTCCCCCACACAAAAATTGCAAAAGCACTTAGACTTATACACTGCTTCACAGTGCTTTACAGCACTGAAATGAAAATATAATGAAAATATAGCCACTGCTTCTCCTCACCTTGACAGAGCTATTGCTTGGACACATTTTCAACTGAACCCTTAGTTCATTATGAAAGCTTCCAGCGACATGAAGTCTTTCTAGTCATCAATGAGGAGTAATTATGTAGATTTAGTCATAAATGCAATCAACTTAGGACCAAACCTACCGCTACTAAATTTTAGCTCTACAAAATTACTAGTTTGAGGTTGGTGCCATTGTAAATGTCAGTTAGGGCCAGCCTTACAACAATGTGGAATAAGGAGGTGGCTACGAATTATCACACAGGGCAGACGCGGGAATATGCTATTGCTTTATGGAGCTGGACATGCCATGCCTTTGACCTCATGATCCATAGACTATCCTGTTATTCTCAGGAACAGTTGAGAAGTTAGATTCACTTTCTCAAGTAGATGTTTCTGTTGATGGGAAGTTAGATTCACTTTCTCAACTAGGGGGTTCTGTTGATGAGATGGGTTGGAGGCAAAAAAAAAAGGATCTTTTACTAACTCTAGCACAGAGTGCTAAAAGCAATACCACAAAGGGTTCAGAGACTGTATGGCAGAATAATGAATCTTGATTGTCTCGCAATCAACAATTGACTTGCATGTCAAGGATGACCCATAAGAAAGAGAGTGTTGCTCTTCCAATGTGCTTATATAACAATGCTTTTCAAGCTTTGGTCACATTCTTTGCAATGATAGTGTCAGCTCTGAAAGCCATCTTTTACTTTGGATCTTCAGGACTGCCACATTTAATGCTATGGAAAACTGGGAGGGGGGATTGTATGGAGGAGGGGAGATATCCAGCCATAATGATGAACGTATCTTTTCTTTTATGTACACTGAGAGTATATGCACCAAGACAAATTCCTTGTGTGTCCAATCACACTTGGCCAATAAAAAATTCTATTCTATTCTATTCTATAATAGCATTTTTTTCTCTGAGACTCAAGGACATCCTGCCCTGCACTTGGAGTGGTGTGACTGGGAGGCATCTCAGTTGGGATGGTGCATTGATTGGACCATGTGATGGACATGTGGGTGCAGGGGAAGAGCCTTAGACTTTCTTTTGGATGGGGAAAACCTGGAAGCTTTCAGATTCAGGTTTTCCCAGATGTGCCAATATGACATCTCTAATAAAATGGAACTTTGAGGAACGTCTAGCCTCAGAGTCTTCTTTTGCTGGGGGTGTTACTTGGAACTCTGACATATAGACTATAATTATTGTAGAGGTCTCAGGGAAACAAGGCAGGGAGAGAATCCCTTGATTTAAATTCATTAAACTGCTTGATATAGGTCAGGGGTAAGCAACCTGCAGCTCTGGAGCCGCATTTGGCTCTTTCACCGCTCTGCTGTGGCTCCCTGTCGCTCAAAATATGTGTCATAACCACCAATGTACGACACCTGCTGGTATGCAATATACTGAGCTTTTCAACCCCCGGTAGGCCAACCATGGATAAATCCAAGAAAATAAAAGTTTCAGAAGAAAACAGAACATTTAATTCAACTACATATGCTAGTTTTGTGGCTGCTCAAGAAATAGTCAGGCACGGGAAAGGGTTTTGTGGCTCCCGGTGTTTTCTTTTCTGTGGGAAACGGGTCCAAATGGTTCTTTGAGTGTTTAAGATTGCACACCCCTGATATAGGTGAAGCTTAGTGGTGTTTTTTTTTTAATTTCTTTATTTTTCTCCCACATTAGAAGATATATCTCCTCATGAAAAGAAGGAAGGGGAAAAAAAAGACAATATAGCCTACTAGGGTGGATCAAACTGACGAGTTATGTTAAAATAAGATTGCAGCAATAACAATGTATTGCAGAGAACTTCTGTTAAGTTTCCTACTGGGCCACGCTTATTTTGTGGCTTTGGGCGTGGAATTTCATATTTTGATTTGGTTAGATTTGGGCCCACCAGCTTCCCTGCAGTATTGTGGAGCTAGGATGGGGATACTGGAAGGGACTGAGATCACTTCCTTACTAGCCAAAAGAGTGTTCTGAGAACGAGCCAGGCGATAATTTTAAAAGGTGTTTAGCTGTTACACTCAGTTCCTTAGAAGGGATCATAGATAGATAGATAAAGATCATAATAACGTAGATTATTCAAGACATGCTTGTCCTTCCTTAGGCACTTTCATTGCAAAGTACAAAGTTGTAACATGTCCCGAACACTCCCTAATAGACCCATCCTTTCTCCAGAGAATAATCCCACACAGGTTAGACTGCAGTAACCCAGTTTAGACAAAGAAAATGGCAGATGTATCTTCCTTCAGACTCAGCATCGACAACCACTTTCTGGGAAGGAAATTCTAACTTTTTCCCCCTCCTCCAGTCAACCAATTATCTTCAGTATTAGGCTACCTTTACCTGATATTTGGGGTTTTTAATTCTTTAGTTTTGTGGGAAATCAACGATACTATGCTCTAAATTGGTTTTAATTAGGATGCACTTCAAAGTGTTTATCTACTTCTGTACCGTCTGGTTTTTCCTGTTAATCTGGTGCTACCATACACTTTGCCTAAGGATTATTTCCTTCTGGAACCCAACCACAACAAGATCTGGAAAAGGGATTTCCCATCTGAGCAGTTTGTTTTTCAAGCAAACTTTCAAGTCAACTTGAATGACTTCAGCCAAAAAGAGTAACACACACATACACCCATTCAAAATTGTGTAAGAGTGAAGAGAAAAACAAAATTCTCCCCAATTTTTAACTTGCCCTAAAGCACTACATGCTGTGCCGATGACAGGGAAGACTACTTGTTTTTTTAAAATGTTATTTATTTTACAGCCTTTCCCCTTATTTCATATTTATATGGGCAGCTTCACAGATAAATAGCTTAGTTACCTATTACTTAACCACCAACTGACCTCAATAAAAATTTAAAAGCCAACGGACATCATCAACATCTGGAGGGCCATTTTTTTGAACCTGCATGTTATTGCAGGTTGGAGCTCCACGTATACAAACGTTTCTTATAGACACAGCTCATATATACCCTGTAATTCTGCTCAATTTCAACCCCTGTGACTATAATGACATTTCAGTTCTCTCTGCTCAGCTGAGAGTGAGGCCCAAACTCAAAGAGATTAAAAAAAAAAATGCCTCTAAAGTAATAATATCTCAAAATAAGCATTTGCTTGCTCTCTGGCTCCATACCAATATGTTGCTTTATTTGGGTTCATTTGCTTTATTGTCTGTCACTGCAGAGGGCACAAATGATAGCAGAGGATTAAATAACCTCTTTCCCACTGAGCCGTTTTCAGCTCCTGCTTGCCCAGCTCGCTTGTTCATCTGTGGAATTCCCATAGTTTCCGTGCTTCTTTCCACTCCTGGGTGAAAAACAGGTCGGCAAGGTGATTTTCTGAGCTGAAAAACAACTGGAGGGAAAGTCTAAACAAACTCGCCTTGCCCCATCATCTTCCCCCTAAACTGCTGCCTCCCTGGGGCTTTGGAGATGAGGGGAAAGGAGAGAAGGTCAGCCAAAAATCTCAGAATTCTAGTCCGTGTCTTTTCTGAACCTTAATGAAAATATGACCGTAACATCAAAATACTAGCCAGCTTCATAGTCTCAAAAACAACAACAACAACAACCCCAAAATCAGCATTTTGATCCTTGAGTTGTTTTCAGGAAGATAGAGATATTCTTTGTCAAAGAATTAATTTACTCTTCTTTTAAGGGAAGTAGAGGCAGCAGAATTAGGATGAATTCACATGTGTATGCTTATTATTTGAAGACTGCACCCTTTAATGGTGGGCTGTAGAATCAAGGGCTGTCTCAGTGCAACATTTCTCTTACCTCAAAGCATTGAAAATGTTTCCCAGGACCCACATTTCCCCCTGGACAAGAGAGCCAGCATAGTGGATTAATGAAAGGAGATCTTTTTGTGGGCTGAGGGCCACACTTGCTCTCCAAATGTCCTTCCTTCCTTCCTTCCTTCCTTCCTTCCCTCCCTCCCTCCCTCCCTCCTTCCTTCCCTCCCTCCCTCCCTCCCTCCCTCCTTCCTTCCTTCCTTCCCTCCCTCCTTCCTTTCTTCACTCCCTCCCTCTCTCATTCCTTCCTTCCTTCCCTCCCTCCTTCCTTCCTTCCTTCCTTCCTCTCTTCCCTCCCTCCCTCCTTCCTTTCTTCACTCCCTCCCTCCCTCATTCCTTCCTTCTTTGCTTCCTTCCCTCCTTCCTTCCTTCCTTCCTTCCCTCCTTCCCTCCCTCCCTCCTTCCTTCCCTCCCTCCCTCCCTCCCTCCTTTTTTCCTTTCTCCACTCCCTCCTTCCTTCCTTCCTTCCTTCTGCCTGCCTGCCTGCCTGAAACCCTGGTAGCCAGAAGAGTTGTGTCATTACAGGCAGCTGGGAAATTGCAGGCCACTGAACTTTGTGCAGAAAAAACACCAGCCTTGTTTGTCTTCTCTCTCTTGGGAGATGGGTCAGAGGGAGGGAAGCACTATAAAAACACCTTCAGATTAGTAAGGATGGATTAGAAACTAGGCAGTCAAGTTATATTCCTAATACAGGGCCCAAAGCCTTTTGACGCAGTTGGTTGCTTTGTTTTAATCACTGACACCTTACTTTCCAGTCTGAAAGGCTCCTCAAACAGCTTATGGGATGACAAAATCTAGACAATCCCTGCCCTCAAGGTTATGGCACAAAAGGAAAGGAGAAGGGAGGGAAAGGAATAGGAAAACAAAGCAAGAGTTCTTCCTGGGGATTTTTTGGGGAGGGAACGAGTCTCATAAAAGCTAGCCAAGATGGAAGAGGGCTTAATCCTCCTCATCCACAGCACAGAGTCTTGTTTCCTTTCCTCCCACAGAAGTTGAGGCCAGTGGCCTTTCCTTCTCCACAAAGTCCCAGACTGCTTTCAGAACTATTCCCTTCATTTTACAAATGAGTCATTGGAGAGCTAGGCTCATTTCCAGTCGACAATGAAATGCAAACAATTGGTTTTCCCGTAATCTTTGCTCTGATGTTAGGCAGTATATTGGAGGAATTTCCTAGTTCCTTGCTGATCAGAGCTTCTGCATGCAGTATTGCACAAGTGACAAACTGGGAGCAAAAACAGCAACAACTTTAAATGCAAGGAGAAGAGAGAAGATAGCTTTAATCACCTAGACTAGGGGTCGGCAACCTTAAACACTCAAAGAGCCACAAAGGTCCTAACCGGAAACCCCTGTTCAATTCTGGAGCCGACCAGAAGTCCAGTTCCCCCATCATAGTCTCCTCCTAGCATGGTGTCCTTTTTCCTCTGCTGACCGGAAGTCCGGTCCCCCACCATAGAGTCTCCTCCTAGCGCAGCATCCTTTATCCTCTACCTATCCTAACCGTAAGCCCTATCAATTGTGGAGCCGACCAGCAACAGGGAGCTGCAATAGAGGGATGAAAGAGCCACATAAGGCTCCAGAGCTGCAGGTTGCTGACCCCTGGCCTAGACAGATACCGTATTCTGTCTTTCCTCAAGGCAGTGTTTAATATGCTCCATTTACCTATTTTTCCCCATAACAGTAACTCTTTGGGATGAGAGAGCTGAAAGAGAGTGATTGGCCAATGAACTTGCACAGTTCAAAAACCTGAACGTTTTCCCAGTAGTCCAACACCTTCACCACTGGGGCACAGTGGCTCAGTGGCTTAATGATCCTAGAGATGGTTGTTCCAGAGGCTAAAGTCCTAGCACTGCATGGCAGGGTGAGCTTCCATCACTCGCTGCAGCTTCTGCCAACCTAGCAATTCCAAAGCATGTTCTATGTGAATAGATAAATAGGTACCACTTTATTGGGAACATGAGCCAGTGCTTCGTGCAGATGGTTAGAATCCTGTTGGTGCTGGACCTTCCTGGTTGCAACACTCATTTGTGTGGTGGCTTTAATGGAGGGAGTTGGCCCTGGATGAAGCTGCAGGAAAGCCACTCATCTTCTTTTTTTTGATCCAGAGCTAGCTTGCCCACTGTGGTGCACCTTGGAAGGCATGAGAGTGTGAACCAAACAGGGCTAGTAGTTTTAGGCAGCCAAGCCACTACTCTGTATTAGCATTGTAGTCGCCTGGCTAATGTAAATATTGCCAAAGGCTAAAAAAATAAATAAACCTTCACCTCTCTGTGGTTGAAATTGGTCTTTATTCATTAGCCCAACCCATTCCAAACTAGATCAGTCCCTCGTGAACACTATGAATATACTACCTAATATATATGTGTGATATAAATAGGAATGGGATAAGGAATAAAGGAATGAAGTGCAGTATAAGATAAATACGTAAATTCCCCAGGCAATTTATATTACATATAGGTGAATTTCTTACCTATCACTTCAGAAAGCATTATGGAGATTTTTTTATTTCTAAAATAGTAGCTCACAAAAAATTGACTATAGAGCCGTGGTGGTGCAGTGGTTAGAATGCAGTACTGCAGGCTACTTCTGCTGACTGCTGATTGCCAGCAGTTCAGCAGTTTGAATCTCACTAGGCTCAAGGTTGACTCAGTCTTCCATCCTTCCAAGGTGGGTAAAATGAGGACCCAGATTGTTGGGGGCAATAGGCTGACTCTATAAACCGCTTAGAGAGGGATGTAAAAGCACTGTGAAGTGGTATATAAGTCTAAGTGCTGCTGCTATTGCTATATTATAGACAGAAATTCCTAATATATACTATCTTATGGTCTTAATGTAAAAATACTAACCAGAGGAGAGGAAACATGTTTTTTTCTTACAATTATAGGGCAAAATTCACAATGAGTCCAGAACAGTGGTGAAAGGTAAAATTTGTTACTATTGGTTCTGTGGTGGGTGGGTGGAGTGGTAATGTAAGTAGGTGTGCGTGGCCAACTTTTTTTTTTTTTTTTACTTTTAAAAGCATATTTTCTACAACCTCTTCGGCCAAAGAGCTTGTAGAAAAAATGCTTTTAAAAGGTTCTGATGATCCCAGCTGAGCCGCGCAATCATCAGAGGCTTTTTTTTTTTTACTTTTAAAAGCAATTTTTCGGCTGAAGAAAAAATGCTTTTAAAAGTAAACAAAAAACAAAAAACTCTGATGATTGCGTGGCTCAGCTGTACATGGGGAAGGGCAGGGATTTTTGCTACCGGTTCTCCGAACCACCCACCGCCATCGCTACCGGATCGGGTGATCCGGTCCAAACCGGGACAATTTCATCCCGGTCCAGAAGATGATATTTCAGTGCCTGCCTTCTATGTATTGATTACCTCTAGAATTCAGATCATATTTACAGACTTCCTCAAGCTGTCATGGACATCCTATGTCTACTCAGAAGTAGGACCTGCTGAATTTAGTGAGTCTTACTCCCGTGTCAAGGGGTATAAGAGTTGTCAATCTAAATGAATTCTAATCTAAATAAGATTTAGCAATTACTTCTATCAATAGAAACCAAATTAAAGCAGAAGCTTAGCAAAATAGAATTAATTCTTATTAATGAAATGCTGCTTGACTGTGGGATGATTCCCATGGATTCTTACTGTGGAATGACTGTTGCAACTTGGTGTTTCCTTTTCAGATGGCAGGAGAAAAACCCTATTAAGTCAAGAGGAGGAAATAAATCTATTATAGTCAAAAGGCAATTTGATTCATTCACGTATATTGTTCCTAGATGAATGGTGACTTTCTACTAGTTCCTTTTAAAAATTAATTTATTTTCTACAGGTGTTAACCATATTTCTCCTTGACAGTGCAATAAAAACTTATTTATACAGCTTTTCCTTCTCATTCTATTGCATAAGCTAAGCAAAATCTTCCTTAAAATTGTTATATATATATATATATATTTATATTTTCAAGCAAGGAATCCCATAGTATGCATTTTGAGAAACATATGAAGTTGAACCTTTGGCCATCTATCTAGGAGTAACCAGCAATAATATCACCAGACTCTCCCAACCCTTCCCTTTAGATTTCTCATACTTCACATTTTATGAGTGGTGAAATCCAAATTTTTTTTACTATCAGTTCTGTGGGTGTGGTTTGGTGGGCGTAGCTTGGTGGGCATGGCAAGGGAAGGATACTGCAAAATCTCTATTCCCATCCCACTCCTGGGGGAAGGATATTGCAAAATCCCCATTCCCATCCCACTCCTAGGGAAAGGATATTACAAAATCTCCACTCCCCCCTCACTCCTGGGGGAAGGATATTGCAAAATCCCCATTCCCACCCCACTCTTGGGCCAGCCAGAGATGGTATTTGCCGGTTCTCTGAACTACTCAAAATTTCCGCTACCAGTTCTCCAGAACCTGTCAGAACCTGCTGGATTTCACCCCTGCATTTTATAATACCTACACCACATGACCAAAAGTTTAGGCCAAAAGCCATGATAGCAAGGGTAAAATAATCAGAAGCCTAAGGAGCTTGGCTGCGTTTTAGTTACAGAAGATTAGAAAAGGAGTCTTCCTATCTAAGGATGCCAAGAATGGAAGTTGAGATCCCTGCATACAAAGCAAAAGTTCTGTCTCTGAGCTAATGCCCCTCATTCCCTTTCTTGCTCTTAATAAAAATGTAGCAGAATCATCTCCGGCTTACTCCCTGCATGTGTATTTACAGCTGAGTGTTGTGGTTCGCCAGCAGCCTGCGGAGCTGGCAATGGAGTTGGACAGCGATGAGGCTGAGGAAGAACATGGGCCAGCCCTGGAGTCTGGGGAAGGTGTCGGAGGCAGAGGTGGGGCCATCTGGGAGTGAGGTGCAGACTCCGGAGCCTCCAGAGACTGATAGTAGTGAGGCAGAGGAACAGGAGGAGTCTGTTCCTAATGCACGCATGAGAAGAGCTGCCAGAAGGCAAGAGCAGCTAAAGCAAAGAGGATGACGCGGAAGTAAGGCCAAGAGATGATTGGCCCCTCTCATAAGGCTTAAAAGAGCAGCAACGGCGTTTGGGCTCTTTGTCGGAAAACAACGTTGATCGACTTGCTCCTTGTCTTGCTGCATTTATTTTTTGTCGGCGTTTTCTGCTTTTGAACTTTTGCCAAGAAAAGCCTTTGGCAGTTTGCCTAATTAGACCAAGGTTGGTTATAAGATTGAAGAATTGTGTTATGAAGAATTTGTTTTGATTTACTTTGGACCACGCTGAGAATGAGTTAATTCTCAGCTGTTCTAATAAAGTCTGTTTTTGAACTGACTGCATCTAGTACTACCTACCTGGGTCACAACACTGAGGTAGGAAATCTACAGAGTTCAGGGATCTCAATTCTTTCCCCTAATTAGCCTAAAAGCTACAAGAAGCTTTCTAGTAAAATGGTAATAGCACCAGAAGAGCAAAACCCGACGGAGAAAGAGAGAGGTGTATTTTTTCCCTGATTTTTAATGGTGGGAGACCAAACTAAGATTTTGGACCTTAGGGAGGTCAACCACCTCTAATTTCTTGCTTTTTTTTTTCAATTGCTAAAGCTCAGAATGCTTCAATTGAGTGTTTTGAGCTATTTTGGGTGTAGAGCAGTATTGGTTTCCTCTTACCTTCGCTACCGGTTCAGAACTGGGAGCGCGTGTGTGCGTGTGTTCGCTTTGTTCATGCGTGGCACTTCTGCACATGTTCAAAGCATCTGTGATGATGTCTGGGCAGGTGGGTGGAGCCTTCCACCGCCGCCACTACCAGTTCGCCCGAACCGGGGCAAACCGATAGAAACTCACCACTAGTGTTGAGGTAGGGATTTCAAGGGTTCAAGTGGTGTTTTATAGAAAAGCAAGTTTAACATTAATCATCTTCCCAGCCTTATTTTTCGGGGGGGAGGGTGGGAAACCTTGCCTCCAAATGAACACTTTACCATCAAATTTCTTGTCAAATTGGAGGAACATTTGAATCTTGGAGCATTGGGGGAGCAGAAATAAAGCATTGGGGCTTGCATGGAACTCACCCATTCCTTACTTAGAGCAAAATAATTAATTTGCCATTTTTTTAATTCCTTGGTCAAACTCATATGCCACTAAATCGTAATCAGATCACATTGGTGTACAAGATAAAATATAGTATGCAATTCATACATTACCTACTAAAATCCAGCTTCAGGTAATGTATACCAAGAGGAACAGCCCAACTATTAAAGGAAGGTTGTTCCAAAGTAGGGAAATGAAAGGTGGGCTTTGAAGAAGCACGGTAGAAAGAGTATTGAAACTTTTGACCTGGGGTAATGGAGAAGACATCTGAGGATACCACGAACAACCAAGAAATCAAACATATGGTTCATCAAAATGAATCAACCAAGCGTTCTCATTCAAGATATAAATGACCAGGGTCCAATTTTCCTGTTTTAGACACATTATATAAAGGTTCAGCTCTCTGGAAAAGGCTCTAATGCTGGGAAAGGTGGAAAAAAGAAAGAGAAGACAATGACTAGCAGCAAAATAGTTGGACTCAGTTACAGTGACAATGGGTACACCACCAGGAAAGACCAAGTTAAAGACAGAGCATCATAGATTTATAAGGTCACTAAGAGTTGGGACCAACTTCACATAATCAATCAGCTATAAAGCATTGGAAAAAAGAGTATAACTTGGCTTCAGAATATGCATGCACCCTTGCCCCATCCCCTTATGAAACTGCAACTTCTCCTGATAGGAACTTCTGAACAGGTTGACTCTAGCTGAAGAGTGAGTGGTCCTGAAAGTAACCAGGCGTCAAGTTTGTTTGTTTTTTAAGTCAAAACCAGAATTGCATTTGGAAATCAATTGGTAGCCAATGCATAGCTTCAAGATTGTTGTAATATAATCATAGAAACTAGTGCCAGTCAGAAAAAAGGCTGCTGTGTTTTGGACTATTTGCAATTTCAAATGGTTTTGAAAATCACCTCCCCACCAAAAAAAAGAGAGCACTGCAGAAATGATGATAAGAGTATAAGTCAATGTTGCTAGGTTCTCTGACTCCTGAAAGAACCATACCACATTGGCTAGTGCCAAAGCTGGGCAAAGAAGCCACAGCCTCCACCTGCCTATCAAGCAGTACTCATGAATGTAAAAGAATAGCATGTAGGCTCAGTGATGAAATCCAATTTTTTTTACTACTGGTTCTGTGGGCGTAGCTTGGTGGCTTGATTACTCTGCTTTAAGCTAAATAAAAAAAATCTATAATGAAGAGCTGTTCTGAGAAAACATAGTGAAGTATTTTGGATTACATCATGCTCCTCAGCATATTATTAGTATTCTCTTCATGAAAACAGATTAAAAAAATCCTCCATCAACTGACAATTGCTGTGTGGCATGAAGAAGTTGGGGTCATTACTTCTGTCACTGTAAAACAGAGTTTTCTTGGCAACAATACAAAAGTGGTTTGCCACCACCTCCTTCCAGGATATATTTTTTCAACTTTTCAGTTTAGCCTACAATCCTGATTTCTAAGTGGTCTCCTCGTCAGTTGCTAACAGACCGATTCTGCTTAAGTTTTTTAAATCAACCCAGGTTTGGAAGAGTTAGCAGTAAAAGGAAAACAGGACATCAAAGAACACGGTGGCTGGACATCCTCAAAGCTGACAACAGCCAGAGAACAGAACAATTCCAAGAAGTGCAAGATCGGAAGATGTGGAGAGACCTAGCCCATTGAATCGCCAAGAATCAGACACAACTAAGTGAATATCATCATCACCATCATCCTTATCGGGGGTGAAATCCAGCAGGTTCTGACAGGATCTAGAGAACCGATAGCGGAAATTTTGAGCAGTTCGGAGAACCGGCAAATACCATCTCTGGCTGTCCCCAGAATGGGGAGGGAATGGAGATTTTGCAATATCCTTCCCCCAGGAGTGGGGAGGGAATCAGGATTTTGCAGTATCCTTCCCCTGGACTGGGATGGGAATGGAGATTTGGCAGTATCCTTCCCCTGCCACGCCCACCAAGCCACATCCACCAAGCCACACCACGCCCACCAAGCCACACCCACAGAACCAGTAGTAACAAAATTTGGATTTCACTGACCCTTATTATCAAAGTGGGTTGGTTAAGTACATCACAATAAATATAAGTTTGTTTCAGTCCTAACTCCAGAAGCAATGGACCAGGAAAAATGAGCCAGGCCTACTCTGCAGAATGGAAGCCATAATACATTTCAGGAACAGATGTCTGTTCTGCCTAGTATATTTTTAGCATCTGTGCTACAATAAGTGTATACTTGGAGTGCAATATAGTTCCAGGGTTAGTCGTCTTAAAAGCAAGACATGGATGTGGGACCAGGGAGAATTTTCTGTTACATTGCTTGGGCAATGTTTTACACTGCATCCGGAGAGTTTTCTGGGAAGTATTAACAGTGATGGTGAACTTTTTGGGTTCAACGTGTCAAAAATTCAGAAAATGCCAAACTTGACACTCCTGGAGCATCACAGCTCCCCCACACACAACAAGTATAACTAACGCTGTAAGAAACTGAGGTAGGGTGAGGCTGAAAGGAAAGATATAGCTGAAAGTAGCTTGAGTGTCTTTCATGTCACTACCTAATTTAAAGTAGTGCCAGGTCAATTAGCTGTGGTGGATACCACTTTCAATTAAACATTTAAAAGAACAATGGTTTGTTGAGAGTTTGGAAAAGGCAGCAAAGGGAACATACTTCTAATGTATTCATTATTATTTGAAATGATCGCTTCCAAAGTATTCATTACTGTTTCCAATGGTACAGTAACGTACTTCGTGAAATAAACATTCTGCCCCAGCCCCAGGTAACTCTCGGAAAAACAATGTCTATCGAAGGCAGCTCCGGATCACACAAGGCCTTCACTCTGGAAACTTTGGAGGGTGTTCTAGGGTGGCCTTGCAGCCTCCGAAAAGAGCGGGAAAACATGTCCTGGTTCTCGTGCATTTTTTGGAGGGTCCAGAGACTATGCAAAAGCAAAGCCCTCTGTCGTGTATTAAGGCTTCATTCAGGTCCACCTCTCAAGCAGGAAGAGATTCATCCTGATTGGCTGTCCGACTGACAGCGGAGTATAAAAGGAGCTGACAGATGGAGAATCAGCTGTTGCTGTTAGCTGAGCTGTCACTGTTATCCAAACCGTTAGCGTTAATAGACTGTTAGCTAAACATTACTTCTGTCTCGCCTCAGTTCTTTCCACCCTCTGTTCCTGGAACAGAATACTCTCCCTCATGATTTCCAGAGGATCTGGTCATATGAGAGCACCCCACATTCTCATGTGACCTTTGGCACCTCTGAAGACTGAGTGAGAACTTTGCATGCTTTTTGGAGGCTGCAAAGGCCACGTAAGAATGTGGTGTGCTTTCACGAGGCCTCTAGAAGTTGTGTGAGAAGGCCCTGCTCTCGTGTAGCTTCTGGAGCCTCTGAAATATCACACAAGGACATTCTTGTGCAACTTCTAGAGGGTCTGGAGGCCTGGCTTGTCATTACAAACGACATGGCCTATCACCTCTAATCAATGGTGGGTTTCAAAATGACATTACTTGTTTACAAGAAACACATATTAGATCTTTAGACCAGAAATATTTGATAAATTCAAAACTGGGAGTACATTTTGTTGCCTCCTCTTTGGAGAAAAAAAATGGTTTAGTTATATATATAAAGAAGGATATATCAGCAAAATTAATTGAGGTGGATAAGCAAGGAAGATACATTGCTATTGAACTCTTGTTGGAGGGAAAGAAGACATTATTAATAGGAGTTTATGCTCCGAATCAACAACAAGAAAATTTTTTCAAGTTTTTACATAAAAGAATAGTATTTTGGGATTATAAATCATATATATTAATGGGTGATTGGAATGGTGTGTTGGATACTCAAAAAGACAAAAAAAGCTTAAGGAAGATATCAAGCCGAGCGAAATTACCAAATGCTTTTTTTGACATGATGGAGGACTTGGAATTAAGAGATATTTGGAGAGAACATAATACAGAAGAGAGGGATTTTACCTTCTTTTCTGATAGGCACCAATCATTTTCGAGGATTGATTTTATTTTGATTACTAATGACTTGTATTCTAGAGTGAAGAAGACGAAGATTTGTTCAAGAACTTTATCTGATCATAGTCCAGTTTGGATTGAATTTGATCGGGAAAAGGAGGCTAGGAGATCATGGAGGTTGAATGAGAATTTGTTTAAATATGAACAAAATGTAAATGAATGTAAAAAACAAATGAAAGAATTTTTTATTATGAATATGAAAAAAGAGACATCCATAGAGATGATTTGGGATTCCAGTAAGGCTTATATGAGAGGAAATCTTATACAAATGAATATTAAATACAAAAATAAATTGCAGAAAAAGAAAAAGGAACTGGAAGAGGAAATTAAAAAGAAAGAACAATTATTGATAAATAGCCCAGGAAATAGTAAAATAAAAGAATCAATAAATATATTGAGAGGTCAGTTTAATATGTTGATGGCAGATCAAGTAGCAATTAATTTACAATATGTAAAACATAATACGTTTAATAATGCCAATAAGCCAGGAAGATGGCTTGCCTATTTAATAAGGAAAAAACAGAAATCACGAGCGATTGATAAATAGAATATAGGGGTAAGGAAGTTTATCAAAAGAACTTGATTAAAAAGCATTTTAGAGTATTATAGTAAGTTATATTCTAGGGATATGGTTGATGATACAGAGATAGAAAGATATTTACAACAACAAAATATTTGTGAGCTTACAGAAAATCAAAGAGAAGAATTGAATCAATTAATTACTTCAGAGGAAATTTTCTTAGCAATTAAACAACTTAAAATCGGTAAAGCACCAGGAACAGATGGTTTAACAGCTGTTTATTATAAAAATTTACAAAATGAGATGGTTGAACCACTTAAAGAGTTATTTAATAAAATTCAAATGGGAGGAGATGTTCCCCCTTCATGGAGGACAGCCTTTATTTCGTTAATACCGAAGGAAGATCGAGATGGTATTAAAGCAGAGAATTATAGGCCTATATCACTTTTAAATATTGATTACAAGATATTTACCAAGATATTGGCTAATAGATTAATGCCAGTGATGAATCAAATAATTCATAATGATCAGTCAGGATTTATTAAGGGTAGGCAGATGAGATATAATGTGAGGCAAACCGTTAAGGATTGTATGATTAAGTGGGCACAAAATTTTCAGCAACCAATAATGTTGGAAACTTGGGAAAGAATTTGGGTGAGGAATGTTAAATTTACACAAGCGCAAAATATGAGAGAAAATTTTTATAAGATGTTTTATAGATGGCATTTAGACCCCAAAAAATTGTCATGTATGTATCCTAATGTACAGGCTAAATGCTGGAGATGTGATTGTGAAGATGCTACTTATTATCATATATGGTGGACTTGCAAAAAAGTTAAAGCATTTTGGATTAAAGTATGGTGGATCATGCAGAATATTTTGAAAAAGAAGATTAAGTTTATCCGCAGTTCTTTCTACTAGGAATAATTATGGATTGTACAGCTATAGAGACTAAATTGATTTTGAACTTAATAACAGCCGCAAGACTTTTGATTGCTCAATATTGGAAGAAAGAAGAATTACCTACAATTGAAGAATGGACTCTTAAAGTATCAAATCTGGCAGAAATGGCAAAAATCTCTGCTTACTTGAAAGACTATACACAAGAAAAATATATTTTAGAATGGAAAATGTGGATTGATTATATTCAAAATAAGTATCAGATAAAAAAATATCAAATAGCATATGAGTAAATTTAGGAAATAATTTGTATTAGATATATTTTTGAAGGAGAGGGGAATTGAGAGTGTGAATAAGCGTGGAGAGACTAGAGATTATAATTTAGGAATTATTTTAGATTATGATTGTTAGTTTTGATACCCTGCATTTTGTTCTGGGAAGTCGGGGTGGGGGTGGGGGTAAAGGGGAAGGGAATTGGGGGGTTGAGGTTAGTGATGGAGTGAGGGTTAATGTACAGGGAGTATTGAAGATGTATAAATATAATTAATGTAGGGTCGGGTCTGACCAGTTGCCATTTTAGAACGGTGGGGAGGAAAAAAAGAGAGAGTAGGAGGTAGGAAAGAGGAGAAGAGGAAGGAAGAGGGGTAGAAGAGGGAGAAGAGTGTAGGGTGGAGGGAGGAGAGGAGGTAGATAAGAGAAGGAGAGGAAGGTTTGGAAAGTAAAAGAAGGTAGAAGAGGGAAGAAGGTTAAAAAGGGGGGTGGTGACTGGGCAGGCCCGACTAATTGTATATAACTGTACATTGGATGAATTATTTGATATGATTGTAAAAATAAAACTTTTTTATAAAAAAAAAAGAAAAAAGTTTTTACTACTGGTTCGGTGGGCGTGGCTTGATGGGCATGGCTAGATGGGCATGGCAGGGGAAGGATACTGCAAAATCCCCATTTCCTCCTGATCAGCTGGGACTTGGGAGGCAGAGAATAGATGAGGGTGGGGCCAGTCAGAATTTTTACTACCGGTTCTCCAAACTACTCAAAATTTCTGCTACCGGTTCTCCAGAACTGGTCAGAACCTGCTGAAACCCACCTCTGCCTCTAGATAGATTCTCCATCACCACATTTAGGCTAACAATCAAATTCATATGATGGGGGCAGGTAAGATTTGTAGCTTTAGAGCCGAGTATAGAGTTATATAGTCTTTGTTTTTAAAACCATGCTAAGTGCAATTTGCAATTTGCATTGCAGTCACCCTGGGTTCCATGCTAGCAAAGTTTAGTAACAGAGGGAGAACAAGTAGCTCAGGTGACCCCTTTGTAGTTTTATGCCGACATTCCACACAAACTACAATCATACCTTTCCTCCACCTTCTGCCCCTCTTCCACTACTATCCCAGCCTCTATTGGTGTAACACAGATCTGAGTTCAGACAAACACAGTTGGGGAGAAGGAGACTTCAGTGGGAATTAATAGGCAAGTTTACCTCAATGCCAGGCCACAAGCTTAGAGAGCGGGAGGAGGCCTCCCTCCTGTGAGAGGTACTGGGAGAAAAAAATGCTGAGAGAAAGCATGCTTAGCACTAGCCATTGGCAATTGGGCCTATGCCCCAGACTTTGCCCTGCGTGATCCTGGCAGCAGGAGACTGAAATAGACACTCTCACTGTGCACCTTGGATCCAGTCACACCATAAGCTCAGCAGCAGCTACCCTGGCAACAGCGCCAGCCTCCACCCACTTGGCAAAGCACCCATTGAGTATTTGCATTCTCTGCATTACGAAACAGTGGGCGCCCTCCTCTTAACCTCTCCCCCTATGTGCTCATGTTCACTGGCAAAAGCTCAAATTAAAGATAATTGTCTACTGCACTTGCCAGTCTATTTTTCTCCCCAGTAAGGAAAGTGGGAAGTGGAAGAATCTGACAAATCTCACCCATCTACTGTCAGTTCTGCATTAGGTGAGCTTGTCTGGGGCCCAGGTTAAATCAATACATTTCACCAAACTTCTCATTTTGGCAGAGGAGTTTGGCATTTCACATCTCTCTCCCACTGTCCTCCCCACCCCCCATTCCCCCACCTATCGGTTTTTTTCTTTGTAAAAGATGTAAAATGAATAAAAACATTCACGCACATATTTTGCAACATGTGTGAAAAGTATCCTGAGATGCTTACGTTTAACATCTTTAGTACCATTTCAGAATAACAGAACAGAATAACAGAGTTAGAAGGGACCATGGAGGTTTTCTAGTCTAACCCCCTGCTCAGGCAGGAAACCTGACACCATTCCAGACAAATGGTTGTTCAATCGCTTTTTTAAAACTTCCAGTGTTGGAGCATTCACAACTTCTGGTGGCAAGTTGTTCCACTGATTAATTGTTCTAACTGTCAGGAAATTTCTCCTTAGTTCTAGGTTGCTTCTCTCCTTTGATTAGTTTCCACCCATTGCTTCTTGTCCTGCCCTCAGGTACTTTTATTTTATTTATTCATTTATTTGTCAAGTACGTATTAGATAATATATACTGTATAAGTATAAGCATGAATTAAATACATAAAATGAATACAGTTAAAGGGAACATTAGGACAGGGACAGTAGGCATGCTGGTGCTCTTATGCACAACCCTTACAGACCTCTTGGGAATGGGGTGAAGTCAACAGTAGTCAGTCTTAGGTTAAAGTTTTGGGGGTTTTGGGATGAGACCACGGAGTCTGGTAGTGCATTCCAGGCATTGACCACTCTGTTGCTGAAATCATATTTTCTGCAATCGAGTTTGGTGCGGTTTACCTTAAGTTTGTATCTATTGTGTGCATATTGTGTGCATAGCTTGACTCCCTCTTCTTTGTAGCAGCCCCTGAGATATTGGAACATTGCTATCATGTTGCCCATTTCAGCTTTCTTCTGATGTATCAGCTGCACAGTGCTGAATCTCCCATAGTTTTCTGACCTGCAGCATACCAAGTTCCCTCTCTGTTTTACACCTGGGCGCACAGAGAGAGATAATCATCATTCACTTCTCAAAGAAACCAATTGCATTAGGCAGCCATCATCTCCCATCTAATAGCTTCCACTAAATAAGCTCTACATAAGAGATGTTGGAGTCTCCAGCTGCCTTTTAAATTAGAAAACACAGGGCAGAAACTGAAAGGACATGGTGCCACCAGTCACTTAGAAGAATATCAGGATTGTCAAGTTCTACTAGAGGTAGTCCTGGTTTAGTGACTGCCTCATTTACAATAGTGATGAAAAAGTAACTTTACAACCAATCCTTAAATGTATGACCTTTGCAAAGGAAACTCGAAATAAGATCATAAGCACAGTTTTGGCTTCACTTAGCAACCGCTTTTCTTAAGGACAAAATGGGGGGTCCCAACTGTGGATGTTAAATGAGGATTTAGCATATGAAAGTCTTGAGACTCCAGAAATCAGCTGTTGGAATGGTAAAATTGAATTGTATGAATAAGCCAGGCTTTCAACAGGAAGGTAGGCAGGTCAAAGTTTAGAGCTATGAGCTGAGTGGAGCCCTCCTCTCCTTAGTTTACCATTGCCTGTAAAAATAGATATATTTAATTTTATTAACTGGCTTATCAAACCGATAAGATCCAGTCTCACTACCTTTTAAAAGTACCTTAAAACCTAATACAAAACTACAATTGCTGACTCATTGATAAACAGGAGAAGAAGAAAAATCAACATTATAACAGGACCAGAAAAATACAATTAGCATAGTATGAATCAGTTACAAACTACATCTATAAGCCTGCTCCATAAATAG
This sequence comes from Ahaetulla prasina, assembly GCF_028640845.1. NCBI lineage: Eukaryota > Metazoa > Chordata > Lepidosauria > Squamata > Colubridae > Ahaetulla > Ahaetulla prasina. Next base: position 160,207,206 of record NC_080539.1, read on the forward strand.
TACAGTAGGTTAGATTTTCATTCAATTCCTAGCCCATATCTCTTCCAAGAGCTCCAGATGGCATCTAAAGGCTTATCTTTCTCAATTTTTTTTTCTCCATAACAACATTACCAGGTAGGCTGGGTTGGACTCAGGATAATAACCAAATCAAAGTCTCCCAATAACTTTCTGAGTGAAGATGAACTTAAACCTGGGATTTTTTTTAGTCAAATACTTTAACCACTACACGCTGGATATGCAAAACTAAGAATATCTCCATGTCTAACTTGATTTTCAAAAAGACAGGCATCCCACCCCCTTCTTTGCTTCTGGTTATTTATATGGGTAAATTTATATTGAATGTCCCAAAGGTGCTTTTGTCAAGAGGCAACTGGACTTTCTGGTTTTTCTTTGAAGATGTTTCGCTTCTCATCCAAGAAGCTTCTTCAGCTATGACTGGATGGTGGGGAATGGAAGGATTTAAACTCCTTGCAGACAGCTGGTCATTTGCATTCTTTTAGAGAGTCGTTGAGACCACCAAACAGCCCTCTCTCAGCAGAGGGGGGGATACGACATCATCTACCTCCAGTCTACAATACAGTCCTTTCAATAGTTCCAAGAAGGCTCCACACCCATTTGCATTACTCAGGTGACCCAGATGACACAGACAAACCTCCAGGTGGCCTCAACAACTCTCTAAAAGAATGCAAATGACCAGCTGTCTGCAAGGAGTATAAATCCTTCCATTCCCCACCATCTATTCAGAACTAAAGAAGTTTCTTGGATGAGAAGCGAAACGTCTTCAAAGAAAAACCAGAAAGTCCAGTTGCCTCTTGAAAAAGCATCTTTGGAACAACCATGACCTGGATGACTGAGAATCTCTATAGACCTTTATATTGAATGCATTATTTTGGCAAAACAGGAGTGAACTTTTCCACTCATCTTTTTCTTTCATTATTTTAGCTCAACACTTTTGCAAAGCCTGAAGTTGAACCAGTGGGATGGTTGACCAAAAATGACTTCCATCTGTTGGCCAAAAAAGACTTCAGAATTCCAAAGACATGATCTTTCGTAATCTGCATTTAAAATAATAATCATAATCATAATCATAATGAATTTGACTAAAATGTGTTCATGAAATGATGGACCTTCATGTTAACCCATGAGAAACATTTAGATAGTTTGATTTATTTTTAAGCCACCCAGGAAAATTGATTGCCAACAAAATTTTTGGAGGTGTGGTAAAAATAACCTGAACCAGAATTCCTTCAAAGCCACATAACTTGTGTCCCAACAAGATGCTTCATTGGGTCGGTGGGAATAATTAGTGCCTTGCGGGAACATGAAGGAAGGGCCAATTAACACCATCAACTAATCCCAAGTAAATTAGATTTAGCCCAATACAGACAACATGGTTAAATTAATTCCACCCATCAGCCATGCTGTGAGAACACCAATACTGTCTATCACCCTAATTCATTTCCTAGTCCTCCAAGAAAAAGAACTGGGGAGGAAGACGGTTTGGAAAAAGCCAGTCTCTCTTTTTTAGTCATCATTGATAAAATTGGAGCAGAGCAGCACAGAATACAAATCTGAAACTCTGCCTGATCAACAAAGCCTCACTTACTGTCAGTCACGGCCTATGGAGGAAATTGCTAATAATGCAGTACTTGCTAATAGTCTTCTGGGGCAAAGGCTCATGGGATATCAAACACTTCCTGGGAAAAAGGCTCAGGAAATTCCCCAAATTAAGATTTTTATACTGCTAGTATGATCGTTAACAAAGACAGTTTTACAGATAGAGTGCAAAAAGGGCCACATTTTCTAGTGTCATTCTCATAAGCATCTGCCAGGAGAAGTGAAACTGAAGTGGGAGCATAGGATTGATTGTGTCATCACACAAACCTTGTTGGAATTTATGCACTTGTGTCTGCACACAAATATGTCCAGGCAGCATTTGCAGAATGAGGCTATCCCACGGTTGTGAATTTGACATCACTGTGGTTCACTGCCGAGGCTTCTGATCTTTCTTTCAATCGTACCCCATAAAGAGATTTTTAAAAGGTAATGCCAAACATTGGCTATACTACATTGAGATGGGAGTAAACCCTTTCTCTCCGTCTTCCCCAAATGCGTAGTATGGACTAAAATGTTTTTATATTGCCTTTGAAAAAGAGTAACCGTTGCCTTTTTAAAAATCAGGATTAAAATTTTTTACCTCATTGCTAAATAGGACAGGGTATCCTGTGTTTATTTTTTTTTCCTCTCCATTACTCTTGGGAGACATTTTAAGAATATCCCATGGCTCAGGATAGAAAAACAATGGCAGGTGATAATCGGGATTTGAGGGGGAATGGATGCCCTCAACAAACTCACACCTGGATTAGAGGCATTAACACAGCCTGTAATTTCCAGGATTTCTTCCTCATGGCCTGTAGCATAGGCAGATGCTAGGCTGAGTTTAGGAAGACAACGTCCTGAAGCCAGCAAAAAAAACACCTCCAGACTGCAACTCAAAAGAAGAGATGTATAGGTTGAAATAGGAGTGGAAATACAAGAACAAAGCGGTGGAAACAAAAATTGCAGAAAGGAAATTGTGCACACACTTATTTATATGTATATATTTAAATAAATTAATTAATATTAGTAGTATATGTATAAAAATATGTCTATGTAAAATTTTATATGTATAAAAGATACATTAGAATAAGGGAGAAAAAAAATGTATAAGTATGAAATTCGTTACCGAAGCGAATCTATGAAAAAGAAAAAATTATCAAAATTTCTTTTTGTTTTTAAAAAATGTTTAATAAAAATTATTTTAAAAAAAGAAGAGATTTATGGAAACCAGTTTTTTTAAAAAATGGAAGAAATAAGAAGGATTATTCAGAAAGCATGCATGCCCGGAGTCGAACTCTGTGATATCTGAGAGCATGCTGCCCTTCCTGTTTCTACTCCACACTCATGCCAGCTTGACCCTCATCTAGTTTAAGAACCTGAGGGCTTATTTGCTCTACCTAATTGCCTTGTTGCCAAAACAAACTAATTTTTTTTTTTCTGGAAGGCAGAAACAAATAATTCTGCCCTCTATTAATCCCCCATTCTCCTTCAAAGCAACCTTTGGGTGCATTTTTTTTCTCCTTCAGTTCCCCAAAACACTTTTCCTCAAATGCTTCTGTCATCTTGGGAGAAAGCATTTCAATCTGTTGCAGGCTAATCTGAGCGATTTATTCGCTACTTTTGCAGAGGAGCAAATGCCCCTTTGGCTGGGTCAGCACTCGACTGATTTTCTAATACTTGTTAAAGATGTCTTTTTATTTTAAGGGCCATCGTACTTCCAAGATTGAGTTTTTGTCTCACAAAAATAGTGTAGGTGAATCAAAATCCTACAGAATTTTTAATCGTTGTTTCTTTCTGTGAGCTCCCCAGTTTTCAGCTGCTTTAAATAACAACAATACATCTCCAGTCCATCTCATATGTTTTCCAGATAGGCTATTATTAGGGTTATAGGAAGTTAGCACCCACCCAATGAAATATTCTAGGAATATATTAAAAAGCTAGAATATTATATTTCCCTGAATGAGAAATGGAGAAACATGTTTTTTTAAGGCAGGAAGCAGACTCACTCTTAATAGCCCCCACCCTCCTCAATAGCCCACAGCGGATGTCAGCACTTAAGAGATAAAGAGATAGCTAGGTCTATTCATAAGCAAATACCCTCATCCAAGATCCAGCAAAGGTAGGATTAGCCCTCACCCATAATACGAATTGCCCAAAGCCCTTTCATTACATCACACAGCACAATTCAACCAAGCTTGACTCAGAAAACCTACAAGGTTAGCTATGACACCTACAGCAGCCAATAGCTTGCCACAGGAACAGGAAGCTAAAATTCAAAGCCCAAGAGAGGGTATAAATCTTTCTCTCTCACACACCCATGTGCTCTTTTTTGCCCAGGACCTCAACCGTGTGGTCCTGTCCATCAGTGATGGGTTCCAACCGGTATTACCACCAGTTCGCTTTGCACACACGCTTTGAGCGTAATCCGCACGCGTGTGCGTGCTTCACTCGCACTCATGATAGACTTGCACTTTGCGCAAGCGTATTGAATTCTGGAATAGCTGAAGCATTGCAATCCGCTGTGAATTTAGCCTTTCAGTTGGGCTAAAAACAAAGGAATAAAGGTAGGTATAGAGCAGGGGTGGGCGGGAGGGCCCAGATGATGGTCGGAGCGAACCGGTTCGCTCTCACATCAACATCTCCACTACTGGCTCTCCCGAACTCCCACCACCACTTCTGTCTACCATTAAACCATCTTTCCAAGCAGTCTCCATGTTTCCAGTGTCTTTCTTCCCACTTGGAACTGAACCCAGATGGACACTTCTTGGAACAGAGTTATTTGGAAGCTAAGGGTAAACACATCCAGTTAGGAAAAAAAACACCAGTGAAATGGTACACCACTAGAGTTAAGAAAAAGAAGCACAGGGCAAAGTAGAAAACCCAGAGAAAGAATAATAGTAATTTAAAACCTCCTAAATTTCTGCTGGATTTTGAACAAGCGCACATTTATTTATAAGGGAAAAAGTTACAATAATTGTACTGTTGTACAGAACAGTAACTAGGCAGTGTGGCTAAACACTAAGACAGAATTACTAAAAGAAGCATCTTCAGCAGACTTGCAAATTAGCAAGAGGTCATCATCTCTGGACATTTTGAAAACACATTCAAAGGAAAAGGTCTTGTGGTTACCTATATTGTCTGAAGAGGAAGAGGAGCAACAAACCCTGGGAATGTCGGCTCCTCACGGCATTTCTTAGATTCATCCCAGGTACAAAGTTAAGGTGTGAATGGGAAGCATCGATTTAGTTGGTTGGTTGAAAACCAACCCGTATGAGCTAACAATGGAAGAGCAATAGGCCTTGTCCTACAGGGAAAGAGTTGCTGAGGCTGTGTTTATTCTTCATTTTACACTTAAGAATTCTCTTATATGAAGATGTTATTTCATCTTCACTTGGGAGTATGAATTTCTATTTTCAGCGGGAAGAATTCCCAGCATTATTTTGACACTCCCATGAAAACCAAATAAATGCCTTGTCAGGCTACTCCCTATGAAAACACAATTTGGGAAGAATTTGTTTTTGATGGAGAAGATTCTAAAATAACTTTAGCATGACATTGTACATTTTAACTCACCATTTACTACATGTGTGGTTTTTGGAGATTGACTACAGTCATTAAGCATGTTTCCAGAATAGGCCTGGGAAGAGCCTCGCTTTGTTTTGCTGGGGCACTTACATTAAGCTTTTGTAAATAGAAGATGATCTACTTCAAGGAGGCGTATTGTTCTGCCTCAAACTGAAGAAGCATGGGGAGCCAGAGGACCTGACCTCTGAGCATAGACAGAAGCCACTTTGGCTGAGCAAAGGGTCTGCCACTGCTATGCTCAGAACCAAGGGAATACGATGCTTCTCAGAGATGTTCCAAAAGGGTGTTTCCCTTGAAAGTTTGTCAAAGCAGAGCATCCCATTGAAGATGTGTGTCACCCAGATATGTATGAAGTCATCCCCAGCCACTGTGTTTCTAGTTTTGTTTTTTGTTTTCCCATGCTCCTCCCACCTTTTTATATTGCAATTGAATTGTTAAAGAATGGGTGACTGGTGTGTGTGTGTGTGTGAGAGAGAGAGAGAGAGAGTGTGTGTGTGTGTGTGCATAGCTAAGCAAATTGCCAAATGGGTGGCTTTGCTTCACTTTTACAATATCCCTCTTTGAATGTCTGTGGAGATTCTCAGTCATCCAGGTCATAGTGGTCTCAGAAGACCGTTGGTTTCAAAAAAGGGTAAAAGAATCTATCTATGCTAGAACTGAACACCCCTCCCTCAACAGAGAGGGAGGAATAAGACACCACTTATCTCCAGTTTACAACGCAATCCTATCAGTTCTAAAAAGATTTCACAACCAATTGCACCCTGAAGTCAAAGATAAACCCCTAAGTGGCCTCAAGAACTCTCAGGGAGAGTGCCAATGACCAGATGACTGCAAAGAAGTATAATCCTTCCGTCCCTTCCCCTCCACCATATCAGAGTCTATCCTTCCATTCCCCCCACCATCCATCTCAACTGTCAGTACCAGTGGTGGGTTTCAATTTTTTTTTACTACCGGTTCTGTGGGCGTGGCTTGGTGGGCATGGCAGGGGAAGGATGCTGTAAAATCTCCATTCCCACGCCACTTCAAGGGAAGGATACGGTAAAATCTCCATTCCATCCCCAGTCCAGGGGAAGGTTACTGCCAAATTCCCATTTCCTCCCGATCAGCTGGGACTTGGGAGGCAGAGAATAGATGGGGATGGGGACAGTCAGAATTTTTACTACTGGTTCTCCAAACTACTCAAAATTTCCGCTACCAGTTCTCCAGAACTGGTCAGAACCTGCTGAAACCCATCTCTGGTCAGTACCTATCTTTCGATCCTTCCACCATCAGAACTGATGAAGCTTCTTGGAGGAGAAGTGAAACATTTTCTTCTTATTCCATGAGAAAGAAAAAGAAAGCACCTTTGAAATCCCTCTTTGAAATGATTTTGGGAAGCCTGTGATCTGTACCTCATAAAACAAAATAAAAACATCTAGGACAGGGCTGGGTCCTACTTACCTTTACAACTGGTTTGCATTGTGCCCGCGCACGCTCATGCCACGCTTCTGCGCATGCGCAGATCACTTTTGATTACGTTTGGGTCAGTGGGCGGAGCCTCCTGCCAGTTTTACTACCGGTTCTATAGAACCGGTCCGAACCGGGGGCAACCCACCACTGATCCAGGGCCTTCTGTTATTACTTCAAGCTAGCTGTTGTGTCACAGGAAGCCTCTGAAGCAGCACAAAGTATCTTGCAAAGTCAAAGAATGGTTGCCTTGTACAAGCCTACTTGGTTTCTTTACTGGCTAGGGGCCATCTGTGCTCTACAGTATGCCTCGCTTTCTTGACTAGTATTTACTAGTATATTTACTTGATTAGTATACTTACTTGACTAGTATTTACTAGTATTTACTAGTATAGTTCTTGAATAGTAGACTATCTACTATTGACCTCACCCCATTCCTAAGAGGTCTGTAAGGGGCGTGCATAAGAGCACCAGCGTGCCTACCGTTCCTGTCCTAATGTTCCCTTTGATTGTATCCAATTCGTATGGTTATTTCATGCTTATACTTATATATACTGTTGTGTTTGACAAATAAATAAATAAAATAAATAAATAAAAAATGTTTTGTTAAATAAGCCACAAGGGCAAGGGCCCCACATAATGATGAGCCATAAACCCTTGTTTTTTTGGTCTACAGTGACTAGATTATGCAGCATGCTAAATCGAAACAAGGCAGATCACACCATGAGACTTGCCATACCAGCTAGTGTCTTCTATCCTCTGAAGATGGACTTTCCAAATTAACAGCAATTGCTAGGAAGGAAGGATGGAAAATAGTGACAGACCAACTTGGAATATATGCCCTCTCAAATGCAGTTTGTTTTCGCTGAATTGAAAGAACCTTTTTAAAGTGCATGGTTTCTTATGGTAGCTTGCCTACATCATCATTCTGTTCAGTGCGGAAGGCCCACCTGTACAAACTGCAAAGGTAAGAGATCTCTCTTTCATTCCAAACTGCCCTGTATAATGGAATGCAGTGAGTGGTTTCTATGGTAGTCAAATATCTAAAGCTTTGCAGATGACTCCAAGATACTTAACACAGGAGGGAAAAGCTTGTTGACTCACAATTGATTTGTTCACTCCCAATTTTGCATCCAGTTAACAAGTCCTATTGTTTATTAATGCATTAATCAGCACTTGAGGATATGTCTGTATTTTCCACTCCTACTCACGTCTGGCGGTTTGCACGTATTCTTTGTTTCATATTTAACACAAGTAGTTTCCCTCTCAAAGCAGTTTGCCTTAGTTTCAGGATAGAGTTCTACTGTGGGAAATCCAGGGTTTAAGAATGTATCTCTGCATTGTATAATTATGTCAAATTCAAAATTGGTTTAATGGTTGAAATTGGCTTAATGAACACTGTAATTTTCTGGAGAAGCTGGAGTTCTACTAAAAACCTGGAGCCTGTTGCTTCGAAAATTACAGCATGATCCTATGCGTATTTAGTCAGAAGTAAATAATAGTAGGTACAATGGGATTTAGTCAAAGGAGAGCTCATTTTGGGTTACAGTTTCCCAGATCAGCTTCCCAGGTTTGTACCAGAGTTTAGCTCACATATCAAATGGGGCTTTTCAGATCCATATTTTCAGTCACCAGCATCCCCCATCCTCATTCAACTGACACTTAATGGCAAATTATCCATTCCTATGATTTTTCATGCTTATTGGGTGAGCAAAATTCTAATATAGATGTGTTATCCATTCCTATTTGTTTTAAACAGTGCCTTAGATTTGTTGTCATTGTTGTCATAGATTTGTGACAGAGGTCTCCGTTTTACATGGGCAGGAGAAATGGAGAAAGACAAAAACGAGTGAAAGGGAAAGGACAATCAGAAATTGTGAATTGTTCTGAAAGGACAAACAGGAAAAAACAGTTGTGAATCCTTGGCTTTCTGACCTGAACAATACACCAGAGCAGAGTCTCCAACCTTGGTCCCTTTAAGACTTGTGGACTTCAACTTTGCTGGCTGAGGGACTCTGGGAGTTGAAGTCCACAAGTCTTAAAGGGACCAAGGTTGGAGACCCCTGCACCAGAGTGATGTCTTTTCATGAGGTTTGCATCGGCAAGACCACTTGGCCCTTTAAAAGAAGCAAGATAGGAACCCTGCAGCAGCCCTAATTAAGAAGAGATGTACCAAGTGATGCTTCATCCTCAGTTTGTACACTCCCAATGTGCTGTAATGAAAGGACGGAGTTGCAACTGGACAGATGTTGGGAAATGCCCTGCCCTTTTTTTTTTTTTTTTTGAGCCTTAAAGAAGCCCTCTGAATTAAAGTGGGAAAATTACAGGGGGAAAGTCATCCCATTGAGGTGTAATTATCACATAATGAGTCACTCTCCCCAAAGGAAGGGCACAGCTGATTTTCCTCATGACCTTAAAGGAAGTAAAAGAATTTGCAGAGCTCATCCCCTTGTGAAGTCTCTGAGGGCACAGTGTACTTCTGTTGTGACCCAGACCCAAGTAGGTAGTAATAAACTTAGTCCGTGGAACTTAGTCTGTGGAAAAAACAAACTTTATTTGAACATCTGGGAATTACTTCATTCCCAGCGTCTTTCGACTCAAAGTAAAACAAATGCCTCCCAAACACAAATTCTTCAGTTATCTCACAAACCTTAGTCCAATTAGGCAAACTGCCAAAGGCCCTTCCTGGCAAACGTCCAGAAGCCGCATAAACAAAGATGGATACGAAGCAGAAGACGAAGCAGAAGACACAGCTACAACATTGTTTTCTGGCAAAGCTGAAACAGCGGTGCTGGTCTGTTTTAAGCCTTATGGGAGGGCCAATCATCTCTTGGCCCTACTCCCAAGTCGTCCTCTTTGCTTGAGCTGCTCTTGCCTTTTGGCAGCCCTTCTCATGTGTGCATTAGGAACAGGCTCCTCCCATTCCTCTGCCTCACTACTATCAGTCTCTGGAGGCTCTGGAGTCTGCACCTCACTTCCCAATGGCCCTGGCCTCACCTCAGCCTCATCGCTGTCCGACTCCGTTGCCAGCTCTGTAGGCTGCTGATGGACCACAACAACCAAAAACAAAAAACTCCTCGAACCCCCAAATTCTAAATTAACTGGTGTTACAAGATTTGGGCATCACTGTTAGCACTCTCCTGGCTGCACCACACTTACTTTAGCATTTCAACCAACAAGCAAGTACTAGTGTATCTCTTGTTCCTTGCCTTTCGGCAGGAGGCAAACACAGCAGAAGAACTGAAGCATGAAATGGAGTTAAAGGGGGACTTCAAGGCAGAATCCAGACCCTCGAAACTAAAAGACCTCTAAAATGGCCCCTTGGAAGAAATGCTTGAGGATAGGGCAGCAAACAAGCAGTCCAAATTATCAATGCAGGGAGTCCTTGACTTATGACCGCAGTTGAGCTGAACATTTGTGTTGCAAAATGAGACATTTGTCAAGTGAATTTTGCCCCCATTTTACGACCTTTCTTGCCACGGTTCATAAGTGGATGCCGGCAGTTCTCAAGTTAGTGATAAAGTTGTTAAATGAACCTGGTTTTCCCATTGAGAGGGCAGCAGGCCAGAGCAGAAATCCCTTGAATTGCAGAGGAATGCAGTCAGTGGTGGGATTCAGCTGGTACAGGCTAGTTCGAGCCGGTTCGGGTGAACTGGTAGTTAAATTGCTGCCTGGCTCCGCCCATCTCCGCCCCTTCCAGGAGTCCCCATGCGCTCTATTTTGGCTCCCAGGCAAGTGCAGGGTGGCCTCCTAGGCCCAAAATGGGGCTCAGGGGGTGTGGCGCCTGCCCGTGGCCCATTTTCGTTCCAAGGAGGCTGCAGGAAGGCCAAGTGCTGCCTGTCACACCTTCTGGCCATGCTCACCATGGCCACGCCCACCCAGCTGGTCATTAGGGCAGAGAACCGGTTGTTAAATTATTTGAATCCCACCACTGAATGCAGTTCCCCCTCCCCCCAACATCACAATGCTGCAAATGTGGTAAATATAGTATCTGGTGTGTTCAGTGAAAATTCCAGCTGTGGGAGTCCCTTTGTGTTTAGTTACCACTGGTACGGAACCTTTTACGATTTTCACCTCAGCTCAGAGTGTAGCACATCACCCAGATTTTTCATGAACTGGATTTGCTATGCCCGTTTATTATTATTCTGAATGGTTCAAGATTTGACATTATTAAAGATTTCATCCCATTTTGGAGAGTTTATTATATTATGATTGCAAAAAAGCAGATTAAATTTTAGGGTTGTTTTTTTTTAAAGAATAGGTAAAAAAACAGTTCCAGGATCCTCTGGGCGATCCGGGAGCAATTGTGGCTGGTAGTTCGGCGATCCTGTAGCAATGGTGGAGCAAACCTCCGCCCACCCGCCCAGGGTATCATTACTTCCTGGTTTTAACCAGGAAGTAATGTGTTTTTTTACCTTCTGAGCATGCGCAGAAGGTTTTGCGCATGCGCAGAAAGTTTTGCACGTGCACGGAAGGTTTGCACATGCATATGACGTGCGTGTGCGCACTTCCGAACTGGTAACAAAGGTAAGTAGTGTAATGTATCTTTAAATATTTTGGCGGGAAACAAACACGTTGCTGATTGGTTGAAGCCGCCGGTTAGACTGTATATAAGGAGAGGTTTTTCCCCAGCCTGGTTGCTGGGTTCACCATATATTAAAGAGCTGTTGTCACTACCCTGGTCTCCAGCCTCGTTACTTCCCGAACTTAACACTGGCGACGAGGATGGGATCTCGAGGCTAAAGAGCACCAGGAACGAGCTGAACGCATGGAAGAACCGAACCCAGCAAACTCAGGGCAGACTCGCGGAGATGGCCAGCTACACTCCGCCCGCGCCGTTTGACCCATCCAGGGAGAAATGGGGAACGTACATGACCCGTTTCGAGAGTTTCCTCGAGGCTAACGAACTGCAAGGAGTTCCAGACAACCGCAAAAGGGCATATTTCCTGAGCCACTGCGGTCCCGAGGTCATCGACATCGCGGAAGCCCTGGCAGAGCCAACGCCGGTACAATCGGTATCGTGGCAAACTCTGCAAAATCTATTGAAGAACCATTTCGCGCCAACACCGTCTAAATACGTACGGCGTTTTGAATTTGGAGAGCGCAGACAACAAGAGGGCGAATCCATCAGCGATTACATGGCCGCCCTGAGAAAAGCCTCCAAAGATTGTGGGTACCGAGACTTGGATGAGGAGCTGTTAGAGCAACTCATCCGTGGGGTCAGAGACATTCGTTTGCGGAGGCGGCTGCTATCAAAAAGCAATCTAACGCTGGCAAACGCTCTGGACGAGGCCAGAGCTCATGAGATGTCCACCCAAGCGGCGGAAACCCTACAAAAGCCGCTCACACCAATGGCGAGCGCGAAATCAACCCCGGTCCACAATGAAGAAATCCAGACCGAATCAGACGGCGAGGATGAGGAAGGAGTTTGCCTCACCGAGAGAAGAGGCAAAGAAGACCGGGATGAATCACGGAAGTTGCGGAGGGCAACACCAGCGTCAACGATGCAAGTTCAAGGACGCTACATGTCGGCGGTGCGAGAAGAAGGGGCACCTGGCTCAAGTCTGTCGAGCACCCCAACCTTCCCGCCGAAAATTCAAACCAGCCAATCAGAGCGCAGGATCGGCAAGGCGACCCGCGATTGGTCAAAACAAAAAGGGCGCGAATTCAAATCGAACGACCGTGATAATAGGCCGTGCAGCAACCCGCGTCGAGAAGAAAATCTTCACTAAACCGAAAATCGAAGGAGTGCCGTGCCGACTAGAAGTGGACACCGGGTTAGCGATCACAATCATGTCCTGGGACACTTTTGCGAAAGTTTTGCCGAGAATCGCCAAACGCAAACTGCAAACACAGCGGCTACGAGTTCACGACTACCAAGGGAATCGCATCCCTGTTCGAGGGACCACCTCCGTCCGCGTCGAGTACGGACCACACAAGAAGACCCTGCCCATCACGATAGTCGAAGGGACCCTGCCAAGTTTGTTGGGACTAGACTGGTTCCGTGCATTGGGCATGGGAGTGACTGGCATCTACAGAAGTGACTTTAACCTAAAAGACACACTCATGAACGAGTTCGAAGATGTCTTCAAGGACTGCCTGGGCAAGTACAAGGGGACCCCTATTTCCTTCAATTTAGACCCCCAGGTAGCCCCCATTTGGTTAAAGGCAAGGAGAGTCCCTTTTGCCCTTAAACCCAAGATTGACAAGGAGATAGACAAGCTCATCAGTCAGGGGATTCTGGTGCCAGTCGATCACGCAAAGTGGGAGACGCCAATCGTCACCCCAGTGAAACCAGATGGGTCAGTTAGAATCTGCGCTGACTACAAGGCGACGTTAAACAAAGCCTTGCAAAAAAGCGCTTACCCGGTCCCCGTGGTGCAACACTTGCTGCACTCGCTGGGGCAAGGCACTTTTTGCCAAGTTAGATTTGGCCCAAGCCTATCAACAACTGCCCGTAGACGCCAACACAGCCGAAGCCCAGACAATTGTGACTCACAGAGGTGCTTTCAAGTGTACCCGGTTACAGTTTGGGGTGAGTGTGGCTCCTGGTCTATTTCAAAATTTAATGGAGCGACTTCTGCAAGGGCTCCCGGGGGTAGTCCCCTATTTCGATGATGTATTGGTATCAGCCGAAAATTTAGAAGAATTGGGGGAACGATTGAGAAAAGTTCTGGGCATTTTCCGGTCAGCCGGTCTAAAGGTTAAAGTGAACAAATGCCAAATAGGGGTAGAATCCGTAGAGTTCTTGGGTTACAGAATAGACAAGGAAGGAATCCACCCACTGAGAGCAAGGTCAAGGCAATAAGAAAGGCTCCAGCGCCCAAAAACAAAACAGAGCTATAGGGATTCCTGGGTCTAGTGAACTTTTACGCGGTCTTTTTGAAAAATAAGGCAACCGTTGCCGAGCCGCTACATAAGTTACTGGGAAAGAATACTGCTTGGTCTTGGGGAAAGACGGAAGCTAGGGCTTTCGAAGCAGTAAAAAACCTACTCTCGAGCGATAGCTTACTAATTCAGTATCATAGCACAATGCCATTGGTATTAGTTTGCGATGCTTCCCCTTACGGAGTGGGGGCTGTGCTCAGCCACAGGCTTCCAAATGGCACAGAAGCCCCAATAGCCTTCTACTCCAGGACGATGTCCTCGACAGAGAGGAACTATAGTCAGTTAGATAAGGAAGCTCTAGCTATAGTGTCAGGGGTAAAAAAGTTTCACGAATATGTTTTTGGTAGAAACTTTGAAATTGTTACAGACCATAGACCATTGTTAGGGTTACTGGCTGGCGACCGCCCAACGCCTGTGGCACTTTCGCCCCGATTGACCCGATGGACTATCTTTTTGGCCGCCTACTCCTACAACCTGCGGCATCGCCCAGGAAAAGAATTGGGACATGCGGACGCATTAAGCAGATGCCCACTACCAGGGGCGATCGAGGACCCCACTCCGGGGACGCCCGTACTGTTAATAGACTCTCTGGACTCTGGCCCAGTCACGTCTAAGGAGGTGGCTAGGGCGACATACCGGGACATTATTTTGAGAACTGTACTTGGTTGGGTACAAAGAGGGTGGCCCGCTGCGCCGGGCGAGCGTTTTAAAGAGTTTGTAAAGAAACGTGGGGAACTTTCGGCTCAAGGGGGGTGCCTGCTATGGGGGGATCGAGTGGTGATCCCAGAGAAATTGAGGAAAAGGGTGTTGGATCTCCTCCACGAGGGTCACCCAGGGATCGTAAGGATGAAGGATCTAGCGAGAAGCTATGTGTGGTGGCCCTTAATGGACTCGGAAATTGCTGAAAGGGTAGGGAAATGCCAGGCCTGCCAAGAGTCCAGACCGCTACCCCCAACGGCCCCGGTTCGGGAATGGGAGAGACCCCAAGGGCCCTGGTCGAGAATCCACATTGATTTTGCCGGCCCCTTCCACGGCCAAACCTTCCTGGTAGTAGTCGATGCCTACTCCAAATGGCTGGAAATCATTCTCATGAGATCCATGACAGCCGAGGCCGTGATCTCAGTTCTCAGGCACCTATTTGTAACCCATGGGTTGCCCGACACACTAGTTTCCGATAATGGCCCGCAATTCACGGCAACCCAGTTTGAGGAATACTTGGCAGAAGAGGGCATCCGACATGCCCTCTCGGCGCCTTTCCACCCTGCGACGAATGGCCTTGCAGAGCGTTTCGTCCGGAGCGCAAAAGAGGCATTGTCCAGAATCAAGCCAGGCGACTGGCAAACAAAAATCGATGTTTTCCTGGCCGTCCAACACAGAACCCCCTGTGTCACAACCGGCAGAAGCCCAGCAGAATTATTAATGGGCCGAAAGCTCAGGTGCCCACTAGACCGGTTAAATCCAAACTATACACCGGAGGATTACAAGGGGGGACTTGAAAAAACTAGAGGGATGGAAATAGGCGACCAAGTGTGGGCACATAACTATGGTGAAGGCCCAATCTGGGTAGCAGGACAAATCTTAAACATAACAGGTCCAAAATCATACTTGGTGGAGTTAAAGGACGGCCGAGTATGGAGGCGCCACATAGACCAAATACGAAAACGCATAGTCGAACAATCCGATCTAGACGAAACAGGCCCTGACCATACAATGTTTGAATCCACAGCTGACTCAAACCCGGGAAAATCGCAGGACTTATCTGAGTTCCGGGAGGTCCAGCGACGCCAACAGGTTCCATTAGAAAACAGCAGGGACGACTCTGCAAATAATCCAGGGCCGGATGGCCTAGAGGAGGAGCTGAGAGGAGCAAACAGCCCCTCCGGTCAGCTCGACCCACTCCCAGGGAATGAACTGCGCAGGTCCGAAAGAGTCAGGAGACGCCCAGTCTATTTGCGTGATTACGTTGAAAAATAATATGTAAATATCATGTAAATAGGGGTAAAGTGTTTTCTGGGAGGGAAGGAGTGTAATGTATCTTTAAATATTTTGGCGGGAAACAAACATGTTGCTGATTGGTTGAAGCCGCCGGTTAGACTGTATATAAGGAGAGGTTTTTCCCCAGCCTGGTTGCTGGGTTCACCATATATTAAAGAGCTGTTGTCACTACCCTGGTCTCCAGCCTCGTTACTTCCCGAACTTAACAAGTAGATTTCATCCCTGCAGCTAATTAATTCATTAATGAGGTTGTTCAAAAAGAATCATATCCACCTGGAATATCAGTTTACTGTCCACTTTTTCTTCACTGTTTTGAGAAAGTGAGCAACTTGGGAGTTTCCTGATGTTTCTGATCTTTTCCCCTCAGCTTCTCTGAACATTGAGCATGCTATCTAAAGCTGATGGCAGTTGCTGAAAATTCAGGGAAGCCACAGCCAAACCCAGATTGATAGGAATGTGAAGTTCATGTAATAGCAATAGCACTTAGACTTATATACCGCTTCACAGTGCTTTTACAGCCCTCTCTAAGCGGTTTACAGAGTCAGCCTATTGCCCCCCAACAACCTGGGTCCTCATTTTACCGACCACAAACTATATGCAAGAGAAGGTCTAGGATGAGTTAAATCTTATCTGAATAAAAGCAGATGATTGCGTATGAGCTGTTCCATAATTTACAAGTGGGAGAACAGTGACATCAGCCTATTTCACAGGGCAGTTATAAAAAAAGAATAAAACGTTGAATATGAGAAGCTATTAAGTATTAAGGAAGGAGTATATAAATAGATAATATGTATGGAAACATGCTAGAAAAGTATGTACGCTTTCATAAAAGCTAGGAACTTGAATGTGATAATGGAACATCTCAAATTCCTAAACAGCCACACCAGTCTCTACAGGAATGCTGCAACATTTCTGAGGTACTCATGGTTTATATTCTGCATTCCTTTTTCCTTTTTTTAAAGAATATATTTTTAAAAAAACCAAAGGTTTTTGAAGTCACTTTTTGATGGTTATTCTCTTTGGAAAAGTTATTACCGGTATGTTATTTAAAGGCAGCATTTCAAAAATCAGAACTCGGTCCATGAAAATCATCAAATCAAATCTTTATAGACATCACCTTTTCAATATTATCATGCAAAAAAGACATCCCTAAAAAAAGTCAAAAGGCTTTTTTTTTCATTTTGAGGGTAGCAATAATTGTAAAAGATTATTGGTCCAAGACACCCTTTTTCAAGTGATTAATTCTTCTTCCGTTCCAAAAGTATCTGCTAACAAAAGCTGTCTCCCACAGAGCAAAGTCTGTGCTACACCTAAGATATATTAACAATTTCTTCTCCGGTTGAAACCTCTTGTATTCTTAAAGGGATATTTCCACTTTGTTTGCTGCTTCTTCTGTCTCGGATTCATTGTTGTATGAAAGATGCTTCTTTCTCCCCACCCTCCTTCTTACACTGGCCTCACAGAATCCGGGAAAGCTAAGGACTAGCCACGTTTATATGGAAAGTACAATCTGTGAAATAATCAACTCTGTACAATAACGCAGGGTTCCCAAGAGTTCGTCTTAGCTGCCAATGAAATCATTGGGGGTGGGACTTTTAGAATATAATTGTCACGCTCGTGTTTTCTGGCTTATGCAATGGCAGCCTTTATTTGCACAGGGTTTTAGATAAGACCTGCTGGGTTGCGTCCAAAATTAGTCATACTCGGGAAAAGTGAATCATTGCTAAGCTAAGTTATATTCATCTCACTGGAACTTACCTGCAAGAATGTACGCTGTTGCATGATTTTCCTACATGACTTCTGTTGCACCTTTATTCCACAGAGTTATTGTCTCCCAAAGCAGATCACATCATTAGAGAGAAAGAAAGGCCCTGCCTTGGGTTTACAAGGGATGAGAGGCGAGAACCATAGAAGTCATAGTCACATAAATGTCTAGATTGGTCTTCATTAATAACCTGCTTGAATGGCAAGCAAGGGTTCTGGGCTATCTGGCAGATGAGTCTTCAGCCTTCCAATCCTGAAGACAAATCTTCTCCCTGGCAGGGAGAGGTCAAAGGTCACTAATTTTACCCAAGGCACAATATTCAGTCTTCCATCCTTCTGAGGTCAGTAAAATGAGGGCCCTGACTCTGTAAACCGCTTAGAGAGGGTTGTAAAACACTAGGAAATGATATATAAGTCTAAGTGCTATTGCTATTGCTATTCTTCCTAGATGGCTGGGGTGCCACTTCTTATTAGCATTGTCTTGAGTTGAGAAAGTGTATGTTTAATTTGAAGCCAAACCATAATATTTTAAGTATTTTAAAGATTTTTGTCCACCCTAGGTTGTGCAACCTTATGCTATAAAAATGATGGGGCACAAGGATAACTAATTCTCAACTTAATCACAGAAACTGTATGTCAATGAAATCCCTTCTACTTCTGGGTGACCCCCTACTTCTAAGTGGAAAGTTAACAATAGTGGTTCTAATTACAGTATTTAGTCAGCACGATATCAGATCAGATGCAACCTATCTTCCCAAAGGACTAACAGATAGCCATTCAGACAGACAGATCCAGAAAATGGGGCCCAGCTCAACAGGGTAGGTCATTGGTGTCCACTTGGACCAGATGTGCTATACTAAAAAGAAGCGCTGGGTGCTTCTAATGCAATTATAGGATGTACAAAAGGTCTTGGACACATTGTCACCCATGCTGAGAGGTAAAATTGATTATCACATTAAACTAAAGTCTTTCTCAAACACGGATTCCAGTTGTCCTCAAAGTCTTTGAATTTCGTATCAAAATGCAAGCAACTTGGTTCTTCAATGGAAGAACCTTGGGCCAACATGGTCAATAATGAGAAGTACTGGGAGTTGTAGTTCAACAACACTAGCACAGAGCCCAGATTTCCCACTGCTTGATGTAGCAGATCTTCGGGGAATGGCAGCCATTATACAGAAAAGTTTGGCTAATCTGCACTACTATTAATCTTCTCATGACTGTAACTTTGTTGCTTGTATCCTTATGATTTATATTGATATTGTTTCCTGATTGCTTATTTGTACCCTATGACTATCATTAAGTGTTGTACCTTAGAATTCTTGATGAACTTTTCTTTTATGTACACTGAGAGCATATGCACCAAGACAAATTCCTTGTGTGTCCAATCACAGTTGGCCAATAAAAAATTCTATTCTATTCTATTCTATTCTATTCTATTCTATTCTATTCTATTCTATTCTATTCTATTCTATTCTAATAGTCCTGTCAGATGTAGCAATTGCTGTAAGTGTTGTGGCTCCAGCCCCCGAACCTGGCCCCATGCCCAAAAGTGACTCCGAGAGTGAGGGGGAAGGGCCGGTAAGGCTTACCTCAGAAGCACCGATTCCTTTGGCCTGGCTCCAGGAGCCAGAACCAGGCCAGTCAGAGGATGTAATGAGGCTGACATCCCCTAATTCCTCCCTTCCTCAGGCTATACCTTCAGACACGGCTGATAATCATACTAATCAAGCCTGGATCGACCCGTGCTTCAGAAGATTAGAGAGGCGGCGTCATCAAAGGGAAGGGTGGGGCAGGAGCCCCACCCCACAGGATATATAAGGAGCTTTGGGACTGCTCTCAGTTCCATGGGAAGCAAATTAGCTGAACCGTGTTGAAGTGAGCTGAAGTCTTAATCTGTTTGAACTTTTTGGCAGGCAGCTGCGTTTTCTCGGCCAGTACTGATAGGAGCTGTGAACCCACTGGCTGTAGGCCAGCTCGTTACTCCAAAGTGAGGATGGAGACAGAACAGTAAGGGATTTTCATCTCCAGGGCAAAAGGACCTTGAGTAGGTAGTACAAAAACTCTTGAGTGAAAATTCCCCTTTGCCTGCAAACTCAATCACCTTTTGTTACAATATTAGCTTTGGGTCTGTTAATTTGTGTAGGAATACACAAATTAATATGCAGCCATTTCTATGTAATTGGAGCCTTCGAGCAGTCAAAAATGTCACAGCAGTCACAGAGGGGCCTCTGTGGCTCAGACTGCTAAGACAGTCTGTTATTAACACAGCTGCTTGCAATTACTAGTCCCACCAGGCCCAAGGTTGACTCAGCCTTCCATCCTTTATAAGGTAGGTAAAATGAGGACCCAGATTGTTGGGGGCAATAAGTTGACTTTGTATATAAATATACAAATAGGATGAAGACTATTGCTAATATAGTGTAAGCTGCCCTGAGTCTTCGGAGACGGGCGGGATATAAATGCAAATATATATATATATATATATAACCACATTCCAAATACATGATGACTGAATATTGCAGGACTGTTAGAAGGAAGACATACATTTGCTTGAAATGCACATCCTTCTATTTATTGCTGTCATTGATTCCTGTTTTGTTTTTTAAAATGGCTGCAGTAATTTATTTGGAAAGCTCATGTATGATACAAACTTGGAGGCCTTAAAATAATCATCAAAATCTTATGCACATCTCCTTGAAGCAAATTGTGGTCTAGAAATGCCTGTTGCTTTCTTACCCAAATCATTTTGCAAATACCTTTTTGGTGACAAAGAATCGGCGCTCAGTCTCCATCAGATAAAGGCAGGGAAACTATTTAGCTGCGCTGGGTGGCTGAGTTTTGTATGCGTGGCTATGGGAGATGATGGACTGTTGTCTTCGTACATTTCTCCACCCTTCTACCTCTGGCTTTCCTGCCCCAGGAGGTCACTGAGTGCAACAGTATGACAGCCAAATTAGTTCCTGCCTGAAATGGCTTTTCAGACTCAATCCAGCTTCTGCAAGTACAAGGGGAAAAAAGAAAAGAAAAGAAAAATAGAAAGATGATGCATTCATTTGTCTTTCTGAAATGTTTTCTAGGTTTGCGGTTATAAGAGATCACTAAAACGGATCTGATGTGCCTTTTTGGCAGTGTTACAGAACTACTGTAAGTTGTAAACAATGCAAAAAATAATTTGGAGAGGAGAAAGAGAATAAAACATTGGTGGGGTGTTTTTTTTTAAAGAAACATTTGGACAGTTATAGCTGATCCTTATATCTGAGGGGTCCTTGGTGCTCTCTGAGCTTGCTTGTTTTCTTCAAGACATTTCATTACCCAAACTAGATAACATCATCAGTGCAGGCCAGAACTGATGAAGTTACCTAATTTGGGTAGTGAAACACCTGCAAGAAAACAAGCAAGCTCAGAGAGCACCAAGGACTCCTTATTTCAACTCTGAGCTATAAATTTTCTCCCTTACTGGATCCTTTGTATCTGCAAAGCATCCAACATTATCCTTCTGTGTTGTAGACTTTTAACCAGTACAGTACAGGAAATCTTTCATTTCTGTGCAAGTATGACCTCAAAAAATTGGATTCTGCTCACACAAAGCAGACTAGAAGTTCTTCTACAGTTCTGCATTAGTTGTCCCATTGTTGTTATAACACAGCAACAATGCAGCGCCATGAAGGGAACAATGTTCCCTTTGCCCCACTCACAAAGGTGACTTCTCTGCTCTGAAAACTGCCAGTTTGATTCCAGAGGCAACTAAAGATGTTATTTATCATATTTAAAGCCCATCACAGCTGTGGACCTGAGCCTCTGTAGGACTACCTTCTCCCAGTAACTTCTCCCCATCTGTTGAAATCTGAAAGAGAAGCTCTCTTTGGGTCCCAACTCAAGAAGAGAAGAGAAGAGAAGAGAAGAGAAGAGAAGAGAAGAGAAGAGAAGAGAAGAGAAGAGAAGAGAATAATTTATTGGCCAGGTGTGATTGGACACACAAGGAATTGTCTTTGGTCCATATCCTCTCAGTGTACGTAAAAGACAAGATACATTCGTCAAGATGTCATGGTTGAGAGTTGGGCAACTATACCGGAAAAGGTGTCATGGGTGCCATGAAATCCAATCTCCTGAAGTAGTCCTAACCAGTGGTGGGATTCAACCAGTTCGCGCCACTTCGGGAGAACCGGTTGTTAACTTTCTGAGCAGTTTGGCAAACTGGTTGTTGGAAGAAATCATTAGGGCAGAGAACCGGTTGTTAAATTACTTGAAGCCCATCACTGGTCCTAACATATTGCTCTCAACCAAAGTAGTTCTAGTTTTGAGTTTTGTTGGACTGGAGCAATGTGCGTCAGTGCTTCTATCATAAAGACATGCTTGTATGAGTACCCACAACATTGCCAGCACCTGAAAATAACCATATCACAATTTGTGCATTAGAGTTAAATCCTCCTGACAGTGAGTTTTGCAACTCACTCTAGACAGGGCTGAATCTTTAATGGTTTCAAGTGAGACACTATAATCATTCCACTTTAATTCAGCAGTAGCTGTCCCAGAGGTCAATCACTCTTGGAAGTGATTGCTCATCAGAGAGAAAAAAACTTGACCACAAGCCAAACAAAAGAGCCCATTCTTTTTCTTTTTCCTTAAGCATGGTTTGAAAGTTGAACGAATTTGCTCTTTTTGTTTACAGTATAACAAATCCCCAGCTAGATAGGGATACCTGGACAACTTTGCCTGATCTTGCAAAGTTAAGCGGGATTGGACCTGGTTAGCAGTTGGATGGGAGACCACCAGATATGCCAGGAATGGTTGAGGAAACATCCTGGATGAAGGCAGTGGCAAACCTCTTCCATATTATTGCTAAGAAAATTACATAGATGGGTCTGTGTGGCCAGTATAGAACCAAAGGTATAAGAGAAGTTACCTTTATCATTTTTATAGACTTTACCATAGATGTTACCTTTATCTTTATAATGGGTTTTAATTTGTTTATTATTTGTTTTGTAACATCCAGAGCTAAAAGTGAAGCAGTTTGAAGGTTGCTTATTTAAAATGGAAGGGGAGGTGGACAGCTAGGGAAGATTGCAGTGGGTGAAGGGAAAGCTGCTGTGACTATCTATCAACCTTCTGTCCAGCATTGCAAAAAATAGCAAAACCAACAGCATTTAGATTTATATACCTCTTCACAGTGCTTCACAGCCCTCTGTAAGCTGTTTACAGAGTCAGCATATCACACTCCCGCAACAATCTGGGTCCTCATTTTACCCACTTCGGAAGGATGGAAGGCTGAGTCAACCTTTAGCGGGTGAGAATTGAACTCCTGGAGTGAGCAGTGAGTTAGCCTACAGTACTGCATTCTAACCACCACACTGACGCAATGAGATGCACGACTAGCTATTGATTCGTTGCTCGATTGTAACTTGTCACTATCACTCACCTCTCTCACAACAACCTAAAGAGTGTCAGGAGTCCTGCTGCTTCAAGGGAATGGGGTTGGGTTCAGATCTACCTATGTCATGCTTCTTGGAACAATTGCATCACTTACTCCTTAGCATAATGCTCTTTAGAACTTTCAAATGTGGAGTGAGAAAAACCAGAGCAGGTGCAGGACAATATGGGAAAAAACAGGGAAGAGCTTTTTAGTTAAAGTGGAGTTAAGACGAAAGAATGGGTCAGAATAGATACAGAAGCGATTTGGGAAAAGACTGCAATAGATGATTGATCTTCAGAAGACTACCACTCCCCCTGTCCTTATCCTGGGAACAGAAGCCTGAAAAGTACCCATCTGATATCTAAAATGAGGATCCAGATTGTTAAGGCAATATGCTGGCTCTGTAAACTGCTTAGAGAGGGCTGTAAAGCCCTGTGAAGCGGTATATAAGTCAAAGTGCGTTTGCTATTTCATAGAACTTTCTAAGAGAAATGGGGCGGTGGGGGTGGAAAAACAGCTGAAGAACAGTGAAATATTATTTTCCTTTATATGTTTGGTTCAAGAAAGAGTGAATTCCATGCTGCGCAGAAATCAGTTTACAGAATCAGAAAGCAGTCTACAAGTTAATAAATAAATAAAATTTAAAAGGATGCTACGATGTGTTGAACTCCTGTTTCCATCAAGCTAAATGCTGGTTGTGGTTGAAAGGGTTATATTCCAACATTTTTGGCTGCCATCAAGTTGAAGAGAGAATAAAAGTAAGCCATGTGTCATTTTTTTTCAACTAGAAAGGGGCAGGGAAATCTATCTCCTGGTTGAGATTAACCCTGAACACAAATTATGCCAAAAATAGACAAAATCTATTAAGAAATTATTTTTAAACATCCGCTCAACAAAAGTAGCCAATTAAATCAAATATAATCATACCTACTAGGGATGTAAGAAGGATCAAGAAATACTATACAGTCATTTTATAGTAAGAGTAAAATGTCCACCTAAATCTTTAAGAGAGTCTGGGTCAGTTGTACAGCCAGTGGCCACTTCAGTTTGACCCACAGTGTTCTCTTCAGGGCCCAATCCAATTTTTTTACATGGCTTCTGCATCCAGCACATTTTTTGAGAGAAAACATCAGATTTTCTTATATTCCTTTATAGACATCAATAAATGGTGAGCTAAAGCCTGCTGTAATTGTATTTCACTTGATTCAGCTATATTTTAAGTAGGTCTCTCACAAACCCAGCAGTAGGTTTAGGAAAAATTACCTGACTCACTTTCATATGATTGATTCATGCAAATGATGATGCAGAGAAACCAAGTCTGTAGGAGAGACTGTTCCTCTGTTGATATGTGAAGCCAGGAGTCTCATATATTGGCAATGGCCTGGTTTACGCCTGATGCTGCATTCTCAGCAAAATTATACTAGTTTTCCCAGTAACACACCTGGATCTACCCAGGGAGCTCACAAAGGGAAGCAACAAATAACACCAGTCCTGAACATGAACACGGGGTTGGATGGTCAGAAGGAGTTCCTGAAACTAAGTGAGAAAAATACAGAATACAGAATAGCAGAGATGGAAGGAACATTGGAGGTCTTCTAGTCCAACCCATTGCCTAAAAAGAAGACCTTATACTATTTCAAACAAATGATTGTCCAATCTCTTATTTTAAAAAAACCCTCCAGTGTTGAAGCATCCACAACATCTGGAGGCAAGTCGTTCCACTGATTAATTGTTCTGACTGTCAGGAAATTTCTCTTTACTTCTAGGTTGGTTCTCTCCTTGGTTATTTTCCATCTATTGCTTCTTGTCCTGCCCTCAGGTGCTTTGGAGAATAGACTGCCCTATTATTCCTATTTTAATCTGAAAGAGTATCTGATTCAGAAGGGGTTCCTGATATCCAGTGTCAACCAGATCAAGAATCAGAATTAAGAAGATCCCAAAGATCTAAAGAAGTATGAATGTAAAGGGGTACAGGGACTGCCAGCAGAAGTGGATGGAGAATGCTCAGGGAGAATGGGACCCTTCAGAAAAGGAAACAGGAATTCTGACAGAACAACCAAACTAAGAAAGCCTTACAAGCTCTAAGTGGGTTTTCAAAACACAGCATGATGTTCATGAAAATGTGCAATCCCATAAAGGAAGATTAGTAGCAAATTAGTAGGCTACACTGAAGATTATGATGAAGTCATTGAGCCAGTGGTTATACATGCAAACATCACAATTGTTTTAAGTATAGCAGCATTTAGAGAATTGTGTGTGGGCACATAGGCATTGCTACAGCCTTTCTGCGTGGTATTCTGAAAGAGGAGATTTAGAGGCACTAAGTCATCGTGTTCGGAAGCATTAAAGAGAGAAAAACTGGTGTATCGGTTTTAAAAATTTTACATATAAACTAAAGCCAGCAGCCAAAGCAGAGTTGATGAATCAAGCTCAGCTGATAATAAGTGCTCCTAAATCATGAAAAGTCATGTGGGACTCCAGTAAACAAGGATGGATCCAAGGATTTACAGATTGCACACCTCGTCCTTCATGGGGAGTGCAATTCTGCCCAGCCCAGGCAATTCCCCTAATTTTCAATTCCAGGAACTACTGAGTCCATGAACTTTTCTTCTCTTCAGGATCTTCTAGATCTTCATTCAGATCTTCATTCAGTTCCAGCCTTGGTCCCTTTAAGACTTGTGGACTTCAATTCCCAGAGTCCCTCAGCCAGCAAAGCTCTTAAAGGGACCAAGGTTGGAGACCCCTGCACTACTGTACTCCAGCACTGGTTAAATTCCCCGTGGCCTCTTCCGTTTCTCATCTTACAGGACTAAATATTGACAGCCTGTTGGTGACACCTCACCTCAAATCTCCTGGTCGCCATATTCAATGGCTTTTAGATAGCTATCAAATAGCACTGACGGTGATACTACGGCAAGACTGGCAGCCATTTCCAAATGTTTTCAGGAACCTATGTCCACAAATAGGAGCAGAGCTATTACTTGATGGTGCACCCCCAATTCCCGATCTTTTCAGCTGACTCAAAAAATGATATCGTGGACAACTATATTGATAAAAATTGCAGAATTGTACTTCAACAGGGCACCAAAACCTGTTTTATCTCTAGACCAGAATCCACCATCAAAGACACCTATAACCTTTCAGAAACACCCCACCCTCCACACTGTGGCTGACAAAATCCAGACTGAATGAGATCAAGTAGATCACCATGCTCAAATATTCTACTGCTACAAGTGTCTTGTCCACATTTCAGGGCCCCAAAAGCTGTAATTGTGCCACAGAACTGAACAAGGCAGTGTGAGGGACAATTTACAGTGGTCCTTGACTTACGTCCACCATTGAGCCCAAGATTTCTGTGGCTAACTGAGACATTTGTTAAGTGAGTTTTGCCCCATTTTACAACCTTGCTTGCCACCGTTGTTAAATGAATCACTGCAGTTGTTAAGTTAGTAGCCCGGTTGTTAAGTGAATCTGGCTTCCCCATTGACTTTGCTTGTCAGAAGGTCGCTAAATGGGATCACATGACCCCAGGACACTGCAAATGTGTCATAAATATGAGTCCGTGGCCAAGCATCTGAATTTTGATCATGTGACCATTGGGATGCTGCAATGGTTGTACGTGTGAAAAATGATCATAAGTCACTTATTTCCAGTGCAAAGTTGTAACTTCAAACAGTCACTAAATGAACTGCTGTAAATCAAGGACTATCTGTATTTGAAACTTTAACTCTTGCAGCATTTACAGCATTAGGAAGATAGGGGCCGGTTTAGCTCATGCTGGTAAAGCCTGTTATTAAGAACACAGTAGCCTGCAATTACTGCAGGTTCGAGCCCGGCCCGAGGTTGACTCAGCCTTCCATCCTTTATAAGGTAGGTAAAATGAGGACCCAGATTGTTGGGGGGGCAATAAGTTGACTTTGTAAAAATATACAAATAGAATGAGACTATTGCCTTATACACTGTAAGCCGCCCTGAGTCTTCGGAGAAGGGCGGGATATAAATGTAAACAAAATAAAATATATATATATATATACAATTTGATTTTCCAAATGACAGTAGACCTCCAAAAATGGTTCTCACTGCCTCATACCAGGCTAACATATGTTCAGTTAGCTTCACATTTATTTCTACAATGGAGATTTGGTCATTAGCTCATCTGCTTCCCTATTCAATCTTCTCTAGTGAGCTCAATAGCAACTTGTACTTCGCAATGTCAGAGCGGACACTCAAGAGTGATTGTATCAATGGCCAAACACATTTAATCATTCCATAGTGAGTCTAAACGAAATTCTGCCTTTCGCACTGTTAATGTATATTTCCCCCCCAGGCATTGTAGCTATTATATCTAGTGGATCCCCCCGCACACACACAATTGTATAAATAACCTTGAATATGTCTCAGAAAGATGTACCACTGGTGCATCTCTTGGCCAGTTCTTTTCATCCTATGTCATGTTCTTCCTCATCTGCTCTGAACCATATGGAAGGCCCAGGGATTTAAGGGCCTGGGCCTGGATCCAAATGGGGTAAGAGATACAACAGTAGTCCCTCTCCTGATACCTCTGGATCATTAAAAACAGAAGCATCATCTCCAGATTGCAACCCAGAGGTCTTGTTAATATTCAAGATACAGGGCCTCTACTGATTCTGCTAGTCTGGTTGCACAGTCCATGAGTACTTCCAATCCTACAAGTACTAATAAAGACAGATTTTAAAAAAAAACACCAGAAATATAAACCCTTTGCTTCAGGGTACCAGAGAGCGTTTTTAAATTACTGATTAATATTTCCTTTTATCTCTTACTTCTTCATCAGATCAACTCCAGACTTTGCCTTATTGAATAACCATAGATTTTCTTATCTGCTGCCTAGAGATAATTAGTCCCCTAAGGCTTTCCCTCCCTCTGTTTTTCTGAGTTTCCCCCCCATTAAAACCAGGAGAATAGTTGAGAATCAAATGAATTGATTTTCTCTACGAAGGTTTTCTCTCGACAAATATATGTTGGGAATCCCAAGAGTCTGGTGTCTTATATCTAAAGGCGAAGACACAAATCCATCAAACCTTTCGGATAAAGTTTCAAAGACAAAGACAGGTGGAGGTTGACTTGCTCCAGTGCTGATAATGGGTGGCTTGATATTGTTTCATGTTCTTGGGGAGTAATCAATGTGAATCAAATGCTTCCATCATATTGAGCTACATTCCCTTCCATATAATAAGATGCCGAGATAAATGTTGTGAATCATGAGGCATGTTCAGAATGAAAAATCCATTAATTTAATTATTAACAACATAACACCATTTTTCTTAACTTTTGATTCATTTTTTTCCGGCCATCATATCCAGAAGGGATATCCAGAAGGGCCCAGGGGTGAGGGGGTGGCGGTTGCTATTAAAGAGAGTCTAGAGCCGAGGGAGACCACTGTACCTCAGATCGCCGGGTGTGAATCCCTCTTTGTGAGATGGGGTCATCGGTGTCAGATGGGCTTGCTGGTCACGTACCTGGCTCCTTGCTGCGTGACAGCTGCCCTGCCCGAGCTCCTGGAGGTGCTTGCCGGGGTGGCAGTGGAGACCCCCAGACTTTTAGTCATGGGGGACTTTAACTTGCCATCTGCCGCCTGCCATCGACAGTGGCTCAGGAGTTCATGGCTTCCATGACGGCCTTGGACCTGACTCAAGTAGTGGATGACCCCACTCACATCGGCGGTGGCACTCTGGATCTTATTTTTATCTCTGGTCAGTGGTTGAAGGATCTGGATTTGAGAGATGTAGTCATAGAACCTTTGTCATGGTCAGATCACTCTCCTTCGCCTGGACTTTCTGACCGCCACTCAACACCGCAGGGAGACGCAACCACAATGGTGGTCCCCCCCCAGGCGCCTGATGGACCCGGAGAGGTTCCGGACGGAGCTTGGGCCACTTCCTGAGGGTCTGGCTCACGGCACGGCAGAGGAACTAGCCGCAGCCTGGCAACGGGCTGCGGCTGGGGCTTTAGACCGTGTCGTGCCTCTGCGGCCTCTGACCCGCGCAGATCCCAACCGCCCTTGGTTCTCCGAGGAGCTGAGGGGATGAAACGCCGGAGAAGACGCCTAGAGAGCTCCTGGAGGTCTAGCCGCTTAGAGGCTGATCGACACTAAGGGGTATTGGGGTGTTGTGTGTGTGTGTGTGTGTATAAATAAATAATATGGTGGGTACAGCAATAGCACTTAGACTTACATACCGCTTCATAGTGCTTTACAGTTCTCTCTAAGCAATTTATAGAGTCAGAATATTGCCTCCTACAATCTGGATCCATATTTTATCAGCCTTGGAAGGATGGAGTCGATCCATCCTTCCGCTCACTGGAGTTGGGAAAAATCTGTTTATATAAATACTGAAAATAAGCTAGTTTTGCGGAGAAGAAGGCTTTGATGAACTTTGGATGATAAGTAGTGGTGGTATTCAGCCGGTTTGCACCAATTCAGAGGAACCGAGTCTCGCCACATGGCCACATGGTGGAAGCTGTGCGTGCTGACACACTCACATTTTCGGTGAACTGGTGGTGAAATTATTTGAAACCCACCACTGATGCTAAGCTGTAATGCTCAAGACCATCATTCTCCCGCCTGATCCCTTTGAGTTCTAGCTCCTAACCCCTTCCTTGGTAAAAGATGGAAAAGATAAATCCATGTATCTGGAGCACATTAGATCAAAGAAAACTTACACTGAGTTCTGCTGCAGTAGCATTTAGAGGAATGTAAGCAATATGCTAAGGGGGTATTGGGGTGTTGTGTGTGTGTGTATAAATAAATAAAGTATCTGAAATCACACCTGGAGCATCTCACTCACATCAGAAGGGCTGGGATACAGACAGTACCCTTGAACTCCGTTAACACAACCATAGGATAAGCCTCATATTTGTGAATATAGTGGCTCTGCTCACTGCGATGTGTGAATCGTTGGCCTTTTAATATGAATTATTGCCCTCAACCATTTGCTGCCATGCATGGAGTGCATCACGGAGTGGAAGGATGGAGTGGATCCATCCTTCCACTCACTGGAGTTGGGAAAAATCTGTTTATATAAATACTGAAAATAAGCTAGTTTTGCGGAGAAGAAGGCTTTGATGAACTTTGGATGATAAGTAGTGGTGGTATTCAGCCGGTTTGCACCAATTCAGAGGAACCGAGTCTCGCCACATGGCCACATGGTGGAAGCTGTGCGTGCTGACACACTCACATTTTCGGTGAACTGGTGGTGAAATTATTTGAAACCCACCACTGATGCTAAGCTGTAATGCTCAAGACCATCATTCTCCCGCCTGATCCCTTTGAGTTCTAGCTCCTAACCCCTTCCTTGGTAAAAGATGGAAAAGATAAATCCATGTATCTGGAGCACATTAGATCAAAGAAAACTTACACTGAGTTCTGCTGCAGTAGCATTTAGAGGAATGTAAGCAATATGCTAAGGGGGTATTGGGGTGTTGTGTGTGTGTATAAATAAATAAAGTATCTGAAATCACACCTGGAGCATCTCACTCACATCAGAAGGGCTGGGATACAGACAGTACCCTTGAACGCCATTAACACAACCATAGGATAAGCCTCATATTTGTGAATATAGTGGCTCTGCTCACTGCGATGTGTGAATCGTTGGCCTTTTAATATGAATTATTGCCCTCAACCATTTGCTGCCATGCATGGAGTGCATCACGGAGTGGAAGGATGGAGTCGATCCATCCTTCCGCTCACTGGAGTTGGGAAAAATCTGTTTATATAAATACTGAAAATAAGCTAGTTTTGCGGAGAAGAAGGCTTTGATGAACTTTGGATGATAAGTAGTGGTGGTATTCAGCCGGTTTGCACCAATTCAGAGGAACCGAGTCTCGCCACATGGCCACATGGTGGAAGCTGTGCGTGCTGACACACTCACATTTTCGGTGAACTGGTGGTGAAATTATTTGAAACCCACCACTGATGCTAAGCTGTAATGCTCAAGACCATCATTCTCCCGCCTGATCCCTTTGAGTTCTAGCTCCTAACCCCTTCCTTGGTAAAAGATGGAAAAGATAAATCCATGTATCTGGAGCACATTAGATCAAAGAAAACTTACACTGAGTTCTGCTGCAGTAGCATTTAGAGGAATGTAAGCAATATGCTAAGGGGGTATTGGGGTGTTGTGTGTGTGTATAAATAAATAAAGTATCTGAAATCACACCTGGAGCATCTCACTCACATCAGAAGGGCTGGGATACAGACAGTACCCTTGAACTCCGTTAACACAACCATAGGATAAGCCTCATATTTGTGAATATAGTGGCTCTGCTCACTGCGATGTGTGAATCGTTGGCCTTTTAATATGAATTATTGCCCTCAACCATTTGCTGCCATGCATGGAGTGCATCACGGAGTGGAAGGATGGAGTCGATCCATCCTTCCGCTCACTGGAGTTGGGAAAAATCTGTTTATATAAATACTGAAAATAAGCTAGTTTTGCGGAGAAGAAGGCTTTGATGAACTTTGGATGATAAGTAGTGGTGGTATTCAGCCGGTTTGCACCAATTCAGAGGAACCGAGTCTCGCCACATGGCCACATGGTGGAAGCTGTGCGTGCTGACACACTCACATTTTCGGTGAACTGGTGGTGAAATTATTTGAAACTCACCACTGATGCTAAGCTGTAATGCTCAAGACCATCATTCTCCCGCCTGATCCCTTTGAGTTCTAGCTCCTAACCCCTTCCTTGGTAAAAGATGGAAAAGATAAATCCATGTATCTGGAGCACATTAGATCAAAGAAAACTTACACTGAGTTCTGCTGCAGTAGCATTTAGAGGAATGTAAGCAATATGCTAAGGGGGTATTGGGGTGTTGTGTGTGTGTGTATAAATAAATAATATGGTGGGTACAGCAATAGCACTTAGACTTACATACCGCTTCATAGTGCTTTACAGTTCTCTCTAAGCAATTTATAGAGTCAGAATATTGCCTCCCTACAATCTGGATCCATATTTTATCAGCCTTGGAAGGATGGAAGGTTGGGTCAACCTTGAGCCTTCTGGCAGTGAGCTGAATTAGCCTGCAACACTGCATTCTAACCACTGGCCCACCACAGCTCTAACCAGCCATCGAATCCCAGTTTACTCAGTCCAGTGCCCCTGCAAGACTGCTCTCTAACATAGTCATCATTTTCTAAATAAGTGGACAGTTTTGAATGCAAATAATTGGGCTATAACCCCATTGACCTCACCCCATTCCTAAGAGGTCTGTAAGGGGCGTGCATAAGTACACCTATGTGCCTACCGTCCCAGTCCTACTGCCCCCATTTATTTGTATCCATTTCCTGTATTCATAATCATGTTTATACCAGCGGTGAAATCCAGCAGATTTTGACAGGTTCTGGGGAACCGGTAGCGGAAATTTTGAGCAGTTTGGAGAACCGGCAAATACCACCCCTGGCTGGGAATTCCCCTGCCACACCCACCAAGCCACGCCCACAGAACCAGTATTAAAAATGTGGATTTCACCACTGGTTTATACTTATATCTGTTACAAGTATAATAGCTTGACAAACACAGTTCTGGGCTGCATAAACAGAGGGATAGAATCAAGATCACGTGAAGTGTTAGTGCCACTTTATAATGCCTTGGTAAGGCCACACTTGGAATATTGCATTCAGTTTTGGTCACCACAATGTAAAAAAGATGTTGAGACTCTAGAAAGAGTGCAGAGAAGAGCAACAAAGATGATCAGGGGACTGGAGGCTAAAACATATGAAGAACGGTTGCAGGAACTCGGTATGTCTAGTTTAATGAAAAGAAAGACTAGGGGTGACATGTTAGTAGACTTCCGATATCTTAGGGGCTGCCACAAAGAAGAGGGAGTCAAACTATTCTCCAAAGCACCTGAGGGTAGAACAAGAAGCAATGGGTGGAAACTAATCAAGGAGAGAAGCAACTTAGAACTAAGGAGAAATTTCCTGACAGTTAGAACAATCAATAAGTGGAACAACTTGCCTGCAGAAGCTGTGAATGCTCCAACACTGGAAATTTTTAAGAAAATGTTGGATAACCATCTGACTGAGATGGTGTAGGGTTTCCTGCCTGGGCAAGGGGTTGGACTAGAAGGCCTCCAAGGTCCCTTCCAACTCTATTATTATGTTAATATGTTAATAATATATACATGCTTGACAAATAAATAAATAAAATAAACCCTTCCTTCCTTCCTTCCTTCCTTCCTTCCTTCCTTCCTTCCTTCCTTCCTTCCTTCCTTCCTCCCTCCCTCCCTCCCTCCCTCCCTCCATATACGACCCAGGGCGAGTCATCTTATAAGGGACAGAATGAAACAACCTCCTCCCCAAGAAAAACAAACCAAACAATCCGGAAACCAAAACACGCACCATAATAGCAGTAAAGTACCATCCACTGTTTCCTGTTTCTAAGAATGATGATGGTTCTTTGCATTATGGAATGCTATACCATTTGTCTTTGGTCACTGAAATAATCTTTAAAGAAAACTTTTTAAAGAAATCTGACAGGCAGGAAACCCAGTAGGTACCAAGAGAAAGGTCTATTGACCAGAGGTGGGTTTCAGCAGGTTCTGACCAGTTCTGGAGAACCTGTAATGGAAATTTTGAGTAGTTTGGAGAACCGATAGTAAAAATTCTGACTGACCCCACCCCCATCTATTCTCTGCCTCCTGAGTCCCAGCTAATCGGGAGGAAATGGGGATTTTGCAGTAACCTTCCCCTGGATTGGGGATGGAATGGAGATTTTACCGTATCCTTCCCTTGAAGTGGGGTGGAATGGAGATTTTACAGCATCCTTTCCCTGCCATGCCCATGAAGCCACACCCACCAAGCCATGCCATGCCCACCAAGCCATACCCACAGAACCGGTAGTAAAAAAAATTGAAACCCACCACCGGTATTGACCCTTCGGTGTTCAATGGCACCATGTTGGGGAACCCAGCACTACAATAACTAATGGCTAAGGGGGCTGGGCTTTGCAATGTTTCCAAATCTACCTAAACACCCAAAGGAAAAAAAAGCTGGATGTTTCATTAATTTGCAAGTCAAAGGGGAGGGAGGGGAGGGTATCTTGCTAATATGAATCCTGACAAGTGAAACAAAGCTCTTTTCACAGAAGGATCAGCTGAGGCATGCTTCTGCTTCCTTTTGAAAGGAGCATCAAAGAGCAGAATGCCTGGCAGATTAAAGGCAAGTGCTTGCCTGTAGATGACAAAGAGAGACTGAATGTTAATAGGTGGTTTGAGGAAAGAATGTTCATGCACATGTATGCATAGTCATGGATACACACACACACACACAGTTTCTCCTTGAAGTCAACAGTGGAAATCCACCTCCCTCTTCTCAGTTTTCACAAACATCTGTGCAAAAAAGCTGCATCTGCCTCAGAATAACAGTGTCAGGTGGTACCTTGGAGTCTTCTAGAAGACCTTGGAGGTCTTTTAGTCCAACCGCCTGCTCAGGCAAGAGACCTTATACCATTCCAGACAAATGTCTCTTCTTAAAAATCTCCAGTAATGGAGCACCCAGAACTTCTGGAGGCAAGCCATTCCACTGATGGATTGTTTTCACGGAAAGGAAATTTCTCCTTTAATTCTTCAGGATCTGTGTTGAAGCCCCAAAGTCTTGCCCACAAGCATCGTGGCCAAGATCAACATTTTACCAGGGTTCAAAAAGGAAAGCTGTGCCAGAGGTGCTGCTGATCCTCTGGCAGCTGCTACAAATGTGAAAACTGAGGTCACTGCAACCTGTTACGCAGAAAATGAAAATGTTGAGGACTCCAGGTTTTGCCAGGTAATATTGTTTGTCTAACTAAATAGCAGCCCCATCCCTTTTTTTAAAAAGCAAACAAGACCGTCTCACCCCACTGGGATTGGTCCATACCAGTTTTGCTGGCAGAAGAGGCATTCTGTGGGTCCCATCAGCCTGATTATTCCAGCTGATGGGATCCAGCCAGGAGGAGGGTTTTCTCTGCTGTTGCTCCTGCCTTTTGGAACATCTTGTCCACCGATGTGAGGTTGGCCCCAACCAACCTCACAAATCTTTTCAGAAGGACTTAAAGTTGTGGCTTTGCCGGTCAGCTCAGGGCCTCAGTGGGGGAACAGCACCATGGAGGTGGTTGATTGAGTAATAGCAGATCCCCCCCTCCCCACTCCACCTCTGCCCCCTCATGTGTCCTTGCTTTTAATGTCTGATTTTAACTTTTTATGTTTTAACTGTATATGTGTAACTTATTGAGTTTCTTTAGACGTTGTTTTAGCCATAAGCATATTTTTATCCTTTTTGGTTGTTATTTGATGGACATCACCAGAGTTATGGCTATGCAAATGGTATACATTTTGTAAGAAAATAAATATAAGTGATTCTGGATCCAACTCCTTTCAATAGAAATTCCAAATTGCTTTCATTTTAGTGCATGTTTCCTGTTTGTCTTCCCCTGTGCCTTGTTTGGGAGATTATATACCTTTCTCCAGTTACTGAAAATACCTCCTTCATTCTGCCCATCCCACTGCCAACTCTAATGGAATTTTATCAAAATTTGGTGGTGGTGGTGGTTTTTCAAATCCAAAAACAATGTTTTATAAAAGAATCCGTTGCTACATGGAGATTTATCATCTGTCATTTCCATAAATATACAAAGTAGGTAACTTCACAAAGAGCTTTTTTTTCAAGCAGTTTATCTCATTGGCTCAAGGCAGCATGTAAAATGTTTATTATCTCTTATTTTACTTGGTTAGAAGAGGGGAAAATTACATTGTGCCATGATTATAGTGCAAAGACAAGGACTAGACAGATTAAGGAGATTAAAGTTCAGATCTCAGCGTAGCAACCTAATTCACTGAGTCACTGGACCAGCCGCACTCCCTTACCTTAACCAATCAGTCGGTGGTGAGGAAGAAAGCGGAGAGGATAAATATAAACCCTGTCTGGTGTTTAATTTGTTGCAGAGCATGAAAAAAGCTAAGTAGCTTTCCTTTCACGTGGATACTTCTCACATGCTATCTCTCTAAACAAACAAACAAACAAAATAATTTCCAATAGCCTAGCCTTGCTCAGAAACCTGATGATAAAAAAAAACCAAAAAAAACCCCCTGATTTTAGATATATTATTGTTATTAAACACCCCCCACCAGATTGATTAACTTGCACTGGTACAGTGTGTACAGGTGTGCTTGCTTGCCCAATGTACACACATGCTTTCAACATTTATTCCTCATTTAAAACCTTTAGCTTAATGAGGAATGATAAATATATGCTGGAGCTTTACCTGGTGGACCTTGGCACATTTTTCTTGGTTTAGGAATCTGCAAATACCATAATTAAAAGCTTTGTGATGGAAGCTGCAAAAGTTCCAACTTTGGCTACTATACGGGTAAAAACAATTTGTCTTCTCTGGGAGGATCCAGGGCAAAACTCATCAGCAATGCAAGGATGAGATCAGTGGCAATCCATGCAGAACTTGGGCCAACGGCTTGTGAATAGCGTCAAGGAAACCTTTCCAAAACTGTAAAGATATTATTTTTACAATACAATTGCAATGCAATGCCTTTGTTGCTATGATCTGTGGCTGTAATGAAGTCAACCCAGGAGAATTATCATTTGTCATTAGACAACTTTTTTTTGGGGGGGGGGTAGATACATACTTAGGAACTACCAGTAGAAATCCTTTCTTCTCTGAGCTTTTGGTGTTTTTATTTTGTTGACATGTCAACTGTAGGGATCCCAAGGAGCCATTTTCTAGTGCAAATACACACCCTTATAGTCATTATTCTGTTTCATGTTTCATGCACATCTGAAAAAATTGTATTACCAAATCAAGTGAGGAACAAGCTGTGTGTTAATGTTTGGCTTTCGGGCTCTCTCCACATGTGAGAATAATATACACAGAAGATGAACATACTTTTGCTCCGCATAGCCCTGTCCAGCATTTCTCTTGGTTTATCCTGTAAACCCATATTTTACAGAATAATCTTATCATTAAGGACTGTTAAAGAAAAAATGCCTGACTCAGATGTCATGATGTCCACGTTTTGGACTATGACTGACACAGATCTGATAAGAAGAGGTGTCCAAAACAACTGGAGGGCTTCAGGCTTCCTATTTCCATTCTGGAAGATCAGTAAACAATCTCAGATATTTTATGCATTAGCAAGTTTTAGCCTTTGGCTGGGAATGGTTGCTATAGCAAACAGACTATGACAGCAAGGGTATATGTGTGCAAAAGATGGGGGGGGGGAACCCTAATTCAGAAAACTACTTCTTAAGCTGATGATGTTCAACATTGTAGTTTGGGTACCGTTTTCCCATACTCATTTTCACAGCTGTGGTTAACATGCAACAGACTAATACTTACTTGTGAAAAAAACCCACAACTGCTCCTTAAATTGTGCAACTTATTAAACCAGTAAGCGCTAAGAGAGAATAAAAAGAATAGATGGATTTTGCAACTTCTGACTATCTAAATCTTATGTCCCCTATTATTTTTTTCTGGCTTTAGCACATTTTACTATGAATTGTGACAGTCAGCTATGAATACAGGATGTCAATAATAATAATAATCACAGTAGCAGAGCAAGGGGACCAACGAACAGAAGCAAACACCATCAAATGTTAATGGCAGTAATCGAGCCACAGCTTTCTCCTGAACTTCATGTTCTTTGAAATCATAACATGTAGTATGGTATGTTGACCACACAAATATAGCCCTCTTGCTCCTTGTCTTAGAGCAATGACTGGGATGGGAGCAGTTTTTTTCGCAATCTTGACAGTAAGCTTCACAAAATCACTCCAAGGAGAAAAGCTCTGAGTATGAGCAAATGAAACAGAAAATTTCAACTGTAGAAATGCTACTTTTAACATCTTTCAAACAGAAATGCAGAAATGCTATCCAATCACTCTCCATGTGCATAGCCCCTGTACGGGTCCGAATGAATGAGTGAACGAATGTTGGGTAAGAATTGGAGGAAAAAAATGTTATGAAATTTCTGTGAAAAGGTTGAGTAAAACTTCTGGAATATTCTGTAGTTGTTTCCTAAGTTTTTTGCAAGCAAAAAGTCCAGTAATTTGAGGTGGTCAAATTGCACACAAAGATATACCCAAAACAAAATCCTCATGTGAAAGGACCCCAAGTCTCATTAAAAGAAGAAAAAGTTTTGCCCCATACAGTCGAGTTATATCACTTCCATTTCTCAATGGAAGTGATTCTATGTACATCAAATACGTAAAAGATAATTTCAGACTAGAAATGGACAATCAGACCACCTCTTACAGAAGAATGCTACCAGGCTAGTCCTACTGTACTGCAATATAGAATTTTGTTTATTACTCACTACCACATAAGCCCCATCTAGAAAGTTAGTAATTACATAGCTCCTAGAGCAAAGTTTTCCCAGGGTAGAAGACCAGCTGCTTTGCACAGGTCTTGATCCCTACTCAAGAGTTCATACCATCCCTTAGAAACATTCAAACTGACCAGTAAGTTGCCCTCATAATAGACCTTCACATCTTCCCTTACACTAGAAATAAACCTCTGCGAATTGTCTGCCTTTAACAGGCATTTTTTGCATCTTTAACATTTCAGCGCATGACTAAGGTAGGATAGGTGTGTGCTCATTTTGACCAATATTCTACCCTTTATGTCTATGGAGATTCTCCATCATCCAAGGTCATGGTTGTCTCAAAGGTGCTTTTCCAAAAGTGAACTAAGAACTTTCTTGGCTTATTTTTTTTTTCTTTTGAAAACGTTACACTTCTCATTCAAGAAGCTTCAGCAGCTTTTGGAAAGGCAACTTTGGGACAATATTCTATCTTGTTTTTTAATGCTCAGGTTGCATATTTTTCAAATAGTTCTAAATGCTTCTTGATCAATCCATCTGGAAACAGCCCAGGAGAAAGCCATTGCTTTTTTCACTAAATGGAAGCATGCACATTTTTAGATGCATTTCAGTCAACCAAGCTAAACAGGAACAAGCAAGCAAGGGTCCTTGTATTCTAAGTCCCCCTCCCTCTCCCAAATAACCTTGCAATTCAAAACATGGGGAAAAAAGTAGAAAATGAGTAGAAAAACGTTTTTCAGGTAAATGACGTGAGACAAACTTATTTTGACCGACTGCCTTTTTATTGCATGTGTATGGTTGTGGAATACAAAACAAACAAAAAAATCAGCAATTGATTGTACTTTTTAGTTTCAAGATTCTATTTTCAAGCTTGACCATTAAAAAAAAAACCACGAGTTTTATTCTTTGCCTGAAAAAGAAAAGTATTTCCTATGTCTGAGAAAGTCAATGATCATATTTTCCATACATAAAAAGGACACATTACTTAAAAACTTCACCATATAGTTTCTTGGTACTGTAAGAAGCTGACAGCCTGTTTTCACTCACTGAAGCTTGTAACCCATCAAGGGTCTTTCCAACAGGAAGAGATAAGAAAGGCACCAACTGTGCAGTGGGCAGCAAGTCACAATTATGCTCCTTCTGAAATATTTACTCCAGCTGAACATTGCATATTTCCTCACAGTGCACTAGTGTAGCCCCATCCTTTTATCTAAACTTTGCTAGAAGCAGAAAAATATATTGCAAACCAAAAAAATGATGAAACAAAGAGCCTAAATTGGATGCAAGTGTTTTCTTATAAACCCAAAACCTCTACAAAACATTGCGGTATAGATTATTCACATCCATATCCTCCTCCTGTGCATTACGGAAATAATATGTCTATGCTTCTTTATTCTAAACAGAAATTTTCCTGTTAGGAGAGATCATCGTCTTTTCCAAACATGGCGAACACACTTAAATACTGGTTCAGAAGTGCCAACATTCATTGATTTGGTCCCAGTGATACAAAACCGAGCCATCACCTCCCGACATTAAATTTGGGACACCACAACGGTGATGAAGGCACACAATCCATTCCTACCTCCCTCTTCTACACAAAATAATTTCTGAAGATCTTTGAACTTCAAAATCTCTTAATGTTCTCGGCTGGACCGAGATAAAAGTCATCACCCATGTACATAATTCCCCTAGGCCCTGCATGTCAAAAAGGTGCGCTCCCTGAATTCCTACTGCAAACACCAATCTAATAGGATTCTAATCCCTGGGATTTGGCAGAAACAGGAACCCTCATTAGCCTTGGCATGCTTTATCCTGTAAGTTGCAGGCCACACCTGGCATTCTAGATACTATGCGAGAGAAGTTTCAAGGCGGCAGTGTTGAGAAGCCATTATCAAAAACTCAGTGCAGAAGAGGTAGAGAAAAAGTACTGGTCCCAATGCTAGGACTGGCGTGGGGGTTTTGTGCAGCGAGCAGCAGAGATATTGCAGTAAGATCAAAAGAAGAGGAAAAGGGGTGAACGTCTTAAATATCTACTTCCCTAGGTGGTTGCTTCAGAATTTGAAGCATCGGTGATACACCATTTCTCCCACTGAGCTCTAGTGGAATCATACTTCTATTAGAGAACTCCACCTCTCTGGTCAGATCTGTAACTTTTCAGGTGGACTTCCCACACTATTGGCTTATTTATTCAGGGACTTAGCATTAATGGCCAAAATGGGGAAAATTAACTGCCGAAAGCCACACCGTTGTCTTTAAAAAGATTATTTTCTAAAATGTGGCTAGCCAATTTTGCTGGGGAGGGAGGGGGGTGTAATCTCTGACAACACACATATTGTACCATACGAATTCCTCGGTGCGTTCGTAAGACATCAAGACTATATATATATATACACACATATATATATACAGTTGATTCCTTATCTTCCCCTAGGAGTCTTTAGACAAGATAGGAAGTCCCACTTTACAGGTAATCTTTTGTGCAAGAAAGCAGGTAAGGTTTTTATTAATCCCGATTGACTTTGGAGAAATTATAGTTCCCAATGGCAAGGAGGCAGAGCCTTAGATTCAGTCTTATGGCTTTTAGTTTTCCCCCCTTTTAAATTGCAGCGAGAACTCATGATGTCCAGGAATAAGAAAACGGTCTTTAGTTTTCGCTCAGTGTGTTCATGCATAGAATTCTTCTTGCTTGTGTGGTTTTTGATAGCCTCCATTCGATTGTTTTGGCTCATCCAATGAATAACTTCCTTCATCTTTTTTCTTCATTCTATATAGCATGAATGCAACTAGGAATCCAGCAAAGAGTAAGCCTACGAGTCCACCAGCGATGACTCCTGTGGGAGAAAAAAAGGATAACGTTTACATTTTCAAGCTAGAACCAAAGTGGAAAGAGAGGTTGTTCTAACCTCTGAGGGAGATTATTGCCAAAGGATATCATCAAGGAAATTCTGTATACTGAATTCAAAAGATAAAGCAATCTAAACAGCCATCTTTTTTCTCCCATATCCTCAAAAGCAATCTCTGTTTATGGTAAAAGTATTTTCAATCAACTTTTGTGCACATCTTTACAATCTTTAAAATAATTATAGGATCTTTAACATATGAACATTTGCTTCAACAGCTACTAGTTTCTCTGCCTCAGCTGACTTCTGTGGTTCATGATTTGCCAGGCTCCAGGTATTAGCAAAGGTATAAACATATCGTTATAAGAAAGTTCACATCAGACCCACAATACTCTTTTGAAATATTAAGGATGATAACCACCTAAAAACATCGGAAAAAACTAATGCAAAATGTCATGATTTCAAAATGCTAGACACATTCTTAGAAGTCATTGCTAAAAGAAAATTTGAGATTATAGTGCACAATGGAACAAATTTAGCAATATGAAGAAAATCCATAGTTCTCTGAGGAAAGAATGAAGGATAAATGTACCAAAATAAAGAACTATGGATGGGCAGCAGAAAGAAATGATTATTGGGTCCCTCTTCATTGCAGGGAAGGGAAGGGAAGGGAAAAGGAAAGGGAAGGGAAGAGGGGGGGAGGGGGGAAAGGGAAAGGGAAGAAGGGGGAAAGGGAAAGGGAAGGAAAGGGGAAAGGAAAGGAAAAGGGGAAAGAAGAAAAAAGGAAAGGAAAAGAAAGGAATGGAAAGGAGAGGAGAGGAGAGGAGAGGAGAGGAGAGGAGAGGAGGGGAGAGGAAAAGACATCCACAACATCAGAGTTATATTTTAATTGGCTTTACAAATAATCTAGTTGCATAAAGGTGTGTGATTTCCTTTTGCACACACCTTTATCTGAGCCATTCAACTATTTGATTCTAGATTTTGGCTTTAAAATCCATGACCAAGACCAACTAGTTGTGAGCATCTTTAAGCTCTGTTGTAATGCCCTGCAGTAACTGTCACATTCTGTCAGAAATAACGTCCATTATAGACATTGATATAAAACAATTAATATTATACAGAAAACAGTGTTGGCTGTTCAACCATGAATGTAAACCAATGTATTGAACATACATAAATTTATATGGAGGGTTGGTGCATTTCAATATACAGAAATAACATATACCCCGTTCAGATACATACATATACATTTGTAGATACATAAATACCAGACCTATGCAATATTTGAGTTTCAGTTCCCAAATGGTGTTTCAGTACTTGTAGGAGCATGAATTTAGTAGATCTACAGATCTTTAAAACAATGGTGTCTTCTCTCAGGGTTATGTAGCAGGTTTGAGGAGAGTAGGGCCAACTACTTGACCTTGGAAGAACAACAACTTTAAAGTATTATAGATAGGTGGCATATTTGTATCTCCATGCACTGCTCCAAATATATTTTTGGAACTAAATCTGAAGTGCTGCACAGTCCTAATACACCCCAAAACAAACACAGGCCTACCTCCTAGCACTTCTTTCCTGTCCATTAACCCTTCGGATTTTGCGTCCTTGGCTTCTGTATCGGCCATCCTATTTTCTGTTTCAACGTCCTTTGCATTCATTTGATTTTCCTCATGTGTTGAAAATATAAAATCTCCCTGTTTGGAAGAAAGAGACATAAATGATGTTAAGTTTCAAGGCCCCTATATTTTAAATACACATCCATGTATCCCAAGGGATCCAGCACTGTGTCACACGTTCCAAAGCCTGCATCTAAAACAGTTAAATTTTAATATGTATCAGGAGTAACTGATAACTAAGAAGTGACGAAAGTACTAGGAAAAGTATTCCAAAGCACTTGTGTTCCAACATACTGCAGTCAATTATTTATCTTATTCTTACCTGATCACCAGAACCATATTCTTGGAAGCCATCATTTTCAGGTAGTGGAGAGTTATCCGTTACAGCAGTAGAAGACACTACAGTGGGTAGGGCACTATTCAAATTTCTCTCACTTTCTGGCACCATGCCAAGCGAGCGTGTTTCGTCAATATTAGATTCGTCTTGAATATCAATGAATTTGACTGTGCTAGCAGCCCGAGAAGTCGTAATTCTGGCTGTGGAAACGTGATGTGCTATTGGGAGGCTTGTTGTCAACGCAGCAGGTTTTGTTGTGTCTGGCTCCGTAATTGAGTCAAAGCCTTCGAGAGTTACTGGTGGCTCCTTGGATACGACAGCAGTATCTGGAAACTCGGGTATGCTTGCTGTAGAGACAGGTACCCTTGAATAATCTTCCGCAGGGCTGTCTGTTACTTGAACCTTTGTTTGAGCATCTCTAAAGCTGGTAGAAACTTCAGGCATCAGAGAAGTATTTGTGCTTTCTTGTAATGGAACATTGTAGGCAATCACTTCATCTTCTATCGGAGAACCTAACATCAAAATTAATTTTAATCAGGATTCGAAAGTAAAGTATAATGCTACAGTAAGAGAAACCTTGGCCAAATAGTCTGAAGAATTCCACCCCACATTTTTAATAATCCCACTTGATGTCATCCGAATGTTCCTTACCAATGCTGCAAAAACTCTTCTGTTCCCCTGTATTTGAAGACGTTACAAGCCTTTGCAACATTTATTTGCTAAAATGAGACCTGCCAGATTAAACAAAGCCTACCTAGCCCTCCAAAAGGCTTACAAAAAGAATATGAGGATGATAGTCCTTTGTCACTACTCCTTCCTAAGCCGTTCCAGTTTAAGGAATGTCACCTTTGATTTATGGACTCTACAAGGTAGGCCACACTAAGAAACAAATGCTATGTAGGTCAGCACTACTTTTACATAGTAGCAGAATCTTGCGAGTCTGAATGTGCTTTTCCCCTTCCCTCATTTTATCTTCGCGTGAACTAGGGAGGGGCTTGTCTGAGATGTTTTCTCAAATTAGTTTCTCAGCCCACGCTAAAGTCCCTCTTATCCGATCATTGCCTT
Organism: Ahaetulla prasina; assembly: GCF_028640845.1. Taxonomy (NCBI): domain Eukaryota; kingdom Metazoa; phylum Chordata; class Lepidosauria; order Squamata; family Colubridae; genus Ahaetulla; species Ahaetulla prasina. Next base: position 160,251,087 of record NC_080539.1, read on the forward strand.
GGAAGAGCTCTTTCCCTTCTTGTTTAATGCAAATCCCTTTGCTCTCTAAAACAGGGGTCCCCAACCTGTGGTCTGTGGCCTAGTAGTGTAATTGCCACTGGGCCGCGTGAGGGACCGGCTGGTGCGGTGCCTCTGTGCGTGCATATGGCCCCACTTGTGCTCACGTTGTTGTGGGTGCTCCCAGCACCTGAGCTCACGTCGCTGCAAATGTTGCGTGCACTCGCGTGCACATGTGCTTTTCCCTCTCACAAAATCATCCCCTCTTTTCCCTCTGTGCCACCAACCCGGAAAGGTTAGGGAATTCTGCTCTAAAGGGACAAAGGTGTATCACCTTTTCTAAGCCATGGGCAGTACTAAACCTCAATCTCATTTCATATAGCACTTAAATTATAGTGTTTATGTTTATATTTTCTTCAACCTTCTATTTAATAGCATTCCTTTATATCACATTTTTAAAATGCAGCTAGAGAGCGTCTATGGGGATTTCTAGGCGATGCAGACTTTATTAGGAGTTTATTTATAAATAAATTTATAAATATTAGGAGCAAACGTGACCTCAGGTTGTACAACTTGGATTTATTATAAGGTAGCATGCAACCATAGAGAAATTCAGCAACTGGAAACCTTATATTGTATGAATTTCTTTAACCCCCTTTCCAAATTTTCTGAAGCAATAATCATTATTGCTCTCCTGGCAATAAATGTTAATTCCCTATGTTAACACTTTTTTTTAATTATTATTTTTATTTGAATTTATATCCCGCCATTCTCCGAAGACTCAGGGCGGCTTACATTGTGTTAAGCAATAGTCTTCATCCATTTGTATATTATATACAAAGTCAACTTTTATTGCCCCCAACAATCTGGGTCCTCATTTTACCTACCTTATAAAGGATGGAAGGCTGAGTCAACCTTGGGCCTAGTGGGACTTGAACTTGCAGTAATTGCAAGCAGCTGTGTTAATAATAAACAGACTTAGTCTGCTGAGCCACCAGAGGCCCCTTAAGCACTTAAGCAAGAGTTTTATTTACAATAGAAGAACAGAGAACTAAGCATACCTGCACCCGATGATAAACCAGAAAATGAATCATCGTCATCTCCAGATGAATCCTGGTCCTCAGGGGGTAGACTGATGTCCATTGGTTGCTTTAGAATAGAAAATCATTGTATTATATATATTAGAATACATCTAGCTAACTGAACAGGCCACATGACTGAATACTAATTAAACACTCATTATGCTGGCTAGGATGCAAGATTTTATATTGCCCCTCTCACGGCCTTTGCATGGACACACAGCACACCTGTATTTTTTTCTGGAAAGAGAGCCTACTATTCCTTACTGTATTGGGGATGCATGTAATATAAATGCTTGGAGAAGAAAATAAGTCAAAGGCCATACTATGATAATTCAACATTGAAAAAATAAATCAACTCTACTCTTGGCTCAAGCCATTCAAACTCCGCTTCGCATGCTATAGGCTATAAAGTGAAGGTTCATCCATGGTCGCAGTGAAGAATAATCAAAATTATCCTGCTTGAAGAAATTCTATAGCACAGACATTTTTTGCATTTGCATTTTGCATTTGCATTTTCGATGATATACCTGCAGTTAGTCCTTGATTTACAACCAACAGCACTGAAAAAAAGTGACTTACGATTGGTTTTTACACTTACAACTGTTGCAGCATCCCCATGGTCATATGAACAAATTTTGGGTACTTGGCCACTGGCATGTATTATGACTGTCCAAGGGACATGTGATCACCATTTACAACCTTCCCAGCCAGCTTCCCATACACAAAGTCAATGGAGGAAGCCAGATTCGCTTAACAAACAAGATTCACTTAACAACTGCAATGATTTGTTTAACAACTGTAGCAAAAATGTCAAAAAATGGGGGCAAAACTCCCTTAACAACTGCCTGGTTTAGCAACAGAAATACATAAAAGTCAGGCATTCATAGGATTCAGAACCATCCACCTCTCTCTCTCTCTCTCTCTCTCTCTGTGTGTGTGTGTCTTTTACTGTTTGTGCAAATGTACACATGTGGGTATTCTGTAATGGTTTTCCTTTTGTTCTGTTAGCCTGAGATGTTTTTAGATATCAGAGAAGCCCCAGAACAATCAATTTTCATGGGTTTGTTTCTGGAGCAGGAATCTAAGCAATTAGCCCTTCTACATGTTGATGGATCTTACATTATGATGAAGATGGGTCTCTTTCAACAGGGGCCTGGGATAACCCAATAGGGGCCTGGGATAACCCACACCCTTTAAGGAAATAGATTAAATGTTGGCAAAAGTTTGCTACCATTAAATATCACGCAAACTTTTGCCAACATTTAATCTATTTCCTTAAATAATTGTGTGGTGAACTTCTTTAACAGCATTAACCCAACTATGGATGAAACATCAAGCCACAGAGCCTTACAAATCATAGTCCAGTTCTTCCACACTAGAACAGTGTCATTACAATAAAGCTCTCATAAAACGACAACCTATCTCTTAAAATCTCTACTGAGGTCGACCACCTTCTAATATAGATCATAAGAAGAAAGTGTTAGGAAGAATGAAAACACCTTTTAGAAACAATAACCATTGCAGGCTGGTGAATTCTGGGAGTTGAAGTCCACAAGTTGCTAAGAGGACCCCTGATCTAATCTGATGAGCCACTTGAAGTCCTTTAGTATTACATTCCTACAAATAAACATTACCTTTGCTCCCCTCACACTGATAATATTAAGATTAATCCCCATCGTATCTTCCCCTCATGTATTTTATAACGAAAGTTATTTTATACCCCCAGATCTCTCTGATCTAATCTATGACTATGAACTGGTCTGCATGAATAACTTGAGATAACAGCCACAATATAGCCACACTGGCCAAAGTCATCCTTTGGGAAGATGGGCGGCATAAACATTTAATTAATAAAAATAAACACAACTTTGGCTAGTGACTGTGAAGCAATAGCTCTATATTCCCTTTGGGCCTCACCATACAATGCTCTTCAGAGAAAGACATGTGCAGAGCCATCTTATCTATATTGCTTGATTATATATTTCCATTCTGCTTTAAGTTATGTCAGTAGGTCACTGAAATTGTTTTTCCACTTGTAAAGGAACAGCAGGATTAATAATTTCTTTCTCTCCATAGAGAAATCAAGTTAGCCATTAATAATTTACCTACTTGCTATTAAGAAAGAAAAGTTGGAGATGGAATGAAAAGCAAGTATTCCTAGTAGCATGTTTGTGCTTTCTGCACTAAGCTATCTATGCAGAAAATTCCTCAGAAAGAGTGCAGAGAAGAGCATTGAAGATGACAAGAGGCTAAACCATATGATCAGTGATGGGGTCATAATTTTTTAACAACCGGTTCTGTGCCCTAATGATTGGCTGGGTGAGCGTGGCTGAGTGGGTTCATGTGACTGAGTGGGCATGGCCAACTCTAGGTCACTTATGTGGGTGGTACCTGTATGGGACAGGCAGGGTTGGGGAGGGAATCCAGGGGTCTCGGTAGGAGTGGGACGAAAGATGGAACCTCTCTCTCTTTGTGTGTGTGTGTGTGTGTGTGTGTGTGTGTATGAGAGGGAGGGAGGGAGGGAGGGAGAGAGAGAAAGAGAGAGAGAGAGAGAGAGAGACGGGTGGGGTCAGCCGGTGGTCCGATTTGCTGATTCTCCGAACCATGCAGAATCGGATCAACTGGTTCAGGCGAACCAGTCTGAACCGGCATCAGCCCACCTCTGCATATGATGAACAACTGAGGGAATTATGTATGTCTAATCTAACAAAGATAGCAGTCTTTCAGTACTTGAGGAGCTGTAATAGTCTGTCCACTATTTAAACAGTAAAGTAAAATAAGTAAAAAATTAATGGGACAATAACAGTGAATAATGAATAGTGACCAATAGATTGGTTATGAACACTAAGACTGAATGGAAAATTGAAAGCTTCATCTTTGGCACAGACGGTAGAGGATACTGGTACTAGCCTGGCCTCTGTGGTGGACTGGGGAATCCTGGGAGTTGAAGTCCACACATCTTGAAGTTGTCGCAGTTGAGAAGCATTGCTATAAATCATACCACTCTCAACTATAGGTTGTTAGAAAACGTAAGACGCCAACAGCTTGGCTGCAGTACCTCCTGCCAGCGGTTTTATTCAATAGCAGAATTTCCCCACCTGATATGGTTATTAATCAGGTTTACATCTTTTAAATGAAAACCAGTAAATTAATTTTCAGGCAACATATCACACATGGACATGATTTTTTTTCTTTCAAATGTACAGAATTAAGCTTTGGGGGAAAAACAAAACAGATTTGAATGAATTATTTGGAGCACCACCAATTCCAATCCCAGCGCAAAAAGCACACGAAACCATTTACTTTTGAACGACCCCTATCCTAATTAAAAGTAAGAAACTGCAAACACTATTTGATTTTAATTTTACTATCCATACAATGTGAAGTATATTCAGACTCTTTTCTTGTACAAGCTTGTCCTACACAGGTGTGCAGTTAGTTAAAAGTAGCACCCACCTGAAGTATGGAAAACAGCTAGAGGGGAGACCTCTGGGTAGAGAAGTAAGCTTACCCATCTTCTCATAAGTAGCCAGACATGCTTGTAACTTTATTTCACCAAGCAATTTGAACGTAGATATGTGTCTTAAAGGCAACAGTATAGATAATAAAAGAGCAGAAATTTCAGCAATCTACAAGTTATTTTTCAATCCTTGGCTTTTAAAGACTGGGTTTTATTGTGTGCCAAGACATTTTAATGTCAGTTGCTCATACACACATTAGCTATTAGATTTCAAACTGCAAGTTTCCCATATTTAGCCTCACACTGTGTTATAAGACAAATCGATATGAGGCCTAATTGTAAGAATGACTCCATGGAAATGTTAGCTTAGCTGTATTTGTCCTGTTAATTTGATCCCATCTTTATGGTAAAACTCACAAAAATTCTAGAAAAGCAATTAATAAAAAAAGGTCAAGTGACTCCAGCAACTTTCTTCTCACATTGCATTCAAATGAGGAAAAAACACAGTAAAATTCTATTATTATTTTTTTCAGTTCATAATTGGGAAGGGCAACTTCCCAGGAATATCTGAAACAGATATATAATAGGCTGCTATTATGCCAACTATGTTAAACTGAGTAAACCAAAAGCCACAGATATCTATCTTCAATTTCTCAGGCAGGAAATCAGGTACTCAATAAATATTTCGGGCCATTCATTCCAACAAAGACTATGGTAGAGAAGAAACCAAAATGTCTGATCTGCTCCATTTTAGGAAACGAATGCTACATGCACCTCAAAAGGAATGGCACAAACTACAGTTGGCAGAGACAACCAGTACTCAATTCAGGGCTAGCCCACCCCTGCAAGAGGGCAAAGGAGGAATCGGTAAAGGAGGAACCAGCGCCTGAGAGGTGGAGGCAAGGCTCAGCTTTAGACTGGGGCAGGGGCCAGGGTGGGAAGGTTTGGGCTTTGCTTCACGTTACAAGGTGTCTTAGGCTGGCACAGATTCCACTATTGCAAGAGAAGGATATGTTCTGCTCAATTCAAGTATAGGCCTGTCACCTGGCAGCAACTACCGTAGGCAAGAATAACAAGGAGGTCAGTTGTTTTTTTCTGAGCTCCAATTAAGATGGCTGGATGTACATCATCAACTCCTATCAGCTCACTTTGGTTTCATTTGTCTTACTTGTGAAATCCAGAGAAAGAAAAGGATATTTAAAAGCCTGCAAAGTTTTATTACTTCGGCTCAATGAGGCAGGAAGTTCTGCCTTCTAATTACCTAAATGCAAAATCCTAATGAGCTGCACTAATAATTCATCCAACCACTGCCAATTGTATTTCAAACATTCTTCCCAACTGATTAGTTTAAAAAATTCCAGAGTTCTTTAATTGGATTATATATACAGTCAAGTAGTGGCTTGCCTATAAGTAAATAGGCATGAACTCTTGCCTGTTGGGGTTCTAACCTGAAGGTCTAAACCAGGATAACAGTGTGCTATCTGTGAGCCCCAGTGTGCCCACAGACACCTCCCTGGGCAATTACCAGGCTCCCTACTCCTGCTGACTTTCAAAATATTCGTTCAATTAAAACAAAATTCTGTGGGAAACTCCCATGCTGCTAAGTAGACTACTTGTGGCACTGTCATTGTTTCCATGAATTGCTCTGGCTTCGAGAGGCATGCTTCAAAAATCAAAATGCCGGGTGACCACACCATGCTTTGTTTGGGAAATTGTCTATCTCCCCATCCCTCTCCAAGATAAATGCAGCATTGGGTAGGAAGCCACTTGGCAAATGGGTATTTTGAGACTGGCTACATTAACTGTGTTAATTTACAAATCACACAGCTGCCTGCCCCCCTTCTTCCCAGCAGCTATTTTTTAAGAGCTCTCATGGCATGTTCTTATCATTCCAAATCTCTCGGTGTCAAAGGGTGAGGTGTCACCCAAAACGTTGACTTCTTCTTAGTCTAGATCGGGGTCTCAACTTTGGCAACATTAAGACTTGTGGACTTCCAACTCCCAGAATTCCTCAACCAGCAAAGTCCACAAGTCTTGAAGTTGCCAAGGTTGGAGACCCTTGGTCTAGATAGTCTAGTCTAGATATACTGTGAACCCCATTAAGGATATGGCTAACCTTTTAAATAGTTAATGGACAAGAGTTTGAGGGGAACATGTATGGGTGAGTAACAGATATAGTCAAGGCAGCACTGCCTCTAGTATGGTAGAAGACTTCAGAGCTGAATGCAGCATCTCAGCGAGCGGGATCTGGAAAAAGAGCAAGTGTCTTTAACACTTGGCTTTCTATTCCAGCTTTTCCATTTCAGTTGTGAGGGTTTTTTTTGTAAACTCCTTGTGGTAACTCTCCTTATTCTGTTTCCAACACCCACACCTTCTGGCATGGGTCTGGTCAGACAGAAAGCTGTCCTTGGAAGAGACAGGCAAGGTAAAATTTCCATGTTGAATCATCGCGTTGAGGTAGGATTCCCTTTTTCAGACATATCAAAGCAAGGCTGCATCCTTGATAGGAGAATGTCTGCTTGTAAACAGGAGATATTATAATAAATGTCTTATTAAAGAGACAGATTATAAGGATCAGACAACACCAAAGTATTGGGGTCAAGGCCTTTCCATGACATTTTTAGCTATTTCCTCCAGGAAGGCACAACCCCATCGATTAAGCCAGAAGCAATAGGAGGAAAGAAACTCTACCTTAGAAAAAAGGAAAGTACATTTTAAAAGAATGTTTAATTGAATTGTCACAGGTTGTTAAAAACATGGTTTGATTCAAACTGTTAACATAAAATGAATGACAAATATATAGGTTACTTGAATTGTGCTAGAAAGCAGAACTATTGAATAATACTGACCACTGCTGAGCTAACAAGACTGGCTGCATCAATTCACCATAAAACTAGAACATGTGATGTGAAATGCAAGCTTTTCCCCGTCATGTATGATAAAGTTAATAATTGTTCTGAAACTTATATAATCATGGCCTACAGGAATAGGTCTAAGGGCTGCCAAGTGCAGAGATACTAAGCAAGTAATAAGGTATTTACCTTCCAAAAACCAAGTAAGCACATGACAAAAAGTTGCAATGGTGCCAATGGTCCTCATTTCCCAAACTCTACCAAACTGTTCCAAAATATCTCTGTTATTTCAGTAACCTCTCCTTGAGCTATCTACTCCTTAGAAATGTTGTAACAAGATAAAAGTGTCAAGAAGACAATGTTCTAAGAAGAACACTTACCCCTCCCATCAAAGTCAGAAATGGAGTTTCAGAGATGCCACAGAGAACTTACTATAACAATGTTAACAGTTTCAAGAATTTGGTTCACAAAAACTCAAGACTGAATGGCCATATGCATATGTCCTTCATATTTGAAGACTTCCCACCTTCTCTTAAAAAACCAGCTGTAGCCTATTGGATAACACAGTACATGTTGTCTCACCTGAAGTACAAATTGAGCAGAACTGCGAGTTCCCTTCTTTCCCTCTGAGCTTACCAAATAAGTGTAAATATGGCCATAAAATTGCAGTTTAGCATTTCAGCAGAAAATACAGTATGAGGAATATGTCCTTCAAAACAGTGCGGTAGAACCTACTTAGCCATATCTGATTGCAGATTTATTTCTAAAATTCCCCCTGCACAACAACGGGGAATTTTTCTGATAGCAGAAGACTTTTGATAGCAGAAGACTTGCGGTAGGCTCTGGGAATGTTTCGCTTTTTGGTATGCTGTTGCTAAGATTGTTTTTACACAGTAAGTATTTAAAAAGTCTACTTTTGTACAGTCCAACTCAAAATACATCGTACATTCTACAAACTCCAGTTTCATGCCAATGTTACTACTTGGATTACCATTGCATTTTAAAACCAAAGTACTGAATCCTATGACAAATAATTCACCATTATTTCCTCACACTTTTCCCCAACTCCCTATCCAAATGCTAACAGGATTCCTCTTCTTCCTGATCCTTGACAGATTGCAAACTTTAATTCCCATTCTCCATTGTTCAATTCTGTAATCTCCACATTTTGATACCAAGGTATGTAGCACCCGGACCCAAATCAATGCATATGCGAATAAAAAGGCCATTAGTAATCCGCCTCATCAAATTATCCTCCATTACCTATCAGTTGAAGCAGAGGGCTACCATAAACCCAATAATACTTACATTAAGACATTCAGAACTCCATTCCTTTTCCTTATACAATCCTCTAATAAGCATGTTTCTCTATCCTGGAAGGTAGCACATTATTATTCCTACACTTGATAAGATAAAGCAAAGGCAGAGAACATGATTACCATTACTGCATACACTTAGGTGGTTGGCCCACAGCTACAAAGAGTCCTGAATGAAGCGGATTATCTGGAACCTTTTAAGTCTGGGTTCACACTGGGACACAGCTCTGAAATAGCATTGGTTGCACTTATCAATGACCTTTGCAGGATTTGGGATGGGGGTGCGGGACGCCATCCATCAGCATGTGGTCTGGTATGCTGGTAATAGCCAGTTATATTTCTCCTGTGCACAGGTAATACTGTGGCATCGCTGGTCAGGTGCCTGTAGGCTATAAGGATGAGGAAGAATTGGCTTTGACATAACCCTGTCAAGATGGAGTGGCTGTGGTTTTCATCCCCAGGCCCAGAAATTTCATCTCTGACTCTGAAAAAAATCACACTTACCTAGTCTGATCTGGTGTGCAATCTGGGGCTTACAGCTCCTGCTCAAGGAGGTGTCGGTTGTGGCTGGTGCGCAGGGGGTGTGCCCCAATTGGAGAGGTCCTTGGTGTCTCTTAGCTTGATTTTCTTGCAAATGTTTCATTACCCAACCTAGGTAACATTAATGGTGCTAGTAGGGAGTGGGGTTTGCTCTGTTTATATTCCAGTGGCTTGCCCTGTCAATGTTGGTGAGGATGACCCTTGGAGGTTTTTTGATTTGGCTGCTTGCTGTTAGCTTCTTTGGCAGTTTCTTGAATGGGAATATTGTTTACTTCTTGATTGTTGATGTCTGATGTTAATCTTGGACTAATTTGAACCTACTGGTCTGGTGCAGCAGTTGAGCCCTTTCCTGGACTTCAGGTGTTTCCTTTTAATCCTGGCTAACTTTTAATTGGTTGGCCAAAACTCAGCGGGCAGAAAGCAGGGCACGGAGTCAAAACCAGAATTCTGCAGCCAATAATTTGGAAAAGAAAGACAAGAGGGATTGTGCCATTTCTTCCAGGATTTCCTTCCTGGAAGCAGCTGCAAGGCAGAGCTGGAGATATTGTGCATGCGGATCTGCTGCTTGAGTAGAAGGCTGGACTAGACGACCTCCAAGGTCTCTTCCAACTCTGTTATTCTGTACTTTATCCGTAAGACTGCCTTCCCTTAAGAGCGTTTATCTATCTTGCCAGGTTAGATAGGATGGGACATGCTCCTAGTCCCTTCCCTTAAACATTACCAGCTTATGGGAGCTAAAAAGCCTGCCTTTTCTGGGGCAGCCTCCCTCCCTATGGGACATTCTTTCCCCTGAAGTTCGGCAGGCTTTTGCTTTCCTAGCCTTTTGTAGAGCATGGAAGAAGTGATTTCTTTCCCCCCTAAGAACTGAGATGAGGTGGCTGCATGTTGGAAGCTTGACTTGGAGCCAGGTTTTTGTTTTTAATTTTAATAGTTTTAATATGGTCTTTATGTTATTTCAATTCTTGATTGGGAGTTGCCCAGAGTTGGGCATAAGATGGGCAGCTATATAAATGTTTTAAAATGAATGAATGTATCAATAAGCAATAACCAAAGGTTTGTTTTCGCTATCTAAGTCCGGAAAAGAATCGCAAGCATTGTGTCCAAAGTATCCATTTTCTGTCAAGGGCCCTACAGTCAGAATTGGCAGCTGATCATAGAGCTTTGTTTGCATCCAAAGAGCATGCAGACTTCTTCTGTGTTGCTCTCGCAAAAAGGGGATGCCAATGCGCCTTCGCCTAATCACACCGAATTAGGGCTCTTTCATCTCTGCATGTATACTAAGCTGTGAAGGTTATTTTCTGATGCCACTGATCTGAGATCAGGGCGGCTGAGCTGTAAGACCTTGAACAGTCTAGTCAGCTCCTTGCTTTGACCCAGACAGCGGGGGTGGCTTCCTAGAAGGCTTCCTGCCGTTTCCATGAGCCACTGTCAAGGTTTGCAATTAAAGCTAGCCAATTTCATCTCCTACCCTCAAAACGACGCTATAGAGCACTGCATACCAGAACAACTAGACACAAGAACAGTTTTTTCCCGAAGGCCATCACTCTGCTAAACAAATAATTCCATCAACACTGTCAAACTATTTACTGAATCTGCACTACTATTAATCTTCTCATAGTTCCCATCACCAATCTCTTTCCATTTATGACTGTATGACTATAACTTGTTGCTGGCAATCCTTATGATTTATATTGATATATTGACCATCAATTGTGTTGTAAATGTTGTACCTTGATGAACGTATCTTTTTTTTTTAATGTACACGGAGAGCATATGCACCAAGACAAATTCCTTGTGTGTCCAATCACACTTGGCCAATAAAAATTCTATTCTATTCTATTCTATTCTTTCACAAGGATTATTGATAAAGTCATATGGGACTGTCACCTGCAAGAAACAATTCTGATCTCGTCCATGCCTTCAATTGCTTTTGAGAGTACATGCCAAGAACAAACAGAGGAATAAACCTCATTCTGCATTACAATTATGTTGTGCCTTTCTCAAAATCTGCCCTTTCCTGAGATGTAAATGATGATGAGAAATATCTACTCAGTTGGGCAGGCAAGTGAGATCCATTAGAGCCATATAAAACAAGTTATGGATAGTTTATCTCAAAACACTCTCATCTTAAAACTTTCCAGAGCTTATTAGCAGGGTACTTTTTCAGGAGTGTCTCCTTCAGGTGGAACACAATCTTCTGAGTATTCATACCACCTGGAGAAGCTTGAGGTACTTGTCATGAGAGGTGTGGACACACACCCAACACTGCAAGACAAGACCTGGAGATTTGGGTTGCATGTACACAAACATTATTCAGGAAGAGTTTGGCCATAAACCTTTTTTACAGGAATTACAATCTTGACAGTTTAGGCAGTTGTAAAATGCCATAATTTTATTTTCTTATCTTGCCCATCATACAGATAGCCTTTTGACTTTTGACCATAATTTGTCATTTAACATTGTGATGAAGTAAGTCAATCACAACTTTGCACCTGCTTTTATGACCTTTTTTGTGGCCACAGTAGTTCAATCCAGCTTTCCCCATTGTCTCTGCCTGTGGGAAGCCAACTGGAAAAGTCACAAATGATGATCATGTATCCAGAGGATGCTGCAACTGTTTTAACTGCAAGTCAACTGCCAAGCACGATCACCTGACCATGGGGACGCTGTCACAATCATGTCAGGACTGGCTGACAGTCATTTTTTCCAGCCCTGTTATTACCTCAAATGGTCGCTAAGCGAATGGTTATAAGTCAAGAACTGTAATTTTACAATGTTACTGTCTTCTTATTATGTTGACTTTGTGACTATAAGCCACTGAGAACTGGTTAAAGCCAACAGTATATAAAATTGATGAATAAGCCATAATTTCAGAGGTGGGCTTCAAAAATTTTAGCAAGCGGTTCTCTGCCCGGTTGCTGGGTGGGCGTGGCCATGGTGGGCGTGGCCTAGTCGGCCTCCTGCACCACAGGTAGGGGGGTTTGCCCTCCCCAGGCTCAGGAGGCTTTCCTCGAGACTCTGGGAGGGCAAAAACGGCCTCCCCGGGCTCTGGAGGCCGTTTCTGGCCTTCCCAAACTTCCAGTAGGCCCGTTTTTTGCCCTCCCCGAGCCTCCACATGCGCTCTGCACTTACCTGCATCCAAAATGGGCCGCGTGGGGATTCCAGGGAGGGGTGGGCGGGGCCAGCCAGGAGTGGGATTTGGGAGTTCTCTGAACTGCACAGAATTTAGCTAGAGGTTCTCCTGAACCCCTGCGAACCCCCAGCCACCCAACCCTGCATAATTTAACTGATATTAACTACATCAGTATACAAATATAGTGTGTATAAATCCAGCCAATGTGCAACAACCACAGTTGATATTTATTACAAGATTTTTTTAAAAAATAGCTATGGAACTCCCCTACATGCTGTTAACATATATTTGGCTGCCTAATTTCAAAAATTGAATCTCTGGGGACTAACACAGGATAAAACTCAATATTTAAATACAATTTTAACACAAGAAAAACAATGGGAAAAGACACAATCAGGGACAGTCTGAAACCATTCAATAATAATGATCGCAAATAGGCTCATCTACCATCCTTATACTCAATGCTTGGGAAAAAACCCCAGGCTTACCAACCCCGTAGTATGCTAGACTTCATCTTCTTCCTTCCATTTCAGCAGAATGAAGCATTGGAGAAATGTTAAATACAAAAGAAAAAAAATCTTCTCTTCCACTCTTGCCACCCTATAGAATCATAGTATCAAAGGGCTGGAAGGAACCTCAGAGGTCTTCTGATCCACCTGCTCAAGGCAGGAGACTTAGACCATCCCAGTCAAATAGTTGTCTAGTCTATTTTTGAAAGCCACCAGCGAGCACCCACAACCCCAGGAGGCAAGCTATTCTACCAATTAATTGGTCGCTCTGTCAGAAAAATTCTTCTTGCTTCTAGGTTGCTCTCTCTAACAAGCTTCCATCCATTACTTCTTGTTCTGCCATTTGGTGTCCTAGATAAGTCAACCCCTCTTCTCTATGACAGCCCCTCAGGTACTGGAAGATAGGTATAATGTCCCCCCAAATCCTTCTATTCAATAGGTCAATAGTATAGCTCCTATTGACCTATTGAATAGAAGGATTTGGGGGGACATTATATTGAAGCTCCCTTCAAGACCCTTTATCATCTTGGTTATTCCTCTCTGCACACTTTCTAGGGTCTCATCAACTTTTTTGTATTGGGGTAACCAGAAATGGATTCAGTATTTTTCGCCGAGTTCCATTTCGCTCCAGATTACATGGTTAAAAATATTAGTATATGCTCTCATCTCAAATCTAATCTAGTACAGGCAGAGCAAGTCATCAAATCCAGTGAAAACCCTAGGAGATCAAACCATAAAATCACTGCAATATTCAGGTGTAATGAATGTTATTTTTCAGAATAAAGAAAGGAAAAAAAAATCTGCTTTGAGTTCATTATTCTGCATGGAGATTTTACCTGTATGGTATCCTCAAAGTGAATAAAATATTCAGGTAGTCCTCGACTTATGACCACAACTGAGCCCAAAGTTCTCATTGCTAAACAAGACAGTTGTTAAGTGAGTTTTACTCCATTTTTACAACTTTTCTTGCCATTGTTGTTAAGCAAATCACTGCAATTGATACGTTAGTATCATGGCTGTTAACTGAATCTAGCTTCTCCATTGACTTTGTTTGTTAGAAGGTTGCAAAAAGTGATCACATAATCCTGGTTGCCAAGTACTGAATTTGGGAACGCTACAATGGTCATAAGTGTGAAAAATGGTCGCAAGTTACTTTTTTCAATGCTGTTGTAACTTCAAATGGTCACAAAACAAGCGGTTGCAAGTTGAGGACTACCATTTGGGGTTCATTTGGAAATTTACTAACCAATGTTAGCAGCACATTTAAAATATTTTATTTACTTCCAGTTTTCCTCTTCCATTATTACAACATTATCTGCCACTTCAATTGCCTCTATGTTGAGTTTAGCCTATTGTTGTGGTTGTGTCTACAATTCCTAATTCCTCTTGTCTTAACTACCTCTAACATTAAAAATAAAAGCTTTTTTTAATTATTTAAGTGCATATTGCATGTTTTGCGCTAATTAGAAAACATATAAAATGAATAGTAATTAACAGAGAACAAACGTACTCGCTTTCTTTAAAATAAAGCTCACATCTTAAAAACACCTATAATTTTTATTCCAATAGTTATAGGCTATCCTTAAACAAAAAGATTCTTTAGAATTCTTACTATTAATTCAATAGAAAACCATATTGAATGCCTGACTGGCATTGTTTCAATTAAGCTGGAGATTAGGTAGAACAGGAGCTCTTTCACACAGCAAATCTGCCACTGCCCACAAAATAATACATTATCATGTGCCTTGTCAATTATAAACTAGTAGTTTCTTGGTAGAAGTATTAATACAGAGGTCTCAAAGTTAAATTGTTGTGAGCATCATTTGAAGACTGGTTCCATTGACAGCAGAGCTCCAGAGAATAAAAACCAAAGAAAATGATCACAGCATGCCATTAAAAACAACAACTGCACAAAAACCTACTTGTTTTATCTCCAGCAATTCTTCACTAACCAGAACATCAGTGTTTGATTTTATATCAGGAATATCAAATAAAGGGCTCTCCGAGGCATCTTCTGAAACCCACAACACTCTCAGAAATTGTGTTCCACTCCTTGAACTGGGCAAGGAGTAATTTTTCTTTGGAGGATCTCCCTCTCCAGTCAAGGGACATCTGTGCCGCTGGACTTTCTCTTTCCTAAATACTGTTATGGACCACAGGAAATGACCTATAGCAGGGATCTCCAACCTTGGCAACGTTAAGCCTGGAGGACTCCAACTCCCAGAATTCTGGGAGTTAAAGTCCGCCAGGCTTAATGTTGCCATGGTTAGAGACCCCTGACCTTTAGAGGCCACAGGGAGACATTGAAGACAGACCTCAAGTCCTCTAGCTAATTTATCATACTCCAGGGCATATGAGACACTGGTCTTTAAAGGATAGCATTCAGGTTAGTAAAAGAAATCTAGCAGTGAATTTACAATATTGAAATATAAGATTGATTCATAGCATTCCCCTAATCTACAGTTTATGTCAGTGCTACCGTTATGAACCCTAATTGGATGCCAGCCACACATCATCTAAACTCTGTAGATGTTGTCAAAGGATAATAACACGTTTATTGAGTAACGTTTATTGAGCAAGACATATGAATATTTATTGTGAAGGAAGGAGAAACAGTGTTAGTGATCAAGAGTTGTACAACAATAAACACACTTTTTAATCTAGTAAACAAACTTCTTTAGGGATGAAAAGGAGAAGGCCAGGAAGACAGTTTTCAATGAATATAACTGTCACTTCAAAGCTTCACCCTAATAAGAAGTCTTATAAGAAAACATCAGTTAAATATGGCTTTGAACCAAGAGTCATTTTCATTCCTTAAGACATCTCCTCTCCTATGTTTTTTATGAAACACTATAAATTATTCTCAAAAGCTAGTTCCACTGATTTCAACTGCACTTATTTCCAGATAAACATATATAGAATAAGCAACGTAAGCTTTTTATGAGGAGAATAAGGTAGCTTGCAAATAGTTTGCTGCAACTGACCATAGGATTAAACTGTATTATTTAGCATACAGTTCATACTACAGGTTGTAGTCCTCGATTTACAACCATTCAAATATATATGAGTGGTAAAAAAGGAGATGCATGACCTTCCTTGAACTTACAACTGTTACAGCATCCCTGAGGTCACCTGATCATGGTTCAGATGTTTGATAACAGGCATGAATTTACAATGATTGTAACATCCTGAGGTCACATGGTCATCATTTGTAACTTTCCCAACTGGCTTCTGACAAGCAAAGTTGATGGGGGAAAGAAATCGCTTGCAGTCACATGAGCCTCTGAACAACATCATGAAGGATTAGAGGACTGGAGGCTAAAATATATGGAATTGGGTATGTCTAATTTAATGAAAGGAAGGACAAGGGGTGACATGATAGCAATATCCCAAAATTCGAATATCTCAGGAGTTGAGACAAAGAAGAGGGAGTCAAGCTCTTCTCCAAAGCACCTGAAGGCAGGACAAGAAGCAATGGATGGAAACTATTCAAAGAGAAAACAACTTAATATTAAGGAGAAGTTTTCTGACAGTAGGAATAATTAATCAGTGGAATGACTTGCCTCCAGAAGTTGCGAACGTTCCAACACTGGAAGTTTTTAAGAAGGGATTGGGCAACTATTTGTCTGAAATGGCATAGGGTTTCCTGCCTGAGTAAGGGCTTGGACTAGAAGACCTCCAAGGTCCCTCCCAACTCTGTTATTCTGTTACTTAGCAATGGGAATTCCAATCCCAATTAAGTTGAGGAATACCTGTAATACAATTGGTTTGCACCTTAAATCAAATACCAGAATACAGCAAGGAAATCAAGCAGAAACATATTCCTTCGTAGCTTGCTTACTGAGTGCCAATAAGTGCCAATTTCTCATGTAGCACCTGTATAAAACGCCCTATTTTTCACAACTTGTTTAATCCGGCAAGCATAAATTATAGCTGTTGAAGAGTGTTATTGCCCACACAGTCACTTTGTAATACTGTTTGTTCAAACAAGAGTTTATGTGACTCTTCTAAGTTAACCATCCTTCTTGCTTCAGTTACAATACATGCCAATAGTCTTCTTCTTGGAATAATTGTGAGGCTGCCATTAAAAACTGAACAGGTAACACTTGAATACCAGGCAGTTATTTCCAAATACTAGGCAGTATTTTTTTTTCATTCCGATCATTTATTTCCTTCATAAATGCTATTTCCATATGTCTAGATTTTAATCAAAATTACCATTCAGCATTTGAAACTGAAAGAGCACACGGGAGGGGGAAAAGCAAAAAAGGAATTCATTTACTTTGTAAAATGAGTTTTCTCTCTTTGAACTGGCTGTAAATGTATGAAACCTATACTTGACTTTGGCTTGTAGCAATGTACAGCCCAGTGTATCAATTGTCACATAAAGACTTCAATCATGTAAAGACCTCAATATTAATACTTCATTCTCCACAGAGAGAAAAGCCAGCTCCAAGCATAAATATGTAAGGATCTGCCTATATCATTTAATAAGTAAGGGACACAGGTGAAGCTAGTCAAACTTCAATCTGCCTACACAATCCAATTTTTATGGCAGTATAATTAAAATGACCTTCATGACAGCTGATCAAGCAGTTTTGTCCACCCCAAAGTGTCTGGAATAGGTAACAAGATTACAAACATACAAAGCACCTACGTAAAGTCTATTTAATTTCCCTATGCTATGGCTTTTCACAAAAATTGCTAGAAGACCCATCAGAAAATGTGCATTTGCAGAGGGAAAAATAATTATTGTGACCAGCAGTTTAACCTCAGACAGCAGACAAGAAATAATGTGTTTTTTCTTATTTAATAATATTCCCAAATAAAACAAATAAGCACGAGTTACCATTTACTTCCTTCTCCAGAAAAAGATAATGTCATTTAGCATATGACTCAAAAGAAGATTGCAGATATGTGCGAAGAACAACACATCAAGGACAGATGTAAAATGCAACAAACTGGTCTTCGTAGTCATTCCGTCTACCAGTAAATCAATTTATTATACATGTCTTTCATCAGCTTGTCATCTCCTACTGAATTGTTAAACGCCTCAATATACATTAACTCAAAGGTTTCTTAGATAGGCATGGAAGACGCTTAGGTTTCAAATTTCAGTAGGCCACAGAAGTAGTAGTAGTGCCTGCCAGCCAATGCTTAAGTCACCCAGTACCAACCAAGGCTGATATTGTGCCAAACTAGGCCTGGCGAATGCCAGCATGCCAAGCAATCCCAACATCCTGAATCATGGAACTGACTCTCAGGGGAAAGTGGTGTTATTAAATTATTTAATTCGCTAGCATTAGTCACTGGCCAATTTTTAGACATATATAAAGCTAACATTCCATCAGAGTTTCTTGGCACTTCTGCCTTCCTCTTTCATTACTCAAAAAGCCTAAAGTTCTCCATTATGTTGAATCTCTAAACCGCTTAGAGAGGGCTGTAAAGTTCTGTCAAGTGTTATGTAAGTCTAAGTGCGATTGTTTTTAGTTGAAGAAACTACTCTTTTAGAAACTCCAAATAAACATCATGTGCAAAGGAGAACATCTTAATATTATAAAGTTCTACATTGATATTTTCTTTCCCCTGGCTGTTAACTTTGCTCACTTGAAACTACTGATAGTAATATTTGCTAACATTGCTATCTTTGGTATAAGACTCTGAATATAACAACAAAAGATTTCCTCAATATCTGGAAATGCTGAATTTATTAGATCCAAACAGCCTAAAAAACTATCTTGCTTGGAATTGACTATAGCCTTAGATACCACCTTAATAATACTTAGATCCTTGGATAGGATTTGAATTATTAAGTTTCCATCAGTCTTAGACTGTGAACATAAACTGTAGATTAACCACACTTATTGCTAACACTACTGTTCCTTACATCTCCGGATTTGTGTTCAGATGTAGGAATGTCTGGCTCTATATGCATCTATTCCCAACCAAAATGAGAATTATTTTGCTTCTTGCCCTCATCTATATTTGGCATCATGTTTAATTCTTTAATGTTTCCATCCTCATAATTAACTCTGTTCCTGTTCCTGCTCAGATTTCCCCTTTGTCATTTACTGTAACTAAAGCCAATACACTTCTACAATTTATATCTACTTCATGGGGGTTTTTTTCCCTCAAAAAATTTTCCGATGCCTTTTTCCCCCTGTCCCTGCAGTGACCTTTATTAACCAGTCATCATTTTTAGAGTCTATGAAGATGGAAACTGATGACTGGAACTAGTATGCTTTTTTTCTTTTTTAAAATTATATTTCAAATATACTTTACATTTTTCAATATTCATATAACACTGAATGTGATATTATGTTCTACTCCAATTTCTATGATGTTATCACTGAAAATTACAGGGCAAAATAGAGAAGAATTTCTCCATAAATATGTTTCTAGTCCACATATTTATACATATTAAGTTTCTAGTCCACAGGTTTTGAGCTGGCAGCATTTATACTAGCCTGTGTATATGTGTGCCCTCAAGTCAGTTTTTGAGTCTTGGTGATTGCCTGGACTAAATGTAGAGTTTTTGTGGCAAGATTTAGAAGTGCTTTGCCCTTGCCTCCTTCCTAGGGCTGAGAGAGAGGTACTGGTCCATTAAAAAGGTTCCAATACTTAAGCAGTATTTATCATTCATACTTTATTCACCCTTTCTCAGTTGCCCCTCCTTTGCCTTTCTTATAATTATGGATAATAGGAACTGTAGCTTAACATACTTAGAAGACATCAAACTGGGAAATGCAACTCATAATTCTACAGTCTCCCTTGCTTTGCTAAAGGATTAATTTTCTAATAGTTTAATAATAGCCTAAGAAGGATATACGTGTATTTTATATTTCTTCCAGAAGTGCACTAAAATATTTCCTGAGTGTTACAGGCGAAGTTTTACCTAAGTGAACAGCTATTTGTTTATCAATCAAATTTGTAAGGCTGCCTGACTCCACAGTGACAGTGATTGAGGTATAACATGACAAACAGATTAAGTAATGCCCAATAAAGGAAACAAATGCAGATTTGGAAAGCATTAAATAATGCAACATGTTAGAAAAGGTGCTTCTCACAATACTCAATCCATTCCAAGACCCGGGATGGGGGAGAGGGCAAGGCCAGGTTAGTATGGACGATATGAATCTGTTACTTTAAGTCAATTGATTTGTAAGACTTAACACTTCAGAATAACTCTGGACACATACAAGATTCAGAACTGATGAAGAAAATAAAGCAGCAATTCATTAAAAAGTATAAGTGGCACAGACAAATCAGTATGCCCCTACAACGGCAGACAGCACTCCTAAGAATCCATGTTAGCCCAAGAGCTGGGAAATGAATCAGGATTTGAGGGCCTTTTTAAATGGGGCCAAGTGGAGACCATGCAAATCTCAGGGAGAATGCAATTCCAGGGAGTTAGAATAGAGACAGGGAAGATGAGCTTCCTAGGACCCAACAAATTATAATTCTGTCAGATTGCATGGGACAGGCAGATGTCATGGGACACAGGCAGCCCTTCAATTACATACTATGCCATGCTTTTAACTTCCCAGGCCACTTCATCTGGAGGCGCTCTAGCTTCCAAGTGGCCTTCAAGGACATTTCAATAGTTTGCACCTGTGGTAACTACTCTAGTATGAATGACAGTCCAAATGGCCTGCTGGTCTAGAAAAGCATGTAATTATTATACAAAATAAATCTGTGTGAAGGCCCTCCTGTTTAACATAGTTGAGATTTGATGACATGCAAGTCATTGCAATTCCTGGCAATGCTTTCCTGCTGAAATATTCTAGTAATACTTGATTGAACAGGTACTGCACTTAATGCTACCCAGAAATCACTAGAAATCTCTAGTTTTCCTTCCCAGCTGAACCTCTAAGTTGCAAGTTGCCATAGATTCCTGCTGTGCAGTACAATCACAAAAATAACATTGACATTCTCGGAAAGTCTTGATTTTCTGTGGGATCAAACAATTTCAACTAAGTAACCATAATTATTAATGAAAATGGGAAGGGTACAGGCTCTACAACTGAGTTGCATTCCATTTGATATCTTATTTGTGTATAATATTCAGGTGCATTGTACATCCACTTAGTTATCATGCTATCCAACCCATACATAAGGACCATTCCAATTAGAATATTATGGAATACTTTCTCAATTGGTTTCTGGAAATCAAGACATATTACATTTACAGCATTCCCACAACCTGCTAAATAACTTATCTTCAATGAAGATTCTCAATCATGCAAGTAGAGTTAACTGAAGGTTTTCTGAAGCTTGAATCATTGCAACTGGACTAATCTTTAGTTTGAGAGACATTTCGCTGCCCATCCAGGCAGTTTCATCAGTCAGAGCAAGGCAGTTTGGCAGAGTCATTGGAATGTACCAACTCCTGCCACACCAACCTCAGGGGTTTCCTCCCCAGAGGGTCCAGTTGCAATGTTTCTACTGTGTGTGGCGGGAGTTGGTACATCCCAACAACTCTCTGCCTAACTTGCTTTGAATGAGGCAGCTGCCTGGATGGGCAGTGAAAAGTTTCTCAAACTAAAAATAAGTCCAGATGTAATGATGCAACCTTCAGATAACTTCAGACAACCTTCAAACAACTTTTCTTAGTCTGCAAGATTTGTTTTCAACCAAGCCATGCTAATATCTGGCAGTTATCACATAGTTTTCAAAGTACTTACAGAACAATATCTCTATGATGTCTTAAAATCTTTGCTGACACTGCCTTTACTTTTTCAATGCTAAATAAAAAGCCTCATATAGAAAGATCTGAAACACAGACTGGCAGCTTTTAAAGTAATATACTGCATTGCTTAAATAGCCTAACAGAGTAATTATACAAAGTTCAAATTCATAGTATGGAGGTCAGATCAAAGTCCAGAATTCTGTTCTATTATACTTAATTCTGTTTTAAGACAAGTCATGAATTTGATTACACTATTTCCTTACCTATATAAATGAATGTAACACATTTATTGGTCAACTAAAGTCTGTACTAATTAACAATTGGTTCAGTAATATTTAAGTCATTTGATTACTTGTAGTTAACCCTTCCTCCAGTTGCAAAGCCAAAAAACAGCTATTTTCAGCATAAATTTTTAAGAAGCTTCTTTTTAATCCAAATTTTCCATACAACAAATTTTCCTTGGTAAAAGATTATACAATCTTATCACAGATGAAACTGGACATCTTATTGAAACTTTAAAAGCAGTCAAAGCTTTTAAGTAACTAACACATGAAATTATTTTGAAATTTGTATTTTTAAAAAACACTTATAGTTACTAGTGTACTAGAAATCCAACATGGGTTGAATTACTAATGCCTTTTTCTTAAATTATTTTTATAGTTACCATATTTTTTGGAGTATAAGACACACTTCCTCCCCCCCCCCAAAGTGGATAGAAATATATGTGCGTCTTATACAGTGAAATGTTGCTGAAGACCTACCCACCAGCCAGCCCCCACCCTTCAGCTGTTTTCAGCCTCCATGCATTGCGTTTTTGGCCTCCACATGCTCCATTTTTGACCCGTTCCAAGCTGCAGGGATCGCCACAGCATATTGCCGCCAATGGCCACCTCCGCGTGTTGCGTTTTCGGCTGGTTCCAGGCAGCGGGGAATGGGCCAAAAATGTGACGCACGGAGGCCGAAAACACGACACACGGAGGCGGCCATCAGTGGCAATATGCTGTGGCAATCCCGGAAGCCTGCAATGGGTCTAAAACGGAGCGTGCAGAGGCCAAAAACACGACACGCAGAAGCCAAAAATGTGACACAAAAGAGGCGGCGATGGGCTGTGGCAATCCCCGCAGCCTGGAACAGCTGATTGGTGGTATTCCAGGATCCAACCGCCAATCAGCTGCCCATGCTGAATCAGGCCGCTGAAGCTGACTAGGCTGTTTGCTGCAAGGACGCTAGCCAAATGAATACCAGTGGATGCTGGTAGACAGAGGCAGATTTTTTTTTCTTGTTTTCCTCCCCAAAAACTAATGTGCGTCTTATACTCCAGAGCGTCTTATACTCTGAAAAATATGGTACATTGAGAATTCTATCAGTTTCTCTAATCGCAATATCTTGGGGGGGAAACCTGAGATAATCTTTAATTTAGCCATTCACCTATCTCTCAGCTGTCTACTACCCATGCTTAGAAGTTGCAATAAGTATTGTGATTGTTCTTTCTACCTTAACAGGTTTAAGGTACATATTATCATTTAATGATAATATATACCTTAAACCTGAGTGAACAATCTCTTCTTCTACTACAAACCCTCTACCTGGAAGAATCAGCTCCAACAATCTGGTCATAAAGGAGCACCATTATTTCTTGGCTCCACTCCTTTCTTTTAACCACCCCTTTCCTGCCTGTAAATGTTGAGAAGGAAAAAAGTTAAAGGCACATTTATGTACCTCAACAGCCACCACACCAATTGTGACTATCCAACTTCCTCCCATACATGTTCCACCTGAAAACCATTTTTACTTTTTTAAAAATACAGTCTGTACTATTTGATTTTTCCCCTGGTTAATAATGGAAGTGCAGAGTTGCAGTTTGAATAACAGCCAGCAATCAATAACAAGAAGGGTAGAGCTACATACAGAACCAGATAGGCCAGGTTACTTTCTGAGTCAAAGCGCCCAGTACATACTAAATGGATCGGGCGGTCCATCCATAGACTTCGCAAGAAGAGTCAGTTGCAGACTGTAGCATTGTTTGTAGCTGATTAATCTTTCAACAAGAGAGATTCATACTATAATGGAAGTTATGATGAGCTATTAGACCCAAATAAGAGTAATTAAATTATTTAAGCAATTTGTTAAGGCTGAGTCTCTGGGAGTAGGAGTTAGATAAACTATAGTTTGTTCAGTGGCGACATCTGGTGGTTGAGAAAAAAAAAGAATTCAGATGATAGCTTTAAAATACTGAATGCACTCTAGCACAGAGTAGACTAACATTACTTTTTAAAGTTGCAATTCCATGGAGTGGTTTAATAGTTTTAATAAATAACATATTTACTGTTATTAAAAAAATAAATTATATTAATGTTGTATCAGTTTTAACTAATATAACACATTCTGTTTGCTAGGGAACATTACGTATCCATCTTTATTGAATTCCACAGCCAAGAAAGTCTAGGTGAAATACAAAATCTCTTTTCTGATTTTAAATTGGTGTAATTTTGTAGTCTCTTGCTAGCAGTAGGGAGGCATTAAAGCAAAAAGAAAAAATATCCCAGCCCTGAGGAACAAACACAGCAGAATGAGGTGAGCTTGTCTACAGCTATCCAGATGCAGTCCTATTTTTTATTAATCACATAAACAAAATATAATTACATCATATAGTATTTCATTCATTGAATCACACCAATATAGAAATGCCTCATTGTTATAAGACTTCTTGGGGTCAAGTTAATCATTACACTGAATTATGAGGTCACTGAGAGGAAAGGGTGGTGTGTTCAGAAACTTTACTGCTGCATTCTAGTTTTCCACTGTCATTTTAACAGCTGTAGCTGAACTCCATTAAACAGCGGTGGAGAAGAAAGGGAACTCTACTTCTGCTTGAGAGACAAAAGATTCTTGCTACGCAAGCAAAAAAAAAGCAGGATAAAAAATGTATCAGAGGACTTAGGTGTTTTCTGCCTTCAAGGCTGGGTGTTGAACAGTTTCGCTGTTTCAGGCATTTATAAATGCTAGTTATTTGGACTTGATAAACAGCAATGTGGTTTATTCAAATTTTGTTTTAGGATCCGTGGTTTATTCAAATTTTGTTTTAGGATCCGTATATTTGGTAGTCTCTTCGCACCCTACCCTCATGATCCAAAAACTTTACCTGCAAAAGCTTTATATGATCTGAAGAGTATTTCAGATAACACAGTATTTCAGGCTATTATTATTTTTTACTGTTATTAAAATTGTTTTAATGCTTTTTGCTTGCTGGTCCTGTGATTGTAATAAAGACTGAGTGTAATAAAGACTGATTGCTTTATCTATCCGGAGATAATATCAGAAGTAACTCAATTCATTACCTAACCTGCCTAATCTGCTTTGCTTAGTTCTCATGACTGCTCCATTTGCAGCTCAATACACCCACATGATATATGGCCAAGCTACACAATCTCATAAATGAGGTATCTCAGGGAAGGTTGTGTAGTGGGAACTATATCCCCTCCTGATATTACATTGATTTCTAGAAATCACTTTTCTCACCGCGACCCCAGCATCCAACTTAAAGCAGGACTTTGCAGACACGTATAATGCTCCCATGTCCCACACCAAAATTTCCTAACCCGTGAAAGACCTACCCTACCGGCAGCTTTCAGGTTAGCCTACCCACAAGGGGGCTGTGTGTGTTTGTGTGTTTAAACTGGCACCATTACGAATGGATTTGGCACAGAGCACCGCAGCAGAGATTAGCGAGGTCCCGGGAAGGAGGGCAGGGCCACCGAGGCACCGGGAGCCAGGCGTGCCACATCCTTAAAACTCGAGTTATAACTTGCCACGAAGAGTTAAAAAAAAAAGGGTGGGGGGGAAAGCAGCCAGCAGAAAAGACGCACCGCCGCGCCGAAGTAGGCAAATATCCGGTTAGTTACAACAGGGAGGGAGCGGGAGGCTTTCAGGAGGGAAGAATTCCAGTCAGGTTATGAGGCTCTCCCTGGTCTGGTTTGAATTAAAGCTTTCGGGGGCAGCCAATAAATAAAGCCCGGCCACATTCCCGGGGCTCACACAATAGACTCTCAATCCCCCTACAGTTTTTAGTCCTTCAGAACCTGTTGAGGAATTGAGGGAAGAGGAAGGCAGGGACGACACGGGTAGCAACGAGCCGGGGAGGGGAGGGGGAGGCAATAAAGAAGAAGAAAAAAGAAGAGCGAGGAAGGGGCAGAAATCGCTTCTTCTGAGCTGTGTGTCCCCAAAACATCAACGGGGACCGCTCTGCCAACAAGGGCGAGGAGGGAGAAGAAAAAAGACGCGGAGGGGGGGCTTGAAAGGGTCTCTTCTTTCCCCTCCCCCCACTACCCGCGCCGCTCCTACTGAAAGGCATTAGAGCCCCAAGCTCAACCTGGCTGTTTGTTTTTTTTCCCCCATGCCCGCTTCAAAAAGAGTAAAGAAAGACGCGGCTTTCTTCTCCTCCTCTCCAGGCTCCCTTCTCGGAGCTTGAGCGACCACGTGCAAGCCGGGCTCCTCCAGGACTCAAAACCCGGCGGCTGCGGCGCCGACCCGACGCGGAGAAGCTTCCCTTCTCCCCACAGCTCAGCTCCCCCCCTCCCCACACACACACACGAGGGTTGGGTTTGCTACTCACCGCGAAGACCGCTTGGAAGCAAAAGACCAAAGCGCTCAGCCCCGCTATCGCGCTGACCCTCATCCTCGCCGTTCGTGAAAAGCAGCCGCGTTGCAAAAGGAACCCCGGTGCAAGCCAACCCTTCGCTTCGCTGCGAAGAAGAAAAAAAAAAAAGGAAGAAAAAGCGCTGTGGGGAGGAAGCGAGGCTGAAACTCTTGCCTTCTTCTAATATAAATCAAAGGCGAGAGCCTAACCTTCACCTACTGGCTGGTGTCCCACCCACCAACAGGCAGCCCCGCCCAGACCTGCCACGCCCCCTCCTCCTCGCACCATAAGCGGCGTTTCCTGCTCTCGCCCGCTTGTATTTATTCCCAGTCCCACGTAAATTCTTCCTCCGCCGAGGGACGGGGCTCCCGCTTGGTTTCCTCTCGGGACTGGATTCCTTGATTAGCCAGCACCACCAGTGACTTGGTTGATCGGGGCGACCCCGCTGGGTAACCCTCGGCTTTGCCTAAAAGCCGTAGAAGCTTCACGTCTCCTGGTTTCTAATTTCCTCCTCCTCCTCCTCCTCCTCCGAGGGGCTTGTACCACCTCCGTAATACGGACGGTGCGGGAAGGAAAAAACAAACCAAAAACGACGTAGTGGAACGGGGAGGGGAAGAAGAGCCATTAATCTCCTCCGAAGAAACCGAGAGAAAGTCCCTAGCCGTGGCCCGAGATACTATTCAGACGATCCTGTGTGTAACCTGCGAATTTAACCACCTAAAACAAACGAAAACGGAGAACCTGCGAATAAGGTCTCGCAGGAGGAAGCGGGAGTCGAGAGAGAGAGAGAGAGAGCGAGAGGAAGGCTGAGCCGAACGCTGGATCAGAAGCGGCGCCCTTGTATTCTCCGATTCGCTTTAGCTCCTGAACCTCTGAAGATACCCAGTGAAAAAGGCTGATAATCCAAGATTTCTCTTTCTGTTTTCTTAACAGCCCTTGATCTAACAAGCTCCTGAAGTCCGTGCGGGCTATTTTTTTACCACATGAAGTTATATAATTTAGACGGGGAGGGGGAGAGGTGTGTAGCTATGCCTCGAAACATGCTTGGCTTTCTGAAATTTGAAAATTAGCAACTATACTTAATAGTTAAGGCCCTTAATTTTTTTTTCAGCTCCAGCCCAAAGACTTTTCTTCTTTCTGTCTGATTACTAGAAACTTGCATCCTTTCAATTTCCTGTCAGCAAAAAGCCAAGCACATTTTCACAGCAAGGCAAGGTTATTTGACAAACAACCTAAGCAAACATGTGGTTTCTCTTCAAGTCCATAATGTCTACTGGAGACTTCATCCCAGGTTGTTTTCCTGCCTTAGGTTTTGGCAGTACAGAAGTGAGCTTCCACTATCTCCTCTGAGACACTATTGTATTTTTCCAGTCTATCCTTTTGGATGAATAGTTGACACTCGCTTACGGTAAATACTGCCCAGCCTTGCTAGCTTTGTCAAATCCGTCAAAATTCACCTAGTGCTGCTCCCTAGCTTGGTGATCAATACAGAGCTCCTGTAGTAATAAATATAATCTCACTTTATTTGACTCTGGAAAGAGTGCAGAGAAGAGACTCTGGGAAGAGTGCAGAGAAGAACAAAGATGATTAGGGGGCTGGAGGCTAAAACATTATTATTATTATTATTTATTAAATTTTTTTATACCGCCCTTCTCCCGAAGGACTCAGGGCGGTTTACAGCCATAATAAGAAACAACAACAATATACACATAAAACCATAATTTAAAAAACTTATTATACAAATGGCCGAATTAAAACATTTAGAATAAAACCCCAAATTTTAAAATGTTAAAACATTAAAACTAATTACATTAAAACTAATTAAAATCCTATTAAAATCCTATGCCAGTCCTGCGCGAACAAACAAATAGGTCTTCAGCTCTCGACGGAAAGTCCGAAGGTCCGGCAGTTGCCGAAGTCCAGGGGGAAGTTCGTTCCAAAGGGTGGGAGCCCCCACAGAGAAGGCCCTCCCCCTGGGGGCCGCCAGCCGACATTGCTTGGCGGACGGCACCCTAAGGAGTCCCTCTCTGTGCGAGCGTACAGGTCGTGGGAGGCATTCGGTAACAGCAGGCGGTCCCGTAAGTACCCTGGCCCTAAGCCATGGAGCGCTTTAAAGGTAGTCACCAACACCTTGAAGTGCACCCGAAAGACCACAGGTAGCCAGTGCAGACTGCGCAGGAGAGGTGTTACATGGGAGCAACATGTGGCTCCCACTATCACCCGCGCAGCTGCATTCTGAACCAACTGGAGCCTCCGGGTGTTCTTCAAGGGGAGCCCCATGAAGAATGGTTGCGGGAATTGGGATGTCTAGTCTAGTGAAAAGGACTGGGATGACATGACACAATGTTCCAGTATTTGAGGGCCTGCCCCAAAGAAAAGGGGGGGGGCAACCTATTTTCCAAAGTTCCTGAAGGCAGGAGAAGAAACAATGGATGGAAACTAATCAAGGAGAGAAGCAACCTAGAACTAAGGAGAAGTTTCCTGACAGAACAATGAACGAGTCGAATGGCTTGCTTTCAGAAGTTGTGGGTGGTCCATCACTGGAGGCTTTTAAAAAGAGATTGGATAGCTATTTGTCTGAAATGGTTTAGAGCTGTGATGGTGAACCTATGGCATGTGTGCCACCTGTGGCATACAGCGCCCTCTTTGTGGGCATGCAAGCTGTTACCTCAGTTCAGCTCCGCCGCGCATGCACACTGGCCAGCTGGTCGCCAGTCTCTGGCACGCATGCATGGGGGGTGGGGCACATGTGGGGGCCCCGCACACTCATGTGGGGATGGGGTACGTGCAGGGAGCCCATGCACATGCTCGGGGGAGCGGGTTGTATACGCGGGGGGCGCACACGTATTGCATTTTGGGGATTCAGGCGCTGACTATTTTTATTTTATGGATGGAGAACATGTAACAATTGTGTATGTAGACCTTATCCACAATTAAAAAGGTAAAGGTTCCCCTCGCACATACGTGCTAGTCATTGCCGACTCTAAGGGGCGGTGCTCATCTCCGTTTCAAAGCCGAAGAGTCAGCGCTGTCCGAAGACATCTCCGTGGTCATGTGGCCGGCATGACTTAACGCCAAAGGTGCACGGAACGCTGTTACCTTCCCACCAAAGGTGGTCCCTATTTTTTCTACTTGCATTTTTACGTGCTTTCGAAACTGCTAGGTTGGCAGAAGCTGGGACAAGTAACAGGAGCTCACCCCATTACACAGCAGCACTAGGGATTCGAACCGCCGAGCTGCCGACCTTTCGATCGACAAGCTCAACGTCCTAGCCCCTGAACCACCTCGTCCCTTTTTTTTTATCCACAATTTTATCCCTTTTTTCTTTATCCACAATTACACAGAAATAAATCTGACTAGTTTCTGTTGGTAGGACTTATTTCTAAGTAACCATGCATAGATTTTCAGTATTAGATTCACACAATTCTTATTGTTAAAAACTCATCTTTCCTGAATATTCCAGAATAAAACAAACTTAGGTATGCTTGATTCTTTTTCCTGAAAAAAAAAAGCTTTTTATTTTATTGGCATATGCTCATAGACAAATTCCTGAGTAAGCAGAACTAGTTGTAATGTGGGGACTTGGGCTATAATTTTTATGATTACAAATTATAAAAAGGGTACCCATCCTATACTTACCTGGAAGGAAACCACAGGGTAACCTTGCCTCAAAAGGTATGCATAAGGCAAATATTTGCTCCAGTGAACACACATGTATGCATGCAGAAACCAGGTTCTGTGGGAAAATTATCACACTTGTGGTCTAACTAGTAGACAATTACCTGCAAATAAGTGGTCTGTGGTTGAAAACAACCCCTTCAAAACACCAGTCATGTCTTTGGGATGTGAGAAAACGAAGATCCTCTCACCTTCTAGCATATGAATACATTCCTTGTGGGAGATCTAACTGAAGGACATTTTACAAGACAATTGCACTAATTAACATTTTTAGGTGAATTTTAGGTTTAGGTCTGAGGAAACATAACCCAGTTCATGCCGAAAAGAAAATCTGAAACTATAGCAGAAAGAATTTCCAGGAAATAATTAGACTTCAAATCTGATTCTGAATATAAATGTATTATTTTGGAATATATGCAACCATTTTCATTTTGTTGATCAGATCAAAGAGTTTTAGATGCCACATTATTGGATGAATGCCATTAAATTGGATAAATGTTAACAAAAGCAGTTTATTAAGAGCATAAACAGAAAAGACCGCTGGATCTAGATGGGAAGACAATATCTTGGTATTCTCTTACCAGTCAGACATTCCTTCCAATAAGCTGATAAAAGAGAGAATATTTCCCTTTGTCAAACACAAGAGTAATATGACAATATGATGATGCCTGGCATACATACTATGAAACAGTTGAATGTTCCTTTCATGTTTACGTTGTTAGCTTTTTTGCTCATAATCTGTAAATTTGAAACTGAAAATAGGTTTGACTTGCCATGTGGCCAATGTATTTTTTTTACAGTGGGTTTAAAAGTTAACTGCGATTATTATTTTAGGTCCAGTTTCTTTATTTGATAAACCATTTTTTTCCTTCAGATCACAAGTTTTTATTGGCTTGTAGACAAATGAAAGTTTCTGTTCTGTGAAGCACTAGTTGTTTGTTGGGAAATTAGGGGTTTATGGTTGCAATCCTAACTCTTTTCCAGAGCTTTTTTTTTTTTTTGTCTTTACTGTCTAACATGAAACTCTTGCAGACGTAAACCTACTTTTCCATTCTAAAGGATTTTTTGAAACAATGTATCTGAAAGATATTTCTTGTTCAATGGCATAAAATACAGGTATGACCACAATTCAGCAATTTAGCAAATTGCTGTTGCTAAGCGAGATAGTTAAGTGAATTTTGCTCCATTTTACAATCTTTCTTGCCACAGTTAAGTAAATTACTGCAGTTGTTAAATTAGTAACTTGGTTATTAAGCAAATCTGTCTTCCCCGTTTATTTTGATTGTCAGAAGTTTGCAAAAGGTGATCACATGACCCGGGAACACTGTAACGGTCATAAATATGAACCAGTTGCAAGCATCTGAATTTGATCACATCTCCATGGGGTTGCTGAAACAGTCATAAGTATGAAAAATGGTCCTAAGTCACTTTTTCAGTGCCACTGTAACTTTGTAAAGTCACTAAATGAATGGTTGTAAGTTGAGAACTACTTGTATGGGAAAAAAATACATATACACCGCATGTAAACATGAGCTCTTCAATTTTTCATTTTTCCTAAAATCCCATATTCCTGTTTTGGAATTGCAAACCCATTATAAAGTTGCTTCTAATATTTGTGTATTATGGTATTATAGGGGGGGGGAAGAGTTTTGATGTCTGAAGAAAGTTGTAGACATTTATTTCTTCTTGAAACAACAGATAAATTCAGTTTCATTAAAAAAACCAACAAGTAGTACTTTGCCTCACTATGTATTAATATATAGACAAATCCTCACTCCTTTAATAACTTTCTTCTCTATGGTTTCCTTTCACAAACTGGTTACTCTAATTATATTTAGTCAGAACAGAAGGGGAAAAATACTTTTTGTCTTTCTCGTTATCTAGTGAGAGAATGCAATATTTCATCTGCCATCTGTCCGATATAGACTTTTATTTATAGGGCTGCGTAATTGAAGGGCTGTAAAGACATTCTAAAGGATAGTCCAGTCCAGTCTAGTTTAAATAGAAAAGACCATCAGTGAAAATAAAAAACAAAAAAAGAGCAGGGTCCTTGAAGGAACTCATTGATGGTTGCCACCTGGACAGCAGATGGGATAAAATGCAAGTCATCTGCTTACATGTCTCCCTGGAGCAGATGTATGTTATATTTCTGTTTAAATTTACCATATTTTCATTTCTACATTTGTACCTGTGCCTGTAAATTAATCTATGCAGATTTTAAACAAATCTGTGAACACTCTATTTATTCTTTCCATCCCAATAGAACTGTGGGGAGACATTACATGGAAAAAGAGTTTTGGTCTCTGACTGTCAGCAAAGTAAAGGAGTTGAAAATGGATCAAATCCAGTGATGTGGGGCCGAACGAAGCAACAAGAAACAGTTTGGTCTTGCGGTTAAGGCACCAGGTTAGAAACCAGGTTAGACTGTAAGTTCTAGTCCCACCTTAGACATGAAAGTTGGCTGGGTAACCTTGAGCCAGTCGCTCTCTCAGCCCAATCCACCTCATAGGGTGGTTGTTGTGAGGAATATAGGTAGAAGAAAAGCATTACGTATGTTCACCATCTTAAGTTATTTATAAAAATAATAATGGTGGGATATAAATATATAATTTTAAAAAGACAATGGAAGAGAGACTTGGCTTAGAATACAGCTAATGCCTTCAGTCTAAGCTAGGGGTGTAAAACTCGAGGCCCGCAGGCCAGATCTGGCCTACAGGGTGCTTAGATTTGGCCTGTGAGGCCGCCCTGGAAACAGTGAAGGTCTGGCCCATGGTACCTCTGCCAGGGAAAATGGAGGTCGGGAGGGCTGCATGTGGCCCTCCCGAGCTTCATTTTCCCTGGCAGAGGGTTGCAGGAGGCTGTTGCAGCTGAAAACGGAGCTCAGGAGCCCATTTTCATTGGCAGACCACTTGGGCCACCACAAGTGCCCTCAACACAAGTGACAACAAGCTGGCCATGTCCCCCGGCCATGCCCCCCACCCATGCCCCCGAGGTCAAACACAACCCTGATGCAGCTCTTAATGAAATTGAGTTTGACACCCCTGGGCTAAGTCCCTCTCTCTTCTATCCATGTAACTTATAGCAGACCTTCTCAAAATCCAAAATCTACATTCTTCATAATTTCCCTTTTAGGGGATAACATGCTCTTCTTTTTAGCACTCCTAATCGGCTAGCCTGACAGCTGACAAATGCGTTTTGCCCCTTTCCTGTCAGTCCCCATGCCCAGCAGACTTTCTGAACACTCCCAAAACCTTAGCTCAGTAATCTGTTTCTAGCAGGGGCAAACCAATCGCTTCCAAAAAGGTTACATGAAAAGATGAAATACAACAGTTTTCTTTTATAATTTGCATCCCAGTGATCGGGCTTTGGGTGATTTGTTAATAGGTGAGCTATGCCTGACTACAATATCTAAAGTACCAAGAAGCAAAATTACCTTCCTCTTTCCTTTAGTGAAACTTCTGAGGATCTCCCATTTTTAATTCTCGGGTATCGGTCTATTTCTGTTTAAACAGAATATAGCTTAATTATCCAGAGAGTCTGTCTGGAGTCCTGATCTTCATGAGTCATTTCTCAGAGTAGAGACATGCTGTTTCTTGTACACAGAGGATGGGTGGTGAGAGAAGAAAGATGATGGAAAAGAACTTGGAGGTTTTGACAAAAAGCCTACACGGTCAGCATTTCTAAGTGGACTTCCTCAGCATGGGCACAAAGAAAAATGGATGCACACATGTGCCAAGGCATGCTTTGGTTAACCATGAATTGGCTAGGTTAATAAACATGCTGAGCCAGGAGTCTGGATCAAAGAGCATATTTGAGATTTAGAAAATGTAACTAGCATAGGGGACACAATATTGCTGAAATTACTTCTCAAGTCCTTTTCTTGCCTTCCAGAATGCTCTTAATATTTTCCCCCTGGATTTACAGAGCACTTGACTGCAATCCCTCACCATCTTGATTTTCTAAGAATGACTCTCGTGTACTTATAAATCCCAGAAGCACTACGATAAATTCCTGAGGCTGGAGCTTTGCTTTCCAACATGCTGGCTGAGTTCCTATTTGTGACATAAGTGCCAAACCATAAACCATAATGAAATTGGGTTCCTTTAGCATGGCCACCTAATGAGAAGGAAGGACTCACTGGAGAAGAGCCAAACGCTGGGAAAGATTGAGGGCAAAAGAAGAACGGGACGACAGAGAACGAGGTGGCTGGATGGAGTCACTAAAGCAGTCAGCATGAGCTTAAATAGACTCCAGAGGATGGTAGAAGACAGGAAGGCCTGGAGGAAC
Source organism: Ahaetulla prasina (assembly GCF_028640845.1). NCBI lineage: Eukaryota > Metazoa > Chordata > Lepidosauria > Squamata > Colubridae > Ahaetulla > Ahaetulla prasina. Next base: position 160,285,266 of record NC_080539.1, read on the forward strand.
GTTGTCCATGGGGTTGCGATGGGCCAGGCACGACTTTGCAACTAACAACAAAGCATGGAGTAAGAAGCAAATTTTGTTATTTTATTTTTATTTATTTCTCAAATTCATAGGCATCTCACTATCTTGCTGGGCAGCTTATAACATAAAACCTCAACATAAAACATTAAAACAATAAATATAACCTAGGATAAAGGAGGTCTGTGCACAATCTACTAAGTAAACCTAGATTGGGAGAGAGTTCCAATCCTTTGCAGTCAGTGTTTCAGACTGGCCTGTCATTCAAACTCAGACCAGTTGCCATCTTAGAATGCTTTAAACTTTGATGTTATACCTTTGGTTTGTTTCTTGTTGATTACAGTCCCTGAGTATCCAAGACGACACCCATTTTTAAGCTGAACAACACGAGTAGGATACCCTGAGTAAAATACAGCACTTCTTTAGCTAAACACAGAAATTGCAAGGTGAAAAGGAGGCAGAGATAATGTGTGGGATGAAGGAATGAAGAATTCCAAACCAGAGGTCAGATACGATATTAATCCTTCTGCTACTAAAAATTAAGCAACGCTTGTTGATGTTTCTTGCCCTTCCCATGGATACCACTTAGGAATCCTGACAAAAACCAGTCAGTCTTCTTGTTCTTAAGGTATTGCAGATAGAAAGCTGAGAAGGTTAATCACCTGAGGACCATTTAGTGAATTATGGTTGACAGGACAGTTTGGCAAGGAAGACTTCTTGGCAAACTTTGCAGCCACTGTGCTACAATCCAGCATTTCTTGGCTTAACCAAGGAACAAGGTAAAGAAACACACTGGTAAGGTGTCACTAGCTCTCAGAACGTAAGAATGGTTGATATATGCCATCATATAACTGGTTTCTTGCTGACTGGTTGTGTGAATCTAGCCATTCTAGCTTAAAAACATGGTTTATAGTTTCATATACTATGTGAAGCCAGGCAGCTTATGGATTAGAAGACATATCAGCACAATAGACTAATGTCTTATCAATGTGTACCACCATCCCATGTAGGCAGCACTTAGGATTCTCGAGGTGACTAAGAAGCTTCTTATGCAAATTATCAATCAGGTGGTTTTTTTTCCCGTTTCTTTTTTAAACAAAGGGTGCAGTGGACCTTACACAGTCCACAAAGCCATCTAGATCAAGAATATAGTGCACCAGGCTAGAAACCAGGAGGAGCCTTTGAGTTCTAGTTCAGTTGTAAACACAAACCCAGCTAGGTGATTGGGCCAGTCCCTCTCTCTCAGCCCTAGGAAGGAGGCAAGGACAAATTGATTCTGAAAAAAGTTACCAAAGCTACCTTTAGGACAATACCTTACATCAGGGATGTCCAAACTTGGCAACTTGATTGGGGTGGTCCGCCAGCAGCCTGCGGAAGGGCAACGGAGTCGGACAGCAGTGAAGCTGAGGAAGAACATGGGCCAGTCCTGGAGGTTGGGGAATGCCCAGATGAGGGCTCTGCATTGGAGGCTGAGGTGGGGCCAGGGCCATGTAGGAGTGAGGTGTGGACTCCAGAGCCTCCAGAGACTGACAGTAGTGAGGCAGAGGAACAGGAGGAGCCTGTTCCTAATGCACGCATGAGAAGAGCTGCCAGAAGGCAAGAGCAGCTCAAGCAAAGAGGACGACTTGGGAGTAGGGCCAAGAGATGATTGGCCCCTCCCATAAGGCTTAAAACAGACCAGCAACAGCGTTTGGGCTTTGCCGGAAAACAATGTTGGTAGCTTTGTCTTCTTGCATTTATTTTTGTATCGATGTCTTCTGAATGTTTACCAAGAAAGGCCTTTGGCAGTTTGCCTAATTGGACCAAGGTTTGCGATAGGACCGAGGAATTTGTGTTGGGAGGAATTTGCTTTACTTTAGTTGAACTACGCTGAGAATGAAATAATTCTCAGCTGTTCGAATAAAGTTTGTTTGTTTTTTCACTGACTGCATTTCCTACTACCTACTTGGGCCTGGGTCACAACATTTGAAGACTTGTGAACTTCAACTCCCAGAATTCCTCAGCCAGGGAATTCTGGAAGTTGAAGTCTCCACGTTGCCCAGGTTAGACACCCCTTGCCTTAGATTTTTGCACAGCACCTTCTGTGCCGTTTGCTTTGTGATGCTAACCCAGATTATTTCAGCTCCATTCCTTAACCATCCCCTTTAAAAAAAAAAGATTTTGGTGGGGATTCTAGCATCACTTCCCCTTGCAACACAGTATTCCCCTGAATTAGCCTTGCTTCCTTACTGCAGGACCATTGCAGTTTTAGGTTTCCAGGCAGCATTATTAGAGGAGGAGGCTGGGACGTGTCTGGAAACAGGGGTCTAACTGCAGCCATTAAGGCTTTCCTTGAACCTTCACTGGGTGCTGGGGGGTGGGGTGAGCTGCTGATTTCATATCACTATACTGTAGCATAAACTCTTTTTGCCTTCTACGCTTTTCCTACAGCAGCTTTTCTGGCTGTACAGGTTGAGTTAGAAAAATGTGTGTCACCTTGGAGGTGCTGGTGAGATCCTGCACTGTAACGAAAGAACAGCGTACATATTGACGTTGGTGTCTGCTGCTAGTTTGCAATCTGGAACTGACATTTCCTGCGATTTCACGTTGATCAGGATGTGAGCCAGATGTTTTGGACTACATATCCCCAGCCAACAAGATCAATGGGCCAAGTGTCCGAGGGTGAGAGAAAATGTATTGCAAGCATTTAGGGAGAGCTCGAGATTGGTGGGGAGCATAAATGAGGATTATGAGCCAGAAGCTTAATGCTGTTGCAAACTGAACCATCTTCCTGGATTTGTTTGTTTTTATTGCCATACCAGGAGGGGGGAAAAATGAGAAAAACACTGTTGTGGTCCATTGTTTCTTCTAGCAGCTCTTGAGAAAACTTAGTTGGGTTTGGTACTTCCTATTTGCAAGAATTCCTCTGAGGATAAATAATAATTTCTTTTCTCGGAGTGAAGATCACTCAAGTCTATGGTTTACTGAACAGCAAGCAGAAATTATGATTCTTGAATAGGTGCCTGGGTTGTTGTTTTCCTTCACATCATGGCCCTTTGCATATCTTCATGGGGGATCTGGCTCTTATCAATTCCAGACTTAACACCCCTGGTAGGAGCTTAGAAGCTATATAAGTCTCCCTGAGATGAGACATGTTTAACCTCGCTGCACTTTTCGTAAGCTTGTGCACTATGACTAATCTTATATCCATCACGTGCCCATTTTCTAGTCCTTAAATATTTAGACTCTATGCGTCTTTTCCTGTGGTGACAGTGTGACTTTAAGGAATTGCTGACAAAGGCCACTTGCCATTGCAATCAGAACCAAGATTATCTGGCTCAAACATCCAGATGGGCAATTTTGTTTTAGGACAGCTGACAACTCCAGTTCGGCACAGTAGAGCCTCGCTATTTTTCCTTCCTAAAATCCTTCATTTCGCACCTCACTTTTTCCCTGCTGGTCAATACTGCTTCACACTTTTGCAGGAAATATATATTTATATAAGCAGTGGTGAGATTCAAATAATTTAACAACCGGTTCTGTGGTTGTGGCTAGGTGGGCATGGCTAGGTGGGCATGTGACTGGGTGGGTGTGGACAACTTGATGTCACTCACTTGTGAGTCCTGTCCTGTTTCTTTGCGCTGGCTGTACACCCCATTGCCTGCTGGTGTTGGTGTCGCTCACGGCCAGACACGGCCAGGAGGACAGCCTGCTGATGAGCTTCAGGTTGGCACTGTCCTGATGTGTCCCGCTGTTCTCCTGGCCCATCGCTGCTGTCACTGCCCTGTTCTTCAGGCTGGCTGAAGCTGCTTGGAAGGCAGCTGCCACAGCCTGTCCTTGCTACTTAAAGGCAGCTTCCAAGGCAGGAAACGTTCGGGCAAATCATCTCCTTCTCAGCCTGAAACACACAGAGAGCATGCACACATCTCACAGCTCCGGGACCTTCTGTGAGGAAGCTGCCCCCCCCACCCCCGAGAAGCTGCATGACTATGCTAGCTGGAAAAGCACTCTCTCTCCCCCCTGGCCAGGAACCGCATGGCCGTGCGGTTCCTGACCAGGGGGAAGAAAGCGCTCTCCCAGCTAGCATGGCCATGCAGCTTCTAAGCCGGCATTCAGAGGCAAGCAGGAAGCTCCGGGAAGTGCAGAAATGGAGCTGCAGCGCTGGCAGCAAAGCAAGACAGGCAAGCCCCGGGAGAGGGGGAGGCAGCTAGCTAGCTAGGCTGCGAGTACCGCGTATGATGGAGATGCAGCAGCGGTGAAGCTAGCCAGGCAAGGCTGGGGACAGAAGGGGGGACAGCGCAGGGGTGGCAGCCTAGGCCGGCCCAGGAGTCAGCACTTGACCGAGGCTTTCCACGGTGGCAGGAGGCTGGGCAGGCCGGCCCGGCAATCAACTTGACCAGGGCTTGCGGCCAGGGGTGGTATTGACTTTATTAGCTACCGGTTCGCAAATGTGAGCAACCACCTCCGCACGCGCCACCTCTGCACATGCGCAGGACCTTCTGTGCATGCACAGAGCATAAAAAGAGGACGTGATGACGTCTGGATGGGTGGGCGCGGCCTCCAGCAGCTGCAGTTACCAGTTCGTCCAAATTGGGTAGAACTGGCAGAATCCCACCACTGTATAAAAGCCAACAAATTCAGTTTGAATAATTCCTCCTTAAATAGACGGATATATGGTTCTGGTTAAGATCTCTGCTTAAGAGAAAAAATCAGAGTTTTGAGTGATTCTAACTCTGGGCACATCCTTGGTTGCCAGTTTGCTTTGTTTGACTTGATTTGTATTACTTTTTTATGATTATTTTTTAGTTGTTTGTAAGCTGCCCAGAGTTGTGAGTTAGGTGGCCATAAGGGGAAGGCAGGAAGGCAAAGAAACTCTGCTAGCCAAGCAGCCAAGATAGGGCAGGATCCTTATTTGTACCAAAGTCGTTACAACAGGGAACAGGCAAATTTGAGGGTGAGGAGGCCACACGTGTCAAAATTGAAGGACTAAAAATTGGAGAACTTTAAACAGATTTATTCAGATCTGAAACAGATCAAGCATCCCTTTCCTTACAGTTTAGCTCACAAGTACAGAATTTGGTCAGCAATGATGGGAAATGTAGCCCAAGGTTCTGGAAGATACCGCTTTGAGAAAAAGTACTTTACCACAAATGGGTCAACACATTGCTATCTTCCCTCTGCTTACTCTGTTTCAATAAATTGGTTTTGTCTCCTCTCACCTCAAAGACACCATTAGAATCAACTGCCATGTACCGTTGTATGGGAATAAGCTGTAAACTGTCTTTACTGCCTTCTCTCTAAATTGTCTTCTATTTTAGTGAGAGATGGTTGTTCTCATTGATAGACGCTTTTTGGGGGTCTTCCTTATGAAGAATAATCATGCTTTTGGTAATGTCTTGCAAGTATGCTGAAATATATGACACATACACAGCTGCACAACATTCATCTTCAGATGAATTCCTGATGACTGAGTATATGTGGCCAACAGATTTTATTTGAAGAATCACACTAACGTTTCTTCATATTTTCAGAATGTTGGATCAAACTATGAATTGATCTCCTGCATAAAATTCAACGCTTGGCGACAGCAAATTGGGCCAAGAAATTAGCATTGACTTCTCCAAGCTACTCATGGCCTGTTGTGTGGGGATCATCAGGTAATTTGCTTAATTATACTTATTTTACTGATTTATACTCATACTAACTAAAATATGTCTTGTCCTTCAAAACTGGTTTCCCAGGACAATTTTTTTATGAATCAAGTAGAATAACCACTAGAGTTTGGAAGTTCTGTGTAAGTGCATCTACCTGGTGAATTTGAATGTTGTTGAGAACATAATTGGGCAAGATATAAAATATAAAACTATTTTGCGGTGGTCATATCAATACCACTTTCATCAAGAATTCTGATTGAAGTCTTAAAATAGTGGGGTTAGAGGTAGCCTGCTGTATGTATACCTGAACTGGGTTCCCTCAATCTCTCTGCTTTTACAATGTAAATCTATAGGTATCTTTGTGAAGAATTGCCTCCAGAAAAATTCCACCAGCTTGTGGCATGTACCCTCAACTTAATATGTGGTCTAGAACTGAAGCTAGACCAGTGATAGATAACTTGTCATTTATAAGATGTTGCTGAACTACCATTCCTAGAATTCTCTACCATTAGCCATGCAAGCTGGGAATACCAGGCGTCGGGGTTATAATTCACAATCTTTGAAATGTCACAATATTTGCCTGTCCCTTCTGAGGCCAAAAGAAGCTGGCAGTAAGGGAAAGCTTTATTTATTTAATTTTTAATCTACCTTCATTATTTTTATAAATAACTCAAGGCAGCGAACGTATCTTATACTGCTTCCTCCTCCTATTTTACTCGTAACAACCATCTTGTGAGGTGATTTGGGCTGAGAGTGAGTGACTGGCCCAAAGTTTTCCCTGCCAGACTAGAACTCACAGACTCCTGGTTTCTTGCTTGGAGCCTTAACCACTAGACCAAACCGGCCTCTCAGACTGGACAGCCATGACTTGCATTGCCTGTTAAGTGTCTCTCTGGCCTCCAAACTGGTCCTCCCCAACCCCAAGGCATATCCTGTTCTGATATCACCTCGTTGTGATTGAGCCCAGGTATAAACTACTTGATCAGCAGCTTCAAAGGGATTGTAACTGCTGCAGCAATTTGTGTTCCAGTTCACTCATCCTTTTGCATAAGTGCTGATTCAGACACCAGGAAACCCGGCAGAAGAGTTGTTAGGGGTTTTGTCTGGACCTGCCTCGCCTGGTCCTTCCTGCACAGCAACTCAGGTGGGAGGAAGCCTCTGTTATCAACAGCTGGTTACTTTCCTTGTCACGGAAAGGCCTTGCGACTTGTTCCTTTTCCCACCCTTCCCACCTGCGGAGGAGGAGAAGGGAGTGGAAAAAGGAGAAGCTCTCTGCTGAATTATGACCTCATCTCCAGAGCAGGAGGTGCCCCGTGAAGTTGGATGACAGGTCTTCTTTGTGCTGGGACAGGGTCTGGAGAAGCACGGTCTGGCGAAAAAGGCAGAAAGGAAGCTCTAAGGATGGTCCCCAAGATGCCGACTGCCAAGTCCAAACAAAAAGATAAATTGAGCTATGAAAGCTCATTGGATATGTAACCATATGGTTAATTTTCCACTTAAGCCATTAGTAACTTCTGGGCTGCCGCTTCTCATTTTCAACAAGACAAGCAGAAATCATAATCCAACAGGCTAAAATCACTCCCTTCCTTTTTCTCCAAACATTTCCACTCCAGAAGTGACCGACATTGTCACAAGATTTGAGTGCCACAGTCAATAACACTGAAAGTTTGTGAACACACAGTCAATCTTATCACTCTTTTCAAACAACTATAATCAGTGTGCCTGGTGTTGAGGCTTCAGCCATACATCTCTGTGTTCTTTCATGTGGCCAAAGCAGGAGACCTCATGGGAAATGCCACAAAACTGTCTTTCCCAATTCCTTTTTATTGTTGTTATTGTTGTTTTGGTGCCTTCAGAGTAATCTCGCAAACCCGAAAAAGTTGCTGCTACTTTAAGAAATCCAATCATGTTATTGAAAGTACTGTTCAAGCAGCCATATTATTATTATTGTCCTGGTTGGTCCCATAATCAGCCTAATATTGAGACTGAGTTAGCGTTTTGGATTTTGTCCACCTATCAAGGACTTCAATTTCTGAATTTTGTCCACCTGCCAAGCCTTTTCAAGGACTTGGAATAGGCAGATGTTGTTGTTTAATAATATTGTCACAGGATGTAAGTTGTTACAAGCTGCTTTTTAAGTGTGAGATGTTTTGTAGCAGGTACTTATTTGTTTGAATTGCAGTCTCAGAGCATTTTAGCTTTATTTTTTATTACTTTGTCTATTTTGTGGTCCCACCAGTTCTTGCAGGTACGTCGTATTTCTTGCAGAGATTCCAATATACCATTGTTGCTACTTTGTCATACCTTTATTTGTAATCTATCTATGTGATCTTGCAGCAACTAGCCAGGTGATCCACTGTTTCTTCAGTTTCTTGCTGTCCATTGCTGTCTTCCCAGTTCAGGTTTTGTATGCATTTGTCCTTAAGTCTTAGTAATGTGTGCAGCCAGAATTACCCCCTCTGTTTCTTTCTTCAAGTTTCCTGCTCTTAGCTACTGCTAGGTCTTCTTATCTGCTTTGCCTTCTATTTTCTTTCTTTTTTTTTTTTTGATAAATAATTTTTATTTCCATTTTCCAACATCATATTTATGTACAAACTATTATCCATCATTAATCATTAATTTTTATTTATTACTGATTCAGGCCTGCTCGATTGCCACTTCCTTTCTTCACAACCACCCTCTCTACCCTCTACTACTTTCCCATCCATCCTCATCTCCTTCACTTTACTACTTCCTCTCCTCCTTCTCCACTCCTCCCTTCTTCCACCCTATCTAACCTTCTTATTCCCCTCCTCCTTCTCTACTCATTCCTACCTACTTTCTTCCCTCCTTCTACTCCTCTCTCCTTTTCTTCCTGAAATGGCAGTCGAGCATCCCCAATATCATTTAAAAATTTTTAATTTCATATCTTCAAAAATTACTGTACATTAATAATCAATCCATGTATCATTCCCCCCCACTTCCCCCCCAGACTTCCCAGAGCAAATACCGGGTATTATGACCAACAATCACAAACTAACGTATACAAAGCCTTCTATTTTCTTCATGTACTGGACAAATAATATTTTGCCTTCCATTTATCTTTTCTGTTCTTTGTTTGGGCTTTCGTGTAGGCCAGTTGGTCTCTTCAGTACCAAGTAAGCCTTCATGGTACACTTGTTTCAGTGCATCTTCTTCACTGTCCTTCAGATATTCTTCCAATGCCCTTTTTTCCTTCTTCAGCTCTCTGATGTACTTGCCACTTTCCATACACACCCATTTTCCTTGGTGAACTGAGTCTGTGATATCATTGTGTGGATTGGCTTTTGATTCTGCTTGTGTACAGTTCACTCTTCTACTGCACGGGTGTCAAACTCGTGGCATCACATGACCTATCGCTACTTTTTTCCCCTTCGCAGAGCTGGGGTAGGCGTGGCCTGCACAGGATGCATCCAGCCCGCGGGCCGCTAGTTTGACACCCCTGTGAATGACTGGAATTATTCAGATGTTCGTTGCCTTGATAGTATTTCATTAATTGATTTTGGACTTTAAGATCTTCTTCCTTCCCATGATATATATTCATTTCTGACCTTTTTCTTGACTTCAGTTTGTTTAATGGTATCAGCCTGAAGGATGCCCAGCTATTTGTCCCAATTGTCTTCATCCAGACTCTTGATGTTATTTCCGTAGGGCATTTTGATTCCTTCAGTCTTCACTATTTTCTTCCTGTTGCTAGTAAGGGTGGTACATTTGTCCAGTCCTTTGCAGTATCTTGGCTGTACATTCAGACAGTGTTGAGCAGCAGAAATTCCATTTCAATTGGTGTTTTCCCATTCAGCATCAGATCATCCATTTCTGGGTTTTCCCGGAGGTCAGATGAATTTCTGAATCCTTTTTAAGGCCTGTCCAGGGCCCTGTGGATGGGCTTGGGCCTTGCTTAGCATTTCAAAATCAACCAAGTACAGCTAGGTGCTGCCACCTGCTGACTGCAGCTTTCACTAGTGAACGCAGGACACCCAATAATTTGCAAGGATAGAGAAACTGCTTTTAGAGAGAGAGAAACCTATAAATCTATGCCCACAACCACCTAACCCAATCGAGAATCTTGTTAGCAGAACCAATACTGTGCAGGAAATAGCTTTAAACTACCCAGAGCAATAATAATAATAATAACAATCATCATCATCTCAAAACAAAAAAAAAAATGTCATGGTATAAAAGAATCCAGGATGTAGTTAATGAATAATGAACTGATGGAAGAGATGGGAAAACAAAAACCTGGGACAAGTGGAAGTAAGAAAATATTAAATGTTGCTTATTGAAACAATAAGGTTAATCATTGTTCTACCATCCCTATAACTGCATCTGCCAGGGGGAATTTTTTTCTGTTTGTCATCAGTTTCCTATCATCCCACGGGAGCGGGGAAGTGGGTTTTCTGATTCATAGGACAGCTGAATGACAGTTCCCCTACTCCAGGGGTCTGCAAACTTGGCTCTTTTAAGACTTGTGGACTTCAACTCCTAGAGTTCCTCAGCCAGAACTCTGGGAGTTGAAGTCCACAAGTCTTAAAAGAGCCAAGTTTGTAGATTCCTGCCCTAGTCAACTTTATGGGTCAACTTTTCATCAGTAGAGCTGGTTCTTGTGTACCAGGAGGTACAGCCTGAGGTTGTGGGGTCGTCTGTAGCTCCCAGCACACTCATCGAGATGTGACTATACAAGTAGTCCTCGACTTGCAACAGTTCATTTAGTGACCGTTCAAAGTTACAACAGCACTGGGAAAAGTGACTTATGACCGTTTTTCACACTGGCAACCACTGTAGCCTCCCCATGGTTATGTGATCAAAATCCAGACAGCTGCTTGGCAACTGACTCGTATTTATGATGGTTGCAGTGTCTCGGGAACATGTGATCCCCTTTTACGACTTTCCGACAAGCAAAGTCAACGGGGTAGCCAGATTCCCTTAACAACCACCTTGCTAACTTAACAACTGCAGTGATTCGCTTTAACCACCATGGCAAGAATGGTCGTAAAATGGGGGGCAAATTCACTTAGCAACAGAAATTTTGAGCTCAATTGTGGTCGTACGTCAAGGACTACCTGTAGTCACAGCCAAGTTATCTTTAGCCATCGAAAAGTCTTTTTATTGCTTCTCTTGAGGTGTTGATCTTCTCCGCCCGGTAAAAGAGTCTCTCGGTGTGATCCAGAGGCCTGTGTGAAGACCCGGCTTCATCCCCAGGAATTACAGGTGTTCAATGCATGGATGTTTATCTTGTATTTTGCTTTTTCTAAACAATGGTAATGGGGACCGGCAACTCCGTCACTAAAGTCGTAAAGCTCAACGTCGTGTGGTTGTTGTGCCCACTTAAAGCAGTTGCTGCAGTCCCGGTTGCTATTGTTAGGCGAATCCTGCACAGTCATAGTGCCACACAGTCCCATGATTGCCTTTTGCATTCACTTGCTGGGTGCTTGACTTTGCTTGTTGGATGCTGACAGGGAAGGTCACCAGTGGCGGATATGTGGCCATGGGATGCTGCGACTAATCGTAATTATGAACCCGTGGCCAAGCACCCAAATCATGATCATGTGATTGCAGGGACACTGTGACAGCCACAACTATGAGGAAGGGTGATAAGTCTCCTTATTCAATGCCACTGTAAGTTTGAGCAATCACTGAATGAGTACTTACTGAATGAGGGCCACTCGTTATATGCCTCTGCAAGATGGGCAGCATAGAAGTTTAATAAATAGACAAACAAACAGTCCAGGAGAGCTCTGGATTGATGTGATTGAACAATTGATTTAGAAGACTTGTATGGCTGCCTGTCTCATACAATGAGACCATATGCACCAAGACAAATTCCTTGTGTGTCCAATCACACTTGGCCAACAAAAAATTCTATTTTATTCTGTTTTATGACTCCAGGCCACTCAAAACAATCCCTAAAAAGATGGGTAAAATCAAAACTACCCCCAGGAACCAGAGTAAATAACCTCCTATTCAAATCTGATCCCAGCCCATCATCTGGATGGTAGAACCAGCTTTTCATGTGATATATAAAGCAGCCCATCAAGACTTCCACCACTATGAAGCTGGGATCCCCTTGTATACCTTTTGGTAACACTGGAAGTGAAATGTTAATGGTTTATGGATTTGTGTATGGATAAGAGATGGTTTATGTGAAAAAGAGATAGTTGAATGTAATGCTAGAGGGCCGTGATGGGGAACCTATGGCTCGTGAGTTGTTGCCCCAGCTCAGCTCTGCCATGCATGCTTGCGCTTCCTGCCGGCTAGCTGGTTTTCGGGTCTTTGCCGTACATGTGCGGGGGGGGTGAGGCACATAAAGGAGACTTGTGCACATGCATGGGTTGCATGCGGGGAGCGTTGCCCGTGCATGTGCGGGGGTGGGGCACACAGGGGGTGGTTCGTGGCCTTATTGTATTATGGGTGTGTGCGGGTGCGCTTTTGGCACTCGGCGCCAAAAAGGTTAGCCATCACTGCTATAGGGCAGAGATATCCAACCTTGGCAACTTTTAACATTTATGGACTTCCACTCCCCAGCTTGCAAGATCCAAAGTTACTTCTTTCTATTTTTATTACACATACACACACACGCACACACACAGATTATATATCTGTACACCTTGTATTCTTGTTTTACTTTCTCTTCTTTTTGAGTCTAGTTTGTACTTTTTAGCTATTGTTATTGACATTTTCAATAAAAAATATTTTTAATTTTCCCCCCCATAACTTGAAAATAAGCATAGTGTTGTGTCTCGTCCGATCTCACCACAGCCGGGGCCTTCTTATCTGCTTCCGAACACGGAGAAATGTCCTAGTATGCCTCCCGGCCCCAGCCCTGGCTCCATGCCCAGACAGGCTGAAGAGGAGGAAGTATCTCCAGCCCCCAGCTCTGGCTCCATGCCCAGGCAAACGGAGCAACTAGACCCCTCCCCCTCCTCCACAGAATGTGAGCCTGAGGGAGGTCAATTGCCAACAGCTGCAGCACTCCAGACTGGAGTGACCCTCGCGTCAGAAGACTTGATAGACGGAGGCAACAGAAGGAAGGGAGGAGCAGGCCTGGATAAGTGCTGAGTCATAGAGCCACACCCCATGGCCTATATAAAGGACCTGCTTTCTGGCATTCTCTGAGTCAGGCAAAGTCTAAACATATCTTGCTGAAGTCACTTTCTGGTCTCCTGCCTGCCTTGAGGACTTTGCTAGGACTTTGGCAGAGCTGCAGAGGCACGCCTGATTTGGATTTCCCTGACCCGGCCGTCAGCGGAGGAGTGGGACACGACACATAGCTTGATATAAAATATGAGAATAACTGTTGTTATAGTGATCATTACAACCTTGCCTCTTTTCCCTGCAGGGAGTTAGGGAAAACGCTGAAAAAGCTGAAACGCTGACCACCATTTAATGTAATTGATTTATTACTTTATAGGCATAAATTATGATGGTTTCAGTGTTAACTTGCCTGAACAAGTCCTTCAGATTATTGCCAACACAATTTTCTATCATATAAAAAGTTTAATGCAACTTCTCACAGACATTGATCCCGCATCTGATAACTATAAATCACTGAGTGATGAATTATGAAATAATATATATGCATAATATGAATCAGCTAAAATCAATATTCTTGGGAGGTACACAGAGTGATAGCATGCAGCCAATTCTTTGTAGGCGGCTCCTCTAAAAACATGGATTTCATGCAGTCATTTGGTAGCTTCCCACAGGCCCAGCGTCTGATTTCTTTGAGGGATGCCTCCACACATAGGCAAGGCATATCTTCAAAGCATTGTGGCATAACCAACGATGGCCTTACTTACAGGCAGGATCTTGACATAAAAAGGAGGGTTAAGCAGCAGAAGAAACTACACTGAAGTGCTCCTGGAACTGCAGAGAAAGAATTATGTATCCCTTAGGGATCATGTGGAAAAACTCTCTGGCAGACTTTTTTTATGATATTCCACTATTATCACTGAAAAGTTACCTTCATTCCAAAATGTTTTATTTCTATCTCAATTTTCACAGGGAAAATACAATAGGCCTAAGCGTATCCTATCACTTTCCTGCTTTTAAAGAGTTAAATTTTAACAGTGGTCTACTATCTTTGTGATAACAAAGCGCACTTTCTCTTCTATCACTAGAACTTTTAGCCAACTTTTCCGGATGTGGCAGAGATACTCCCCATTCTTTTAGAATACAGTGGAGAAATATTTATACATCATTTAGTATTTATACCAGAGAATTGTTATTACTTTTAAGATTTTTTTAAAAAAAAATATTTAGTGACCAGTGGTACAGAATACAGAGCATATATTTTCCTTTTGTAGGCATTTGTTAATCATGCAAGTATGCAAAACAAGCTCATTCTGACAATCGTAGCCAAAAATGGATGCTGTTCAGATACATTGAGATACTCAGTTTAATCCAGGCCTGCAAGTAAACTGGAAGTACGGTTTTTTAGATGAATAATGGCTGAAACCTGAGTGTGTTCCTCAAAAAGGAGAAAAGGGCCTCCACATTCGGATAATTCCTTACAGAAGTCTTCTGAAAGGAGATAATCTGAAGGCTCATTGAAAGCAATTGGTAGATGGTGCTCTCCTTTATTAGGTATAGATTGTCTTTTGGTTTTTTTTTCTCTTTATATTCATCCTGCCCTCCAAGAACTCAAGGCAGAGCACATACCATTCACCCTTCAATTTTATGCGTGCAATGAACCTTTGAAGAAGACTTAAGCTGAGACATGACAACGGGCCAAATCACAATTGAATTGGGTTAATTATAAGACTTTTTCTTGACCACATCCAACATTTTAACCAGAGTATCAGAATGATGACCTAATCCAGTATGAGTTTTCTTGCTTTCTTTAAAGAACACTCTTAATTAAATTTATACGGCCAACTTACTCTATAAAAACTCTGGCAGGCATATATGATAAAAGCAAGTAAAACCCTAAATATCTGGGAAAGGAACAATGGTTTGACAACAATGAAATACCCAGGACCTGGCACTTATGCTTACCTGAGGCCTGGGGGAAGTGCCAAGTTTTCAGAATTTTTGTAACCATGGCCTGAGGGAAGACCAGATGTTCTTGGATGGTGGGATGTTCCAGAAGGCAGAGGCCCGAGAAAGCAAAACACAAAGGGTTTTTGGGAGTACAATTTAAGAGTCAAGAAGAGGGTGTTAAGTTCTTGGGCAAAGTGTAAATAACTTTTACAGGCATAATGAGGAACTATAAGCAGCTTATTGAGGTAGATCAATAATGAAATCTGAAGGAAATCAGGGAGCATATCACCTTATTTCTTATTCATACTTCTGCTTTCTTTTCTAGCTAATAAGGAGAATGTGTTGGGAAGCAGCCAGCCTGGAGTTAACCTGGAGTCACTACCCAACTGCAAATGGGCTAGGACCAACTGACTGACCCAAAGTTCCTTGGAACCGTATCTATTTGTTCCCAAGAGAAGGCTGCTACTGTGGGGAGATTCCTATATTGTAGAAAGTACGTAATAGTTAGCTTGAATTCTGCATGTGTGCATCTGGTTGTTTGCACTTGACAGGGTAAAGAATCCCTCGTTTATGTGAATTTTCTCTTGTCCTGGAGTTGGATTCAAAGAACTTTAGTCCTAACTTCACTTACACAAATGGGCTTTGGAATTGTACTATGGCCCTTTTTTTCTCAACAAGTTTGCAATCTGGAGTTCAGAACCTGCTGCTTACTGCTGCCCAGAAGTGAAAACTTTTCAGCATGTGCTAAAATAAGTTAAAAGGAATTTTGATGATTCAGTTTAAGTCACTGGGAAAATTGTTAATGTGTATTCAATGGTGATAATTGAAAGCTAACTGAACCATTATCTAAAGGTTGTCAAAACTATTGTGCCAGGAACATGGCAAGATTACCTGAGGCATTCCCCCAAAGAAGCAAATTCAGACTTCATGTTTCTACTACCATGAGTTTGGTAAAACATTAGCTAGCTGGAATTTAAGCACCAGAGAGAAGTATTTCTGGGTTCATTTATTAAAAGGTGGCTACCTTTAAGACAAGTTCAGTCTGTGGTAACTGTACAGTGCATTTTTTGTGCTGATAGTAAAATAATTGGCCATTGCTTCTTAGAAAATGTTTTTTAAATAAATAAAATCCAAGTGCAATTGAAAGTCTTGCTTATTATTATTATTATTATTATTTATTATTTATTTGATTTTTATACCGCCCTTCTCCCGAAGGACTCAGGGCGGTGTACAGGCAGAATAAAACCAACAAAGAACAATATACAATATACAAAATTAAAATCAGTTAAAAACTTATTAAATGAGCCTGAAAAATTTAAGAAATTTACCATAAAACCAATAACCCCATTAAAATTGCTAAAAATTTAAGTTTAAAATTTCATTCAAGCCAGCCCCGCGCGAATAAAAAGATATGTTTTCAGTTCGCGACGGAATGTCCGAAGGTCAGATATCTGGCGTAAGCCCGGGGGGAGTTCGTTCCAGAGTGTGGGGGCCCCCACAGAGAAGGCCCGTTACTACCTAGTTGTTTCACATGCAAATAATAGGCAGGATGGCCTCTACTAGACTTTTGCAATTATCATTTCCGTTTGTAACAGTCAATCAAATAAATTATGAGTTGTGCATCTATGGTAGAAAAGATTAGTTACAAAAAATAAAATGAAAACTGTTGTAAACACATCTAGCTGACAAACTTTTTGATTTTAGGATACTTTAAAAATGGTGAAGAGAAGAATTTATAGGAAAGACCATCACTTACTAAACCAGGGCTGCTTGCTCCTGCCTCCATTTTCATTCCCAAGTAGACTTTTGGGGGAGCCTGAACCTCAGGGGGTTGGAGGTTTTACTCCAAGGCCTACTTTTTAAGCAGGCGTCCGCTGTCATTATGTTTTCTCAATCAGCAACAATGGTAAATGTATCCACGTTTTAGAAATGAATAGTTTGTCTTACAAAGGCATAATGTAAGATCCCAATGGCTGTAGCTTATCTGATGATAGAATAAAGGTCAGGCTAGATCCCTGTAATGCAGAGGGTGCAGTGAAACTGAAGAGCTACCATCACCATCAACTAGGGCACAGCTAGAAACCCAGACTGAAATATCAACCCTGGTTCAAGCTTGACATTCTCAATGGTTTTTTAAAAATCACATATTATATACCAATGTAGTGGTCGGCCGACCTTCCATTTTTTTGTTAGTGCAGAAGAGAATTTTGACATGTGACTCTTAGTGTGCTGGATAAGAGCACTGGTGCCAGGCCTGGGCCTAATTAATTGAAATTCAATGCTGTGGAATAAATTATACATTCCAGCTATATATAAAGTGCTAAGCCGCAGGCTGGAGAACCTTTTTTACATTAGACAACAAAGCCAATAAATCTATGATGGTTATGGGTTAGAGCAGCATTAGTGAGCCATATGGGATAGGTATCTTGCCATTTCATTTGGAAGGTATTATTTAAGACCTTTTCAAGTTCTTCCATTCATTTATTTTGACAGTATCAATTTGCAAGTGAGGCCTTAATGTGCTGGCTTAGACTAACAAAATGAATTTATTTCAAAATAAACCAAAATAGATGTTATTGATGATATTCAAGAATGTTACTTAAGAATTATTATGTCCTTGAGAAAAGAAAAGGCAAAGCAGAATCAATAACTACTTGGCTGAAACAAAACAATTGGAAGTCCAAACGGTTCTTTTCTCTGATAAGAACATGGGGATTAATTTACACAGATAACATATAACTTCTGACAAAATGAAGCCAACTTGAAGTTATAAGACAAAACGATATGCAGAAATATGTATGGAAATAAGAAAAATGGAGGGTTAGGAGAGACTAAGTAGACATGGAATTTACTGTTACTGATAAACTACTTCATGCCTGGTTTTGAGAAGTTGCCAAGAATAATGCATTCCAGTTAAACTTAAGTAATTGCTATTTTCATTTTCTCATTCAGTTCAATAGGGTAAACTGGAATCAATACTAACAATTTTGAAAAATTAGGATGATGATGAAAATCCACAGTTCAACTGACTTGTGAAGAATAAAGGCAGGAGAACTCTATTTATCCAATATGTTTTTCTGACTTATTTACTGCTCCATGAGCCTTCCAAGTCACTTCTAAGGATTTAGGGGTTCTGTGATTGGTGTAAAATGTAGTTTCTCAAATTTCCCAAGGATAACTTATCTTGAATAGATTCACTCAGAGATATTTCTTCACCAATTTTATAGAGGAAAAGATGTTTTATGCATCTATGTCAGATTTCAAAGAAGAGATATCCTTTAGGTAAATTCTAATTTATAAAAAGCGCATTATTAATTTAAAAAGTGGACTCTTTTCTTATACAGAGGTAGGTAACTGGTTTAGATATTGGTATCTAATTATCATTAAGAACATTTTCATTTATACAATAGTAATTAGACAATGGGTGTTAAAATGTATTTTATCCAATATATACATTCATGTGACAGATATACAAATTTGGACATACAAAACATTGGGATCTCAGGTGTCCTGTACTTTCCAGTGGAAACTTTACAAGGAGAATACATAGAAGCGTCTATAGAAAATACATGGATCAAGTATTACTACAAAGGTTCATTTTAAACAATTCCCATTAGCTTCAGCGACCAAGGTCAATTGCAAGGGATTGTTTTATAAGTGGCCTAACAAGTGGGAAACTAACAGATAACTGAAGCATAACTAGTACTTTATTTGATAGGTGGCATATAAACACTAAATAATAATAATATTAATATCAAGATCTGGAAATTGAAGTGACAATAAACCGGTCATGGTGGTCCTAGTAGTTATCTTAGAGAGCACTTAGAAAATCAGTGCATTGACAACATTTCCATTTATCAATTGCAAAAGGCCACACTGCTTGGATTGCCAGATATACTATGCTGATACATTATGACATTCTTAGGAATAACTCTATGTGTATGAAGGCCAACAGCAGTTAAAGAACGGGCAGCTGCGACTTCACATTGTTGTGAACAGGTAATTAAAAACTTGGTAAGTGGATTAACAATGTCAAATCCAGTCTAACCATCTGGCTGTGTGACCAACCATAATAATGCAACAATACCTTTAATATCAAATAACAACATCTATTTATTCCAGTACCGTAGGAAGGACTCAACATGTGGACAAAAAGGCCAAATCCAGTCTATGCATCTGGCTGATTACACAACCAACCATAATAATATTAAAAAATCCACAAAGAAATAAAAAGATGATGCACCTTATTTCGGCCTAATATAGCTAAAGTTTCCAACGAAAGTAGAGTAATAATTATAGTCAGTGGACCACCACCTTTTGGAAAGAAGAACATAAGACCAACATACTGCATAAACTTACACATTTTCATTTTTCTATACAGAATATTACAAGTGAACATTACATCATTCAATATGAACTAATAGCGGCCTAGATGCTGAGCAGACCTAAACAAATCTACATCAAAGGAGATATCTGGGGTGGGGGGTGGGGAATAGAGAATTTTTCAACACATGTAAGATTGTTTCCAGCTACTAGCTGAGGAAAGCCATTCCTGTTGTTCTATACTTCTACTGTGTAAATATATTTCAGTCAGATAGCAGAACAGTGTTTCCTGTATTATAAATATGACACTTCATTGAGCCAATAGGTTGTAGGACAGACTTGCAATATATTGAGGAGCAGTAAATTATATTTGAATTAAGTTTTATACACATGTAGGCTATCTAACATATAAGAGAATACAAAAGATCTATGTTCTTCCAACTCTTCAAATCATATATTCTTTGGATGAGAAGATAAATTTTACTGGAATTTCAGAGTTCTATCAAGTTGCAACTTCTATGAGGAAACTGTTCTATAGCAAATATAATTATCACATATTTAACGATTATGTAAATGGAGAGAAAGCTATTATGAAGAGAAATTACCATACACTTTAGGTATTTTAGTTGGTATTATTATTATTTTAAAAAATCAACGTTGGAATAAAATGTTTTTATGGTATGCAGGTATTTGCATGTTTCTATTGAGAAGCTGCATAAACGAGATGCACTATTCTCTTCCATTTCCTGGAACCTCCACCCCAAAACTTTTGCATATGCTGTAACTGTCACTCCCTCCAACAATTCTGAGGCAAAGCACCTATATTATGTCACAAAAATGAAGAAGCGCTTATACAAAATGCCAGCTTGAACAAAATACAATGCATTTTATCTTTCAGAAACTGAATATACAAAGTAAATGTTTTTCCAAAATATCTTCAAAGGCAAAGGATTAAAAAGGATTTTAATTATACACATATAGTCACAATTCTTGCCTTAAAAAGGAAACTGGGAAATGTACATAAGGCCGCTTGTAAATGTACACCTTTATCTTACTGTTACAGTGTTGTGTTTAAATTGACAGTATCATACATATTTGCTTTAGGATGAAACAAGCTGTTCAAAAATACAGCATTCTTCTATACAAAAACAAATCGTGCCACATTTAAGATGGAAGAAGCACTGGTTTCTGTCATCAGTATTTCTGTCCATTAATTATCTTTATTCTCATTAATGTTTAAACTGATTTAAGTTTCCAAAATGTCCATATTAACAGAATAGCTATGTATTAAACAAAAGATTTTTGTAACAGATCAAAGAAAGCTGATTCATATCTCTGAAACCATATAAAGATAGAATTTTTAAAAAACCAGTCTTGATTTGCCGAAATAAATTTACATTATACAACACTATGTCAGGGTAGAGGGGCAGGGATATGAATATACACTAAAATGCAAATTTTCTTCCCAAAAGGGGTAAAACAAATTACATTTACAGCATGAAGGTTTACAAATGTACATCTGTACAACCAAGGTAAGCATCACTACTTAATTAGCAAGGCTTTTAAAACATTGAAAACAAGGAATCTGTTTACAAACGGTAAACTTACATCTATTAACTATACTTATATAATGCTTATATTTATAAGGAAGCAAAAAAACCCTATCTGAATATTTAATCATGCTTTAGATGTTGCACTATCAAATTTAAATAGGCTCTTTCCTCCATCAATTGCCTACAAATTCATCTACTACTTCAAGCAAATGCTCAATTTTCAAATCCCGTTTTACAATTGTATATGCAAAGCAAAACACACATCTTACACCAACTGTCTGCCTATTTATTTATTGAATTTACTCTTTCCCAGACAGTACATTGCTGGATCCAAGTACTACCTTGATTTTATACCCTATTCTTGCACCATTAGTTAAATATTAAATTATATACATGGCTTCTGTACACTGCCGGAGAAAAGGGCACTGTTTTTTAAAAAAAATATTTCCAGAGTAAAAGGTGGAAACTACTCATCAGTGTTCACATTTTACGACTTCTTTACTGGTATTTGCAGTACCCTGATTGCTTTTGGGACAATAAAATTGTGAACCACCAAAATACAGAACTTAACTTTCTGTATCAGATTAAATAATAATTATGCAATTGCTTCATTTCCAACTGTTATAAAAAAGATTCCACACAAAGGGGAAAAATGAAAACTAATTCTATATACAATTATATAAACATGTTGTGCAATGATGGTGGATAGACCTACCAGACTGTAAGCCAGTATATTAAAAGAATACTGTACTTTTCCCTTTAAAAACTATTTTATTCAGTGACTTTACAAGGTAAAAATTTACAAAATGGGAGAGCTATTCCGATAGTTACATCATTTACAGGCATTCTGTGCTTTGTAAGCCTTGCAATCTGATAGGTCTCTATTAAGAAATGGCAATATGTTGTAATTCATTCCCCAAAAATATACACATGAATAAAATTTTTACAAATGGATGAAGTCAATAAATATATTTTTAAAAAATCACAAAATTTTAGTTAAGTTGGGTGTTTTGATAATTCACAATACAATTTATCTTTTGGACTGCTCCTTAAACTTATCTTCAAAGCATCCCATTTGGTGGTCCTCCAACTGGCCCCAGATCAGCATTGTTCTTCAGGTAATACTTTTCCAGCTTGGCAAGGATATGCTTCCCATACGTGTATTTACGCAAGGTTGTAATATGGGGTCGAATCTGGAAGGAAAAAATTGAGACCATTAAATAGTCCGATCATCAAAATCGCCATTTTGAAGAGTAGTTAGAAGGATAAAGACAAATGTAACCCGACTTTCACTAAATGCTCAAGTTGTCTTTTAGTATCTGTGAACAATGTTAAGACCCCGATGAAGAACCAACTGTGAGTAAAAGTGCTACATCAGTGTGCATACAGATACTGTACAATAGGCATTGTAATGCCTATTAGCTAGAGTTTTCTCCTATTTCTGCTTTGAATGGGAACAGGTTCAGTATGCTCAAGAATGGATATTACATGTAAAATATAGAAGTGAAGAAAAAGTAAAATGGATCAAGGTTTTCTGGATCAAAGAGAGAGCCCAATAGCAATTTGTTACATTCACTGATAGGAAGTTGTAAAGTAGAACACAATCAAACAGAAATGCCACATTTTAGGTATGTGACTATATATCTGACAAAAGAAATAATGTTGGTGCAGACAAAAAAAGTTATGGATTTAAACTCTGAATTCAAGAAAAGAACAGACTTGCAGTAAAGAATGGCAATTATTTTTATCCACAAATGGACCATGCTAGCCCAATGTTAGTTATTCATTCCATTACATGGGGGTACTCATTTATTTATTTTATTATTAAACTGAGATATTTTAGATTAAAGATTTGATAATATACATTTAGGCAGCAGTTAAGCAACAGAGGTGTGTTCACTGGCTCTAATCTGATTCAAACCAATTCAAAAAATAAGTTAATTCTTGATTTTACAATTCAGTGTGTGAAACTGGGTGTTTGATTTTCTGAATTGATTTGGCAGCCAATCTGATTTTTGAATTTGATTCTTGAGATTCAATTAAACTGACATATATGTCTAAAAATCACAGAATCAAAGTTTTGTGCAGCCCTATGAGTATGGACAACGGACTGGATCTACAGGCAGGCTGAGAAACAAATGGCTACATGAAGTCTTAGCCCTTCTTTTCTCCCATAGAACCCAATGTTGCACTCTAAAATGTTCAACATTAGTATGTTTCACCTTTTTAAAAAGGAGATAACAGTTATAAGGTTGTCACTCAAAGACTCAACATTTCAGCCCTTAAAAGGTCTGTCCTCAAGCTCTGAGGCCAAAATATGCCTAACATCCAATGTAAAGCGAACTGGATGTTGTATACAGATTTCTTATTTCTCTTTCCTGTGTATCACTATAAAGGTGGGGGATGATTCAGAGGTCTCAAGCAAAAAAAGAGAATTGATAAAAGACCTTGCACTTTGTGCAAGAAGATATAACTTCTGACTGCAGAAGAGTATGTATGGATTCAAGTCAAGTTTATATTTGGTGAATATAAAATCTAGGGTTTTTTAAAGTAGTTAAATTGTTCTTCCTTGTTGTATTTTTAACTGGACACTATACAGTAACATTTGAAATTTTACAAGGAAAGTTATTGGTAATTAAAGTTTCTGTCAACATAAAAAGATTTCAGAGAGAAATTTGGAAGAATAAAATAAATCCTATTTTTTGTAAAACTAATATAGGCTATTAGTTTATACAAAATGGAGAAATTAGAAATGGCATTATAGGAGATGTTTGGCAGACATAAGGGCATCAGTCTAATTATAAATATTGGAAAATATTTAATTTTATGTGAAGATATTTTAAACTCTTGCAATAAATTCACAGGAAAAAGCCAGCACCTGTGGCAAGACATACTTCCTTCCTTCCAAACTATTTGTATGATAACATGAAAAAAGGGATGAGGAATTGTTCTTTCCTTGACCTGATGATGGGAGCAATTCTTAAGTAGAGCAATGTAAGGATTTCATTCTTACTTTGTGCATTATAATCTTACGCTGAGCTGGTTCCGCCATGTCAATCATCTTCTGAACAACGTAGTTTGCATATTGGTCCTTCATCATGGTGTATAAGGCACTGTGAGGACCATCGTTCTGGCAACATACTTCATCAATAAGCAAAGCTCTTTCAGCACGAGATGCATGAGTCACACATTTTTCAACCACATTGCTGTAAAAGTTATGAGATTGGACAATAGAAATAAACATAGATTTTACCTGAGCCCTCTGTCAACACAACAAAATTATTGCCCTTGTGCTAACTGCAATTCATATGAGCTTCCTTTAACCTTTTCCTTGAGTAACTGCTGGGGTTCCATCTGATATCCAAAGACTATGCTATGAAGTAAATTGAGATTTCCTTTCTGCTTGCACAAAAGTAAACAAATACACCCCCTCTAATTTTTATCTGAAAAATAAGAATCCTGCCTTTGATGAGGAAGACTTGGGATCTATTGGATTACAGAATGGAGATCAAAAGTTCTAGTGGACCATTTTTGTATTTTTAATGGCAGAAGAATTGTCCTCAACAAAATGAATAGATTTCCTCCACATCCCTATGTAGAGAAAAAAACTTCCTGATCAAAATTGATTAATTAATTAATTAATTTCCCACTTTAACTTTTTTTATACATAACTCAAGGCAGTGGAGATATCCAACACACCTCCTCTTTTCTCCACAACCACAATCCTGTGAGGTGAGCTGGGCTGAGAGTGAGTGACTGGCCCAAGGTCATCCAGTCAGCTCTCATGCCTAAAGCGGGATTAGAACTCACAGTCTCCTGATTTCTAGCCTGGTGCCTTAATCTCTACACCAAACTGTCAGCTCTCTCTCTCTCACTCACACACACACACACACACACACACACTATTTGCATTCTTTTTTCCATGTATGTGAAACAATGTTTCACATACACAGAGCAGGTGAGGGAGCCAAGATATTAAAATCAGCTCCATTCTACGCATCATTAACATACAATATATTTGGGAACTCCTATAACAATTTAGCTCTCTGGCCTTTTTTCCCCACAAAGTGTACTCTGAGTAGTCCCTGAACGTTTTGTTCAGATTTTGGGTGGTAGAGGGACTAGAAGAGGGAGGGGAGAATGGGACATTCCTACTATGCAAATAGAATTCCACTTCCACATTATATTTATAAATACATTTATGTATATTACACTGCTATACACAGACTAACTTGGAAAACTCAAAACAATCTGTTATGTATTTTAATTTCTGGTTTCAGTCATGCTACTATCAGCCAATATTCTTACATATTATCTTGCTTCAACACTTAATAAGTGCATTTCGCCTTGTTGCTGACTTTTAACTAAAGTATCTGGCTAAACATTTGGATTTTTTGGCTTCTTTCCATTCCTTTTTTTTTTTGTTATCTTCCTATCTTCCTAACAGGTGTGGAGAATATAAAGGTTTGCACTTTTTTGTATTCCATTTTGCTTAGGGCTGTTCTTAATTTTCTTCTTATTCAAGGATTAACTCAGCTACCCTTTTTAAAAAAAAAATTCAACCAGCCAAGGCCAGTACAATTAGTACAGTAAAATAACAATTTGTTATTTACCATACCTGGCAAATTTATGCTGACTTAATGTCAGAACTTTTCCTCTGATTTCAGTAACAATTTTACTCTTGTCTTCAGGGCGGCCGTGTTCCAGAACATGCTGAATAACGTAGTTTCCATACTGATCCTAAAATTAATTAATAAGAGTCATATCATTAGTTTTTAAAATGTTAAAGTCAAAGAGGTGATTACTCACTGCATAAAAATGCTTCAGCATTAAAAAAAAATGAAAGATATATGAGTAAATGGCGATGTCCAAGACAAATACCAAGCCAAAATAAATAGAAAAAAAAGCACAATATGTCATTGGACTGGGCATATCCATCTAATATGCTAAGTAACAAGATCAACTAAGCATGGGTCACTCATGAGGCACCATTTAGACAATTATACAAATCGCTACACTTCTTATGTCCTCCAAATTCACATATTCCAGTCACCTTTGATGGAAAAAGAAGCAATATGTCATTACATTGCTTCTGAATTATTTTAAAAATTGATTTTTGTATAAGCAGGATGAGATATCTGGGTTCTAAAACTCAAATTGTCTTGGGGCTACATAGGTTTGGGTGGAAAACATTTATTCCTCTTCTACTTCTATAATGTGGGTCCGGTCAAAGTTCCAAGCCATTTGCCACTAGAGTCAACAGTTAAAAAAGATGCAGGCTTTCTACCCATCCCATCCATCTTTCAACCGCTATACTAGTTGGAGTTGTTCTAGATCACTCTTTGTCCCAACAACAGCCACAAACAAGCTCTTTCTCATTCTCACCTAGCAAAAACAACCTGCTCTCCTGACTGGTTCCTCTCATGGAAAGCTTCGGAGATACACCAGACACAGGCTGCCTGGCTCTGCTCATTTTGTCCATAGGCCCAGGTTGGAAAAGGCAGATTGGAACAGTGCGTTCTGGTTGTTGCTTTTTTTTGGGGGGGGGAGGGGGAGGAAGGAACAGTTTCATATGATGGTTTTGTACTTCTGAAGCCCAGGTATAAAACATGGAGAGAGGAATCCAAAGGTAGCATGCCTTTGCCATTCATTTTAGCTCTCCTTTGGCCAAGATGAGATGCTGGAGAAAGGCAATCACCTGGCAAATTACACCTACCATAAATGGGAACCACTTGGAGATTAAGGATGTGCAATTAATCCAGATCCAAAATGGGAAATCTGCTTTGGTGGAATTATAGTGCCTCGTCAGTGCCTCCTTTAAAAAGCTGCTTCTTTTCCTATATTTACACACATAGTCCCCCACAAAATATATATCTAAGAAGGTTCTGATAGTGCTTTCTTCATTGATCTCTCCCTCTCTCCCCCTCCCTCCCTCCCTCCCTCGATTGTTCCCTGCAAGCACTGACAGATTCAGCAAAGCTTCCCCAGCTTGCAAAGCATCTTTTCTGCTTGGAATCCAAATAAATGTACATTCCTAGTGGAGAGGCATTAAGTATTATTATGGAGGAATAAGGCGTGAGTAGGTTGTAACAAAAGCCCATATAAATCAGTAAAAAACTAAGCCTTCACCTGACATTAAAATCAGTGTTAGCATTTGTTTGGTCTTTAAGGAAAGGGTATTCCGAAGCTGGAGTACCATAAGGGAGACTATAATTATTTTTACAGCTATGAACCAGTAAAGAGAGCCCCTTCTCCCTTGCAAATCTTAATGTTTGTTCATGTGCACACTAGGAAAATGCTCCTTCAAGTATTAATTAACATATAGGGTCTTAAATGTAATACAATCAGTAAAAGGTAGCTACCGGTAGTATAATTCATTCAGGATCAGTACAAAATGGTCTGAAAAATATTTTTGTTCTGGCTGTTGCTTTTGAGTGTTCTTAAAGGGCAGGGCCACACAAAGCTTACTGCGGTAGTCTAACTTGGAGGTTATTAGAGGGTAGAGTACTGTGGTCATGCAATCTGGTCCAGGAAATGTTGCATATGGCTTCCTTGGAGCTATTGAGACCCTGTGACTTACAAACCAAGAGATTAAAAACAGGAGGTTTTGCTTTGTGGTCTGCACATTGCCTTTGTTTCATAGTGGTCCCCATAGCTTGATCATGAAATGACAACACAGCTTGTTTTTGTTTGGCTTAGAAACTTAGTTTTAGCTCTGAGCACATTCTAGGCACATACCTACATTCACAATCCTGTCTAATTAAATCATATAATATAATTAGTATAATTAATTTACCCAACATAATCCAATATCCATTTTTTCCAATATTATCTGCCTATAATGATTTTGCAATTGTTTATGTTCATCTTGGCATTTTAGTACACACCAACCTGCACAAGCTGTTCTGTGTGTTGATGCAATTCTTCCAAAATAGGCAAAGTCTGTTCAGCAGTACAATGCTCAAGAATACGCTGAATTACTCTGCAGCCGTAAGGGTGAGTTGAAAGCACAAACACCTTGAAATAACAAGATTTTAATTGTAAGAATATATTATCTCACACCTGTGTGAATTTTTTAGAATGATTTCCATCCTATTTATTTCAGATTACGGGAATATTTTAATTTTACAGCTCCCAGGGAATGTATTTAATAACATCTGAGGCAGTCTATTTCGTTTCAAGAAGAAAATAAGAAAGAGTAACTATTCTGAATATCTGTCTTTATTCTCTAATGCATTTTGGATAGTTATTTTGCATTTCACCTTGATAAAGCAATATACTAAATGGGTAGATATTATTAAATGCACCTACACAAATAGTAATTAGAAATCTACTCAATCCAAGAATGGAACATTCCAGAAAACTCTGAAACATTCCATCCGCCAGTCCTAATAAGTTCTGCCTAGTGCAGTACATATACAGCTAAAGGATCAAATGGTTCATAGCACCTCCTAGAAAAAAATTTCTGTGATAAGTCAAAAGCAATGGGAAGGTTGAAAATTTTGAAATTTGTATTTCATAAATATCCGTAAATTGAATAAACTAAACTAATTTCAGTACATGTACAAGAATTACAATACAGACACCAAGGAAAAATCTCTTATGGAATAAAAGGTTACAATACAAATTCAAAACTGAAGTTGTATGCTCACAGTTATCATTGGCCTAAATATAAATTATGAAAG
The DNA here is from genome assembly GCF_028640845.1 of Ahaetulla prasina. Taxonomy (NCBI): domain Eukaryota; kingdom Metazoa; phylum Chordata; class Lepidosauria; order Squamata; family Colubridae; genus Ahaetulla; species Ahaetulla prasina. Next base: position 160,313,472 of record NC_080539.1, read on the forward strand.
TAATTCCTCATTCACAAAATAATAAATGAAAAATTACCTGTCCTTTGAAAGCATCAATAATAAATTGGAGTGATTGTGGCTGAACACATTCAATACACTTTTGTACCACATGATTTCCGTTTTGATCCTTAACACATTTTAGGACATGACCATCTAGTTCCTTCACCATTTCATTCTACAAAGAAATAACACAAGAGATCAAGTTATGCATGTCCTTAATTGATGTTCTTCTCACAAAATATTTCTATAAATAATTGTCTAGATATATAATAATAGCCAGCTAATATTTGCTGGTATCAAAATGTGAAGTAGGTTTTTCCTGGTTAGCATTCAGATGAGAGTCCCAAAGGTACTTTTTCAGGAGGCAACTGGACTTTCTCATTTTTCTTTGAAGACGTTTCACTTCTCATCCAAGAAGCTTTTTCAGCTCTGAAGAAGAAGAGCTGAAGAAGCTTCTTGTATGAGAAGCGAAACGTCTTCAAAGAAAAACAAGAAAGACCAGTTACCTCCTGAAAAAGCACTTTTGGGACAATCATGACCTGGATGACTGAGATTCAGATTAGGGGCCGCTAGAAAGTCCCAGAGCTGAAGACTAGACTAAGAAGTCAAAACAGTAACTTAGAAAAAAGTAACTATAATCCACTCATTGCTGGATTCAACCTATCAACCAATCAACCTATATGAAGTCACCAGAATTCAATGAGTATTCTTAAACTAAAAATTAGATTAGCACTATAAGTATGTTACAGAACTAATCAAAAGGGATTATATTTTGATTATAAATATAAATACAAAAATATTGATCTAACTTACAATTACCTGCTGGTCAGGTGAAATAGACTCTAAAGCTTTCTGAATGACTCGACACCCATACATCTGTAAAGCTAATGGGAGAACATGTCCACGAATGCGCGTTGCAAGTGCTAACTTCTGGTCAATGCTTCCAAACTACAATGAAAGTGAAAGCACTATTTAAAAAATTTAAACTTTACATGTTCATCTGCAGAAAATTACAAGTTTAAAAACTTTATGAACAGTATCTGCATTGTTAGGCACTTTATCATTTCTTATTACTAGGATCTCCCTTATGTATCTTCCCAAGGATTTGTATTTCATCACTTGAGAATTAACTGCACATGTAATTTGCAATCTCAAAAATAAATCATCCAGTGAAGGAACTCCAAATTCAGTTTTTATCTGTACAAGTTGTTGTAGAACTACAACTTGCAGCAACCCCAGGAAGTATGACCAAAGGACGAAGATGTTAAAGGGTTGTAGCATACTTCAGATTTCTTATGACTCAGGTAAGCAAAATAGCTTTAAAGCAATACAACTTGATTTTTATGAATTTTAAATTATTGGAGAGAAAGGAGATTTCAGTTTGTGTTTCCTGCTTACAGAATATTGGAGGAAGGTTTTTGTAAGTAAGAAACACGACTGAAAACTAGTATGGCCTGAAATTGTTGCCTTAGGTAAGAATAGGGAATCTTAATCTTTTGTATCATCCATGCCATTCAGAATCTGGAGAAATACCTCCCAGGGTTCCATGGATTGGAAATTAAGCTCCCCTGGGTTTGGAGGTACAGTATAAGACGTTTAATTTTTTTCATTAATCTAGGAGTTATTCTAAAAATTGAGACTCAGAATGTAAGTGCTTCAAATAAAGGATGTGCAAAAATTTGGAACAACTACAGAGTGTTTTTGAGTCTAGAACTTTGTTTTGAGTTTGAGACAAAAAACAGTTTTGAACCACATCCTTAACTGTTCTAACATTAATGATTAACTTAAAAAACATTCTAAGCTAAGGAAAACTGTAGACTGCTTTAATCAATAAGCAGCAGGCACAAGTTCCACTGTAGCTGCTATTGACAGGCGCTGGTGAAGGAAGGAAGAAAAAAGGCTGAGAAACAGTCAGTTGAGCACATGTTAAATAGTAAGAGCTATTTGTGATTGTTGACTCATAGAGGCAATCTTGAGTTGGCAATCACAGAAATTAATTGGTGAAGAATGGTTATTTGCACAGGTTATCATTCCCTTCCCACTCTATTCCTTATAGTTAATAATGTTTTTTCTTACTCAACTTTACTTACTAAGCAGTACACGGGACAGTTCAGAATGGGAAAGATAGGGAGCCTTCTTCTAATTTACATCCCATCTACATCTCTAATCCATACTCCAGATCTGCTTGATTATTTAAAGGTAAAGGTAAAGGTTCCCCTTGCACATACGTGCTAGTCGTTGCTGACTCTCATCTCCGTTTTGATTATTTAGAAGGAATTAAATTAGATTGTTGGGAATATAGTATAGAAACTGCATTAATGCATTAAGTCTATATCGAGTAGCATCTCTTGTGCAGCAGGAATCAGGAACAGGGAGATGTCGCTTTACTCCAAGACGATGGTTTTTCCCATGTGGCAAATAAGTTGCAGTGGGCCATAACCTGAATGATGGTTGTAGTCTAGAGGAGTTAAATCATGAGTTCAGGGTCACCAACTAGAAAGGACATTTTTTTCTCGCTTGGCAGAAAGTCCTGATCTTAAAATGGCCAGTTCCAAAGTTACCCTGTAGAAGTTGGCATTATTTGGAAACGTATGAGGTTCAGTGAAATTACAAAGTAGTCCTGTGTAAAAAAACAGGAAGGCTGAAATCAGTATTCTGATTCCTGCTTTCTGTGCACATGCAATAGAAGTCTGCCTACCTTGTTTAAATGGCTGCCTGAGGTGGGGGTACACAACAGGGCTAGACAGAAGTAAGCTTTCTTAACAAACTATAATAAAAATTCATCTTCACGTTTGTCTATCAACTCATCTAAATTAATGCAGATTCTGCTCATATCAATTTCTTTGAACTTCAATTGGAGTCTGAAGAAGGCTGACTAGGAACTAATGTAATCTACTTTCTGAAGTAGCTATGTGATAAGAGTACTCAAATGAAGGAAAATATCATAAACAATAAAGTTCTAAATGTGGCCCATGCAGAGGTCAGGAGACTAGGCTGTTGCCAGGAGGCACAGCAAAAATATCAAGGCACATTTCAACTCTGGCATCAGTAGCAACCAGGGGACCAGATCCAGCAGTTGGTTTCCCTTGGCAAGCATAAGAATGTACCCCATTGTGTGTGAGGAAAGAGGAGGGAATCTTGGCTCCTTATGCAAAAGGGCGTAAAAGTTAACTATAATCTCCCTGGATATGCACTGTAGTTTTTCCATAAGCCAGAAAAAGTGAAATGGCAAAACACTGTTTTAGTCATCATGGCACGCGTCTAGCCAAGTTCATCAATGATTACACATTGGCACACTGTGTTCTCCAAGGCAAGTGACATTCCATATCTCATGCTTAAACACTGCCTTGGTGGAGAAGCTGGTTTCCCTGAAATATAGTCTCCTCCTACTGAACTTCCCAACATGCCATTGGAAGGTAGTTAAGAACTAAGCCTTTCTCCCACCCTCTGACAACTAGCAGTCACACACTACCTTTTTTTCTCCTAACAAATATGGCTAAGCCCCACTGACCAACCGGTGATTGTTAGAGTATGCTGGTTCTGAGACTATATGACGCCGCATCAGATGTGATAACTAACTGCTCAGAAACAATATTTTTGCCTACCTGACCTGTAGGTGTACTTCATATTTGTCAGTTTTGTGCTATGGAGAAGTTAAGAGTTCCTGGATTACAATACTGTTGCCTCTATGTATTTTTTATGTTGTGTTTACTTTTTAGTCAACGAAGTTGTCCATTATCCATATGGATTATAGAGAGAGAGTTACTATCCTGTTCAGCTTTCAAAATGTCAAACACAAAAATTATACATTATGCATGTGTATTAGAAGGCCTCAAGCCAGCAACCAGAAAAATCTATTTAATGTTGCATTGTTTAAGGGTTGTGTTACTGGTTAATCCATTGCGGCTGCTTATTTACTGAGCTCTGTGCTGTAGCTGTTTACGCAAGACAGACAAAAATGTGCATATTTAACTTTTATTTTCATTGCTTGTGAAAGTAACTCTATCCCTAAGGTTTGTTAAGTTTTCCATCCCCGAATAATCTTCTATTTAAATACATTCATATGATTAAAATTTTAAACAATATTCTTAACATATTTACCTCAAAGAATTTCTGTATTACATAGTTTCCAAACACATCTGTCATCAGCTGATACGCTGCTTGCAGAATTTCACTAAACAACATTTGGCGCTCAGCCGGAGTAGCTCTCTCTAATTTCTGTTGTATAAATCTGTAAATGTCAGAAATGTACATGCCAATATAAATAAATATAGCAAGTATTTTAAAGCTTTTCATGTACAATGATGACTATAATCAAGCCAATGAGAAACTGAATTCCATATACACATTTAAAATTCTATTTCAGTTATTTTGTGAATGAAATATGGGAAATAGTAAAATAAAAGCTACTTTTAGATTGTGTTGGAGCGAAGTTAGGCACCGCTTTTATTATTTACAATCACATCAATCCATCTTCAGTGAAGTAAATTAATTTAAGTGGGCCCTGATTCACTTTGAAAACAAAATTTGACCTCATATTGTGCATCCCATCTTGTTATGAATGCCAAATGAATCTCCAAATTTAGGTCTCTGGGTACACCAAGAATGAATAGATGTTTAATCGGAATTATTCATCACATCTTGAATATTAAATATTAATATATGCAACATTCAATATATTCCCCAAAGACATTACTAAAAGAAACATATATTCCCCTATTTATTCAGGAGAGCTATATATGCTTACCTAGACCCATGCTGATCCCGTGAAAATTCAACTATATGCCCAACAAGGTCTCTTAGTTGAAGGTTAGGAAAGCGATTATTTCTGAAATCCTCCAATAACCTACTCCGCCCAGAAGGCATAATGTCAGATCTACTGTAACGTAGCCGTGAGGGAGGAAACAATTGGCTGCTTGAGCTGAAAAGACTGGAGGTATTTGCAGCACTGCGATACTTGGCTTCTGCTCCAGGAGCTGCTGAAATATAGCGACCACTACCATTGGTCAATCCCCCTACAATGAAGCAGTTTGGTTAGTACAACAGTTTAAGTATGCACTACTTTAACTATACTCCAATTATGCTTTTACCTACTTTATTATTTAGATTAAAATAACTCAAGCATCCCTCCTAAATATTACTTCCTAAACAACCCATTAAAATTATTCTTTTTACCAATATGCTCAAGGCAGTTAACATATAATATACATAAAAGAGCAAAGGTAGTTAAAATATTAAAACTCACCAAAATAAAGCATTTCAATAAATAAATAGTAATAGGTACAACTGTGGAGTCTTTGGTGATATCTGAATTTGGATACTTGCTTGCAGAGATTTCATTACCCAGCTAGGTAACATCATCAGTGCAAGTAAGTGGGGAGAGGATTGGTTTCTACTTATAAATAGTAGCGTGTTCTGCCAGTCTGGGTGGGAGGATAGTTCCTTTATCATCCCATACTCATTCACACTGATATTATCTAGTTGGGCAACAAAATGTCGGTAAGCAAACAGCCAAGCTCAAAGATTACCAAAGACTTCACAGTTCAATCCTGAGCTACATATATTTAATCATGCCCTCAAATAATTGTTATTGATAAAATCTGAAATACTGGAGAAGATGTTTTCATCTGTGTGCAATAGCCAGCATTCAAAACATACTAATTCAGTGCAAATTTAAAATCTATGATGAACACCTTCCAACTGAACCACCATGGCAGCAATCATGTGCATCAACAGATCAGATGCGGAACTACAGAAAGTTTCTTATCAATCTGGAATATGGGGAATGAGCACATTTTGATGTAACTATTAAAAAGAACATTTTGTGTGGGAGAAGAATCAATTACATATTATTAAATATATATAAATCTAAGTAATGTGGATTGGTTGTCTAATTGTCTAACTATAAGTTCATGGGGATGGCTCACAAGAAACCCTTAGTATTTGAGGGGGAAGAAATCAGTTGCTCAATACATTTTCTGCTTGTTTAATTGCTCTAATTCACTTTTTTTAAAATAGCCATTCCAAGAGAAACATGTATGTAATATAAAATTAGTAGAAGTTGACTTCTTTACATCCTGCTTAAAAAAAGTCCCTTAAAAAAGTTACTTTGAGGAGTGAAAGGCTTTCCTGAATAGCATGGGAAATGGCACAGCTATTGAAAACTTCTGAAATTTCAATACAGGCAAGCTCCCAAGAAAAATTTTTTGGAGAAAGGTGTAGGCAGCTCAGGAAAAGAGAGGAGGAGTTAATTTTATCTAACTGAATGCAGTGCCAAAACATCATGCTATTGAAGAGTTTAGAGAACACTCCTATAGTAATGCAGTTGAAACAACTCAAGTGTTTTGTAAAATTTGGAATATTGGTTTGTGATGGACTAGCAATTTCATACATGAAATGTATTATATTTATTGTCTTATAAAAACTATTCTGCTACAGGAAACAAATTCAAAACTAAAGATTTAATGTATTTAACAAAGGTTACATTGACATTTAATAACTTACAACCTAAATCTCTAGTTTTAAAGACTGGGATATGACTAGTCTCCTGGATGAATAGAAGACCCTTCTACTTGCATCAAGAGAGTTGCTCAAAGTTGTTCCTTCTTTTTCCTCTATACCATATCTCACACAGTTGCAGAGGGAACTCCAAATCCACGAAGATGTCTTTAGAAGGATCTATTCTCTCAGAAAATTCTATGTACCTGTTTTTTCTGAATCTGCCCAACTTAAACCATTCAAACTACTCAAACTTGCCCATTTATATTTCACAAAAATGTTCTGGTTTTTTTTTTAGAAACATGACAATAGTGTCTATCTGATAAATTTAAAAAACTTGCCGTTGCATTAGTTATTTGAAAATAACCATATAGCAATAGCTTTGTATCTAAAACTAGATCTCAAAGATTGTTTGTGCTCCTTTTCTTAAAGTACTGGCAAATGAAACTAATTGTTTCTTGTTCTGGAGATAACCCTGGATAGAGATGAAATATATTATGTGCATAAGGTTATTAATACAAGCATAGGAATATTACTAGTTGAAACCTTGTCAAGTGTATTACATTCACAACGTAAAGCCCAAAGGTGACAGCAAAGTTCATTTAGTATATAGAATAAAGCATTATTTACCATTTCCAATATTTGAGATAACTATCTAAATTCTCCATCTGCAGTAATAGATTTTTATGGGAATGAAATTCTTATGGATTTAATGATGTAAACAGCGCACACAATCAAGGCAAAATAAACAAATCAGGACTACCTTGCACACAATTTGCTTTGTTTTTAAGCAAAAGGTCATGAACTAGATATTTGTAATTTTTTATAAAATGTATGCAATTATAAAATCTTATACAAGCATTAAGCAAGGTTACTAAAAACATGTGCCATATGACTGGATATGCATTTAGCACATGATAATTAATGTTATTAAAAAATAGCTTACTAAACTTATTCGGAAAATTGTCCCTGGAAACAATTTTTTTCTATTAATATTTGGCAGTTTTTATTAAGTATGGAACAGATACAAGTTTACTTTCATTTTATTTTTTACAAAATATCCAGACTTGTCTTTCTATAAAATAAGCTATGAATAAATCCGTTTTATCATCATCTTCATGATTACATAATTACACAAATAAACAGATAAGTTTATGAGAAGAATTAAAACTCAGTAATACATGGAAAGACCATAATAATGGGAGGGATAACATTAGCAGAGGTGGCAACAGCTTATTGGTCCAGGTGGAAATGGAGCAAGGAAAGGCAAAGAAGCAGAGTGTGAGCAAAAATGCTGCAATAACAATTAATTTAAACAGGTAGAACAAAGATTAATACACCAAGAAAAGAAATGAATTTTATTCTGAGATACTTTAAATCAGATTAAAGCATTAGGAGCCATGGTGGCGCAGTAGGTAAAATGCAGTATTGCAGGCTAACTCTGCCCACAGCCTGGAGTTCAATCCTGACCAGCTCAAGATTGACTCAACCTTCCATCCTTTTGAGGTTGGTAAAATGAGGACCTCATTTACCTCAAATGAGGTAAAATTATTGGGGGCAATATGTTGACTCTGTAAATCTTAGCACTGCTTAGGCAGTACTATGAAGTACTTTATAAGTCTAAGTGCTATTGCTATTAGCTTATTCTCTCTAGCACAATGAAATGATAGATATACACAATTAAAGACCTCTTTCTGTGGAAAGAGCAAACATGGCAGGAAATGTCTCTCTACTTGTTTGCATGGCAATAATTTAAAAAAATTAACAGGTAATGAATGATCTTTGTCTTTAACCCATTCGGAACTTGAGAGTTTATCTTGTTATGACAACAATGCTATGAGCCTTGGAACATAAGATTCTGTCCCCTCAAACATCAAAGGAGACTTCCAATGCCCACACGGAAAATCCATCATTGAAACTCCTCTCTGTTACTAAAGAATCTCTGAGGCTGACCCGAAGTCTTTGGCTCAAGATATATTAGTTTTTAGGGGTGTACAAAGCATTCAGAAGCACAAGCAAGGCATCTCTTTTTTAAAGTGTTAAAGAAGCAACATTTTTGGCTATGATGCATGCAGCTGCTTTAATAGTTTCCCTTCCTATTGTAAATGTCCATGCAAAGATGTATTCCGCAGGACTGCAAGCTTTGCAGAAAAGTATCAGATCTAGCGGCGGGGTGGGTGGGTGGGTGTTATTCTATTAGAAGAGCATCCCGAGCAGAATTCTGCTAAGGAGTATGCTTTTGCTGGCGAAAGAGAAAAGATGATGGGTCTATCTTGCGATTTAGACATTATTTAATAAAAAAAATTGTTTTCAATAAAAACTTACTTACTTAAAAAACTTTTAAGGATTTGAATTGCTTTCCACAAACTATAAATAAAAATGTGTATTAATTTTAAATATGCTATGTATTTTAATACTTATGGGAAATGTTTTAAAATGTTTAAATCAAACATTAAAATATTTTTTGGTTTACAATGTATCACCTAGTAAATTATAATATGGCACATTTGCAAAGTTATTAACAGATACACACATACAGTTCTTGTGAGAAGTCTTACAAATATTTTCCAGAATGTGTGCTTTATCTAAACTGTCTCAAGAAGGTAAATTTTAGAACTACATGAACATAGAATAACATCAGTTGATGGCTAGCTAAATTTGAAATATGTATTTCTTATTTTAAAAGTCAGCTATTTTTCAAAGTTTACACAGAATCAAGCTTTTGCACTTAAATGATGTTCCGTAGGTGTTTTTTATAACTTTGATCAAACACAAACTCCTACAGCAGATATAGTGAGTAAACAGTTCTATTGCCATTTTAACTGATTTAAAACTGTTTGCTATAAATTAATTTGAAAGTTTATGCCTACATATGGCTGAGAACACAAAGATAAAGCTGTTACAGGAACACCAAAATCCAGTGGATGTTCCAAGTCCAGCACTGAAGAAAGAAAGGCTGAAATGTTTGTGCATTCATCTTTTGCTCTTCTCTATGACCAGTCAGAAGCAGAATACGTTATACAGTATAGTACAAATTACGTCCAATAAGTAATAGATAATTCACAAAAAATATATTCTAGCATTTGTTGAAGAATGCGTATCATTTATATATTAGACAAGTGAAATTGATTATATACTTTTGAAGCTTGAAGTACCACACATTAATTTTGATGAAATATTGTTTATCTTGAAGTAATAAATGATCTTAGGATCACTTAGTATATATACTTCACATAATGTTCGATTCTGAATAAAATCCAGAGAGTCATGTGCATAAATGACATAGGAAGGATGAATATTAAAACTATTTTCTTCTTGCTCTGGAAGTCCATATTTTTAGGAACAGCCTTCCAGAAGGCACAAGGTTGAAGTTGCAGTGAGAAATGATACATTATTTGATATGAGAATGGTATTGCAGAAAAATTAGGGATAGGTAAAAAAGTAAAATATAGCAGTGTCAAATGTTTTATAGACCAAATCTAAGTAGCAGTGTACAAAGGATTTTGTTTCTCAAGTAGAGATTTTGTTGTGATCAACAATAGCCAATCTACCTTAGGATTCCAAGAGAACTTGGGAGACTTGCAAAGATACTTTCAAGAACACTTTTCATTATAACTGGAATAAGTCTCTATGCATGACCATTTATAAGTAGAATTTCATCGTCTATCTATTCCATTTTATTACTGGAACATTATTTAGTCCATTTTTTCCTCATTGTAGACATGCACTTGAACTTTAGAGTATCTATTTGGACAATGTGTCATAATTGAGCAAATTTGGTTAAGAAAGTTATATGATATGTGAATTTTGAAGCATTTTTAGTATTCAAGTTTGAGATCTCATTTATGGTGAGAGATCTTTTGCTAGTAAAATGCCTATATAATAAAGCATATAAAGTGACTTATTCACAATTTACATTAAATACATAATTAATAGGGAATTATATGACTAAATACTGCAAAGCATGCCACAGAATAATGTAATTTTAACATACATTAGTCAACAGTATCAATCTAGATACAAACCATGCCTATATACATCCTTACTGGTTCAAGCATGAAATTACTACAGGTGTATGGAAAGGACACATTACAGATTGAATGCCACTATTTCCCTAAAGCCTTTCATTTTTAGTTTTCTTTGTTTTGAAAGTGAATTTGTAAAATTTACTGTGAATTCATTACTCTGTTGATTTAAAGCAGTTTTCTTTACTGCATATTTTGCTGAGCTTTATTTTTTTAAAACTGAGATGCAAAACTTGTATCATTACCATGTACTAAACATTAGCCTAAAGCTGACTCCATTAAAAAGGATGCATGATTTACACAGTTATACGGAAAAAATATATCTTTGCCTGTCATACAACACCACCACGACAACCCACTCTTATTTTTACTAAGTATCAGGATTTCATTTTTATGTGGAAAATCTGTAGGGTGGCATGGGCCAACACTTTGCTCCCAAAGCTGATCACTCTCAATGACCAATCAATTAGCAACATATTGGGACTAGGCCCCCTATACAGTGTTTTACCAAAAAGGCAGATTGACATCTTTACCCAACATAAAATATTGATATACATATAAAAATACATATACACACAAACATATACAAACAAAAAAGGGCTTTGTTTTTTTTACCTAAATGCAAACTGGATGAGGATCCATGTGATGAAAGTGATGGCGGTGGCGTAAGTGAATGTCCTGGAGTTTGGCTTGGCAGAGGCATGCCTATTGGGCTTGGAGAGGAGGAAAATCCCAGACTATTGTAAAATGGCTGCCCTATGGGTGCTAGGCTGCTACTAGATCTTTTGTACAAGTCAGAACTAGTAGATAGAGACTCTCTCCTTGTGGCACTACTACTTGCAGAACTGCCAACTGAAGAAGAAATAAAAAGACCCTATTACATACAGTGTCAACCAAAGAAAACCTAGCCCCAACCTACAGCTGGGCAATACAAGATATGATCATATTCGTTATAACAATCAAGTTATGCTAGAGACAATTACTGTGATAACCACACATGATTTAATAAATCACAAATGAGTACAAGCATTCCTCAGATATGGAAAAAGTTTAAGCAATCTCCAAGTCTTGATTCACTCAAGACTTAGTCACATTGTCATAGTATTTGGCATTCTGGAGTCAGGCTTTGGGACCAATAGTTAGGCATGTCTTAATCTGTTAATACAAACCAATGAAGTTGAATCTTAAGTGCAAATAATTTCTGCAAATGTCTTCAATTTTTCTTTTCAATTTAGATACTAGTCTGAGAGGGGGAACTACTCAAGTCATATTCTAGGCATGCAACAGAGGTTTTTGTATAGAGCTAGCCTAAATAATAAATTTCTTCATCGTTTTACAGCTGTTACTAAAATTACCCTTAGATTCTGCACTCTTCAGAAATAAGATATGGTGGCCACAATATATTCTTGGTTAACAACAAATAAAGGAATTCAATAAAAAAAAGTCTAAGATACTTTGAAGGCAAGTCTTTAAATGATTTGGATCACAGACAGAGAATATAGGGATGGGTGAACAAATATAAATAACAAAATCGGATGTGTTCATAAAAGTATGGTTTAGAAGTTTAAATTAATATTTGTTATACTTGTATATTGATCTTACAGAATGTTTTATCTGAGCAATTTAACTAATATAAATCTTGAAATACCACATTATGAACATTGAGCTATTTAGCCATATATTTTTTTAATTTACATTTATATCCCGCCCTTCTCTGAAGACTCAGGGCAGCTTACAGTGTGTAAGGCAATAGTCTCATTCTATTTGTATATTTACAAAGTTAACTTATTGCCCCCCCAACAATCTGGGTCCTCATTTTACCTACCTTATAAAGGATGGAAGGCTGAGTCAACCTTGGGCCTGGTGGGATTCGAGCCTGCAGTAATTGCAGACTGCTGTGTTTTAATAACAGGCTATCTTACAGCCTGAGCCACCACGGCCCTTTAACAATTTAACAATATTAACAATTTTGTATCCCTATTTAGCAAATATATATTTTATTTAGAATTTCTTTATTTCCGTCTAATGCAGAAAAAAGAAACTACAGTGATTCCTAAAGATTAAGATGATTAAGATAAGTGAGCCAATTAATTTACTGAGCATTAAAATATGGGGTGGGGTGGGGTGAATTGTTCTTTCAAAATTAAAATGAAATATGGATCAATATTTTAAAATCCTGATTCAGCTGTCAAGCTCACTAGATGACTCTGACAAATCACTTAATCTTGTCTCCTTGATATAACGTTAAAAATACTATTTCATAAATTTACACTTTAAGACTAGTTGAGAATAATTGTATTCAAAATGCAATGAAGGGAAAAATGAGTGATTGGTACAAAAAGACTATGTCTTATACAGTTTTTTTTTAAAAAAAAACTAATTATGGATTTGAATAAACTTATTTATATTAAAGCCAGGATTTGTTTGAGTGGAATACTCATATAGAGCATTAATTAATTATTCATAAAAATGTAGAAAAACTGCAAATAAGACTGAAACCCTACAATTTTTAAAAAATTTTTTTATTCTCCTTAAGTAAAAAAAAAATCACAGGAACCTTATCCTTGATTTTGCCATTAATAACTTTCAATTAAAAGCATGTAATGAATGACTATGCATTTATTAGATCCTTTCTTTTTATAGTGTTTTTTTCTACTTATTAATTTCAGTGGACATCAACCAAAATACAAATTCTACAAGACAAAAAAGTGATGAGGAATTGCTTATAACAATCAATATGAAGAGCTTTAATAAGTCCTCTAAATATATAAAAAATTGTTTCACATGGGACATTTTCCAAGATCAAGGTGTGCAAGCCCACTTTTATACAGTGCACAAAATTGTGTGTGCTTCTTCATGCCTTAGCCTATGCAAAATAAACAATTCATACATTATCTGCATCAGTATATGTTGACATGTTCTCCGATGAGAAAACAATTTGCACAATCTAAGAACTTTATGAATTCTAAAAGAGGGGCCATGTACCATCACACTGTGAATAAAGTAGTAAAGATTATACAATAGAAACTATAGAAAATGACAAGATTTAGCATCTTTGAACTGAAACAATTAAAACAAAGTTTACCTACTGCAAGATGTTTGAAAGACAAATGCTACATGAATTTCCAAGACAACTGCAAAAGAACATCTCTTGCCTCCATTTAGAAGCAAAATGTCTTTAAGCAGGAAATGGAAGGTATTTACTTCTACTCTCGCATACTGTAAAATGCCTGGCTTAAACAGTGAAGAATGCTCAACATAGTCCTCCAGGTGTTCTTGAGAGCATCCTTCCAACACTGAGAAAGGAAACTATTGTTCACTTCCAGCAACAGTCCTTCTGATAATTGACCAAGCTGGAGAGAGGGGGAAGCAAAGTGAAAGGATATTTCTTGCCCACCTCTGTGACAAAATTAACGCTTTTAATACTTATGCAATGATCTTGAATATAAAATCACGGGAGCACAAAAATGGGCTATTTAAAAAGCTCTAAAAATGCAAGTTACCTTTCATAGTCACTAATGCAAGTTGTTCCTCATATGCAAGATCTGCCTGGTCCAACTGACTTTCTTTCAGATCAAGAGATAGAAATTCAAGGCATCCAAATAATGCAAAGAAAAATTATTTGCATCACATCAACCCATACAACCTCTTCCCGTTTTTTTTTTCTTCTTTAAAAGTTAACGACTTACCGGTTGAGCCAAATCCACCAAGTGCAGACCCAATGGCAGCTCCCAAGGAGCTGCTACTTCCAAAGCCAAGAGATGTGTTTCCTGGTTGACCAGGACCATGTGAAAAGAGTGAACTGCTCTGAGAATTATTGGTTAAAGTATTGTTGCCATAAAATGAATTAGATTGTAGACTGTTGTTTGTCTGCTGTTGCTGCTGTTGAGGCTGAGGACCAAGGGGTCGAAAAAGCCCATTTGTGGTTCCTGTGATATTGTTTGCTGTTCCTCCAGCTGAAGCTGCAGCAGCTGAAAAACACCACAGTTTTCAATAATCAGTAGGAATGTAGAACATTTCAAGATTTAGAAATAGGGCACTTATAATTTTCCATAATGGCAAATTTTCAATACAAAGAGCTACAATGAATAAGAAAAAGTATTAGGGGTACATCAGTATTCTGAGAACAATGTCTTAAATAAATAGGGCTTTTTCAGTCAAATGGCTTTGAGTGTCCCTAAAGTTTTGCATCCTGTGATGGACAAATGCAAAGATCTGTGCTGGGCTCTGCCAAATATTGCTAATAGTGTTGAGATTATCCAATTCTAAATTTTTAAAATGCAAATGCAATGGCCTTTTGGTTTGTTTGTGAGCTTTAATATATGTATCTATATGCACTTAATGAAGTGAAAGTTCATGCTGTATGCTAAATATAAATACTACATTGTTTTGTTTCTTGAGGGAAACCGGCGGGTTACCAAATGCTTGAAATAGAGGCCTCAAGTCAATAGCCAGAAAATAATATTTTTGCTGCTACTGCTATTTAATTAGTACTGTGTGTGTGCTCAGCATCTATAACTGCTTTTGATTTTATTAAAAAAATAATTCCCTTTGCCATTTTTTCTGTAAGATAGATGATAGGTAGCAGTCAATATGGACTATCGTTTTATTTATGTTTGTGGCTCTAGAAAGAAAATCAAAGGAATGCAGAAAAAGCTTCTTACTCCATTATTTTCTATTGTGGAACATTGTAAGCATTCCATATTTTGTTCGTTTTGAACAGTCAGCTTAGAATACAACATGTTTGTATTAAGGCTGTTTTAATCAGGGCTCAAAATAAAAATACTTAATATCCCCTACAAAGTTATTGTGATAGCAGCAATATACTATAACGTATATAAGAAAAATTACAAATATTCAATTCAACTTTCAGTGTTATACTAATAATATGGTCGACAGCCATCTTCCTGCATAAGCATTAAGAAATATTAAGACATAGCCATGTAGTTGGAGTTAAAATTATAATTAGCAAGTCAATATAGACTATAAAATATGTTTAAATGAGAATGACAGGAGAGCCAGGAGGCTGACTTTTCTATCCCCTCTGTTAGATACGTGTTAGATAAACTGAAAGCAATGGGTCAAGAATTTCCGTGGGCAGATCAAATATAGGTGATAAATAAAGACATCACAAAGACATCACAATTCTTGACTTTATTAACTCCAAAAAAATTGGGGGGGGGGATAGAAGAATATGGTTCTTTGAAAAGTAAAGTTTACTCTAAATCTTATGAATTTCACACCCAAATATGGCAAAAGCAGGACATGCACAATCCACATAAATAAGCTTCAACCCCTGAACTGCATCTCAATGAACAAAAATTGTAGCACTTTTAATGCATCTTAAATTTATACTTTACTATCAATTTGGTATGTACCTTTACATCTGCACAATGCCCAATTATTTAATGCCAAAAAAGGGGGAAATTTTAGCAACTGAACCACTTCTCTATGTCCCAACAACAGCAGTTTGCACTAACAATAGACTCAGAAAAGATATTTTTCAGTGTAAAGAACTTCCGTCCATCTCAAAGCATCAAGTCAAATGACTAGGATCTGGGTGCTTCCCAATCTATTTCCGCTTGCCAAGTTCCCTGCAATCATGTGATTGCTATTTGCAACCTTCTCTGCTGACTTTCTCAGAAAGTCAATGGAGAAACTGATAAGGAAGGTTGAAGGATGATTCTGGGGACGATGGTGGTGGTTTCCTCGTCCCTGAGAGCGGACATCTTTCAGCAGGCAGCTCTTGCTCTTGCATTGCAGAATTTAGCTCTGTGCTGCTTGGACTTGAAATCTAACTAGGTAGGCAGCTTTTTCTCTCTGTTTTGCAGCTTCTGAGCTCAGAAACACTTATGTGTAGCCTGCACCGGACCTCCCAGGCTCCCAATCCTCCTTATCTGGGACTCTGTCCACTTAATAACCTGTAAAATTGCTTAATAGCCACATTGCCATTGCCCATTGACAATGGGATTGCCTGAATTGCTGTCATTGAGTGTAACATCTCACTTAATAATCGCTTCAATCAGTGACCAAGATTCTGGTCCCAATTGTGATTGCAAGTTGAGGACTACCTGCATTCTTAATGGATGGAAACATATATTTTAACTATAGCACACTGGGACTATTGCTTATTACTCTGTTCACTGTTGTTTCATCCAGACATTTTTTTTACACTATGCCACAAATAAAAAGAATGGGGAGTACTTCTGAATTAACCTAAGAAACAGTCACTGAAATCTTTTATGCCCTTGGGACAAATGACAGAATAAATGTCAAGAGAAATATCCTAGATGAGAATGTTCCTGCATCTATGTGTGTGTGGCAACAAATAAGTATTCTGAATAGTATCTGGAAGATTGCAAAGCAGGAAAAGAACTGTTAGACCATTTAAAAAATAAAACTGCAAAAAAGCTACTTACCTGCTTGTGCAGCTGCAGAACTGATGATAACAGGTGCTGAAGCCACCAACCTGACAGGTGCTCCAAGTCCAGTTCTGGCCCCTGGACCTACCACCAAGGCACCCGTCTGATCATAATAAGCAGTGGGAGCTAGCACTTGATAGCCTAATCAATACAAAACACACAATCTAATAAATTTTAGAGTGAAAAATTTCTTTTTGCAACTAATTATCTATTTTAACTTTGAGCAAAGTAGTGGATGTCATCTGTTTTGTAGAACTGAAAACTCTTATTCTTTTTGTGCTTAAATATTACTGAGTACAGTACACTATATATGTTTTTGTTCCAGGCTAAATAGATTAATACCAGAATGAACAAATAATGCCATGCACTTGCCCTTCCCTCCTGCCTTCATCTAGACACTCAAGTGCTATGACATCACTCTCCTGATCTTTCCAAGCTAGGAGAAAAATGCAAGATGGATCCAGATTGTTTTTCCTAGCCAGGAAAAATGATGTTACGGAAGTGTTGATTAACCTTTTAAAGGAAGCCTGAAGATAGTACTGTTTCAAAGCAGAATATGTAAAAGATGTGCAGTAAAACAATAACAGATGAACTACAAAAGAATTAGAAATGCTGGTCATCGTAGCAACATATTTACTGGGCCAGCTGAAGTCTTTTTGAGTTTCAAATATTTCATCAAACAAGTTGGTCAAGGAAAGGCGAGAAAAGGGGAGGTTTAGCTCTATCAGATTATAATAGAAAAGCATATATTTTAAGCTCAACATCACACTATGGAGTTTTCAGTGTTTGCTAAGATTGGCTGTTTGCTTGCTGATGTTTCATTATCCAATTAGGTAACATCATCAGTATGAGAGTGGGGTTTGCTCCCTGTTTATGTATGGCTTGCCCTGCCAATTTTGGTATCTGTGGGAGTGTTTCATAGCCTAATCAAGGAACTATCAAGGAGAAAACCTCACCCCCATCAAAACTGGCATGGCAAGCTTTTGTATATAGAGAACAAAACTCACTGTTGCACTGGTATTGTTGGATAATGAAACATCAGCAAAGTAAGTAACCAAGCTTGGAGAACACCAAGATCTTCTTATATCGAATTATATTATTGGAGTATAAGGCATATACTCCAGGCATATAAAGCAGTATAAGGTTGTGATAGCACTCTCCTAAAGCTTATTGCAAAGAAGCATCAAGCACATGCTTTTAGTTTCCACTTTATGAAACGTACTTTATATATTATAGCTATTAAAGTCAAAATTATTTCTGATCAGTGCAAGATGCAGATATTATTGTGTGTGTGTAGGATGGGGAATAACCTAGGCAACTCTTTTCTTATGGCCAAATATTGTTTTATATTATACTCAAACAGATTCTAGCCACCCAACAAAGCAAACCACATTAGTAAGAATAAAGCAGTATTGTAAAAACGGTTCCTGACAAATCCACAATAGAAGATCAAGTTGTTTCTTCTAATGAGTACTAGGTAGCAAGATATGCCAAGTAAAGGGACTTTCTTGTTGAAAATGGGCAAGCTTATAACTGTCTTTAGGTTGAGCCCAAATAGTTTAAGCTTTAAAAGTTAAAATCCTAACTTTAAATTGGATTGGAAAATGCATTGGAACAAATGCAGCTGGAGCAATATCGGTATCACATAAATGATCAGGTTTCAACCATTATTTGTGCAGCCTTTTTCTGAAACAGGTGAAATGTCTGAATTATCACTGAAGGCAGTCTCATGCAGAGCATATTAAAATTGTCCATTTCAGAAGTCACCAAAATATGCACAATCAGCCCTTTTCAGGCAGGACTACACCCGGGGTACTATTCCCACTGTGTAAAAAAGCAATTCCCATAAGTTTCCCCAATGTAGTGTCAAGTTATACAGCACTACACTGATCATTTAGTTCTTCATTCAGGGAAAATAAAAGCAATTTACAGCCACAGTAATTCCTTTATCCAGATTGGACATTTTATTTGAACACAGCACCTCAAAAGTTTCTAGAGTCCCCAAAGTCAAAAGATAAAAATGAAAGATATGTGTCTAATCCATTTTATTGGCTTGCCATTCCAAAATCATGAATGTTTATTTCAGCAGATTAATGTACATAATAAAGAACATAAGGATAATGTTGATTCCTTAGGGCCGTGATGGCAAACCTATGGCACACGTGCCTGAAGTAGCATGCGGAGCCATGTTACTTGGCACGTGCATCGTCCGTTCTTCTTCTGGGTATCTGGCGCACATGTGCACGCAGCGATCAGTTGGCTTTTGTACATGTGGCAGTGCCGGAAACAGGAAGAGCTTGTCTTCCATTTACTGGCATGAGCATGCGCGCCGGCCAGCTGATTGGCATGTGCGCATGTGCAGCAGTAACCAGAAGACTTGCTGGCTGGCGCATATGCACATGCCGGAAACTGCAAGTTCATTTTTTGGCGTGTGCATGCCCCCTGGGCAGCTTCTCTTCCTGGTTGTGGCCCAGACGAGCACACAAAGTGCTCTCTTTTCACCACTTGATGCCGAAAAGGTTCACCATCACTGCCTTAGGGCATTTCTTAGGCTATGAATATGGTAGAGGAGTCACATGCTGGCAATACATTCTAAGATAATGTTTCCAAGGACTTTGGGAATTCTGTGCTCCTCCTGTATAGTGAAATACCATAATAAAGAACGTTAATTTACAAATCCAATTTTTTCCAAACTGTCAAAATTTCCAGGTTATCCCACCTAGTTATGTTCTGATAATTTACCAAAGTAATGATAACTTGTGATTTTCTGAATACTGTTTTGCTACAGGTCCTAACTCCTCCAGCTGGCATGGCCAATATAGTTACTAATATAGTAACTATAATATAATATAGCATAGTAATTATAGTTAGTAATTTCTGCATGATTATAGATATGTAATTGTGGTGTACCAGGAAGTCTGAAGTTATTTCTGTCTCCAAACCAATAGTAAATCTGAATTAGAATATATCTAAGTAGTCAACATATCAGAAAGTTCTGCACCTAGGACAGAGGTCTTCTAAGTTTTGATACTATTGCTTTGTTTGGCCTCACCTAAAGCCCATTCCCACCCAAAAGGGATCTACAAAATTATGTTGGCAAAGTGATCACTTCACGCTGTTATCACCATTACTAGAGTAAGATCTAAGGCAGACTTACAAATTTCCTGGCACGCATGCTTCAGTGAGAACCCTTGATACTTTTATTGCTCCGAGCCTTCCAAAATATTATGTAATACTAGTATGAATATTCCTTAATTCCAAATAAAGAGCAGGAAATGTTAGCAAGGCTATATTTTCTAGAAAATTCCCAAGGAATTACAAATCTATATGATCCATCATTCCTCTGGTCTCATGAGGTAAAATGCTACAACTAAGTTATAGTGACAATTCTCTCTTAATTCTAGCAAAATGCTCTCATGATATTGTACCTATCCCTATTAACAAGAATGCTAACATCTATCAAAGAAGCTAAAGCAAATAGAAACTTCAGCAACATGATCCAGCATCCCATCCTTGAAGAGCAGTGGTTAATCATGTTCCGCGTGACAACGTTCTACAGACATAAGCCTAGAAAGAACCGTTATCTGATGTCTGGCATCCATCTTTCTTTAGCATGAAATAAGCAAATATATAAAATAGGCAAAAAGGTAACAAAACAGATAATGCAGAGTTAAGTCTTCACTACTCAGGTACTGAATTCAATCTGAAAAATTGAATTACTGTGTTTCGTATTATAGATACATATACAAAGCTAAACTGTGCTGTTCTGTTCTACTACCTTCGCTAATATTTTCACGTGCTAGCAAATGATCAGGTTTTCACTGCTTTCTGCTCACTGCTCCTCTGTAAAGAATGTAGAATAATCTGTTAGAGGATATTAAAAGTAAAATAACAATTTACTTAAAACTGAATGTGCATTATAAGCAGTACTAGATATGTAAGAAATAAGTACGTTAGCATCATAAGGTGTTCTAATTAGTATGGTGACACTGGTCCTAACATTATGCATATCTGTCCATTCCTGAAGTCTGATCTGGAGGTAAAGAAGAAAATTAGCTAGCCCCCTCCCCCCCCCCCCAAAATAAGCAAGAATTCTAAGGAACAATGTTAAGTTTTTCTTATTTGGTTCTCCTACTAGCTGAAACAGCTGTAGTAATTAGGATCTTACTAACACAAAATTGATTTGCATCAGACTTGTTACTGTAGAAATTTCCACTGGCAGAATGAAAGCTAAACTATGCCAAGTAAAAAGAGTACTTGACAAGAGGGTAGCAGAGCAGAATAGCTACTCATTTAAAAAGGTGTATATGAATACACTTCTCTTTGACTGCCATTCATGGCTGTGATATAATTTCACAACATAATTGTTAACTATATGGAATACACAGGTAGTCCTTGACTTAAGATCACAACTGAGCCCCACATTTCCATTCTTAAGCAAGACAATTGTTAAGTTCTGCTCCATTTTACAACCTTTCTGCCACAATAGTTAAGTGACACACGGCAGCTGTTAAGTTTGTAACACAGTTGTTAAGTGAAAATCTGGCTTCCCCACTGTTTTTGTTTGTCAGGTTACAAACGCTGATCAACATGACCCTGGAATACTGTAGCCATGATAAAAACATGCTATTGGTCAAGCATCTGAAATCTGATCACGTGATCTTAGGGATGCTGCAATGGTCGTAACTTTTTTCTTTTTTCAATGCCACCAAAACTTTGAAGTGTCACTAAATCAATGGCTATAAGTTGAGGACTATCTGTACTCCATATTGACTTTGAGTTCTAAAAAGAAGGGATTGCATAATATTCTACAAGTATGAGCATGCTAGTGCTGTAGCACCGATCATTTTTTTATTTCTATTCTGTTTACTGAAAGATTCTCAAGTCAGGTAAAATACACTTGAAATATCCAAAGTTGAGATCTACAGTGTTTTCCTGGAGTCTTTTCATAACACTGAATTTAATCTTTCCTTGATTTACCTAAGCCACTTCAATTACTGCTGGACAAACTTAATCAATGTTAAATTGGTTAACATCATTATTGACTTAATCATTATAACACTTCTTTGGTCTTGTATTTTAGCAATTATGCTGATTCTTTTTTGTTTAATTTTTTTTAAAAAAAACACGAATTTACCTTTTTAAATTTCCAAAAATATCTAACTGCAATTTATTGGACAAAATCTCTGGATCTTTATTTTACTAGAATAATTTTAAAAGAGGAGAGTGTGAGGTGGAAATGTATACATGGATAGATACCCATTATCATAACGTAGAACTATATGTGTTTACTTAGCAAAAAATGCTATTATGTCCCCTTAGAGTCTTTAATGCTTAAAATTATAAACAGTCTGGCTTTGTCAACTAAAATTGAAGTCAATGTGAGTGAAACTACATGGCACTGATACATAATGAAGCTATATGCAGCATGATTTATATTGTAATACAATATGAGAATACTTGTATCTCTGAATGCTAAGGGTTCCTATGCCTTCTATTTGTTAGTTTAACAGTTAAATGCAGTTAATAAAACATTCTAAATAACTTTAAGAAAGCAATGTTATGCAATGCCCAAGATCAAATTTCTCACTAGCAAATTTATGCCATAACAGCAGTATATGTAAATACCAACTGAACTTTGTCTAATATAATATGTAAATCTCAACTGTAAATGTTTGTGGGGCAAAAGTCGTTCTTTTTTTTTTTTGCATGTAAGGACTCTGTAACAAATTAGATTACTATATTTGAGAAAAGGGGACCCAGTGCTTGCAAGAAAATGCAAGGAAGATGGGGTGGGGAGAGGGATGATGGACGGACATACAGAATATTCACACAACAAACTTAATTAGATCAAAGAAGAGGCACTAGTGTGTGATGAGAATATGATAATCCAGTTAATAGCAGAGATAGGACCAATTAAAAATTCAAACAATCTCCACCAAGCGGTACTACAAAAATGATTCTCATCAAGCATTTTATTTGTATTCTTGTTATGTTTTATCTACTGCAAAAGAGTGCATGGATAACCCATATCCATAACACATAACCATAACCCATAACCCATGGTCAAAGCACCCTGGATTTTTTATTTGCTCCAAGAGGGTGAAGAGAAGAGAGAAGGAACTGACAGGCTCTCCGACTCCTTTGCAGCAAATGAAAGAAATCTGAAATGGTTGACTGAATGATCAACTGAATCTGCAATCCTGGTGGAACAGGAGTGATTCAACTGGCCAAGGGAACACCTGACTTGGTCAGCAATACTGCACAAAAAGTACTACAAAGTTTCACCTTCTATTTGAATATCATCCAATGATCCATTTGGTAGGAAGATGAAATATTCCAAATGAAAAGTGCAAAATATCCAAATGAGTGCAAAAAGCTACCTTTTTGCACTCATAGGCAAAGCCACTATAGCTGTGGATTATCAGCAAGTTTAAACTGCTTTACAAAATCTTACTATTATGCAATAAAGAAACTCCATAATAGCCAGTTGTAGCTTTGTGGTTTGCATAAAAGCAGAGAAACACAGCTGCATTATCAGCAGTGCAAAGCTTAAATGCTATGCATGCAAGTTCAGTTTCTAATTTAGAAATACATATATTACAAATCTAATTTAATGTTAACCAAAGGAAAGCTCTCAATGCATATTTTAAAATCAACATATAATATATATAAATATAATTAATATGGATTAAGGCAGAACACTTTTTAAAAAAAAAAACCATTTCTGAAATGTTGATGAACCTAGTTCTAAATTATGTATTATATATTATAACAAATAGTAAATACATTTTAAGGTAAACACATTAAAATGGTGCTGGATACAACGCACATAGGAACTATCTTTCATTTATGGTTCATTTTCTATTTCAGATGATTCCTGACATGGATATTTTGGAAAGTTCCCAATGCTGCAGCAAAAAACAAACTACAGAAATAAATCAAGGACCATTTTCACATGAACACTATTATCATTCCCTAGTTTTCCAACCCTATTAAGTGGGAAATTAGAAATAGGGAATTTTAATTTGGGGGAGATAGTATAGATACAACACCCTAGGTTACAGGGCTGGAACCAGGCTACTACATTAAATATCATTCCCAAATCTTTGCTTTTCTCCCAATGCATTCTTCTATGCTGATCCTGACAGCTATAAACATGGCCAAAATCACATTTCAAAGTTTTATTCAGGCTAAATAACAGTTATAAAGAAATTACAGCTAAATAGATTATTGTGATAATATCAAGATTTCAGGATGTTTAGGCTGAGTTTGTTTTTAGTTTTCTTGACTCATCGTTATATACCTGGCATGCCAGTGGCAAGTCCCTGACCAAAAGCCAAAGCTGGATTTGCCGCCGCAGCTGCTGCAAGTGATTCTGCCTGCTGCCCTTGCTGACTCTGGTTGGGAGTAAGAGGGCGCTGATTACCTCCAGTACGAAGAACCTACAAAAGACCAATGGCTTTCATTGTATTTTTTTATGTGTATAAACAAAAGAAATGTGTACTAGGAGCAAATTATTTTGACAGAAAATATATAGCATAAGAGGTGCAGGTTCAAGACAAGACGTTTTGTAGAATCCAATACTGCTAAATATAATTCAAGAAATGGCAAGGAATTAAATTCCACACATTGCAGTAGGTAAGAATGGCAAACAGGTCAGAATTCCATCTTTATAGCTATCACCAGCCTTTATATTATGTTTAACATTCTTAAAATTGCAGTTATCAGAAAATTGGGATTACTAGGTTTAGTGAAATATTTACTCTTTTGGATCATTGCAGATGTAATGCTTGCTGGCTCAAAATCATATAGAAAGAATTGTTAACAGATAATAATGATCTCTTTCTTAGCACATCTTGTTTAGTGCAATTTACCTGTACTTTTAACCATGGTCAACGGTTTGCCAATCACGGTCAGTACAGATCAGACTGAACTCTTGAGGACTGAATTAGTATTTTTACTCTACAAACATTTCAAGTTATAGATAATAAGCATCTTTCACCTGTTATTCAGATGAAACTGAACATATAATATGGTAAATCACAAAAAGGGCATTAGGGGTAAAAAATTAATAAACTAATCTGACACGTGACCTTAACAATTCTTGAAAAAGAAACATTTTCATATACATTTATTCATGATTTAATGTTCTGTCTTCTTCATCAAAGTTATTTTTTTTAAAAAATTACTAGAGAATTTTTTCAATTGACAGGTGTTTTAAGAAATGTTTAGTACTTTTATCTAAAGTTATATATTCAATTATTATTATTAATTATCCTGATGAGAAATAAAGAAATCTCTCAGTTCTGATGTGTAATAGGAAACAGGATGAAACAAGAAGTGTCGTTCATAAAGTACTGTCCCAAGGCCTAGTGCAGCCAAAGTCTAATGCAGCCATTTTGCTTCAAAATCAGTATCACATACAAATTTCCTGTGTTTTTCCAATTAACCATGAAATAAGTGTATAGCTTAATAGTAGTGATCATTAACAAAAATTTAAAAACTAGTTTTAAAGCCACATTCTAACTATCCTTCAATTAACTTATTACCAAACTGATATAACAATAAATCAAAGTTAGCTGTGAAAAAAAGGAGTAAAAGGAGAAATGAATCTTATTATGATTAAGAGCCAGGAAATATTACATCTGTATGAGCCTAAGATTCACCACCTAATAACAGGCACAAATTTAATTTACAAGAGAACATTAACATGAATTAAAACAATTAAAAATAGGCCATTTAATTTAATTTAATGCAGTAAATTATGTTGTTCAAACACATTTGTATAATACAATTCCCTCTGAAATACTGCTGAGACATCAGCAATATGTGATCAATACCTTGGATAATTATTCTGATATAAATTCAATTTTTAATGCCAAGAGGCATTTTCTGATTCCAGCTTTAAAGAAGCAAAAGCCACTTCTATTTATTTAAGACAGGAATCTACTTTTTTCCAACTCCTTCACCCTCCGCAAATCCTGCACTCTTCCTTGCCATGCAATAAAAATTGGTGGCCATCATATCAGTTAAACCACGGGTGTCAAACTTGCAGTGTCACGTTGCTATCATGTGATGTATTTTGACGTTTTCCCCCTTTGCGGAGCTGGGGTGGCCATGGCTTGCGCACAACGCATCTGGCCTGTGGGCCGCCAGTTCGACACCCCTGAGCTAGATGAGCAGCCCTTCTAAAAACATGATCTCTACTTGTGGAATCAGCTTGGTGTGTTTGGTATGGTAGTTGGCAGGGAACTATGGAAATGAGAAATAGTATGATCCAGAAATATTTTGTAGGGCATGCTAATGGGATCAGATGTCTTTGTGATCCTTTCAGATATAAATTACAGTAGGGACCAGGTGAGAGAAATCAATAGCTTTCCAACTTATTTCCAAGGTAAAACTTAGAGCAAGTCATCCTTCAGGTAGGTTGATTTCTGCCAGAAATCTTTGTTGCTGTGGGGTGTTCTACACACACACACAAAGCCAACATGATACCTATGTGAATTCATCTAGTGAACAGGAAAAAAAAGCTTAAGTAGCTCTGGTTCAAAAATCAAGTTTAGTTAACATCCTGGTTTATAGAAACTAAAAATTGCAGACCAACCTGAAAATGAAATACACTTGAATCAGAGATTTTGGATTGCTACATCTAAGAAATGTATCAATACAGGAGTATTTCCCCAACACACACACACACCCCACACACAGAATATATAGCTTGCTAGATGGCAAAATATACAAGTGAAAAAATATTTTGGCATGTCTATCTGTCTGGTTTACCTGCTGTTGTCCTTGTTGTGCCTGTGATGCAGCCTGCTGATTGGCAGTGCTGTTTGCTGCCGCGGCGGCTTGCTGTTGAAACAAATTGGCTGGATATACGCCCCAAGGAACTCCATAATACTGAGGAGGAACAACTGCTGGCCCTGACAAAGAAAAGATTTTTATCAAAGTATTTATATTTTTACTTTCGAATGCTTTGGGAACAAAAGTAACTTGGTCATCCTAATATTATTATAAATAAGCAAACATCACTACATATGTGATATCAAAATTCCCCCAAGAAAAACCTTAAGCCCCCTGTCAACCAAAAAATGGCTATCTTTTGTCCCTAACAGTTGAAACCAATATGTGGGAGGTTAGTATACAGTCAATAAAAGAGTACATCTGAAACACAAGCCAGTCAAATTGAATCTTTTACAATTTGATTTTAGTGAGGCAATTATGTTTTTTCTTTCTGCCATTAAAATGAATGTTTCATGTGTAATCTGATACATAACATAAAAAGAACAGTTCAAGTGAAACTTTCCTATAATTTTATAAAGTTCTTGCTCATTTTCCACCCATGCATCATCTGAAGCATATTAGGTAGCAACACTTTCTAAGCAATCTTTTAAAAACTTTAATGTAGAAAACACACAGTGGAAAATAAAAAATCCATTTAATATTAATAATTATTTTTGTTTTATACTGCAATGTTTCCTAAAGGAGACAAAGTAGCATACAAAAAAGTAACATTATTAAAAAATTAATTCAAGACAATAAAAATGCTACAAATTAAAACAGTTTTCAAAAGCAACCAGGGTAGTCTAAACAGTTATCTAACAAATACTTGATTGAATAGGCATATTTTTAGTTGTTTAAAACAGAATAACCCTGGGGGAAAGCCATATACTTAGAAGAAATTTATTAATTGGAGTTTCATTATAGAAAGCTGTACTTTTGTCCACTGTACTGTGAGCTGAAGTTACCAGTGGGATTATGAATAAAATCCTCCCATATTTGGATCCTAAGCTGTTTTATAACAGTAACGATTCTCAAACTATGATTCGCCAAAAATTCCTTAATTTACCTCTCCTTTTTAAAAATATCATTTTACTGTATTATTATAAAATACAAGTAGTAGCTATAGCACATGTAGTCTTCAACTTAGGACCGGTCATTTACTGACTGTTTGGAGTTACAAAGGCTTTGGAAGGGGTACAATATGGCCTGTAAAGTCCTTCTGGCAGTTGTAAAATGTTGTGCTACCTCCCCACAGTCACAACCATATTTCAAGCAGTTGGCAACTGGCTCACATTTTCAACTGGTTTCAACATCCCATGGTCGTGTGACCCTGATGTGTGATCCAAAAAAATTGGGAGAATAGATTCACACCTAAGACGCGATTTGCTTAATGACCACCATAAAAACAATTATCAAAACAAGTCTGCTCGTGTGGGAGCCTCAATTTACAGCTATCACAATTTACAACCAAAATTCTGGTCCCAATTGTGGAGATAATTAACTCTCTAAATGTTTAAATAACTTAATTTTTAAAATAAGCATGCCCATGTAACCCTTCTTCTTTGAGAGCTGTACTGATTTTGCTTGCCTCCAGGTAGGATTCAAGTTGCTACAAACTTTCCTACAGCAGTGCTACCCTCTAGGACAGGAGTGTCACTTGATTTCATTGAGGGCCACATCAAGATTGTGTTTGACCTTGGAGGGTCGGTGTGTGTGTGTGTGTGGGTAGGTATTGCCATGGTGGGCATTTGCCAGCAGACTCTCTGCGCCGACAACGGCCACCCTGGGAGTCCGCTTCCCGCGCTATGATTCCAGCTCCATTCAACTGCCCTGGCTCCCGGAAGACTCGGCAGCAGACGACTGGCCCGACCAGCCTCTTCTCCGCTTCCTGTAGCTTCCAGCCGGGGTTTGGAAGCTGCAGAGGAAGCCATCATCAGTGCTGGGATGGTGGCGGCATGGACTCCCCATGCAGGGCTGCAGCTCCCTTGACCCTTCACAGCCCCTCTGCCCCGGCTCCCCTGTCTTGGGCAGAAGACTCTCAGCCCTGGCTCCCGGAAGACTCGGCAGGAGGCGGTTGGCCCAACTGGCCTCTTCTCTGCTACCAGCCGGGTGCTCACTGGCTTCACCAACATTGACTTGGTGAGGCCAGGAAGGCGCGTGAGTGGGGGGGGGGAGACAGGCAGCTTGGTGCCTCTGCTTGCTCATATTCCACACACACCCCATGGGAGGGGATGGGCTTGATGGCAGCGTGCGGAGGGAGCCTCTCTCTCTGCTGGACCCTTGGCTGTGAGTGCGCAGGCTGCCCGGTGGGCACCAGGTGGCAAGAGGTGCCAGGTTGGCTGCTCTCTTGTGAGTGGGCTCCTGAAGAGCTGGGCGCAGGGACGTGAGGATATGGGCACAGCCACAGGCGAACAGCTGACGAGCAGCAGCGCAACACAGCAGCAGCCATGAGCACCCCCAAAATAATAAGACCCCTCCAATAATAAGGCCAAGCCCTTATTTTGGGGTTCAAAAGAAAATGACCCTATCTTATTTACACGGTATTGTATTTTTATTATTCAACTAATAATAAAAATACAATAGCATAAATAACATGATAATACAAGATCTAACAATAGAGGTAAATTTCCAGGATAGAACTAGAAATGGCCATCAATTATAGATTGTTGATTGTTGATTAAATGGACCTATAGTATGTAAAATCTGGCATCAAACTGTAGTATTAACATACTACAATTGCTTGTTTTCTATCCAGATCAGGCACTTACTTGAGGCCACATAATTGCAATCCTATCCAATTCAGTCCTCCTGCAGCACAGGCTGCACAGAGGCCCCGCACAACCCGTTTTTGGCCTCCCCGGCCTCCAGCAGCACTCTGCTGGCCAAAAACATTTTGGTCAGGAGAGGCACCGCGGGCCGGTTCTTTAATATTTCCAGTCCAGCCCCGCAGGTCAGGTTTAAGCACCCCATGAGCTAGATCGGCCCGTGGGCCTTGAATTTGACACCCCTGCTCTAGGAGAAATGAAGGTAGACTACAAGTTTTGTTCAACAATATTACCTAATCGACTGAAGAAATGTGTATCAGATATCACACATATTGGCTAAACTGATTTTATCCCAAAGAGAAATACAAAGAACAACAATAGGGTTACATATAACAAAACCTAAAAACAAGAAAAGGAAGAAAGATGCACTGATTTGGGAGTATGCAGAAAAAGCTTTTGACAATTTTCAGTGGCAATTCCTGCTGGTGGTATTGAATAAAATAAATCCTGGAGAAAATGTTCAAGGAGGTTAACAGTATACACTAACAGAAAAAAATGACAATTATGGCTAATGGAAAGCTCTTTTCAGATTTCCAAATAAATAAAGGAAGAAAACTAGGATGTCCACTTTATTATTTAACATTGCTTTAGAAATAATGGCAGAAAAAGCCTGAGAAACAAATAACAGGTCTCAAAATTTGTGGAACGACATTATCCAGATATGGTATTATTACATACCACAATAGTTAAATGAAAGCAATCATTAAAATAGTTAATGAAAACCATCATTTTGGAGTATATTCTGCATTCAAAACCAAAAATAATTACAAGATTTTTAACACAAGGAGAAACCAATCTTCTGCAGGAAGCTCATTTTGTCAGATGGCTCATTTAATGAAAAACTTTGCTTTAATATCAAACTAACTACATGTGGTCCTCATTTAGTGACAACTGGGATTGACAACTTGATTGTTAAGTGAAATGACTGCTCAGTGAAACAACTATGCTTATGATTGTCAGCTTTTCTTCGCTTTACAAACCTGGGAAGCATTGTAAATGTAAGGACTCATCATAAAGTTACTTTTTCACGACCTTCATAACTGGGAAAGATCTCTAAATGAGGACCATTTGTATGTTAAATTATGGCAAGAGATTAAAAGAGACCATGAAAGTTAGAATATTTCCTTAAAGCAGTTAGGAAGAGTTACAATGATTAAAATAAATGTACTACTAAGATAAATTATCTATTCCTAATGGGGTCAATCAGAATTTCAAAGAGAACTCTACAAGAATGGTAAGAAACTGTCAGTAAGTTTATGTAGGGGAAAAATCCAGTATCAAGCAAACAAAAAAAAATCCCACATGATTCCCCAGATCTTTGCTCTTCCAAAGTCTAAACAGCATCATAAAGCAAGCTGCCTATAGTGGATAACAGAATAGATAAAATCCTTTGATTGTAGAACAGCAATTTTGGAAGGAACCAGTTTAGCCAATAATTTTGAACATAATTATGGTGTGGACCTACTAAAAAAAGGTAAAGGAGTCCCTGTGAATTTTATTCTGCTAGTCGTTGCCAACTACAAAGGATGATAAAAATTTAAAAGGACACATTATTAGACAAAGTGGGACAACAGCATGAAATTCAATGAAGGGAATAATAAGCTCCTCTCTAGTGGTTTTCTGAAATGCTTTTCATGTTGGAGACAACTGTAGCAAGAAAAATATAATTACATATGCAAATATGATTTACTCATACTCTAAAAAGAGAGCAAGAATACTTGGTGAAGGCTGGTTGATGTACTTACAAATTACTGGAAAGTAAAATCAAATGTCAAGAAGGAACGAAGGACATTAAGAAAAAAGACAGAATTTTGAAACACTCATACAAAAACAGCACCATCTGTTAGGGAGTTTATATAAATTTTTCTTAGATATTTTACACCAAGAGAGAGAAAACAAAGCCGTATGATAAAACGATGCAACATTTTAAAGAGACAGTTACACCACCACAATGGGAAGAATTACCGACTAAATCTATAAAATTCACACTAAATTAAAATTTAAATGAAAATTGGTACAAGATATTCTACAGTTGGTATACAACTCTAGCTATAATAGAGATAGACAAGTCATACAGTAATAAGTATTGGAAATTTCACAAAACCATGTAGTGGATATGTAAAAACCCCAAAAAGTATTAGAAAGCTGTATATAGCACAACACAGATAATTTTAGAATTTTATGTGGAAATGAAATTGTTTTATATTAGTTACAATATCAGCAAAAATCAACAAGGAACATTAGAATTTAATGAAATATATGTTTATAGCAGTGAGAATGAATTGTGTTTAACACTGGAAGAAAGATACAATTCTATCTGATTGGGAACTTAGACGTGGAGTATTCAGCAATGGCAAAACTAACAGTATATATATAGACATATGCAAAGAACTGTAACCAAATTTAAGCAAGAATGGTTCCCAAACATACATCACGGCACAAGGTAAATATAATCACTTACCATCAGGCATCTAGGGGGCTTAAATGTCTACAATACTGTAAATCAGCAAATATACCAAAAAGGGAAAGTTAGAAACCCAATAGTTCTTTTTCCTCCCACTCCCTCCCAATTTATTTATTTGGTATTTTAATAATTCTTGCTAAATCTGTATTCCCCGCCCCCTCTTATTTACATTATATACAGACTTTAATGCGATCTATAGGAATCTCTTTTTTAATGTTATTTCAGTTCTGGAGAAAAAGGTCAAATAATTTCATGCTTGCAGTATCAATGTCTTAAATTGTAATGAATACTGATAAGAGTATTTATCTTCTTTTTTTACTTCTAATGTTCTTAATTTATCTAAGCAATGTCAATATATTTTAATTAAATGCTGTACAAGCATCATTGCCTTGAAATAATGTAACGGATCTAGATTTCCAGAATATAATAAAAAAGAAAAAAATAACTTCACATTAAAAAAATAGAGAGGATGGACAACATGAATCATTATCTTAACCACCTAAAAATGTGAACTCCTTAAGAGATCCAAATATAGGAAGGAGGATTTGTTCTATACTTTCCAAACATTTATTTAATACCATACAATGGACACAAAAGTAAAAAAAAAGTATATTCCATTTGTTTAACCTTTCCTTTCAATCCAACAGCTGCTTTTCTTTAGCAGTGCTAATAGATTTATGGTCGATGTGCTAAGTTCTGATTGCCCACCTTCTTCTACTTATTTCTAGACAAGTGAAGAGATTCTAAACTATAGAATGACCGAACTTTTCTCTCTTATTTAATATTATGTAACATAAGATTTTTCTATGGGTACAGTATGAATGCACTCTATAATCTTGTCTCTCTGACTGTATGCTATTTCTGCAACCTAACTACTTCCTTATTTAGAATTAAGGAAGGAATTATAAATTACTGACACTGACACTAATTTTCCCTCTGTTAATTAGGCGGGCAGCTGGCTTTTCTCCAAGTGGCAAATCTTTGATTTTCCACCCTCCTCGAGAAGGACAGAGCAGACCACACCACCTAATGTATCTTCCCAATCATTCAGTACTCTTTTCTGAATTGTGCCCAAAACTCTTCAGCTATCTTTTCCAGATCTCTCAATAAATTAATAAACACTGCCCAATCCAACTGAGCTATATATCAACCCGTATTATACCATATTAGTACCACTTTAATACCATAAATCTTCAACAACCAGAGCTGTCTAGGTTCGTTTTAGTTGTCAGCCACTTTGTACCTTTCTTTCAAATTTTATCCCAATTCTAGTCAATATTTTAGAGTTCTTTTGATAATATAAGAATCCATCACTAATAATATAAGATAATATAATAATATTATATTATATATATATAATATATATATTATATATTATATATTATAATAATATAAGATAATATAAGAATCCATCACTAATCCAATAGCCCTTCTCCTCGAATAAGAAAGCTTCTTTATAGAAACTTTGCCAGGTTCTCCTTATCAGCAAAATTGTTACAAAGCATTTGTTTGGGTTACTGTGTAGATAGTAAAAACCGCCAGGAGTCTAAGGCTGAAATCAGACTATCATAAACCAAATAATGAGGCTGTAAAGACCTAGTCTATTACATTGGGCTATAGTAACCCAAATAAGATTGCAAACTAAATATTTATTAAAAATAAAATTAGATGAGACCAAATAATTTGCATCAACTGACAACAATAGTAGAACAAGAAACAGCAGCACTTATGAACAATTGGAGGGTAGGTGCTAGTAGAATCTGTCTTTTTCAGCCTTAAATAATATCTGTCTCCTTTTAGATCTAGAGGAACTCTATGATAGCCTGGTTTGTGGTTGTGATCATAGGTTTGTGGTTGTGATCATGGAATTGGTATTTAGAAAACTTATTCTATGTCTGCAAATCATATAGATGAATAAAACTGAGGATAAATCATATTCAGTTTTGTGATTTGAATCAGCCTTCCAGTCAGCAGCTTCCTAAATAACAAACTCCCCTAGAAAGCCAGAAATCATTTAAGCCCAATAAAAAGTAATTTATACATATTAAGGTAGCAAGTCAGATAATGCTGTTTTTTTGCTTATGGATTTTAATCTAAGAATGACTTAATCTCTGTTCTCAAATGTCAGTTTTGATCAATTTTATCTGATGGTGTCAATTTATAATTAAAATATTGGAAATAGTGATATGTTCCTCTTTTCTGCCCTGTCCCAATTTTGTGACATCATTCAAAAGAAAGACAATAAATTCCTAGCATTTGGTTTATCTTTTCTGCTGCCGAGTGTTGAATGAAGAGGAACATGGGACTTGGCAGACTAAGAAAAATAGGAGTAGAAAAGTCAAATTAAAATCTTGGTTTGAATTCATTCCAGAGACACGGATACAACAGAAAATGAACAGGATTGAATGCTATGCTGTCTATAGTAAATTTGATATTTGAAAATCTAGAGGAACAATCTGACTAACCTGGATGATTTGTCCTTTTTTTAAAGCAAAGGTTTTAAAAATATGCAATACTAGAGTTGTTTAAAAACAGGATTGCCTTACCTGCTAAGGTAGCTGCAGCAGCCAAGCCTGCTGCTGTATATGGGTCAGCACCTGGGGGAGCAGCACTGATAATATAGGGATTTGGCACAAAAGCAGCTGGAGCCAAGCCTGCCGAAAATACACCTGTTACAGTAACAAAAGGTTCAATTTCACCAAAAACAGACACCGCACATAATGTTGTACCACACAAGTTTTTAAATGTGATTTCAGAGAATATTGATAGGAAATTGAAAAGGCTTTAAATGTAACTGACAATTTCATTTTGTCTGCCGATATTAAAAATTCAGTATGTAAAATATATAAGTAATACGCCAAAGAGCATTTTGTAAGCTTATTTCACAATAGAATGTACATTCCTATAAAATATTTTTATTTTGCTATTATTATGACTCTACTTTGCACTTTCACAATCTTCAGTGTCAAGCACTGCAGTCCCAAGGCTGATATACAATGTAGTGCAGGTAGAAAGCAGTTCACAGTGCCTGCCCTGCATCCGCTAAAGATCAAGTGGAAGAATCTGGCACTTCTCATTAAGGTTCCCAAGTTTAGATAATTCCTTCCCTCCAACTGCAGCAGCTAAAGACACAGCCGACTATGATTGGTTAAGATCTACCAATCCTATGGATAGTCTTTTGAGGAGGAAACAAGAGCGCTTTTGCAGCTGGGGAAAAAAAAATGATTGTACATATTTCTGCTTATTACCACTGGCAAAAAAACTCAAAATGTGTATATATTTATAAATATGTATATATTTAAAAAAATCACAGTTCCCTATACCAGCTGAAATCCAGAAACTTTTTATTACAAATTTTAAAATGTCTCACCTATATGTGGTTGCTGAGCTGCTGCCAGTGCATACTGTTGCTGTTGTGCTGCTGTTAACTGCTGAACAGTAAGAGGATTAGTCCTCTGAAATATCTAAGACGAAAATGACAACAAGCAAAAGGGATTTGATTTTTGGAGAATAATATTACAATATTAACAAACACATTTCTAGTCCTAATTAATTCATAAGACTGGCCCAAAGTTATTCCATGGAGTGTTACAAACAGGACTGTTCAACACTGTGAATTTCAAATTTAAATAGAAATAATTCTTCAAGAATATTATGGAAGAATTCCACATTATAATAAACTACTATCGGAAATGTCACTTCTGCTTCTTCTTTCTCTTTAGTATACTGTACAATCTAGCTGGTGGTAGAAGTTAAATTATCTTGAATAACATACAACTCAGCAGTGGTGGGATTCAAATAATTTAAAAACCGGTTCTCTGCCCTAATGACTGGCTGGGTGGGTATGGCCATGGTGGGCATGGTCAGGGGGTGTGACAGGCAGCACTCAGCCTCCTGCACCCCCCTGGGAGCAAAAACAGGCTGCGGGGGGAGGGCGTGCTGCCCCCCCGTGCCCCGTTTTGGGCCTGCACTTACCTGGGAGCCAAAATGGGGCACCTGGGGACTTCTGAAAGGGGCGGGGCAGGGCCAGCCAGCAATTTAACAACCGGTTCGGCTGAAGTGGTGCAAACCGGTTGAATCCCACCAATGCAACTCAAACACCATGCATAATATTGAGCAATGAATTATGATTCATAAATGACAATGGCATGAATGACAATTCAAAGCTAAGGCATTATGACCGAGATTATATGAATCCAGACAGTGTCTTCTCTTGATATGGAAAGACATGGGGTAAACAAGTTTTTTTTACTACAATGACAACAGCAACAGTAAAAAGAGATGTAAGAACTTTAGAAAGCTCCCATTTTTAGTTGAAACCAGTGAGTTATATAAAGCTGTAATTCCAATCAGTAATATGGCTTTAAAAAACAACAACTAACCTGTTGTTGTGAATTGTAATCAAAGAGTCCCACAGTAGCTCCTGAAGAATCCATTTGTACCTGATTTCCAGGATAATCAAACTGCAGAGAATCAAGACCCACTTGTTCCATAGCATCCAAATTCTGAGATTCGGAGTTTGAAAATTCTTCCACCAGTGGCTTGTGAGTTGAAGGATTAGAAAGTGAAGACAAGCCTTCAGCAGTGTTAGGGTTTGGACCCAAACGCTCAGTTACTTCAGTTGGGGATGCTTGTCGGCTTCCAGGAGTACGACTGCTTAGAAAAAAAATGAAAAACAAAAATGAGCTTTTTAAAAAAAAAAACTGGCTAAAAAGATGTTGAAAAACTTTATATAAGTAAAGATGTCACAATAATTTTTTGCTCCTTGATTTATAAGAAAATGGCATACAATTGTTCTATAGGATAGTTAATGATGAAATTGTTTGAAAATTAAATCCATCTATAATTTTACATTTAATTGGTACCGTAATTCAAATAATAATAACAAAATATTATTTGTTATTTTATATTATGTTAATAATTACTTTCAGGAGCAATGGAATGTTAACAGCGAACGGGAAAATTAGCATGTTTGAATGATTAATGCACAAAAATGTATACATTAAAATATACATTCTCAACTTTTTGCTAAAAATATGATAATCTTATAAAAATGCATTTCCCTTTTTTCTCAATTTCCTAAAATTTTTGTTTTACTTTTATCTATGATAAATATAGCTACAGTTAATGTTTGTGATCAAAGTTTATAGATATTGCTTTCTAGGGTAAACAGTTGGTAAAATTAACCTGCGTTTGCTGCTGCTATTGTTGTTTTTCTTGAACAAGCCAAGTCATGAAACAGCATGTATGTGCTCAGTACTTCCTGGTAAAGTAACATAAATGCTTAATAAATATGCTGTAGTAGAAAGCTCAGACTTTAAAAAGAGTAGATCTACAATTTGAGGGTGGTGGTGGTAGGAGAGCATGCTTGGAGGGATATGGGAAACTCAGGCTTCAAAGCTAAGTTCATGTCTTCAAAACCAACTTAATTGTGAATCTTAAAAGGACAACATTCAGGAAATCATATTCTGAGTCATTTATAGAGCAGGCCTATAGGAGTTATAACTATGTTTCTTTTACACTGAAAAAGATACATAACTGAATACTATTTCTACTAAAACATTTCAGGCAAAATCATATTTTGAAGATAAAATGAAGAAATTAGTTTGTATTTTTTAAAAAACACTTGGATTTTGGCATAACAGAGATCAAATAATATACAGCAGCCAGAAACAATGTACATTCTGTATTGTGAGACATTTAAGAGCTATCAGAGCACAGTCAGTCAATTTGGGAAGTATTCTCTCTGGTCATTTATAGGACGAAGAAGCAACCATGCTCCTCTTACAAGAGAAAGAGCTTTTATGATTAAAATATGAACATAAAGTAAGCTAGAACCATGGATTCCAACCTCCATTTACTGAAAGAATCCAAATGAAAGTATACCACAAATTTGGCTTTCTAGGTCCTACCTACTGTTTTTCCAGAAATTTCTAAAAACGTGGTAATTTTTAAAAACCTTAGAGATCCCAAGACAATGAAGAGACTGTAAGATGGTTGCACTGTAAGTGAGATTTTGTGCATTCTCCTGTGTTTATATTTTGTTTGGGTTATTTAAGATTTATTTTTATTTGATTTGTTGTACAATGCCCAGAGTCATGATAGTGAGATGGGTTGCTATATAAATTTAATAAGCAAACAAACAAATATCCAATGAAAAATATCCAATGAAGAGTAGTCTTCTAGTAGATAATAGTCTACTATCTCCCTGGGAAATAGGTATCACGTCAAACTGCATTTATAGACAGATATTTTTTTCCTCACATTCAGACACAACCTGCCTTCCTGTAACAATCTATTAACTGTTTCTTGTACCCGGGACAGGGAAGAACAATCTTGAATTCCTTCTATGTGATTTGTTTTGGGGTATAGGTAATCCTTCTTAATAATGATAATTACGACTGGAATTTCTATCACTAAGTGATAGAGTCATAAAGCACATTATGTAAGCCCATCATTTAGTGATGGCAATCCTGGCAGTATGTTCGTGTCATAACTGAAACGAACATCTTTAACTCAGGACCTCTTCCTGACTTCCTGCCAGCTTTTAAGCAACGTTAATGGGGATGCTGACAGAAAATCGTAAGAACCAGGCGGCTCATAAGCAAGTCAGTGCAAGGCTGCTGGTGCAAGCATGGCCATGTGGAAGGTGGGAGGGCACGCAGGAAAGTGGCTTGAATGGGAATGATTTACAGGAATGGCTTACAACCTTCCTTGCCAGCTTCCCCAGTGACTTTGTTTGTGGGAAGCCAGCAGGGAAGGAAATGGCAATCATGTGATATGGGACACTGCAACCTCCTAAGTGCAAGCCAGTTGCCAAACCATGGATCGCAATCACATGATCACGGTGGTGCTAGGACAGCTAGAACTTTGAGAAACAGTCATAAGTACCACTTGTTCAGCATTGTTAATAAGAGTCTTTGAATGATGGTCATTAACCAAGGATTTTTGAAGAGTTTCTTCAAAAAGGATTATTTGAAGTGTTACTGTCATGTCATCCTTAGTCTTTTCTCAAACACAGTTAATTTTTTCAATCTCTCCTCACACAATCTAGCTTCTAGTCCCTTGATTAGCTTCATTCTTCTTACTAGAACTTGTTCAAATTTTTCTAACTCCTTATAACTTCCAGAACTGGATGTAATACTCAAGATAGGATCTGACCAAAGCAGAACAGAGTGAAATAATTTCTTTCCTTAGTTAGGAAATGGTATTTCTGTTGCTGCAGCCTACAACTATATTTGCTTTTTGTGGAGTTGCATTACATGGCTAGCTCATATTTAATTTGGAATCAACTACAAAACATTATTCCACTTACAAACTTTTGAGTTATGAACTTTTACCAATACAGAAAAAATTGTCCACAACTACAACAGAAAAGGTTCCAGAAATTGGGAGGAGGTTAGTTTACAGTATGCCACATATATATTTGTTTGAACTTGCAAACAAAACAGAGTTATGAACAGCATCTCAGAATGCAACCCGTTCGTAAAAAGAATATTGCCTATATTCCAATCTTTTCCATAACTATTGTCAAGCCACACTATTTAATATTAATACCAAGCCATCTACAGTTGTACATCTGATTTTTGTTTAAACTTTATCATTGATTCTGCTAAACTCATTCTACCCTTTTCAGCCCATTTCTACACACTATCAAGATTTCGAATGTAATTTATGTCTTCTGACCAGCCTTAATCAAGGGTCACTGAGTATTTTGTTATTTTTTTTTGTTGAAGATATACAGTACTCCCACAATCTATTATGGAAGTTATCCTATGGAAAAAAAATGAAGAAAATTTATTTATCCAAGAAAAACCCAATTAGCAATTATCACAATGCTTTGAAAGAGCCTACAGACCAACCTCTTTATCTCCTACCCAGCTACTGATGTCAGACTCATTGGGCTGTAGCACAAGGGATCTTCCTTTCCTCCCTTTTATCTTCCGCAACTCATCTGGAACGTCATCTGTTCACCAGGATAACAGGCCAATCAACTAGTTCCTTCAGCACCCTACCATGCAATTCATCTAGCCCAAAAGATTAAAACCCATTCAAAGAGCTTTTCCCCCCCGATCACGTTTCCATCAATCACAAGCTTCAATCCTACTCTATTATTCTGGCTTCACAATTTCTTTGTGGTTGGAAGAATGAAACAAATTATGTAGCTTCAGTGATTCTGCTTGTCGCCTGTAAATACTTTTCCTTCTTTATTGATCAGCTGGTGTATTGATTCTTTTCATTTTGAACTTATCTAACAAGGTTGTTTTTTGTTCTTCTTAGCATCTCCACTAACCTCTGCTCATTCTGAGTTTAGGGTTTTTTTGATACTAGGCTAAACAATTCCAGATTGGTTGATTTGGCTTTATGGGTAGGAATCAATTTTTTAACAGACAGTGCAACTGCTTCTCTTCTTAACAAAAAATGATTTCCTCTTCAAATGCCACAATGCAGTCAAAGGAGTCAGACCACCCCGTCATTTCTATAACTTTAAATCTTATTTACGTTTCTGTCCAAAGAGAAGCAAGCTCATCTTATTTTATACATTCTGAACATTAAAGTACAGACAATGAAGTTGATGAAAGCAAGCCTATTTTTTAAACTAACTTAAAAGTTCATTTCAAGTACAGTACTGTACTTGACATCTGTACAGTACACAAGACTTTAATGAAGAGTCTTACTTTAGGAGTGTACATATATTGATTCAATTTAAAGCTCTTCTAATCAACCTTATCATGTGTGGCTCAGACACATTTTCCACCCTTTATGACATATAACGTATCTTATGTCAGTAGTTCTGAATGTAAATATGGGACCACAGGCCCCAGTCTCAGAAATTAAGTCTTTCTTATTAACCTAACTTGTATAGCCATTCATTGATTTGCAGTATTTTTCTTTTCATTTCTATTCTTCTTCCATGGCGTGAAAGCATTTAATATGAGAACACAATTCAAGCCCCCAGGGTTTGTTTTGTGATTTTCAGTATCTATGATAAAACATTCCAGTTGTCCTTTGAATTACCATTTGCAGTATTAATTCCCATATATATCAGCAGGAAGTAATTATTAGACTTGTTCTATCTCATCTCCGATTCTTGCTCACAAATAGCACAAGTCACAAGTAAAGGGTTCTATATGATATGTTTGTTTCAAAGCCTCATAGTAATGACTTACCAATTACCATAATTTTTTTTTACTTCTTCTGAATCTTCTCTTCCCTTTTGGGGTGTTTCTCTTTTGATACGCTTACATTGTCCCTGCCCTTCTTGGCTCCACTCTCCTATTTCTCATATATAGTCTCTTTCTTGCTTTCTTCCAAAGCTCAGAGCTGTTCCTCTGCATGAGCCTGAAAGCTGCTTTGGAATTTCAGCTATGCAGCATATATTTTGTTACTCTTGCTTCTAGATGTTACTCTCATCCACTGTGTTTATCATATGATGGACAACTTTCAGGGTCTGTTTCCACTGTAGAGTTTCCTTTAAATTGTGTTCTTTAAACACAATTCCTTGTCTTTTCTCATCAATTGGAGTTTAGCTACTTGCTGCACCAATTTTTTGTCATTTTCTTCAGGCACTGCTATAAGTAGATATTTTGGGGAAATTTACCCCAATGTGTTTTCAGGAAAGAAAAAAAAAAGACAGTCTGGGGTACAGTGGTTAAGGCACCAGGTTAGAAACTAGGAAACAGTGAGTTCTAGCCCTACCTTAGGCATGAAAGCCAGCTGGGTGACTTTGGGCCAGTCATTCTGTCAAAGCCCAACCTACCTCACAGGGTGGTTGTTGGGAAAATAGGAGGAGGAATGAACATTGGGTATTTTTGCCACCTTAAGTTATTTATAAGAGCAATAATAGTGGGATAAAATAAAAGAAATTAAACTCATCAGAAGCACTGGAGATCAGAGTTAGAGACAGACCCTTGATTTAAACTTCACTTCTTAAACTATCACTAGAAAATCTTTTATTTCTCATTTTTTCTCCCCTTCAGGTTTCTGGATTAGCCAAGTACAAACTTCGAAAGTTTAATTTATTGAACGTTTGAGCTCTTTTTCTTGGTATATTTAAGCCGTTAATGTTTACCGAGAAAAGCTTGAGTGCCTCTCCCATTTTTTATTTAATCTGTTTTTTTGTGCTTCTTGTCTCTCTTACGACCCTTCCTCCTGCTCCTTCTCTTTCTATCCACTCTTTTTCTTGTCTCTTTTGTGTTTCTCTTTCTTGTTCTATTTCATTTTCCACTTATCTTATTGGAATCAAGTTACCTTATATTCCTTGTACTCTGGTTATTCAACAGAAAGCAGTCACCCAATCATAAACACTTATTTCAACTTTGAGCTACAAATATTCTCCTTTACCAGTCACCCAATCATATACAATGGGCGATAAGTAATTCTCAGGACATACACCTTCTGATCAGCAGTTAATTCAGGAGATGACCTTTTCAGCCCTTACAGTTCTTTACACAATCATTCCAAACATACATTTGGGGGGGGGGTGTGTGTGTCATTTTTCTCTCTTTGAACTTCCCAGGAACATTTGTTAATCCTCCCTGTTTACATACCCATGCTCCAATGAAATACAATATACACATTCTTTGTGATTTCTGATAGTCATTATTTGGCCTCCTTTCATACTAAGTTGCTAATATCTCTGTCAGAATTTGACACTGTTCAGCAGACTGTTCTCCATGATGATATACAACTAAGCTAACCAGGACATTTATTGTACAGGTAGTCCTTAGTTAAACGGCACTTATTCAGTAATTGTTCCAAATTATAACATTGATCAAAGGGGTACACATGACTGATTCAAAGTTCTGATCATGTGACCGCAAGGGTCAGATCACAATATGGACACTTGGTAAGAGCCTCACCCTTAAAACAGCCGCAGCATCCTAAAGTCACTTAAAACCAGAAGGAAGTTTCAAGGAGGTCCTCACTTAATGACCTGTAATAAGAATTCTATTGCTAAGCAATGAGGTCATCTGATACTGCACTTTATGACCAAATCGCTTCGCAATAGAAATGATAGTCCCAACTGCAGTTGCTAAGTAAAGACTCTGTATGATATAAAGGAAACACGAGCAGAGAGTTCAATATCCTATTTGGATACATACATATAGGTAGATCTGAACAAGTCTTGATCAATGCAGAAAACCATGGCTCATCCATGAATGTAGCCAGGGGAAAAATATTTGAAAAGAAAAAGTACAAATTATCATATCCTTTAATGTAGTCTCAAAGATTGAGAATAGGCTCTCTACTTGAAGATGGATTTTGAAGACTGAGTTACAATTCAAAAGAATGGAAACCTCTTGGAGGGTGTTTTTTTTTTTTTAGCAAAACAGACAACTTACAGCCTCCCAGAAGTTGTTGCCAAACTCCAATTTCCATTAATTAAGTTTAGTGATAGCAACAGGACACCCATCTGTATTACAGCCCGCACAGATCCCATAATTAAAACATAAAACTTAACATGTATAAAAATGGCAACCATTATGCAAAATATCATAAAACCTAAATGAAACTTTGAACCTGAACCCATACATCCATAACTTTTATTTATTGAAAACAAATATATCTTCCTCCCCACCCCCCAAAAATCTAATCCTTACTTAAAATCTTTGCTATCAGCATCCATTCCATTTGGCAAGCCTCTGCCATTTATTTTGGTAACATCGTCATCATCAACTTGTTTAAGATCTCTGTTCTTGTCCTCCTCAAATGGAGAAACCTTGCCTTTCTGGTCTGCTTTCTCAGGTCCATCTGTTTCAGCTTCTCTAGTGCCCTAAGTAAAAAAACATGTTTGGTCTGAATCTAGCAGAAAATAAATGTAGCACCCACAAGGTATCATTATCAAATCTAACTAATGTTGTAAGCTACCTTGATTGTCTTAAATAAAGTGTGTTGTACATACATAAAATAAAGCTAGTTTTCAGGATAAAACTGAAAAATCAACATTAGCTGAAGGTAAATGTCCTACAAAGTGAGGGTGGCTTTTCCAGTTGTGAGAGGTTTTGATGATCCAGAGGAATCTAATCCTGCACATAAGACAGTGAAGAGAGGCAGTTTTTGGTACTCCCTTCTTCCCTGCAACACTGTCTAGAGTGAAATACTATAAAACATATGAAATTAAAATGGTATAAGCTCAAAGAAGCGGTTACAGATAGACAATCCAGGTAAAATTATCTTCATCAAATCACGAAGAATTGGAAGTCACTGAATGACTGAA
The DNA here is from genome assembly GCF_028640845.1 of Ahaetulla prasina. Classification (NCBI taxonomy): domain Eukaryota; kingdom Metazoa; phylum Chordata; class Lepidosauria; order Squamata; family Colubridae; genus Ahaetulla; species Ahaetulla prasina. Next base: position 160,357,712 of record NC_080539.1, read on the forward strand.
TAACATATAACCAAAATGCCATTTTATGCTTGGTGTGTCCTTTTGCAAGACATCTTGCTCTTTCTCATAATGGAAAGTGCCTTTGGAATAAATACAGCTATTTCAAAGGATTAATTATGAACAGAAAGCCTTTGAAAAATCTTTGGAGGGCATATGCAAGATCTATATACAACACTTCATGTTACAGATATGATTTTGAAGCCATTTTCCCAACAGTAGCATGAAACAGTTGAATATAGATACATAAGATCTAGTTTAGCATAAAGCACTGCTTTCTAGAGACCACAAAAACTTAAATAATTATGATACTTGCTGCTAAATTACATAGCAGCATGAGGGAAATCTAACAGGTAGTAATATTGTAGACTAGCCTACAATTATTTTTACTGATACAAACAAGTTACTTACAAAAGCTCCTTTCCTAAACCGGGAGTCCAATTTATCAGCTGGAGAAGAACTTAGCACATATTCGACCATGCTCACACCAAGGCCACCACTCTCTGATCGAGGAGATAAGACAGCGTTTACTTCACTTGTTCCATGAAAAACATGTCCAGGCTTTCTTTGAACCATAATAGGTTGTGACATGGAGTGGTCTATTTTAAATTTAAAAAAGAGATATTAAAACTCAATATGCAAATTAATACAATGCAGATCAATGCAGATTTTTCCATCACTGAACCTAGGAACAGTCTTTTTCCCACAATGAATTGTATAGTTTACATAATGACTTAAACAAGTATCACTTACGAGGTGTTGCCCAAGCAGTTTCTCTCCACTCATCACCAAGAAATATCCCTTTTTGTCCATCCTTTGCTGGATCATCTGGTTCCCAAAATTTTTTGGCAGGTAGCAGCTGTTATAAAAGAAACATCTCAAATTTAATGATTATTTATTAACAAACTAATGCCCAGATGTATAGTCATAAATTATATTTTTATAGAAAGGAACCTGGAGTTTGTGCATTTATCCCTTTTGATATAAATGTATTTATTAAACAATAATGCATTTAATAAACCAATAATGTACTTTATTACATGCTATACTTTTGTATTTGAGAAGCATGATGATAGGCAGGTATGGTAATGTTGGTGCAATGGCTAGATTGACTGTTATAAAATTATTACCTCAGTTATGAATTTTGCTTTCACTTTAAATGGTTTTATAGTTCTTATTGCTTTTATCTATCTTTAATTTTTATCCTGCCTTTATTACTTTATAAGAAGATGGTGAACAAACCTAATACTCCTTCCTCCTATTTTTCCTACAACTGCCCTGTGATGTAGGTTGGGATGAGTATGTGTGACTGACCTAAAGTCACTCTTTTTTTTGGATTGGTTTGCTATCTTTTTATTTATCCGTTTCCCAATGTCTTGTATGGAGATTAACATCTATGTAAGTTTTATAAATAAACATGAACTTGAAATACAGTAGATGCTAAATGTTTTCCAACCAAATGATGGAGTTACAGTTTCAAGGATAGTATACACTTCAATCAAAAAGAGGGCTGTGGAAATATTTACAGACCCCTCGCATCCCGGACATAAATTGTTTCAACTCCTACCCTCAGTGCTATAGAGCACTGCACACCTAGACAACTAGACACAAGAACAGTTTTTTCCTGAACGCCATCACTCTGCTAAACAAATAATTCCCTCAACATTGTCAAACTATTCACTAAGGCTGCATTACTATTGCTATCGGTCTTCTCACCATTCCTATCATCCATCTCCTCCCACTATGACTACATGACAGTAACTTTGTTACTTGTATTTTTACGATTTATATTGATATTGTTTCCTGATTGCTTATTTGTACCCTATGACTATCATTAAGTGTTGTACCTTATGATTCTTGACGAATGTATCTTGTCCTTTTATGTACACTGAGAGAATATACACCAAAGACAAATTCCTTGTGTGTCCAATCACACTTGGCCAATAAAGAATTCTGTTCTATTCTATTCTAACCAAGTCGCATTCATACCAATTCCTTCTGGAAATTGATTTTATTATAAAAAAAATTTTTAGTATTAACAAGAGTTAATAAAATTGTAGAGTTATAAAACTGTAGAGTTAGAAGGGACCACAAGGATGATGTAGTCAATCTCTCTGTAGGCTACAGGAAAACAAATTAACCCATTTTTAAATACTGTATGTATATTTTAACATTTTATTGTACACTACTCAGAGTCCCTCTCTGACAGAGATGGGCAGGTCAAAACTGTGAAGAATGAATCAATGAATGAATGTTTGGCCTCTTAAAATAATCTCCAAAGAGAGAGAATCCATAATCTCCCTAGGCAGACTATTCTCCTGTGCAGTTTTTATTATCAAAAAGGTTTTCTTTAAACAGAATTTATAGTTGCAACTTGCACTTATTATATCTGATTTTGTCTTATGCAGTAATAGATAGATTCTAAATATTTTTTTCATGATGCCTTTTTAAGGACCTGACCACTCACAGGTCTACCATCAGTGTTTGTTTCAAGCCCCAACATCTCAGGTTCTTCTAGCCTTTATCACAAAACCTTTGTCAAAAAATCTTTGTCGGCCTCTTAAGGGAACATCAATATATTTATGGAAATGATGAGTCTAGAACCACACACAGGTCTGCAGAAGTTGTTTTATCAATAGGGGAGAGAATAAGAATTTTTATAACACAGCTCAGAGTTGCATTTGTGCTAGTAGCTACCTCACATTCAGCTGACTATCAGTGAATAGGCCCAAGTCCTTTGCTGACACAAAGCTTTCAAGCTATAAATCCTGCATCTTGTATATATGCCATATATCTCTCTTTGCTAAATGTAATACTTTATATTTTTCCTGCTGATGAGCATTTTGTTACTCTCCACTGAGACGTCTAATCTTTCCAGATTAAGTTGTAATCTCATTCCATTTTCCTGGATGTTGGCCAGACCTCTGAATTTTGTGCAAATTGGACAAGCAACTCAACCCCAACATTAATAACATGTTGAATAATACTTGCCTTTTGATAGATCCCCGCTTGACCCCAATAGTTACTTCTCTCTAGCTCAATGAAGTGCCATTTATGCTGAGTGTAATTTTGTCAGGCATTTATGGACCACCTTAACATACTGCCATCCAAATAAGCTTGTCACATGCAATCTTATAAAAAGCTTGCTTAAAAAAGCTGAAATTGAGGCACTCATATCCAAACCCTTTTCCATTAGCTACCTTGTCAAAGGAGACAAGATTAGTTTCAGATGATTGCTGTGGATATAGACATAAACAAAATAGGATATGAATTCCTTTATATTTTCTTTGATATCTATGAAGATTTCTTCATTTGGAGTAAACGATGAGCCCAATGCCTCATTTGTTTTCCTCCTTCTACTGTTATATCTGAACAAACCTTCCTTGCAGGTTTTGCCACTTGTAAGATTTACCTAATTTTTCATTTTTCCCACATTTATGAATTGAAGTTTTGTAGATTTCCTTGGTCTTTAGCTCGTTTCTATTTTTAAGGAGCATGTAATCTCAAGATGTAGCTCTAACAGAGTTGAATAAAGATCGATTTGTAATTTAATAATTAAATGCTGAAGAAACCTTTGATAGTACATATAAACAGTGCAAATTCGCTCTAGTAAATAGATTGCGATTTCTTTTGGAATTCATAAAATGGACTGATATGAATCATCCACAGGTGAAGTAAAGGTTCATGGCATGTTATCTCTTACTTTCCCACTATTCAGAGGAATCAGAATAGGATGTCAACATTTACCTTTGCTTTTTGATTTGATTATCTCCATGGAACCCTCAGCTTATGCTATTTGACAATGTAGGCAGATTTATGTAATAGATAACTCAACTGGACACATTGGTTTTATTTGCAGATGCCATTCTTTTGTTTATTATTAAAGCTTATGATACTATCCCAGTGTTGATGTAAAAGACAGATGCCTTTAGCAGGATTGCTCCATAAACTGGTCCAAATTGGAATTGATGCCAAAATTGGCTTACAAATTCATTTAAGGCACATTAATTCCATATTTGTACTAAATTCATTAAATATTTAGGATACAACTAAGTGGGTAGTATATGATATAAATAAAATATAGAGATTTCTTCAGATATCGATACATGGGGGTTATTAAAATTTACTCTCTGGGGAAAGGTGAATGCTTTAAAAATGAACATTATTCCCAAATTAATTCATGTTTTGAAAGGAGTTTCCAATTTATATATCTGGAAAATATTTTCAGAAAATAAATCCTTTGTTTAGAAAAGAATTTCTACATTTAGAGCACCTTTAGTTGAATAGATAGTATAAGGATCTAAATATGCTTAAATTTTAGTTATCTCTGGAAACAATTACGTTACTTCGAAAGTTATGGAATAAAATGTCTAATAAAAGATTTAGCCCCTTTTTCATATGAAACTGACTTTATGGAGAAACCTAACTTTAAAAATTGTGGAAGAGATGGTAATGTTAGAAAAATTGGATGGAAGTGGGGATATTGACTTCAGACTAATCGATAGGTAATAAAGATGCAATTTTTACTCTGTGTTAAGGGACAAGTATGGTTTATCAGATGTAACCGAATGGCAACATTTACAGTTACAATCTTTGTTAACATTATTTGGACCAGCAGTATTTTCAGCTTCTGATACATCTGAGACACTAGAGCATGGGTATCAAATTTGCCACATCACATTGCCGTCTACAAAGTCCTATACTTGCCAAGTTTTGGGAGAAAGTACAGGTAGTCCTCGACTTATGACCACAATCGAGTCCAAAATTTATGTTGCTAAGTGAGACATTTGTTAAGTGAGTTTTGCCTCATTTTACTACTACTACTATTCTTGCCACGGTTGTTAAATGAATCATTGCAGTAGTTAAGTTAGTAACCCGTTTGTTAACTGAATTTGACTTCCCCATTGACTTTGTCAGAAGGTCGTAAAACAGCTGACACAGGACACCGCAAACATCATAAATATGAGCCAAATGCCAAGCATTCAAATTTTGATCACATGATCATGGGAATGCTGCAATGGCTATAGATGTGAAAAACAATCATGTCACTTTTTTCAGTGCTGTTGTAAATTTGAATGGTCACTAAATGAACAGCAACAAAAGCTAAAATTTTCAGAGGATACTAAACTATTGACTATATACTTAGTATATGCAATTTGAAAAATGGACAACATAAATGTATTCTCTGTGCCCATACCATTATCCGAAAGATTTGCAACATTGGAAAGATAAATGTATAGGGGAAAAAAAAGGAAAGATAAATGTATGGCTCCTGGATTGAAGACCTGATCGCACTTGCCATTTATGAGTAAGTAATTGCCTATAATAGACTTTGTATATACAAATATAATAAAATATGTTGCTCATTTATACAAAATAAAATAGGTTAGAATTTATTATCACATAAATGTGTTAGAAATGTGTATGTACTTAAATTAGGTAAGTATGCATAGTATGCATAGAAATATGAATTTTTACACTTAAACTGATATATGCTTTGCTTTATATTTTTTGCTTTGTATTTTTTCACTTATTTGTTAAGGCACTTTTAACGTGTTTTTATTTCTCTTCTCTTTGACAATGCATACATACATCCCTATTAATATAATCATTGTGTTTTGCTTTTTTTTTTATCAGATAATGGATTATACTCCATTTTTTAATTACCTGTGTTTCCTTTTTTTTTGTGAAAATAAAAAAATTCCAGAACATTTCATCACTTCCCACCTCAATCACAATAGGATTTTTGGATGCTCAGCAACTGGTTTGCATTAATGACCATTTCCAGTGTTCCACTTACATGATCCCAATTCATTATGTTTTTGCCGGAAACCAGTATTTACTTCTGGTTTCCAGCAAAACCTCACATCTATTTAGGTCCAAGAAACTACCAACTACCTCTTGCTTGGCTGTCTTTATTGTTGATCTAATTCATGTTGCCAGTTGTTGAATCTGGACTTAAACACTCTGAAGCTGGGATTGCTAATAGTCCATCTGGACTATTAGCTCTTCTTCTTTCAGTTTGGTCTATATCAACTGCAAAGTCCCTCTGAAGACTTTAGCTGCCAATTTCTTCTCTCCTTCCCTTCAGTGCTAGAGAAGAATTCTTCAATCACCCACTGTAATCCCTCCAAGATAAACCAGACTGGCAGCACAATTAGATGAGCTAATTCTACTTTACTGCAAGGCTACATTAATCTTGCAAGTCCAAAGGTACAGACTTCCTGCCATACTTTTAACTGCTTGATCAATTAGATCAGATCCTAAGTTTCTTTTCCTGACCATAAGCCACTGGGAGGCTCCTCCCTCTCTTGTCCAATTGTTTCCTAGGCAGCATCTCTTCCCCTTGTCCCCAAGGTCATCTTTTCTTTTTTCCCCATCAATTTTTCAGTCTTCTGACATTCCTCCAATAACCTAAGTGAGGTCCTTCTTAAGCCATCTTTGGAGATTGACATGGCCATTTCCACTTCTGCTTCCTCTCACACTATTTCCCAAATGCATTAGGAAAGATTCAATACATTTAACTATAAGCAGAATTCTACTAGTTCTCATTCATGTACTTTAGCAAACTCACTATTCCAACTATTTAATGGCAACAGCAGGAAATTTTTCCTCCTTTTTCCCAGGCCACTTCCAACAATGTTGGTAAATGGGTGATCAAGCCAGAGGCCCCTCCTTTGTGAGGGGCCCTGGGACTTCTGCTTTCTCCTTTCTGTTATTTAACATCTACTGGACACCCCTGGAGGTGGTCATCCACTGGCATGGGGCAAAGTACAGTTTCATCAGTATGTTGATGTATATTTGACAACAAATATACATCTCTGTCCCATGCCAACCAAGTCATGTTATCAAAGTTCTGTCCCAATGTCTGGGGGCTTTGGGAATCTGAATGGGGAAGAACAGGCTTAAGCAAAACCTAGTAAAAACAAGTGGCTATAGTTTTTGGGCCCTTTTCTGTTAGTCCTATTACTTAGACCAGACCAGAAAATGAACTCCACAGGAAGACTAAAATTATATTTTATTGAGATAGGCTATTATTGTGGTGGTCTGCCTTATGCACCAAACATGTTCATTTTTTACTGGGAGGCTCTACTTGTAGTAACTCAAGCCTTAGACTTCTCCAGCCCCAGCTGGATTTTTGTAATGTGTTCTACATAAGGACTACCTTTAAAGAGCATTCAGAAGCTGCAACTGACCAGAATGCAGTGGAACAGGCAGTGTAGGGTATACTACTAAATAGCCGCATGACATCTCTGCCCTGTGAGCTGCAGTGCTTTTCAATGGGCTTCAGGATGCAACTCAAGATTCTGTTTGCTACTTACAAAGCTCTACATGGTAGAGTTATTTTGGGACCATCTATGTTTCTGTTTACCTCACCACAGCCAGCAGAAATAGATGCTCCAGTTCCAATCTATTAGGAAATTTCGTATTGTAGGACTTACTTAAAGAGTTATACCTTGTCTGTCCAGGACCTACACTATAGAGTAGTGTCCTCCCAGATACACAGATGACCGTCGAAGTTTCTGATCTTTCATAAGGCATTAAAAACATGGACATTCCCTCAGACATTTGGGCTGGGAGATGAACCAGTCCTGTTGGCGGATTTATTTGTTTTGATCTATATGATTGAAAATAGAATGTTTTCTAGACCGCAGGCATATATTAATATTATTTCAGATTATTAGTTTGGTTATTTACATTGTATATTGTGCTCCTTTTAAAAAATAATCCTCTCTATACCATCTAAAGTAACTGATATAAGATGGATGACTATAGGAACAGCATGCATAAATAAAGCAATTCAAAGACAATATACATATTTAGTAAAACTAATTTAGAAGCAAGATAATATAACCTATTTAACTAGACCTTTATAGAATTTCTTTTAAATCTTTTGCTTTATATTCATTCTTTTTCTTAAATTAGTGTAACACAGCTTAGGGAAAACAATAATAGGTTTGAATACAGTTTTTCGTTCCAAAATAATGTAACTCTACTTTAATAAATGTTATTTACAATAATTTGAATATTTTATTTAACATCTTATTTTACACAAGGGCTTCCCAAATTATCTTGGGAAAACAAAACATTTTCCAAGTTATTCTTCTTACATGGAAATAATTATTTTTATGGATGGGAGGGGCAGGGATTCATCCTGCTATTGGTATTTATTATCACATTACTGGTAATAATCACAGCTGCTGTTGATAGAAAGCTAACTGGTAGAAGAAGCAATGAAAGAGACTGAAACAGAAGCTGGACAGAGAGAAATGGCAGCTAGGGAACTGGGATGAATATGCTAGCCCTATCTATCTCTTGCAGCAGAGAACACATTTTTAGAAGCAGCTTAAAACAAGCTCATGAAAAGGGAGTGGAAATAATGAATCTCATGGCTGAAACTGAGGAGAGGAAGAACACGTGAGATAAACATACTAACCCTATTCTCCCCTTGTTCTCTTGAATGTGTAAACAATGCACAACTTTTTCAGCATTGAAATGCTTCTATTCAATAGAGATTCTCCATGTAAATGAGGAAACAAGAAGATCAGGATCTTTACTGAATGGGGACTCTGTAAAGAGGCTCTTCATTGAAGTTTTTTGTTCTCAATGTGAGACAGGAATGAGAGGGGAGCAAGGCCAGCATCCCAGATAATACTAGGTCTAGATCAGTGGTCACCAACTGGTGGTCCGCGGAAAAATTTGGTAGTCTGCAGAGAAATCTTTGCATTTTCCTCGAAGAACCCAGCCGAAGTTTCATGTGCTGCTCGTGCTTCAGCGCTTTGACTCCCAGGGACAGGATGGGGTCCTTCAGGCTTGGCCGCCTGTTAGTGGAGAGAAGCAGCCGGAGTCAACTCTAGCTTTGCTGTCCATTGCAAGACGCTAGATTGGCCCCCTGCAACTTCTTGTCTCTCAAGGAGCGCTCGCTGAAGAGGCGCAGGAAACTTCAGCCGGGCTCCTCAAGAGACAAGAGTTTGCAGGGGGCCGACATAGCGTCCGCAATGGACAGCAAAGCTGGGGTTGACTCCGGCTGCTTCTCTTTGCTGTAGTGCTTCCTGGACGCCATTTACCGCTCCGAGACCCAAGCGCTCCAAATCCCAAGCATCGCCTCATCAGTCCCCTGCAGCAGTTCCCCTCCAGCCGGCAGGTTGAGCCCAGCCCCAGCTCTCGTATACCAAGCTGAGCCTTTCATCTACTTCAAGCCATCCCCCATTGGGGGACCCCACAAAGCCCTCGCCACCCCTTCCATCCTTCTGCCCCCAGCCAGACTTTTGGATGAGGTGAAAATACTGGATCTCCGTAGGCTGGCTGGCTACAGTTGGGAAGAAAAGGAAGAAGAGCAGCAACGGTTCCAGGAGCAGGAGGAGGAAACCTGGTAGTAGGGTATCTTTGCCCGACTTTTCTGCACAAAGGCTTATCTCTCGCCTGGCTTTTCCCCCTTCTTTCTCTGTGGCTCCTTCTGGGGAAAAAAAGACCCCTTCTTTTTTTGTACCCAACTGGAGCTTTCCAAAGCCTGCTTTTCCAGCGTTAGCTGCCAAATCCCCTTTGATTGTGATTATTATTATTATTTACATCGCCCGTCCCTTTCTGGTCATCTCCGTTTTTCTCATTGATTTTTTCCCCCCAACCATTACTTTCCCAAGTCCTCCATTTGCTTCCAATCTGTTTTTTTTTTTTTTTTTTGCCTGTGTGATTTAAAAACAAAGATTTAGAAACACCGGGCTTTAAAGACTTCTCTTTGTATTGGATTGGTGGATAAATCCCAGGCATGAATATGCCTATGCATTTAAAATGGGAATGAGTATAAATTCTTAAAAGAAATTTAGTATGAAACGGGGGAACTGAGATTTGTTAACTTTGCTTTCTTTGCTGCATTGCCTTGATTATGTTGTGCAAAAAATAATAATGGTGCACCGGTTAAGGTTCTAGGTTGATGCTCATTATATTTAAAATAGGACAGTTATGAACAGCGTACTGTAATGTAGGGAAGAAATGATAAAATGGAAAAAAGCTGTAGGGCTTCCTGGATGCGGTTTACTGCTCCAAGCCCCAAGCGGCAGGAGACGGGGCTGCCTTGGCGCCACCAGGTGGCGCAAATATATCGCGGGGAAGGTGGAATGCTGATGCCACAAAAATGCAAGTAGTGCTTCGCTCCTGCACTTTCCAGCCATCGCCACCACCGCTTCGGCCCACTTGGACCGCCCTCCCCCACTCCACAATAGAACCATTATCTTGTTCTGGCCGGCAAGGGCTGCACTCCTTTTTGCACGTTGCATCACCTGCAAAGTTGCACATTGCACTTGCCACCCCCTATGGCGGAGATTTCCAGCCCCACCACGGCCTAGTTCCATATTCCAAAGCTGTGGTAGTCACAGGACTAGCCCTTTGGTTATCCCGGAGCAGCTTCTCCACCTGGGTGCATCGGCCTGCCGGGGAGCAGGCAGCTTCCCTGCAGGCTGGTGCACCCGGGTGGAGGAGCTGCTCCGGGATGATCAAAGGGCCAGTCCTGAGACTACCACAGCTCTGGAATATGGGACCGACTTTCCCACCAATGTCAGTAAGCCATCGTCAGTTTGCTCATCTTTGTTTTCCTTCACTCAGATTGACCAAGCTTCTTGAGAGAAGCAACACAAAAGAGGTTTCCAGGCTGTGTCCCTGGACTAGGCACTTTTTCTTGGCCCTCCCACCCGGAGGCCTCGCAGAAGCAGAGAGGTAGGCCCGAAAGGCGACTGACCCTAACCCATCCAGTGGTCCGTGGGATTTAAAATAATGAACTTGGTGGTCCCTGAGGTCCAAAAGATTGGGGACCCCTGGTCTAGATGACCTCTGAACACAATGGGATTTACTGCAGTCAGCCTGCATACCTTTATTAACCATCTTAAAGTTATTCTGCACAACTATATGTATTTGTGTGCTTGTGTGAGGAAGCATTATATATTAGAGAATGGTTTGATTATGTGTATGCATGTCATCTTTGCATGTACATGTATATATTGTGAGCACATCTATATATACAAGATACACATTCCCATAGATGGAGTTAATTTATGTAAATTAAATGAATTAAATTAAAACACTTTTAATCAATAGTCAGTGTTTATTAATTCAATTAACATTTTGTTCTGTATTCTTTTTGGAGTGTACAAAACCATTTATGCATAAACGAAATGAATCAAATATACACCCGTTGAAGAATTCATACTCAGGATTGGTTTCAGGGAGAGATGACAATTCTAGCTGGCAGAACAGAAAAGACTGGAAGAGTGTAGAATTTTTTGCAATTTTATACCTTGTCTTATTTTATTTTTTAAAAGGGATTCTCTTAAATTCAAGGCAATGTTTCTTTTAGGTGAATATGGAATTTGTAAATGCCAGGAATAATTAACACTGTCAATGCACCAAAATGTTTTTAAAAACTCATTCTAACGCCATGCAGAACAAAAAATTTGCATGCAACAAATGTTAGCCTCTATTGTAATAAATACATCTATGATTTGCATACTCCAGGAAGCCTCTGTTCCTTGTATTTTCAGTTAAAGAAAAAACATTAAGATCGTTACTTTTTTGTATATTTAGAAACACAATTGAAAACTCTTGAGGAAATACCCTGCAATAATTAAACTTCTATTAACAAGCAAAAACTCAGTTTTTTAAAATGAGAATTTTTAAAAATTGATCTCATTTGTGCATATATTATTAAAATAATCACATTTTGGAAGAATGATTATATATTCTAAATAGAGTAACACTTCTAGGTCTTAAAATTTGCAATTAACAAATAAATATAAATATTCTGCAAATTGCATTTTTAAATATTTACCTCTCCCATTCCCCGAGATTCTAATGCAAGAGCTTGAAACTCATGATTCATTTCATCCACAGAGCAAACCTAAAAAAGAGACAGGAAAAATAAATCAAAACAGAATATTGACTGATTTTATATGAAATGTTATGCAATATCAGATTGCACAGAATTGTAGTATAGGTAATATAAAACTGAATTATTTTATTTTCAAACAATGATTGTTTGAATGATAGTTTTTACTAATTGTTTCCATTATCACTTATTTTTATGAAAACATTTCCTATAAATTATATTATTTGTCCTCAAAAAAATATTAAACTTTGTGAATAAATATTTGCCACATTCAAATGTTAAGGAATTTTTAAAAATACAAACGACAAACACAGAACATTAAATGAGTTTATATTGAGAAACTTCTACATAAATAAATACAGCACAACCGAAATCTGAATCAACCATTCTAACAAATAACATTTTAAGGATATATACTCATTTTGAGACAACATGCAATTTTATTATTTAAACTAAAGATGAAATCCTTATGCAGAAGGACTTTCTCCTGCCCCATGTACACTCCCCAATTCTGTTCCAGGTTTTTATCTAGTCCATATGTTCCCCAGACAGGAAATAAAACTAGTCAAACAAGGAAGACTCAGTTCTGTTCTTCAATGGTTCCACCCATTCCTTACTAATCATTTCAGGGGGAAAATCAGGAAGAGGCAATCCCAGTCTGGCGTGGATGTGCCTGGCACCTCTCTGATCTTTTTAGTAATGTAAGCAGTAGCACTCTGCCAACTTTTTGACTTTCACATTGTAGACATCTGACTTGAACAGCCTCTGGAACCTTTGTGCCAGAGTGTATTTCCATCTTCCCCATCACAAAGCTATTCTTTGCTGAAAAGCAGCCTTTGGCCCATTTGATTTCCTAGATCTCACACTCATGCACTGTATCTGCGAGGAGCTTTCTTTTCCATTTAAGGAATTCAAAGCTGAGTTTGGATAAGAGCTTCTTCTGTTGGTTCCTTTGCTATCTTTCTTACCTCTCCTTTCCTAGAGGGACTCTTGTGAGTATTTGGTTATATTAAGAGCACCCTAAGATCTTTAGATAAGAAAAGTGATGGTTGATGGCTCCTCAAACCTAAATGAGTTATGAACTGCTTTGGACCAGTCCAATGAATGATTCAGCACCAAGAATTCTACTGTTTCGCTTGATATTTGGGAGATTGCAATTTGTATCCACCCAAGAGTCTGCCGTTGACTCCACTGGGAACTGCTCTTTCCCAAAATTCTAGGTCCATTAGACCGAACTAGCCCCAGCTATAGCCTAGCCCACATCCTCTGCAAACAGCATCTCTAATTCAGTACTCTCATCTTAATACTTGAAGAAGGTGAGGGGACAGGTACATGTCCTAATTTAGAAGCTGCAGAAGGCTTTATGTTGCAGACAACTGGAATCGCTACCACCAGCCATTAGCCAGCACTGGATGGGAGATTAACTGGAAATTGGATTTACATTTATCTACCAGCTCCTGTTGGAGAAGGAAGGGCCATCAAAAGACACCACAACTGAAGCAAACTACGTTACTCAACTACCCAAACTACCTGTGTCTCTTTGCAATCAGCCCAGTCATATTGAGCCATATGAGTCTCTATTGCTTGTGATGGGAGGGAAATTAGATCTTCTGCAGCTAGTGCCAGTCAATATGTTTGACTCTTGTAGAAAGTATACAGAGATGATAGCAGACTAAACAAAAAATGGGAGGAGACATGAGGGACTTCTTGGCCCATTGCTGAATTGGGGATTGGAGAAGAACTCCAACAGACTCTCTTGGCCAGATTGCAGCTAACACAGCTACTTTCTATCAACTGGCTCTCCATGACTGAAGACAAAGAAGCAAAGGGTACTGATGCTGGAGCTGTCTGCTTGCCACTTCTTGCACTGTGCTTCCAAAAAGGATTTTCCTTCCTCCATCTTTTTTTAAAACTCCTAGGCCTGAAAATAATACCAAAGAGCCTTTCTTGGTCTGCAAAAGGTAGAACTAAGATTGAGAAGCAGTTACCAAATGGCAAAGAATATTAAGCACTGCCTTCTAACTAGAAAAGCTGAAGTTAAATCTTTCCTGTTGGCTCCTTCTTCTGGTAATCAAGAAGAGCTTTATTTTCCTTAGAATTCTCTGATATAAGCCAGAATTCATGCTTCCCTCAAGCTGTTCAGATCCTAAGGCAGCAAAACACCCCCAATCCATGACACTATCACCTTCAAGTTTGAGAACAGGTATGAAGTTCCCATCATATTCTCTGTGCAAATGAATTCTTTAAAAGAATTTTTCTCCATATTAATTGGCATTACTTTTTGAAATAATTTGAATACAGGCAGTCCTCGACTTACAGCAGTTTATTCAGTGACTGTTCAAAGTTACAATGGCACTGAAAAAGTGACTTATGACTGTTTTTCACTTACGACCTTTGCAGAAGCTACATGATCATGTGATGAAAATTCAGATGCTTAGCAACTGGTTCATATTTATGACTGTACCTGTGTCCCAAGATCATGTGATCACCTTTTGTGATCTTCTGACAAGCAAAGTCAATGGGAAAGCCAGATTCACTTAACAATTGGGTTACTAACTTATCACCTGTATTGATTCACTTAGCAACTGAGGCAAGAAAGGTCGTAAAATGAGGCAAAGTTCACTTAATGTCTCACTTAACAACATAAATTTTGGGCTGAATTGTGGTCGTACATCGAGGACTACCTGTATTGAATTGTAAATATTCTGTAGCATACTTATTATACAACTAATAAGTACTCCATTTGAAATTGTGTTATTTAACTCATACACATTCTTAAAAAGAGTGAAGTGACAGCAGTGAAATAAAAAGGGGAAAATTATTTTTATATCATTCAATTATAGTTGTTTGGGGAAAAATAACATGCAAAATTAAAATGGAAAGCCAGATTTGGGACCAGGTCTCTATAAAACTACAGGGTAAAAACAATAAGATTAAGTTATAATTTATCCAAATTCCTTATCATGAAGATGGTGGGGAAGTAATATGCACCAAGACAAATTCCTTGTGTGTCCAATCACACTTGGCCAATAAAAAATTCTATTCTATTCTATTCTACATTTTAGTTTAAAGTGAAAAACTCATAAATGAAAATCTTTAACAATGGTTTCCATTTATCACTATAATCTTGGTTAAGTGACCTGCTATAACTAGTATGCCTCTCCAGCTATTCTTCTATTCAGAATTAACCTGTCCAAAATAACTTAATGATTCAAATACTAAACTAAACAAATAGGCGCAGAATCAAATAACATGTGGTACATATAAATCTTGTTTAATGTATTTCTATTGTAAAAGCGGTTAGCAACAAGATACCCGCAACTTAACATTAAAAAAGTTCTCTACTTTTAAAATGTTGGAAATCGTTTCATAATCTCATAAAATCACCATCCTACAAAAATTTATATGAGTGTGCAAGTTTCGGATAAAACAGTTTACAAAATTCTGTCAGAGCTGAATCCTTTCGCAGTAGAATGAAAGATGAACCATTTAAAGTATTCTGTCCTAAGGCATAATGAGAACTTGAAACAAACCTTTGCTCCATCAATTTTTGTCAGAGGTTCAAAAAATATCACTTGGAACTCAGGCTCTCTGCACACTTCTGATTTTTGGGCTCCTGTGAGATTGTACATGGTTCAATCTGCCTAAAACAAGGGCTGTCCTCTATTTTAACAATATTCAACAAACTCTTAGAACTCTAGCATAGGCACCATATCATATTCTTCACATTTATGAAATGTGGGAATGGGTAAAAACAGCAGAGATACGCCATAGATGAAATCTATGTTATATTACAGTATTAAAGGTAGAATAGAGGGCAAAATACATCCTTAGAATTGTTCTGCAAATGAAAAGCTGAAACATGAATTACAGTATAGGTATTAGCAGTATATCACAGTTATGGTACTATCTCTATTCTCCCAAATTCTTCCACTTCAGTAGGATAACTGCAACCCAATGAATTTGCACAAGGCAAATTCATGAATTCCATGGATATGGAAAAAATAATGACAAAGTTATAATAGAAACATACAAAATCCAGTAATTCAGGAATAGAGCAGTCTGAAACATAACAGATCCTTCTCTAGACCAGGCTGTTCTTAAATATAGTTTGTTGATTTCTGAAAGTAAATTGTTTGAACCAGAAGTGAGCTGAAGTATTCCAAGGTTTCAGTTGAAGGATTTACTTAAAACAATTGCTTCACCTAGAAGGTGTTAAACTGGCGGCCGGCAGGCCAAATGCATCATGCGTAGGCCACACACCCCAGATTCACAAATGGGAAAAACATTGACACCACAGGTTTGACACCTGTGACCTAGAATAAGCATCCAGAGGAGGGACAGAATATTTCAAAATTTTTGAGGATGTTGTTTTATTAATGAGTTTCCCAGAACCCTATGCCCCAAATAATCAGGAACGGTGTAATTCAGCATCCAAGAACAATGTATCACCAGTTCATATTAAAACCTGGACATGTAATCCGCAATTCAGATAATATACAGATTGTTATTCTGGACTCACAGTCACAAGAGAAAACTCTACTGATGGAACCAATGGAATATACTTTGCAACAGATAAAATCTAAACTCAAAACATACGAAGGAACGAAACCATTGTGAAGTATTTTGAGGCACTCTCATCCTAAAATTCTAATCACAATCTTTGAGACTCCATATATAGTTAGTCCTCTACTTATGACCAAAACTGAGCCCAAAATTTGTTGCTAAGCAAAACAGTTGTTAAGTGAGTTTTGTCCCATTTTATGACCTTTCTTGCCACGGATATTAAGTGAATCAATGCAGTTCTTAAGTTAGTAAAACAGTCTTAAGTGAATCTGGTTTCCCAATGTCTTTGCTTGACAGAAGATCACAAAAGGTGATCATATGATTCTGGGATACTGCAACCGCCATAAATAAGAACCAGCTGCCAAGCGTCATGTGACCATGCGGATGCTGCAATGGTTATAAAGTGTGAAAAACGGTCATAAGTCACTTTCTTCAGTGTTGGTATAACTTTGAATGGTCACTAAATGAACTGTTGTAAATTGAGAGAACTATTGTAAGTTGAGAACTGCCTGTATATCCAACCAATAATCTACATTCTCTAATAAAGGATAGGGTGGGGATGAGAACAAAATGTTCTGGTCAGGAAGTAAGAAAATTAGAAAAAATAGTGCTGTAAATATTTTAAAAATGCTTTAAGGTAGTCCTCAACTTACAACAGTTCATTTAGTGATTGTTTGAGATTACTAGCATTAAAAAAAGTGACATGACCATTTTTCACACTGCAACCATTGCAGCATTCCCATGGTCACATGATTTACATATGGATGCTTGACAACTGACTCACATCTATGACAGTTACAGTGTCCCAAAGTCATGTGATCCCTTTTGCGATCTTCTGACAAGCAAAATCAATGGGGAAGCTGGATTCATTTAACAACCAGGTTACTAATTTAACAATTGCAGCGATTCACTTAACGGTGGCAAGAAAAGTCATAAAATGGGACAAAATTCACTTAACAAATGTCTCACTTAGCACATAAATGTTGAGCTCAATTGTGGTCCTAAATTGAGAACTACATGTAAGTATCCCCTATTCTCAAGCCCTTCACCCATGTATGAATATCAGCTTTTCTCTAAACAACATCCTCATAAGAAGAAATCATTACTCTTCAACTACAAAAGATGCCTTTCAACATAGGTGGACTTTCTGGTGAAAAAAATAATGTCTTCCGCTCTAATAATTATAGCTGCAGGCTCCAACACTCATTGCCCTTATTTGCCTTGCAGCACCAAAACCAGGTCTGTAAGCAACAGACGAATCTATAATTTAACTGCACACCACTATCAACTCTGCAGACAGGAAAGCTACAGGTAGTTTTTGACTATAACCACAATTGAGCCCAAAATTTATGTTGCTAAACAAGACTGTTGTTAAGTGAATTTTGCCCCATTTTACGACCCTTCTTGCTACAGTTAAGTGATTCACTGCAGTTAAGTTAGTAACGTAGTTAAGTGAATCTAGCTTCCTCATTAATTCTGCTTGTCAGAAGGTCACAAAAGGTGATCACATGATCCTGGGACAATGGTCATGAATACATGCCAATTGCCAAGCGTCCAAATTTTGATGAAGATACTGCAACAGTTAAGTGTGAAAAACGGTCATAGGTCACTTTTTTCAGTACTATTGTAACTTCAAATCGCCACTAAACACATGGTAGTAAATCAAGGACAGCCTTTACAGGATTTAAATACCATCAATTAATGTTGGTGACTTCATTCACTTCATTTACCCCTAATTTCTTGACCAAAATATAATCCATTGTTCATCCAGGAACCATGCTGAACGCTGTTCTTTTCTCAGTTTATATTTTGCTCTTCATAGACCGCTCTCCACAGTAATATGATCTACAGCACACTTAGTTCCATGCAGAGTTGAAAGACCCACTCTGTGATTAAGAAATTTCCAGAATGGCTTCTTCTATAATTCACATGATTGTAGCACACATTAGATATTTAGCCTGAGCAACATATGCCTGGCATTTATATGTCTGTCATGTTCAACCACATGAAACTGTCTCCTGATATTACAGTATGGGTTTCAATCCATCAGTTCAGTCATCATTTGCCTCTGACATCAATGATCCTGATCAAGCAAGTAAGATATTAAAAGTTGCTTGTCCATAAGCTGTGTTCTTTGCCTGTTCAAGTCCCCTATACTTCATAATTGTTTTCTCTTCTGAACTGAGCAGGGACATGCATTTTCAATGTAGTAAATCCAATGTAGGAAAGCTATATGAGTCTTCTTCCTTTTATCTGTGCACCATGATTAAAAAAAACCAAACCAAAGCTATTAAGTGTATGTATGGTACAAGAAGACATAATCTCATGTCCAACGTTTTTCTGGACTTTCTGGTAGGTTCAATCTTGGCTGAGTAACACGCACTGTTATATCACTATGAGAGAAAAAGGACCGCACTGCCACTAGAAAATCTTTCTAGGTCTTGAATAATATAGAGAAACAATGACTGCAAAGATGTGATTAATGTGAGCTATAAGTGCACTACAGGCTGTGGGTTGGGAGTTTTAAACATTATGCTTCTCCCCTTAGACTTAGTATACAGAAAATATCACAGCTATTGAAACTGTGCCATTTTTTTATTCCCATGAGTTGTGTTAAGGAGTGTTTCTTGAAAATAGTTTGTCAACACAGGCTAGAGTGTAAAATTATTGTGAATGTAGGGTAGCATCTCTCTTCCCAAATCTCCCTTCTGTTCTATCTCCCAAGAAATTGTTTTGAGTGAGAAAAGTCCATAAATTTGATACATAAATACAATAAAAATAATAAGAGCCAAAATAGTGCCAGAACAGAATATTTGGGAGGAGGCATTAATTGGACATACCTTTTCAAATGCTACTCTACACAGAACTCTATACAGAAAGTACAGGAGACTGACTCTCAGAATATGTTATTTCTAGATATAATCCACAAAGTGTTTTTGGTTTGTTTTTGTTAATGAATATTCAATTTTACTGGATCATGAAGAATCTCTTAAGCTATGTTTTTTGACAGAGACAAACACTATAGGTTTGTGTGTAAACAAATGTATGTTTATATATCCTGTTCCACTGGCTTGTACCTGCAACAATAATCTAGATTCTTCAATGAAATGTACAATAACATGTACTATTTAAACTAACCATTTTTAAACAATCTGAATTGCATTATTCAATGTATAGTGAAAGGGACATCAAGAATTCTGGAAAAAGTTTTTTTCTGGTTGCAACGTTAATTAAAACCAATTAAAACCCAAGTTATTGTCATCTGTACCATATATATCCTACAAAAGACAAAAAAGGAAAATGATATTCAGAACTATATTTATCCAAACTTTTAAACAAATGCTTTATTCACACATCACTCAGATTTAACTTACTTGAATTTAAAATTGCAGTGAAACACATGCTTATCTGCCTTGCTTAAATCATGACTTTATGCTTCACAAATGTATTAGAATATCTTTTTTTTAAAACCAAAAAGTTCAAGAACTTTTTTTTGAGTATCTTGTTACACCCTAAAAACCATAGTATACAATTTCCCCACACTATTTCCTGTTTATTGACCTTTGTTGTATCATTCATAATATCTGGTTGCACTTTCCAGAGATTCTCCCCACAGGCACCAAAACAAACTGTTCTTACACATTTCATTTAAGATCAGCTTTTTTAAAAAAATCTGTAAGAATGTGTTCAACTACATCAAACACTACAATTAATATATTATAGCACAACATACTGAGCCACAATCAGCAGCCCATATTTTAGCATAATACGTTCGGTGAACCTAACCGTAGGGAGAATGGAGCTAAATAGATCACGTCTAAATTAATAGCTAAATTGTCCCTTTGAACCGTCTGTATTTTCCAAAAGGAACATTTATACTTCAAAGGGGCAAACAAACCACATTATCCATTTGCAACTAGGCTTTACTACAACAGACCTTTAAAATACTTTTACAAATTTTCAAGCAGAAGGCAATTCTAATGATTATTGCCTTCCACTTCCAGCACCGTTTCTTTTCCTTGCATTCATTCACCCTTTCTCGGATTAACCACAGACTGCTTATTACACAACGAAAGCGTGATCGGTTACCATTCCGATTCCCTGGTTAAAAGACCCAAGCTAAGGTTCTTGACATTTTAGCAACCCAACGTTAACGCTTGCGGAAGGGGGCGGGGGGGAGGAGAACCCGTCAGTACGCAGAGACAAATCCCGTCTCCGAAACAAAGACAGTAAGTACTTTATTCGCGACCGATCCAGGGTATGATATCTTCAAGAGACCTCCTTCCTCCCTTCCAGTGGCTCGATTTCCCCCACCCGTAGAATAGGCCCTCAAGCACTCCTTTCTGCAAATGATGTCCGCTCGGTCAAACGCTGCCTTCGCGGGAGCGCTCCCCCCCCCCAACCGCCTTTCCGTTTACTCCACACATCCTCCTCAAGATTTGGTGGGGAGGGGAAAACCCCACCGAATGGTTGGAAGAGCTGAAGCGCATCCTCCCTCGCTCCCTTCCCCCCCCCCCCACGAAAAGAACCCCCAGTTCCCTCCCCTCAACGGCCCTTCCATTAAAATAAAATAAAAAGAAGACGACCCATCAGCCACTTCCACCATTCCTTTCCACACACACCGTTTTATACGCAAGCCAAGGTACCCACCCACCCACCCCTCTCTCCGACTCCTCCTCGCCCGAAATGCAGCCATAATAACAATGAGAGAGAGAGAGAGACGGAAACAAACCCACCCGGTCGAACGTTCCTATCACCACCATACTGGCTCGTTCCAACCACCACACCCACACGGACCGTCTCCTTTCTTCTCTCGGCGGCACCCCCACCCTCCTCCCCTTTTACACAAGGCGGCTTCCTCCTCCTCCTCCTCGCTTCGGCCAGCCCGGGCCTGCCTAACAAGGCCTACTACTTCCCCGCAACACAAAGGAGGGAGGGAGGGAAGAAAGAAAGGAGGTGGTGAGGGGGAAAAGGTTGGAGGCGAGGCTGCGACGTGCGCGAAAAACCACCAGCCAAGGCCCCGGGCGGCTGCAGCCGCTCTTTCCCCGCGAACGAAACAAAAGGACGTGGGTGAACCGCCGTGTGGGGGAAATGGAAAGGCGCGCGCGGTTAGCGGTGGGGGTGGGGGGGTGTTTACCCTTTTGCTCCTCCTCCCTCGCGCGCTGCCCCTCCGTTCCATCTTCCCCCCCACCCTCCTCCTCCTCTGCCACGGCCGGATACTCACGAGCTGGGGTGAGCGGGCAGCGCTGTTTGTTGTAACGGACACGGAAAGGAGGGGGCTCCCTCTTCCTCCCGGAAGACTCTTGCCAACAACGATCCAATTGCCCCCTCCCTGCCACCCTTGCCTTCCTGCCACCGCCCCTCCCCCTCCTCCTCCGCCACCACCTCCACCTCTGCCGCCGCCACCGTCGTTGTCAACGGGAAGAAAGCTCACAACATGGCGAGTGAAAGACAGAAAGAGAGGGACGGACATACACGGCGGCGGCAGCAGCTGCCCACTAGTGCGCATGCGCGCCGCCGGCACAAGGGAGGTACGGTAGGATGGCTTGAGTTGACAGCGCGCGCGCGCGCGGACGCGTGCGTCCGAGCGCACTTCTCCGAAGCGTGCGGCGATGGCTTGGCGTCCGCTTTTGCGCGTGCGTACGACGGATGGACGGACGCCGGGGCGGGGGCAGTGCGAAGTGGGTGGGGGGGGGGGGCATACACTCAAACAAAGCCCATACCCGTTCAAGCAAAGAGTGCGAGTCGTCATAAAGTAGCAAGAAGACTTCCGGCCCTGGATTGCAGTCTGTGTTAAAGTGGGATGCCACTGCAAGGGAAAGGGCGTGAAAAGTCAAAGCTGCGCAAACTTAAAGGTGCCTTTTAATCGAGTGTTCTGAAATAATTGGACTTTTCCTCCGAATAGGCGTGCAAAAATTACTCCGTTATCTTGGACACCTGCGAAGAGCCACGCTTCCTCAGCATCCACAGTCCAAGGTCACCTGCAGCATACTGAGTGTTCCCTCCCCCCAGCCCACCCCGTTTATTTTTGTGGCATGTTCATTTATTTCTCACTCCCATTTTAGAATCGTGGCATCTTAGCAATCATGTTCTCGATGCACTTTTCAAGAAAAATGAAAATACAGGAGTAATTCAGAATCAAAATCAAAATAGAGCTGGAAGGGACCTTGGAGGTCTTCTAGTCCATCCTCCTGCTCAAGCAGGAGACCCTATATTATTTCAGACAAGTGGCTGTCCAGCCTCTTAAAAACCTTCAGTGATGAAGCACCCACAACTTCTAAAGACAAAGCTGTTGCATGGGTTAATTGTCTCACTGTTACGAAGTTTCTCCTTAATTCCAGATTGCTTGATTAGTTTCCATCCATTGTTTCTTGTCCTGCCCTCTGGTGCTTTGGAAAATAAATTGGCCCCCTCTTCTTTGTGGTATCCTCTCAAATGCTGGAATGCTGCTATCATGTCCCCCCCAGTCCTTCTTTTTTCTAGACTAGCCAAACCCAAATCTTGCATCTATTCTTCATATGTTTTAGTCTTCAGGCCTTTAATTATCTTAGTTGCTCTTTGCACTTTTTCAAAAGTCTCAATATGTTTTTTGTAATGTGACCAAAACTGGCTGTAGTATTCCAGGTGTGGTTTTACTAAGGCTTTATAAAGCGGTACTAATACTTACATGATTTTGATTCTATGCCTCTGTTTATACAACCAAGGATTGTATTAGCTTTTTTGGCTGCTACCGCACATTTCTAGCTCACGTTTAAGTGATCGTCCACTAAGACTCCAAGGTCCCTCTCACAGTTACTGTTTTTTGAGTCAGGTTTCACCTAATCTGTACTTGTACTTTTGGGTTTTCCTGCCCAGGTGTAAAACTTTGCTTTTCTCTATATCAGGAGTGTCAAACCTACGGCTCACGGGCCGGATGAGTCACACGCTGGTCATGCCCACCCCCATTTTATCGAAAGGGAAAAAAGTCGTGATACGTCACATGACATGACGCTGCGAGTTTGACACCCCTGCTCTACATTAAATTCCATTTTGTTGGATAGGGCCCATTGTTAAAGTTTGTCAGTCATTAACTGATTGATAGTTTGTGTACTACCACTTATGTCAGGGGTGTCAGACTGGTAGCCTGCAGGCCAGATGTGTCATGCACAGGCCACGCCCACCCCAGCTCCTCAGAGGGAAAAATTGCAAAATGTCACATGACGCCATGAGTTTGATACCCGTGACTTATGTATACAGGTAGTATTTACAGCAGTTCATTTAGTGACCATTCTAAATTACAACGGTGGTGAAAAAAATTGACTTACGACCATTGTTCACACTTAACCACCATTACAGCACCCCCATGATCACATAATCAAAATTCAGACACTTGGCAACTGACTCACATTTATGACAGTGATCTATGATCCCTGTGATTTATGATCCCGGGGACGTGTGATCCCTTTTGCGACCTGACAAGCAAAGTCAATGAGAAAGTCAGGTTCACTTAACCGCATTACTAACTTAACAACTGTGGTGATTCATTTAACAACTGTGGCAAGAACAGCCATAAAATGGGTCAAAATTCACTTAACAACTGTCTCACTTAAGCAATAGAAATTTTGGGTTCAGTAATGGGTGTAAGTTGAGGACTACCAGTACCTTCTCCAGGATGATCTTGCCCTTCCAACAATG
Organism: Ahaetulla prasina; assembly: GCF_028640845.1. Lineage (NCBI taxonomy): Eukaryota > Metazoa > Chordata > Lepidosauria > Squamata > Colubridae > Ahaetulla > Ahaetulla prasina. The sequence goes on from NC_080539.1 coordinate 160,381,824, forward strand.
CAACCATTGCTGCTGTGACGGACATACACGGCGGCGGCAGCAGCTGCCCACTAGTGCGCATGCGCGCCGCCGGCACAAGGGAGGTACGGTAGGATGGCTTGAGTTGACAGCGCGCGCGCGCGCGGACGCGTGCGTCCGAGCGCATTTCTCCGAAGCGTGCGGCGATGGCTTGGCGTCCGCTTTTGCGCGTGCGTACGACGGATGGACGGACGCCGGGGCGGGGGCAGTGCGAAGTGGGTGGTGGGGGGGCATACACTCAAACAAAGCCCATACCCGTTCAAGCAAAGAGTGCGAGTCGTCATAAAGTAGCAAGAAGACTTCCGGCCCTGGATTGCAGTCTGTGTTAAAGTGGGATGCCACTGCAAGGGAAAGGGCGTGAAAAGTCAAAGCTGCGCAAACTTAAAGGTGCCTTTTAATCGAGTGTTCTGAAATAATTGGACTTTTCCTCCGAATAGGCGTGCAAAAATTACTCCGTTATCTTGGACACCTGCGAAGAGCCACGCTTCCTCAGCATCCACAGTCCAAGGTCACCTGCAGCATACTGAGTGTTCCCTCCCCCCAGCCCACCCCGTTTATTTTTGTGGCATGTTCATTTATTTCTCACTCCCATTTTAGAATCGTGGGATCTTAGCAATCATGTTCTCGATGCACTTTTCAAGAAAAATGAAAATACAGGAGTAATTCAGAATCAAAATCAAAATAGAGCTGGAAGGGACCTTGGAGGTCTTCTAGTCCATCCTCCTGCTCAAGCAGGAGACCCTATATTATTTCAGACAAGTGGCTGTCCAGCCTCTTAAAAACCTTCAGTGATGAAGCACCCACAACTTCTAAAGACAAAGCTGTTGCATGGGTTAATTGTCTCACTGTTACGAAGTTTCTCCTTAATTCCAGATTGCTTGATTAGTTCCCATCCATTGTTTCTTGTCCTGCCCTCTGGTGCTTTGGAAAATAAATTGGCCCCCTCTTCTTTGTGGTATCCTCTCAAATGCTGGAATGCTGCTATCATGTCCCCCCCAGTCCTTCTTTTTTCTAGACTAGCCAAACCCAAATCTTGCATCTATTCTTCATATGTTTTAGTCTTCAGGCCTTTAATTATCTTAGTTGCTCTTTGCACTTTTTCAAAAGTCTCAATATGTTTTTTGTAATGTGACCAAAACTGGCTGTAGTATTCCAGGTGTGGTTTTACTAAGGCTTTATAAAGCGGTACTAATACTTCACATGATTTTGATTCTATGCCTCTGTTTATACAACCAAGGATTGTATTAGCTTTTTTGGCTGCTACCGCACATTTCTAGCTCACGTTTAAGTGATCGTCCACTAAGACTCCAAGGTCCCTCTCACAGTTACTGTTTTTTGAGTCAGGTTTCACCTAATCTGTACTTGTACCTTTGGGTTTTCCTGCCCAGGTGTAAAACTTTGCTTTTCTCTATATCAGGAGTGTCAAACCTACGGCTCACGGACCGGATGAGTCACATGCTGGTCATGCCCACCCCCATTTTATCGAAAGGGAAAAAAGTCATGATATGTCACATGACATGACGCTGCGAGTTTGACACCCCTGCTCTACATTAAATTCCATTTTGTTGGATAGGGCCCATTGTTAAAGTTTGTCAGTCATTAACTGATTGATAGTTTGTGTACTACCACTTATGTCAGGGGTGTCAGACTGGTGGCCTGCAGGCCAGATGTGTCACGCACAGGCCACGCCCATCCCAGCTCCTCAGAGGGAAAAATTGCAAAATGTCACATGATGGCAATGTGACGCCATGAGTTTGATACCCGTGACTTATGTATACAGGTAGTACTTACAGCAGTTCATTTAGTGACCATTCTAAATTACAACGGTGGTGAAAAAAATTGACTTACGACCATTGTTCACACTTAACCACCATTACAGCACCCCCATGATCACATGATCAAAATTCAGACACTTGGCAACTGACTCACATTTATGACAGTGATCTATGATCCCTGTGATTTATGATCCCGGGGACGTGTGATCCCTTTTGCGACCTGACAAGCAAAGTCAATGAGAAAGTCAGGTTCACTTAACCGCATTACTAACTTAACAACTGTGGTGATTCATTTAACAACTGTGGCAAGAACAGCCATAAAATGGGTCAAAATTCACTTAACAACTGTCTCACTTAAGCAATAGAAATTTTGGGTTCAGTAATGGGTGTAAATTGAAGATTACCAGTACCTTCTCCAGGATGATCTTGCCCTTCAGGACTTCCAACAATGCAACCATTGCTGCTGTAATGAAATCCATCCACCTTGTTACAGGTCATCCTCTTCTTTTGAACTTTTTTTTTTTTAGCATTCTGCACTTCTCAAAAGAGCTAGGTTCTTGGATGAGGTATACAGAATATGATAATTTGAGCCTGGTCGTTTGTTCCCCAGGTGAAAACTCTGGGTTGATGTGTTCAATGATCCATTTGTTTGTTTTCTTGGTATCCATGGTATTCTCATCATCGCCAACAACAAAGTTCTTGGCAATAATTTTTTTGTACTGCTTCTTCAAAGTCTAATTTTCACTTCCAAGGAAAATGACAATCCACAATTCTCATCCTTGTGTATACATGTCATGATACCAGAATACCTTTTCCAAGGCCTTCATCGCTGCCTTCACAGTGCTAGTCTGTGGTGCATTTTAAAATTTTTGCTTCCTTATGATTATGTGACATGAGTATAATAAATAATTATTAGTAGTATTGATTAATAATTAATGGTAATTATTGATGATTATTATCATTAATAATTGACAAAATTTCCTTCTGTCAGTTGCAAAAGTGAGTTGCTTGGAGCTACACATGTACTATGCCAATACATTACAACATCCTAGGTTTTTGGGAAAAACTCAAATCTGCATGAAAGCCAATACCAGCTAAAGAATTGGCAGCTGTGTTCTCATATTCTGAACAGGTAATAATGATTATGTTCTCCATTTTTAATATATTTATTACAATAATTTTATAATGCAGTATAATTTAAATATTTAATATATTTTATCATGTACTAATAATTATGTTATATGCATAATAATAAACATAATAAGTGGAATAAGAATCCGGTTAGGTCTATTGGTTAAGGCAGTGGTAGCCAACCTGGTCCCTACTGCCCACTAGTGGGCGTTCCAACTTTCATGGTGGGTGGTAGGGGTTTTGTCCGATACTGAAGCACTTTCCTTTCTTTTAATTTAATTGACTTTTTAAAAAAATTTCATAGCATTATTTAAAAACATTTTCATTAGGTTTTCATTAAATTCCCTGTGACAATTTAAATTTCTGAAAATATACTATAAAAAAGGTTGACTACCCCTGGGTTAAGGTATCAATCTAGAAAACAGGAGATTGCGGGTTCTAGTCCTGCCTTAGACAAAAAAGCAAGTCATTCTCAGGCCAACCCAACTCACTGAGTTGTTGTGGGGAAAATAAGGAGAAGGAAGGAGTATTAGGTATGTTTGTCATTATACAAAATAATAAAGGATAATAATAAGGTACACCCTTAGAGACCATAAAAATAATTTTCTCCAGGAGGATCTGTTCCCAATGTGGTCCTTAGGTCTTTTAAAAGTGTATTCATTGCTGTTGTAATTGAATCTATCAATCTTGCTGACAGTGGTCCTCTTCTTCTTGTTTCTTCCTATAGACAATTACATACTTTGTCTATAGCTTTGTTGCTGGCAATCCTTATGATTTATATTGATATATTGACCATCAATTGTGTTGTAAATGTTGTACCTTGATGAACGTATCTTTTCTTTTATGCACATTGAGAGCATATGCACCAAGACAAATTCCTTGTGTGTCCAATCACACTTGGCCAATAAAAATTCTATTCTATTCTATTCTATTCTATTCTATTCTATTCTATTCTATTCTATTCTATTCTATTCTATTCTATTCTATAGCAGAGGATGTCAAACTCAAGGCCCAGGGGCCAGATCCGGCCCACGGGGTGCTTAGATCTGGCCAGTGGGGCTACCCTGGAAACATCGAAAGATAGGCCCGCAGTGCCTCTGCCAGCAAAAACAAAGCTCAGGAGGGTCGCACAACAGCTTCCTGCAGCGGTCTGCCAGCGAAAAGGAGTTTGGGAGCTCTGTTTTCAGCTGCAATGGCCTTCTTGGGAAGGCCATGTGCTGCCTTCCCGAGCTCCATTTTCGCTGACAGACTGCTGCAGGAGGCCGTCGCAGTCGAAAACGGAGCTCAGGACTGTGGGGTTCTGGTGCCCTGGGAGCTCAAGGGCCAGGTTGGGTGCTTGCCCTCTGCTGCCTACGACTCTGTACAGTCTGCACCACCATCCAGGGTCCTCTGCGTGGCCTGAGAGGGACAGGGAGGCTCCCCTGGAGGACAAAGGTTTGGCATTCTCCCTGGTCTCACCTTCCTCTGCTGGAGACAGTGGATTCCCCCAGCCCCGTCCAGGCCACCACAGGTGCTCCCAACACGAGTGATGTCGAGTTGGCCACGCCCACCCTGACCATGCCCACCTCGGCCATGTCCACCCCGACCCCTGAGGTCAAACACAACCCTTATATGGCCCTCAATGAAATCAAGTTTGACACCCTTGATCTATAGAGTTAAGCCTTTGTATTTGTGCTGACATCCTCCTGTATCATATTAAATGTTACCATTAATTAATTAATTACTATTAATACCTGCTTAGTTAATTGTAAAGTGTTTTGTGATTTTTTAAAAAAACTAGAAGTAGCATAGAATTTTAAAAAATAAATAAAACGGCTAGCAGCTTTTGGAGGGATACAAATTGGGAGACAAAGTGCCCTATGTCAAAAATTATCCTGGTCACAACCAACATGATAATTTATTTTTGTTTGCTTGGTAAAGTTGTAGAGTTGCCATATGAAGCTCCCCTCAGTAACAATTTTTGGAAGGTGTGGCAACCAAATTGTAATGTTTATAGCGGTAGGAAACACAGTTTATATTTATAAGTATTGCATTTTATTAGTTTAAAATCAAAATAAAGGAAAGGAGGAAAAGGAAAGGAAAGGAGGAAGGAAGGAAGGAAGGAAGGAAGGAAGGAAGGAAGGAAGGAAGGAAGGAAATTTTGTTTGTCGGTTGGTTGGTTCATGGGTGAAATCCAGCAGGTTCTGACAGGTTCTGGAGAACCGGTAGCGGAAATTTTGAGTAGTTTGGAGAACTGGCAAATATCACCTCTAGCTGGTCCCAGGGTGAAGTGGTAATGGAGATTTTGCAGTATCCTTCCCCCAAGAGTGGGGAGGAAATGGGGATTTGCGGTATCCTTCCCCTTGAGTGGAGTGGGATGGGAATGGAGATTTTACAGTATCCTTCCCCTGCCATGCCCACCAAGCCACACCACGCCTACCAAGCCACGCTCACAGAACTGGTAGTAAAAAAAATTTGGATTTCACCACTTGGTTGGTTGTCTCCTGGTCTCCCATTACTCTCCTGCTTATGCCCAAAAAAACATTCAAAAGCCCAGCTGTGCAGACCAGCTGTAGAGGAATTACTTTCAATTTATTCTCAAGCAAAACCAAAGTTGTCAGGGCACTGCATGCCAGTGTGAGTCCAGTGTTATGTCTAGTCTGTGCATTATTATGCAATTTTACACTGTAAATATAACAGTGTATTCTTTCCAGTCTAAACATGAATAATTATGTAGCAGAAGTGGCAAGATATGCAACACAAATAATATTATATTTTCCAGACCAACAATCTTCCCACCTCATTAAAAAAAAAAGAATGTTTGCATCTTAAAACCAATTCTCTGTCAAGCTGGTTTTTGCAACAGTTATTTTGAGCATGTAATAAATACTTGAATCTTCATATGTCTGTGCTGTAAGAGCTACTTTGAACAAGTTAAAGGAATGTCCATAACGAGGCTTTAAAAAAAAACCCAGCAATAATTGCTTTAGCATCTTTTGGGTGAGATTATCTTATTAATTGGCTTTATTTCACTATTATAGCTATAAGACTCAAGACCCCTACTTTATATGTCATTATTGTTGCAAAAGCATTCAAAATTTTCTTTAATGACAAATTACAGGAATTTTATTTTCTTCAATGTTACCATTTAATAGATTGAACAGTTGCAACTAGTAGCTATGGACCTACTTACTGCAACAGGGGTCTAACAAGTTAGGTTACGAGAACAGCAATAGCAATAGCACTTAGACTTACATACCCGTTAATGGTGCTTTACAACCCTCTCTAAGCGGTTTACAGAGTCAGCCTATTGCCCCCAACAATTTGGCTCCTCATTTTACCGACCTCGGAAGGATGGAAGGCTGAGTCAACCTTGAATCTGGTGAGATTTGAATTGCCAATCTGCTGGCAGCAGGCAGTCAGCAGAAGTAGCCTGAAGTACTTACTACATTCTAACCGCTGTGCCACCATGGCTCATCACCATGAAACAACACCATTGGACATGACATTAAAAAAAATGAAATAATAAGGACCCACTCAATGTTCTGCAGATGGTCAGGGTTACCAAAATGTTGGGAAGCATTCATTCTTTTCCCAGAATACAAGTAGTCCTCCACTTACAACAGTTTAGAGACTGTTCAAAGTTACAACAACACTGAAAAAAAAAGATTTATTTTTAACACTTACGGTCTTTGCATTATCCCTGTGGTCATGTGATATAAATTTGGATGCTTGGCAACTAACACATATTTATGACAGTTGGAATGCACCAGGGTCCTGTGATCCCATTTTGCAACCTGCTGACAAGCAAAGTCAATGGGGAAGCCAGATTCACTTAATAACCCATGTTACTAATTAAACCACTGCAGTGATTCACTTAACAACTATGCCAAGAAAGGTCATAAAACAGGGCAAAAGTCACTTAACCAATGTCTCAACAACAGAAATTTTGGGCTCAATTGTGGTCATAATTCGACGTTAACAATTCGCTTCCGGTGGTCTTTCGGGTGCAATTCAAGGTGTTAGTTACCACCTTTAAAGCGCTCCATGGCATAGGACCGGGTTACTTACGGGACCGCCTGCTGCTACCGGCGATCTCCCATCGACCAGTGCGCTCCCATAGGGAGGTTCTCCTTGGGGTGCCGTCGGCCAGTCAATGTCGGCTGGCAACACCCAGGGGGAGGGCCTTCTCTGTGGGGGCACCAACCCTCTGGAACACGCTACTACCAGGTATCCGTCAACTCCCTGATCTTCGGACCTTTCGACACGAGCTGAAAACATTTCTGTTTCACCGTGCAGGACTGGCTTAGTGGGGTTTTAATAAGGGGTTTTATTGGTTTTAAGTTCTTCAACCAACTCTAAATTTTCCTTTGTATTAATTGATTTTACTTTGACTGTAAACTGCCCTGAGTCCTTTGGGAGAAGGGCGGTATAGAAATCGAAACAATAATAATAACAACAACAACAACAAAAAAAAAAAATGGAAGAATTAAACTCAGGTTTTTCCAACAGAGGTAGGCCAGAAGTTGATAGTGGAGACAACAAATGTACTATTTTTCCCTGACTCAAGGATAAAAGGACTGCATTTTAACTGTACAGGTAGTCCTCGACTTATGACCACAATTGAGCCCAAAATTTCTGTTGTTGAGAATGGAAGGTATTCCTTTAATTATGTGAAGTTGAAATCTCTAGTTGTATGAGAAAACACTCCAGCCTCCTTCCTGTACCTGAAACAATTCCCTGCCTGACTGATTTCCTTTTGGTTTCTTGTCAGTTGCTCTCTGAACTAACTTGCAGTTGACTTTTGCACCAGTTTTTAGAAATGTCTCCATAGATGTTTGGCCCCATAGCTTTTTTTCAGATGAACTGGCTTTTCAGCTTGCAATTACTTCCAGTGAGCTTGCACTAATGATATTTAAAACTTTTATTTTTTTATTTTTAATATTTTTATTCATGTATGTATTATAATCTGCTCCACTGATTAGTGCTATTTGATTATTTTTTAAAATTACCGCTGCTGCTTAGAACTGTATTGGGGTAAAGCAACATAGAGCTTCCGGTAATAAATATGAACAAATAAATAATTTGCATGGCAGAAACTCTGAATTTTACTTTTTGAAATCTTTATCGAATTTGGGTAGTGGATAAAAGTACCCCTTTGAAATAGTATGTCCTATTCCTGGGCACCAAAAGGGCATGACAAATTGGAGCAAGTACAGAGGACTGCAACCAAGGAGGAACCTGGAAACTAAGCCTAACAAGGAACATATGAGATATGTTTGGTCTCCTGAAAAGACAACCAAGTAGAAATATAATGAAATATATAATTAAATATAATGGCAATATCTGTGTGGCTCAGACTGCTAAGACAGTCTGTTATTAACAGCAGCTGCTTGCAATTATTGCAGGTTCAAGTCCCACCAGGCCCAAGGTTGACTCAGCCTTCCATCCTTTATAAGGTAGGTAAAATGAGGACCCAGGTTGTTGGGAGCAATAAGTTGACTTTGTATATAATATACAAATGGATGAAGACTATTGCTTGACATAGTGTAAGCCGCCCTGAGTCTTCGGAGAAGGGCGGGATATAAATGCAAATAAAAAAAATATATCAGATTATCATATAACAGTAGTAGACGTAGTCTCTATTGCCCAGCATAGTACAATCAGATCAGTTAAAACTATAGAAGGAAGGTCAAGCTGTTTCCTGACTATGGGAGCTATCGGTGAAAGAGGCTCCCATTTTTTTTTATTTTTTTTTATTTTTTTATTTGTCACAACAGTATATATAAGCATAAGCATGAAAATAACTATATAATATATAAGCATATAAATGAGCATAAGTATGTAATAACTATATTAATTGGATATTTATTTATTTATTATTTACATTTTTATACCGCCCTTCTCCGAAGACTTAGGGCGGTGTACAGCAGATAAAACAATAATAATCCAGAAAATTTTTAAAATACAGTACCAAATTTAAAAATCTAATTTAAACGCCGTATGTTAAAAATAGTTAAATAAGAAAATTACAGAAAGATAAAAGCCCACTAAAAACCCACAATATTTAAAATCAATCAGGCCAGCCCCGCTTGGTGAAAAAAGATCTTGAGCTCGCACTTAAAGATCCGAAGATCAGGGAGAAGACGGAGTCCCACCGGCAGCTTGTTACACAGGGCCGGGGCCCCCACAGAGAACGCTCTTCCCCTGGGGACCGCCAGCCGACATTGATTGGCCGACGGCACCCTAAGGAGGCCCTCCCTGTGGGAGCGCACTGGACGCACCGGATGATGGGAGGTAACTGATGGCAGCAGGCGGTCCCGTAGATATCCCGGTCCCATGCCATGGAGTGCTTTAAAGGTGATGACCAACACCTTGAAGCGCACCCGGAAGACCACCGGCAACCAGTGCAGCCTGCGCAGGAGCGGTGTTACATGGGAGCTACGCGGTGCTCCCTCAATCCCCTGCGCGGCCGCATTCTGTACCAGTTGGAGCCTCCGGGTGCTCTTCAAAGGGAGCCCCATGTAGAGAGCATTACAGTAATCTAGACGGGAAGTGACGAGGGCATGAGTGACTGTGCATAACGAGTCCCGGTCCAGGAAAGGGCGCAATTGGCGAATCAGGCAAACCTGATAAAAAGCTCCCCTTGCGACGGCCGTCAGATGGTCTTCTAAAGACAGCCGTGCGTCCAGGAGAATGCCTAAATTGCGCACCCATTCCCTGGGGGCTAACGATCCCCTCCACAGTCAGCAATGGAGTAAGCTGACTGTGCCGGGACGCTGGCATCCACAGCCACTCCGTCTTGGATGGGTTGAGTCGGAGTCTGTTCATCCCCATCCAAACTCGAACGGCCTCAAGACACCGAGTCATCACATCAAGGGCTTCGTTGGGGTGGTTCGGGGAGGAAATGTACAGCTGAGTATCATCAGCGTATAGCTGACAACTTACCCCGAAACCACGGATGATCTCCCCCAGCGGCTTCATATAAATGTTGAACAGGAGAGGTGAGAGAATCGACCCCTGCGGCACCCCACAAGTGAGTTGCCTAGCGGTCAATCTCTGCCCCCCTGTCAACACCATCTGCAAACGGTTGGAGAGGTAGGAGGAGAATCACCGCAAAACGGTGGCTCCTACCCCCAAACCCCCCAACCATCGCAGCAAGATACCATGGTCGATGGTATCAAACGCCGCTGATAAATCTAACAGGACAAGAACAGAGGAACAGCCTCTGTCCTGTGCCATGCCCTCCAGAGATCATCAACCAACGCGACCAAAGCTGTCTCTGTGCTGTACCCAGGCCTGAAGCCGGACTGAATGAAAGGAAACAATAGGACAGGAACGGTAGGCACATTTTGTGCTCTTATGCACGCCCCCTATAGACCTCTTAGGAATGGCGTGAGGTAGACAGTTTTTGGTTAAAGCTTTGGGGATTTTGAGAAGAGACCACAGAGTCAGGTAGTGTGTTCCAAGTATTAATAACACTGTTACAGAAGTCATATTTTCTGCAATCAAGATTGAAACAGTTAACATTGAGTTTAAATCTATTGTTAGCTCTTGTATTGTTATGATTGAAACTGAAGTAGTCTTCAACAGGAAGGACATTGCAATAGATGATTCTATAAGTTAAGCACAGGTCCTGTCGAAGGTGGCAGAGTTCTAAGTTTTCTAATGACCGAATTAGTTCTGTTTTACTAAAATTTTCAATCAGAGGCTAGATTCTTATCTGCCTTATCTTATTCACTCGTGAATCCTGCACCCGTAGCCTAAAGGGTTGGACTAAATGTTCTCTATGGGTTGTTCCAGCTCTCAGATTCTACTAGCTTGCTCTTAATCTGTTGAAAGATTTGCAACTGAGCAGTTGAAGCTCATGAAATCAACTGTTTTGCTTCTTGTTTGCCCTAATTCTAAGGCTTATGTAGCACATTAATACTGCAAAAGAACTCTACTTTAGGAAGCAGGTGATTGCTGCAGCTGGAAAATCTGATTTATAAACATTTTTATTCACCATGTGTGCACCAAGGAACATCTTCTTTTAATGTAACTACTACCTGGGTTTTCCATGGTGCAAATTTCACAACTTTATTAATAAACCCTTCATTTTTATTTTTTTGAAAGCGAGTAAAGACGGTGTACTTTTATTTACTGCTTCTATACTGATTCCTGGAGAAGCTTTGTAGCAACGTCAAAAGATGGATACTGTGGTTCAGGTTGTAGTCATGAATTTTTCATCACTGATAACCACATACTAGCTTGTCCCTTGCATCTCTGTCAGAGTTATATTCTAATTATAGTTCTGAGAGGCCTGGCTCATACTTGTATATGTCTTCCAAGGCATTATTTGTAAATTCAGTTTGAAATACTACTTCTGTTTCTTTCTGGCATTAATACAGTAGGCTCCTCATTAAGCTTTACCATATGTAGAAACCTCTGTAATCCTAGAAATGCTTTAATGTAGAACTGTGTCGTCCCCCCACCACCACCACCTTGGGCAGTAAAGCGGTGACTAAGCATTTCATAGGCTCCCTCCCAGCATGCTGGTATCAAGGGAACTGTGGAAGAATTCCATGTATGGCTACCATTATTTAGGAGTGCCATTATTGAGCTTGATTACAAATGTAAGCGTTCCTTCCTTCCTGGTTTGCAAAGATTATGTGGAAGCAGAGAAGGAAAAAGTAAAAACTTTCAGAGCCGAAGTTTCTGTCGCTGCTGTTTATATACATCACTATACTTTCTCTAAGTAGAAAAGTTATTGCAGATGTAGAGAAGACCTCACTCCATTCCTAAGAGGTCTGTAAGGGGCGTGCATAAGAGCACAAGCGTGCCTACCGTTCCTGTCCTATTGTTTTCTTTCGTTATATCCTTATCCTTATATATATGTTTATATATTGTATAGTTATTTCATGCTTATGCTTATATATACTGTGTGACAAAATAAATTTAAAAAAATAAAAAAATAAAATAAAAGAAGCCTTCCTAACCTGACACCATCAGGTGCTTTGGTCCATAACCCCCAACAACATTTATAGGGCAATTCAGATGAAGACAGAAGGTAAACACAATTAAATGTTTAGCTGTTAGGTGTATGTATTTGCAAGTTTCATTTATGTGAAGCCTCTTGGAGAAATCATCTCTAAGTTTGGGATGAGATATCAGTACTTTGATGGTACCCTGATATACCTCTCCAACACATGCTGAGCAGTGATGCAGGAGAAGCCTTGACCTGGTACTTTAAGGATTGGCCTGTGGAGAAGCAAGGAGAAGTTCCAAGAAGACCGAGTTGTTATTTTGCCCAGAATCCAACTAGCTCTCTCTTGGCTCCAGTGATGACTTTGGATGGCAATACAAAAAGTAAAAGTAAATGCATAAATGTAAATGAAATGAAATATAATAGGTCTCATTCTACAAAGATTTTATAATTTTGTGGTACAGTTCTTCATTGGTACAATTCCTTTGAACAAGAAGTTTTCTGTGACTGCCTTCGTCAGCTATGAAAAAGCATTTAACAACTTCTTGCCTTTTGTGATAATTCAAACCAGCTGTTTAAGGTAGCTGCCTTTCTCTGCCCAGTGTTAAAATACAATCCTTTGTGGTTTATGCGCCTTCTCTGTAAAGCTTATGGAAGCCGTCTCTGAGTGCTATGTGCAACCTGCAGGCATTTCATAAAATGAAGCTTTTACTATTTAAAGACCAGTAGATGGCAATAGGGGTTCATTTCAAAAAAGAAGTTAGATGTAAAAATCCAGTTCCAGAAACACTACAGAATGTACCCATCTGGTTTCCAGAATTAGCTGTACTAGAAGTGGGAGTTACTCTCCTGCCTGTGTTTCTGTTGTGCCTTTATTAAGAATCATTTAAGGTCAGATGCCACCTACTGTCTTCATTAAAGAGTTATGTCATGAGATATATCCATTATCCATTATCTTCTAAAGTATAGCTCATCTTACATTTATTCTGTATCAAGAAAATAGGCCCGCTCATAATTGTCTCTAAAAATGGCACACGTATGTACCAATCAGACTTTTCTAAAGCAAAATCTTCCTTGCTTAGATACCTTTATATTAAAGCTTCACGATCTTTTTGTTTGTTTACCTTATTTATTTTTCTTATTGCTGATTACTAGAGTCTTGTGACCCTTTACAGAAAAAGGTTTTCATGCCAAGTCTAAAGTATTAAACTTTAATCTTGTAATTCAGCTTGTCATGTAAAGTCAACAATTGTGACTTACTGAATAAACCGTGGCTAAGCAAATCATGGCTTAGTAGTATGTGAACCCAGTTAATATATCTACTGATTGCCTTTTCTGTATCCAGTAGTTCCAGCTTTTAAGAAGGATAAAATTATACATTCATTTGTTCAAGTACAAGGCAATTTATTTCAGAATATACAGCAATCTATTCAGTGAAGAACAAAATAGAAAAGAAGGCAGGCACTGAATGTTATTGACCTCTACCATAACTTGGGGAATATTTCAAGTACCCATAAGAAACAAAAATAACTTGTTGTGTTAACCCAACATTTTTCAGAAAATTCTTTTATCAAGGGTATGGTGCTTGCTAGCTAATACATTTTAGGTAGAAGTTGCCAATATAGTGATCTTGATAAAACAATTTTCTGAAATAAGTAGGGTTTCTGTACAGTAATGAACAAGTCTATATAAGCAGCTGGAAATTTGCTTCCATTTTATTCGTTTTAAAAAGGAATTCAACATATTCAGAAAGAAAATTTGTACCCATGTAGATTAGCCATGGCAAGTGGGCACTGCTACAAAATGTTGCAAGTGCTTCTTAACTCTGAAAGGGTTGATAAACCAACAAAGGAGAATATTGAAATATGGGGTCCTTGGTGCTCTCTGAGCTTGGTTGTTTTCTTGCAGATGTTTCATTAACTGAACTAAGTAACATCATCAGTGCTCACTCACTCATCAACCAAACTGGGAAAAAGACTTGAAATCCAATTTGGGCCTAGAAATTAGGCTAGGCAAAAATTTGGCTATATTTTCATAGCCAAATATAGAGAAATGCATATAAGTGTGTAGAGTGCATGATGAAACAGCTGGGGCAAACCCATAGCCGAGGAGCATTATTTCAGCAGGGCTAATCCCCTCAAATCATACAAGTCAGGATTTAGCCAGTCCTCGTACCATTTTTTTCTCAAGTAAATGACAGCTGAGGGTTTTCTAAGGTATAGTTCAGTATAAGAGGATTAGTATGAACCATCCATATCCATAGTTTCTCTCTGATGAATCTTCCATTTTATCTTCAGGACTTCCAGAACAGTAGACCAGCCGTGGGCAAACTATCAGGTGGATGCTGTTTTAATGGAGAATAAGCCCAGCAGTCTCTTTTAGCCAACTGGCTAGAGATATATTCTTTATCTTCCATGCTTAGAAGTGAGAACCATTGTTATATAGTTCAGTGGCACTGCCCGTACTATCTACAGCCAAGCAAGATAAGAGCCATAAGACCACACACATTTTGCATATCAGCTTAAAGGGAAAATATCAAAAACCCAGGACCTAAAAATCCGAAAGCCCAAGTAAGACTGCTTATTTGCAGCAACACTGGAAATTTAGGAGGAGATGCCAGGAGAAATGAAAACAAAATAGTCAAGAAAAAGAATATCTTAGAGGATGACATGGCTGATTGGCTGGAACACTGGATAACTTCACACCATATTGTAAACTTGCTTTGCTGGTCCCTGGAATGCAAAAAATGAGTTTAAATATTAATCTGCTTTACATTCATGTAATATAGCCCAGGCAAATATGCCCGGGATGTTGAAGAAATACTGGAAGAGAAACTTGGCCTTTCACAGAAGCTGGTCATTTGGCCATATAAATACTTCAGAATTCTTGGCCAATCATTGCAAAAGATAGCTTCAAAAGATAGCTTCATCTTGAAGTTCTGTATGCAAGACTATCATTCTGTGGGACTCACTGTAATCTTATATTTCTACAAACTTTAATAAGATTAGGCTGGGTAAAGAAAGTAAGATATAGATCAACCACCGATTTTGGATAGCTTGTTATGGAGTAGCTTTCCAGGATCTCTGATATAACTTCTTGTGGTACCTAATCCATTTCCTGCAAATGCCAGAATGAAACTAGGTCTTTAGCTTTGCTGTAAAGCATTCCGTTTGACCCACATTGTGGTCTCTTCCACCAACATGTGATAGGGTTACCCTTGCAAGTAAGGAAGCACAGCCCAAATGTGGTTCATCTGATTTTGGCTTAATGTAATATGTATATATTCCTTGGCCTCATTGTATAATACATGGCCCAATTAGCATTTAGTGGTTCTAGCAGGGATGCATGTGTAAAAATAACCAGTTTGAAGGCACTGGACACAAGGTTCCTGGTATCCCTTGAACTCTTGCTAAAAGAAAATGCTGGCAAAATTTCATGATACCACCCATCTCTTTCTTTTAACTAAGCAAGCAACAGTAGCTATGAAAAGAGAAAGAGAAAGGAGAGTAGAAAGAAAAAGTCACCAAAAACAGTATTACAAGCACTGATTCAAAAGATGACTTAGAATCCTTATTCATTCATCCTGCCCCTTTGGTGGCCCTTCCTTTCCAAATTCATAATTCTTCTTATCCAACTTAAATCTTTCCATTAGCTGAACAAAAGGAAAACAATGGCATGTAAAGCCTTCCAAAATCTTCCCTTGTTTTTTTAAGTTATGCACTCCTTGAGAAAAATTCAGCAAGTCGTTTTTGTTTAGCTATCATTTCCCTTATAAAAATGGGTTTGGGGGCTGCCAAACCTGAAGGAATTTTAGGAAACAATTTTGCCTTATAGCTGTTTCAAATTCTCAATATGGCATATCTGATAAAATGATTTTTTTGAAATGTACGTTGACCGGAAAGATCTCAAATAGCGAGTGATTGATTTAGAGCTGCAAGCAGACTTTCCAGCCTACCCAGAAATACCTTCTTGAACCCCTCTGAACATCCTCTCCAACCAGCTGGACTAGACATCTCAATCGCATAAAAATCCCCACATTCAGAAGGGCCTTCTCAGTCAGATTCGATGCCCTCACAACAGCTGCTACTGAAGGAAGATACCAAAAAATCCCCTTTCTCCCAGTGGAGAAATAATTGAATCAATGGAACATGCTATTTATTGCCCTTTCCGTGCAGGTGCTTGCTAACAATTATTATTTCTACTCTTTATTAAACATCCTGATCAGTCCAATCTGTTTTATCTCAAGGTGATATTATTGCATCAATCTAATATTATTTCTTCGACTACAGTCAAGTACTGTTCTATAATCTGCACAGTATACCATAGCATGAACCCTAACCCTTTTTAGATATTTTAGAATAACTATATTTTTCTTGGGTCTTAATTGACTTTTGTATTTTATTTGCTGGTCTATGACTGAATAAAGATTTGATTGAGTCATATTTTAAACCAACATCTTTGTATTCTAGTTATTTATCTTAAAACTTGCTGGCGCAACAAAACATTTCAGTTTTTTCATCAAAGAATCAATCCCTTTCAGGGAATCCT
This sequence comes from Ahaetulla prasina, assembly GCF_028640845.1. Classification (NCBI taxonomy): domain Eukaryota; kingdom Metazoa; phylum Chordata; class Lepidosauria; order Squamata; family Colubridae; genus Ahaetulla; species Ahaetulla prasina. The sequence goes on from NC_080539.1 coordinate 160,398,240, forward strand.
ATAAAATCAAAACCAAATCATCAGCAAAAGCTCTCAATTTAAAGGTCTTTTTTTTTATTTTTAAGACCATTATCTTCTCATCCTGTCTAATATCTCTATTCAAAGCTTTACAAACCAAAATAAACAACAAAGGGGACAGAGGACAACCTTGTTTTGTCCCTCTTCTGAATATCAAATTGTTAATCAATTCACCGTTAACTATAATTGGAGCCTTTGGGGATGTATATATCATTGATTTGATTCCATGAAGAAATTCTCAGTGAAGTCTGATGTGAATTTATGAGATAAGACCTTGTCCAATTGTCCCACCATCAGTGATGGGTTCACCCTGGATCATGCAAATCAGTAGGGCCTCTGGTGGCTCAACAGACTAATGCAGTCTGTTATTAACAGCAGCTGCTTGCAATTACTGCAGGTTCAAGTCCCACCAGGCCCAAGGTTGACTCAGCCTTCCATCCTTTATAAGGTAGGTAAAATGAGGACCCAGATTGTTGGGGGCAATAAGTTGACTTTGTATATAATATACAAATGGATGAAGACTATTGCTTAACACTGTGTAAGCCGCCCTGAGTCTTCGGAGAAGGGCGGGATATACATGCAAATTTAAAAAAAAGTAGCGGTGGCAATGGGAGGCTCCGTCCACCCACCCGGACACTTCTGCACATGTGCAGAAGTGTTGCGAGCGCACCCACAAGCAAACCAGTAGCAACGGGTTTTGAAACCTGCCCCTGCCCACCATCTGTTCGTCTTCCCAGCTCAACAAATCAACTAATGCCTGAATAAACATTTTTCATATATTTCCAAAAGAGTTCTGTTTAGAATGACCCTAAACCTCAGAGTTCCTTCTCTCTGAGTTTCAGCAGAGCCAAATTTGCCTGCCAAATTGTCCAGTCCTCTCCTCAGATCCCTAATTTCTGGGGTTTTTTTCCTCCAAAAGTTCCATCCTGACATTAAAATGGTTTAATTTCCATTGAAATCTTATCCAGTCTTTTTTTAAAAAGTGTTTCAAAGTCTTAAACTAGACTTCTAAAGATTTTGCAAATGTTGTACCCAAGATGTCAAATAATCATATTAAGGGACAGTGGAAGCTGCTGCTCATCTCTAAACCCTGATCTTGATACCCCTATGTGGAACCATGGTCTATATCATACACTGCTGGCAAAAGATTTATTAACAGCCTTTAATTCAAAGGAGGCAATAATTGTTTATAAATCCAACAAAACGATGGAAAAGTAGAAAGACAAAACAAGCAGAGCAATCTGATGCTCCAAGCTGAAGAACATAAATTCATCAAAAAATAGTGTTTCAAAAATAAAAAATCAACTTAATTCTCTTTGGATGCTCTGAGTCTCTTTTGTTTCCAAGTTTTTGCAATTCAGACAAATATAAGAAAGAAAATTTCTCTTTAACTACAAAGATGAATACATCTAAAAAGTGATTTAGAAATGAATTAGATGAGTTCACTGAGCTTGTCAATTGAAAGATCGGCAGTTCAGCGGTTCGAATCCCTAGTGCTGCGTAATGGGGTGAGCTCCCGTTACTTGTCCCAGCTTCTGCCAACCTAGCAGTTTGAAAGCACTTAAAAATGCAAGTAGAAAAATAGAGACCACCTTTGGTGGGAAGGTACCAGTGTTCTGTGCGCCTTTGTCATTTAGTCATGCTGGCCACATGACCACGGAAACATCTTTGGACAATGCTGGCTCTTTGGCTTTGAAACGGAGATGAGCACCACCTTCTAGAATCAGGAGTGATAGCACATATGTGTGAGGGAAAGCTTTACCTTAGGGTCCATAAAGTTGGCTACATCACAGCTGTGAATTTGATGGAAACCCCTCCACACTTGTATGAGTGTGCGCACACATGCGGAGAGAGAGAGAGGGAGGGAGAGAGGGAGAGAGAAAGACATGACAGTCATCTCAAAAAAAAATAATATCTGCAATTTACTTGCAAGGAGTGACTGTCCAGGGCTCACATGGGTCAATTTTGGTTTTCTTTTTAAATCCAAAGGAAGAGACAGGGCGCCCTTGCTGTGCAGGGAGCAAAACAAACTATCCCATCATCTCCAAGATTAGAACATTGGAAACATATAAGCTGCCATTTTCATCACCGGAAGCTGCTTGCTTAGACTTTTTTTCCTAGACAATGGAACCAAATAGCATCCCATCCATTAGCATCAATGGTTCTGCCATAGGAAGCCTTTTTCTAGCCATAGTGTGAGTTGGAACCTCAAAAATAAGGTGTCACAAGAACTGGAACCCTTTGCATAAGACACCCATGAAATACACATTGTTCTCCACCACAACCTGAAACACTATGCTGTAGTAGCATTCCCTATTATCTACAATGTGGTGGCACACATCCCTGATACAAAGAAGCAAATGTGGGAGGAATCTATCCCCTTCTACCACCAAGGTATATCCTCACTCCCTAAATCCTAAATAACTTTCCTTTTGTTACCCATTTTATGACAGTCATAATACTCATATAGTAGTACACAAACCATCTAACAGAAAATGATACATATTTTTTTTTAACCATAACACATATGGTACTGAAGTAAAATAGGTAATATTGAAAGCTACTTTGTACAGGGTCAAAGCTATTTGCAACTCAGAGACAGCCAGATTATCGTGATGACTTGCTGTTAAACTAAAGCAGATATTTTGGAGGTGCTCTGGCTGAATATTGTGACGAACATTCCAAAAACCAACACTTTCCCACTCGCCAATATCTAAACCTCATCCCTGGAAGTCACCAGTAGTTTTACCTTAGCTGGAATGTTGACAGGCAAGTGAGTCCAAAGACGGCACAAACTGCTTTTGTCAGGTTTTGTTCTATTGCACTGATACCAAAGTAGGATAGACTGCTTTGATACAGTGTGAGAATCGTGCCTTGGCACAGCTTTTTCTGTGTGCTTGTGTTGTGGGATGGGTGGGAATAGGTATTTGTTTTCCTAAGGGTGACTATATGATAAAATCCCCCACAAACACACCTCCGGAGCAACATAAGGTGGTGATGGCCATGGGAGGTCATGTGATGTTTCTTGAAGAGCTTGGTAGCCACTGGTACTATTCATAACAATAACATACAGGGGTTGTTTTGGTTCTTATGGGGGGGTTTGGCTATATCTCTGATTGAGTACTAGTGTTGGTTTCCATTTGTGGGGTGTGTGTGGGAGCAAAGTAGACTGTTTTAGGAGCTTAGGCTCAAGGGCATTCCTGAGGCTTTTTCTCCCATTTGATTTTGTTGTTGACAGTGCGGAGGGTATGTGGTTTTGTTGCCTCTGAAAACCAGGGAATATTAGGAAGACCTGTTCAGTTGCTGCCAGGACTCCAGCAGTGAAACTGAAAATGTTCACCATACCTCCTCTTGTTCAGAGGAGGAGGGGGAGGGACAGAGGAGATCAGGGTACCTCACTGAGTTCCATGAAATGGCAGTTTAAGCAGTGTTTAAACTTAGACACATTCATGACTGGATCTCTTTGGGTCTGAATCCAACTTCATAAGAATTAGTAGGCTGGTCAAGTAATTCCTCTTTGATGTTTTCCCAGCCCATTGACCTCTCTCTCCAAGGAGAACAGTGCCATTGTGTCATATACAATACATATACTTACTTATTTCCTGGGACTTCAAACAACTTCAAGCCATTCAGTTATACCAGGGGTAGTCAACATTTTTATACCTACCGCCCACTTTTGTATCTCTGTTAGTAGTAAAATTTTCTAACCGCCTACCAGTTCCACAGTAATGCGCCATGTATCATCGTCTGCGCATGCCTCTCGCGCATTGTGGATGGGTTGGGGGGGGTGCCAGCTACCAGCTCTGCTTGTCTGTTACAGCTGTGTGTGTGGGGGGAGATGCGTGAGCTATTCTGGGACGAGGCTCTTTTGCTTGCGGTCGCACTATAGCGTCATTTAGTTTCACTTATGTAACATGAACTAAACTTATGCGCGGGCGTTACAAATAGTAAATTCTCAGAAATTTAAATTGTCATGGGGAATTTTATGAAAATCTTATGAAAATGTTTTTAAATAATGCTATGAAAATATTTTAAAAAGTCAAATTAAAAAAAAGGAAAGTGCTTTAGTATCGGACAAAACCCCTACCGCCCACCATGAAAGCTGGAATGCCCACTAGTGGGCGGTAAGGACCAGGTTGACTACCACTGAGTTATACCATAGTTTTGTAAGAAGGTGGATGTAAAAAAGTTCCAATTGCTTTTCTTTTATCACCTACAACAACTACTTATCTTGATGCAAACTGATATAAAAGAGGCCCTCAAGAGCAGGAAGATTCTCCGTTTATCCAGAAAAATCGAAAGGATAACTTACCAGAGCTCAAACAATTCACTATTGTGCTTCCCATCCTAAATTGCTTCTTACAAGTAAAAATAACCTTGTTTCATACAAGGTAGGGCTTTGAGGACTTCATGTATACTAGCCAAACGTGGGAAGACACTCAGTACCTGCAATCATTAACTCAACTCAAAGTGTGAATTCTAATTTATTCCTTGCAATGGACAGACCTGCTCCACTCTGCTGAGGAAACAAGCATGGCAAGTCCTACCATAGGGAAGAGCAGAAGCAACCTCCAAAACTCAGCTGCTCAGCCGAGTGAGATGTCAGAGAACTTGACCTTGAAGCGAGAAATTGGCTTAACCAGTGCTATCTCACTCGTAGCTGGAACTATGATTGGATCAGGTATTTTTATGTCACCAGAATGGGTACTGCATAACATAGGGAGCCCTGGTGGTAGTCTCATTATTTGGGCAGCCTGTGGTGTGGTGGTCATCTTTGGCGCTCTGTCCTATGCTGAGTTGGGAATTTTAATCAAAGAATCCGGGGGTGACTACATTTACATCCTGAGGACTTTTGGGTCCCTTCCAGCTTTCCTTTTTGCATTCACCTCAATCATTGTGGTAAGGCCTGCTGGCGTGGCAGCCGTCTCACTGAGCTTTGCAGAATATGTTCTGGTGCCATTTTATTCTGGCTGCTCCCCTCCGCAAGTCATGATCAAGTGCACTGCTATAAGCTGCATCCTCTTCCTGACATTGGTCAACTGCCTCAGTGTCAGGTTAGCAACATCCATGATGAACATATTTACGGCTGCCAAGCTCTTGGCGCTATTGGTCATCGCAGTGGGAGGACTAGTGCTGCTTGCTCAGGGGCAAACCCACAGTTTCCAAGATGCATTTCAAAACACCAATATGGAGGCCGGAGCTATTGGAATTGCATTTTATCAAGGTCTCTGGTCTTTTGATGGATGGAACGTCTTGAACTCGGTGACTGAAGAAATTAAAAAACCTGATGTGAGTGAAGACTGCTTTTAATTTTTTAATAGATTAATACATTATAGATTAATTTATGGATTATACCTGAATTGTGATTTTATTTTGATATTTTATAGATGGTTGGTTTAGATCTGCAGATTCGACACTCAAATGACCCAATTTTCTGGAAATTGTCTGTACAGGTCATTTCTGTCTGTTTGGCTTAGGTTCCCAGCTTTCATTAAAGAAACTAAAAAAGTAGAAATCACTGAGTAGTAGAGCTAGTGGCATGATATTTTTCTAATAAGGCTAGACAGACATGTATAGGGAAGAAAAGAAGAGACTTACAATGTCATTATCTTAAATGAGAATTTCTATATTTCTTTTTGTTGGAGATTTGTGTCCAGCAGGAATGCTTGTTAGAGAATACGCTCCTGAGCATATATAAATGCTAAAAGAATATCAAGCAATTAGGTGGCATCAGGTTTCGTTAGTAAGAAAATCCTTATAATATAGTTGTCTTGGATGCAGAGTATAGTCTTCATCTAGCTATTAGTGTAGCTCTGTTCAAAAATGTTGCATTTCTAAATTAGCAGAGGTTCAATGGGCAATCTGCATCTCTGCATCCAGTAAATGTTGCCTTGATGAATTGATCAAAGTATCACATTTGCATCATATTAGAACACATGGAATGCAATGCACGTAACATTAGGTCACCCGGCCTTATGGAACTGGCATGTGGTAATCCTATTTCCTCTTCTACATTAAGCACAATTTAATGCTGGAAAATGCTGCAATTTCCAAAGAGGCTTTCCTAGGCTATTAACTAGAATTGGGAGGGTGGGAGGAATGTATCTCTGTATTTAGGGCGGAGAAAAAATTCAAGCATGGCATTCTTTCAAAAGCTCATCCATTTTTAGGCTTGCATGAGATCTAAAAAAAACGACAGGCCTGCTTTAATGAATTAAATGCCACTTGTTAAAGCTGAAGCCACCAAATGACCACTAGCTTAAACTTTGTGAATTGTAATATCGTGTACATAGAAAAATGGCTAGAGTTATGTTGCACACGGTTGCCTTTTAATTTTCTTTTGCATCAATATAAATGTAATTAGTGTAAAGTTCTGTTCAGATCAATAAGCCACCCAGCCACATCCATGGGGAGGTTAAAAAAACCCATCAAGATGACAGTTATGGCATGTAACTGTAGAAGAAGAGCAGGTGGAGCTGGGGACAGTGTTAAACATGTTATAAGCTTAGAGTACTGATGTTGCCACAAGCGATCCAAGTCCAAGTCCCCTTGAATTTCTTTGACCTTATCTAATGCCAATTTAATGCTGGCCATTAGTTAACTAGATTCTTGTGTATCAGCTTGAAGAAATTTTCTGTGTGCGGCTTAACCTATTTTTCTGAACCTTTGTACCTGACAGCAATTGAAGCCTGTTTGTATATATATGTGACATTGCTGTAAATCAAATAACTTTTTCACAGCCTGAACACCTGAAAGATGTTGACTCTACAATTTTGCATGTACAATTGTCGATTATATGATTTTCCTTGTAAAAAGGAGTGATGTCAGCCCTTTTGGCTAAACAAAACCTAGAAACACACTCTAATGAAATATAATGAACTGTGCTCCATTAAGATAGTCTTAATGATGAAATCTTGGAAGCCTGGTTGTGAGTTACTTTCTTATCTCTTATATCCTGTCTACGCTGTGGCCCTTGCAGTGCCTCTGCAGTTACATGATTATAATTTGAGGGCTCGGCAACCTGCCCACATTTATGATTGAATAGAATAGAATAGAATTTTATTGGCCAAGTGTGATTGGACACACAAGGAATTTGTCTTGGTGCATCTGCTCCCAGTGTACATAAAAGAAAAGATACGTTCATCAAGGTACAACATTTACAACACAATTGATGATCAATATATCAATATAAATCATAAGGATTGCCAGCAACAAGTTATAGTCATACAGTCATAAGTGGAAAGAGATTGGTGATGGGAACTATGAAACGATTAATAGTAGTGCAGATTCAGTAAATAGTCTGACAGTGTTGAGGGAATTATTTGTTTAGCAGAGTGATGGCCTTCGGGAAAAAACTGTCCTTGTGTCTAGTTGTTCTGGTGTGCAGTGCTCTATAGCGTCATTTTGAGGGTAGGAGTTGAAACAGTTTATGTCCTCCCCCCCCCCCCCGGCCTTCCCACCCTCCTCCCAATCTGTGTCCTTTTGGCTATCCTGCATTCCACTTTACTCTGCTCTGCTGCACTTGCTGTCCTGTCCACCCACCTACCCCCATACTGTACCATTCCTGCTGCACCCAAACTGTCATCCCTCATCAGTAGCAGGAGGAAGAAGATGGCAGCAATCATCTGGGGCAGCATGCTATAGCAGGTTGACAGAGTACAGGAAGGTGGGGAGGCAAGGCAGAGTGAGGTCATTGGGGGCAGCAGAGGTGATGGAAGGCACAGTGGCAGTGGAATGCAGGATAGCCAAAACAGCAAAGATAGGAGAGATAGGTGGGTGGGGTGAGTTAAAGCATAGGTGAGCACAGCTGGGCAGGAGAAGTCTGAAGTCCTCACCTAATAACAGTGTGGTCCTGACATAACAATGGCATACAAGGCTACCGAAATGGCTGTCACTAAGCAGTGGGATCACATGCTCTTTTGCCTAATGGCTACATTGCTTAGCAATGAAAATTTCAGTCCTAATTGGTCATAATACCCGGTATTTGCTCTGGGAAGTCTGGGGGGGGGGAAGGGGGAGGGGGGGGGAAATGATACATGGATTGATTATTAATGTACAGTAATTTTTGAAGATATGAAATTAAAATTTAAAATGATATTGGGGATGCCCGACTGCCATTTCAGAAAGAAAAGGAGAGAGAAGTAGAAGGAGGGAAGAAAGTAGGTAGGAAAGTGTAGAGAAGGAGGAGGGGAATAAGAGGGTTAGATAGGGTGGAAGAAGGGAGGAGTGGAGAAGGAGGAGAGGAAGTAGTAAAGTGAAGGAGATGAGGATGGATGGGAAAGTAGTAGAGGGTAGAGAGGGAGGTTGTGAAGAAAGGAAGTGGCAATCGGGCAGGCCTGAATCAGTAATAAATAAAAATTAATGATTAATGATGGATAATAGTTTGTACATAAATATGATGTTGGAAAATGGAAATAAAAATTATTTATAAAAAAAAGAAGAAGAAAAAAGAAAATTTCAGTCCTATAATGAAGGATGCTAAGTGAGGACTTTTCACGACTCGAGGAATATTTAAGCCCTTTTTGTTTATATCCTGGCTCTTGCCTATTTCTTTCCAGGCCATCTCCCTGTGATATCCTACACCACCTTCTCCACCTTCTCCATCTTCCTTCTTGTGTGCACAGAAATTCTGAGGCCAGAATCATGGGAGCGAACTGTCAATTTACTTCTCTCTTCTGCCACTAGTCCCTTTGCTGAAATCACTAGAGAAGTCCTATAACACAACGGTCTTAAAAAAATAGGCTTTTCCCTCAGACCTTTAGGTTTTAGCAAATGAAATCAATCCTATCAGAAAAGGGACTAAGAAAATGGTGAGGTTGCATCTGAAGGCTCTATAGCAGGGCTGTCAAATTCATGGCCCATGGGCCGGATGCTTCACCTGCTGGCCACGCCCATGCCCGGTTTAGTGAAGGGGGAAAAAAAAGTCACGATACGTCATGTGACGACGCCATGATGACACGAGTCTGACACCCCTGCTCTATAGTGTGAAGTACTATCTTGGCCACTCACTGCAACAGAAAGCAAGGTTGTCCCAGAGTTTTCTTTGACAGAATTTATTGAAGGGGAATGGAAAATTTTACAGCTGGTTTTAGTTTGGTTTAATTCAGAGATTGCTAGTCCTTGGGTTCCGACGATTCATTAAATGACTGCTCAGTGTTAAGATGGCATGGAACAACTTAGGACTGGTCTGCGAAGTTGCAGCCATTGCAGCATTTCCATGGTCATGTTATCATGATTCAGGCACTTGGGCACCAGCTCACAATTATGACGGTGGCACTGTTCTGTGGTCCTATAGTTGCTGTCTGTGACTTTCTCTGATGGCTTTCCACAAGAAAAGTCAATGGGAAAGTTAGCAGGAAGCAGCAAGTCACTCCTGCAGCTTTATTGCCTTCCATCCCTGTGCTCCTCAAGTGTCTGGCCCAGCACCCAACCACCTGCCCATGCGCCATAGTGCCCATCTGTGACTCCCATCCATACCTCTCCCTATTTCTCTGGGACTCTACCACGGTGGCACAGTGGTTAGAGTGCAGTACTTCTGCTGATTGCCTGCTGCCTGCCATTTTGCAGTTCAAATCTCACCAGGCTCTAGGTTGACTCAGCCTTCCATCCATCCAAGCTTGCTAAAATGAGGACTCAGATTGTTGGGGGCAATAGGCTGACTCTGTAAACCGCTTAGAGAGGTCTGTAAAGCACTGTAAAGTGGTATATAAGTCTTAAGTGCTATTGCTATTGCTACCTCATCATGTATTACTTCTCATACACAAGGTCCTCACTTAACAACCCCATGGTCCTGGGATTACAATGACAACATTGCTAAACAATGCTTTCATGTGACATCATGGTTTATGACCACATCACTTAGCAATAGACATTCTGGTCCCAATTGCTGTTGTAATGTGAAGAACCCTGTAGAGACCTTTTTAAAAAATGAACTGATGAGGAGGCTGCTTTCTTAAACCTGATGTGAGGAATGTCTAGATGTGTGCTCTGTTTGGAAATATGAAAATAATGCTGGTGCTGTTTTAATGAATAGAATTACATAACCTTTAGCAATTACTAAAAATAAGTGATGCATTTGGTCAAAGACCGAAGCATTTCTTCTGAGGCATTTTTGAAATTTCCACAACTCTAATATGAACGCAGAGAAGATAATGAAATAATGTCAAGAGAGTTAGTAACAATTCTGTTCCAAGACGTATATAACAATAGCAATAGCACTTAGACTTACATACCGCTTCCTAGTGCTTTTACAGCCCTCTCTAAACGGTTTACAGAGTCATCATTTTGCCCCCAACAATCTGGGTCCTATATGTTTGAATTACTTCTAAAAATGAAAAATACTAAGATCTCTAGGAATAGATAATAATTATACTAAATCAAAATTCTATGAAACAAACATGTAGTAATATTTTAGATACTCAAGAAAGAAACACAACTAACTGAATGGAATAAAAACTGGGTGATATTTTGTGAGAGAATTTTGGATAATATATAATTGAATTAAAAAAATATTTAGCCTCTGGAAGAAAGTTGAGAATTTGGAAAGCAAATATTTTGCCCTGTCAACTTTGGGGAAACATAAGGTATGTTGAGGCATATATGTTTTGTCTGTAAGTGACTTTTTTTGTTTTAATCGCAATAATATGCGTGCGAATAACGGCTTTAAACCTCACCAAAAGGAACGCAATCCCCCCCCCCAACCACCGAACCCATTAAATGACCGCCACAAGAGCACGCAAGGACTGGCTCCCCACCCGACGGGCTACCCCCAACACCCGCCCTACCCCTCCCACCCCTTAAAAATACCCTATCTAAAAAACCCCAAAGGCTCTTTCTCTTCGCATGCCACCTCTGTAGGTCCCAAGACCCGTCATTGAGGCCATCCCTAGGTAAAAAAGCGGGCCATTCCTGCGAGGCGGGGGCACCTCGCAGGCGCAAGAGTTCCAAGGCTGAATATCGCATAAAGTACATAAATAGGAGATAGAGTCTGACGAGAGGTAGTACCGTCCAGGGTGGCAGAATATTATATCAGGATCATATGGATACCCATCATCCAACAGCTCTTCAGATGGTGGCTGGCATAGAGATGGAAAAGATTGAAAAATGGGCAGATAGAGTCTATGATGACAAAAGAGCTACTGCTCTGCCCAAAGCTCAGTCCTAAAATCCATAACATGAAAAGGGTAGTAATCCTCCCTCTGTCAGTGGTGTCCACAGATGTTTCCCGGCAGGTCCTCCAATAGGTCATAAAACGGTTTCCAATGATCTTCCCCAGCAGTTCTAAAGGAACAGCCATGGCCAAAGAGTCTCAAGTGGTCCGTGCCAGGTACAGAGTTTGGAGGCCGTACGGGTCTGGATGGGGAGGAACAGGCTCAAGCTCAATCCCTCCAAGACGGAGTGGCTGTGGATGCCGGCACCCCGATACAGTCAGCTGCAGCCGCAGCTGACTGTTGGGGGCGAGTTATTGGCCCCAAAGGAGGGAGTGCGCAACTTGGATGTTCTCCTGGATGCACGGCTGTCGTTTGAAGATCATTTGGCGGCCGTCTCCAGGAGAGCCTTTCACCAGGTTCGCCTGGTTCGCCAGTTGCGCCCCTTCCTTGATCGGGATGCCCTATGCACAGTCACTCACGCTCTTGTTACCTCCCGCCTGGATTATTATTGCAATGCTCTCTACATGGGGCTCCCCTTGAGATGCACTCGGAGGCTTCAGTTGGTCCAGAATGCAGCTGCGCGGGTGATAGAGGGAGTCACACGTAGCTCCCATGTGACACCTCTCCTGTGCAGACTGCACTGGCTTCCTGTTGCCTTTCGGGTGCATTTCAAGGTTTTGGTAACCACCTATAAAGCGCTCCATGGCTTGGGACCTGGGTACTTACGGGACCGCCTTCTGTTACCTCATGCCTCCCACCGACCAGACGCCGCACAGAGAGGGCCTTCTCAGGGTGCCGTCCGCCAGACAATGTCGGCTGGCGGCCCCCCGAGGAAGATCCTTCTGTGGGGCCCCTACTCTTGGAACGAACTCCCCTGGTTTACGCCAAATACCTGACCTTCGACTTTTCGCGAACTGAAAACATATTTCTTTGTTCGTGCGGGGCTTTCTTAAATTGTTTAGTTTGACTTTTAAATTTTCTCTTTGGTTTTAATTGGGGTTTTTTAGATTCTTAATTATTTTAAATTCGGCCATATTGTATAATAAGTTTTTTAACTGTATTTTAACTGTATATTGCTTTGCTTTTTTATTTTGGCTGTACACCGCCCTGAGTCCTTCGGGAGAAGGGCGGTTTATAAATCTAATAAATAATAATAAAAATAATAATAATACAGATGACAATCCAATCCAATACAAGATCCAGATGACAAACGTTGCAGATGACAATGCAACTATTCCACCACTGCAATGCAGCTATTTTAATCCCGGGAAGAAGCAGGCCTAATTAGGCCAGGAAACCTCCACGCTCCCACCACTCTTTCCACCTAGATATTTCAGGGCTAAAGCCTCTCCAGGCCAGCCCCTCGCTCCAAGGTCACAAATCCTATCCAGGTCTGCCCATTCCACCTGGCCCAGCCTGACCACAGGGTCCGACCAGAGACCTCCAAAAGGGCCAGCACGCTGGAAAATGCCGCCAATGAAACCGCGGCCCAGAGCACGGGTAGAAAGTCTTGGGCGGGAGCCATGGGGGGCCCAACACAGCCCTTCACCCCCACATCAAAGTGGAAGTGAAAGGAGCCGAAGCAGACAAGGAACCACTGGATGGAACAAGCAGGAGAGAAAAAACAAGCCGCGGTCTCGCCTTCACCGAGAATAAGCCGCGGCCTCGCCTCACGCCCCATGCCTCACGCCCAGGAAAATGGCCGCCGTCCGCAGCTCGCCCTCATCCTTCCGGTCTCGTTCTCAGCAGCCGTGGTTCCGAGAAGGTCCATAGACCCCTCCCACGGCTGCTTGAGAGATGGCAAGTCCGACCGGGGGGTGCAAGCCGCTCCGCAAGCCTCCTGGACGCCGCCATCCCTCCGTTAATCCCCGTCGGCGGCTCCGATCTCCTATCGAGCCGCCATCTTGTGCATGCGCAGAGGTTAAACTTTGCATTTTAACTGTTGTTTTAATTTTGTATATTGAATTGTTTTAATCTGGCTGTACACCGCCCTGAGTCCTTTGGGAGAAGGGCGGTATAAAAATCTAAATAATAAATAAATAATAAATAATAAAGGTGTAGTCCCAGGTCAAGGGTCAGCAACTTTAAACACTCAAAAGTGCCATTTGGACCCATTTTCCACAGAAAACACCGGGAGCCACAAAGGTCCTAACCGGAAGTCCCCCATTCAATTCTGGAACTGACCGGAAGTCCGGTTTCCCCACCATAGATTTTCCTCATAGTGCGGCATTCTTTTTCCTCTACCTATCCTAACTGAAAGCCCTATCAATTGTGGAGCTGATCAGAAAACCTACCCCTTGCCATAGAGTCTCCTGCTTCCCACCCCCCCACCCCCACCCCTGCCAACTGGAAGGTCCTTTCAAAATTGTGGCACCGACTGGCGACAGGGAGCCACAACAGAGGGATGAAAGAGCCACATGCTGACCCCTGTCCTAGGTAATTAGGTAATGAAACGTCTGCAAGAAAACAACCAAGCTCAGAGACAACCAAGGACCCCTCATTTCAATCCTGAGCTATTTATATTTCCCTTTATTGGTACTAAATAATTCCACATAGAAACAAATTTGAAAAGAGCTAATCAGTCTGTGCGGAAAGATTTGACCGAATGCAGAGTAAATCAATATTCCAAGTTCTAATTTGATAGTTTTCCTTAATGTGAGCCTTTTTGATGGTACGTTTAAAAAATAACTCTATACTGATATTCAAAGAAGATTAAAAAAGTACTTGTAGCTCACATAATGTTCCATATATTTATATTATTTTAATGCTACTAATTACTACCACATAGCTCAAATATGGAATAAATAATGATCTCTAAGAAGTAATATGTGAAATCTTGGATTTCTAAATGCATTAGCATTTTTAAGAGTAAGCAAATAATTTTAAAGAAATAAATAGGTTTCTGTATCTAATGAATTATTCCATTTACAATTGTTTGAAGACTTCAGAAACTCTTGACGGATGTTTGTTATTCAGTGGACTTTCTCCCCATTTTGTCCGCATTCTTTAGCTAATGTTTCACTAGATATTAACAAATTGCTGCATAATTTATTGCTTAGAAACAGCAAGAGTAGGTCCATGCCAAAAACAGAAGTGTGTTTGCTGCAGGTCATGGAAGCAGAATATATAATAGAGTTCATACATTGATCTGCTTTCTACATAATCATCATAAACATTACTGTCAGTTCTGGCACTGGTTTACTCATGGCTAATTCTCAGAGCAGTCATCCATTTTATCTAGGCCAACCTAACAGCAAAGCATTTATTACAGAATCATTGGCTATGAAGATTATTTTTAAACTATATAGTTATAAAATATTATGTAGAGATTTTATAGGGGAACTATTGAATGTGCCGTTGCTGATCTGCACCAGAGCATTGTGCAGTCTTCAGGCATCCATTTAAAATATATTAATGATGTTCTTTCTTTCCTTTTTTCTTCTTCTCTTGGTTGAATTACAAAGATGTCTGGAGAGAAGGAGGGAGTAGTGGAGGAGCTGCTCCTCTGCCTCCTCTTCTTGTTCTCCAGAGAACTGTCAAGGCAGAGATTTGACTCTACACCTTGAGGCACGCCTCTTGGTTTCCCTGGCCAGCCTCTCCCTGTGCATCTCCCCTGCCACCCCTTCCTTCTCTCCAGAGATCTGTCAAGGCAGATGTTGGACTTGGAGGAAACTGCTTCCTGCAACCTTTTTCCTCCGTGCTTCCATGTGCAGCAGTGTTGCCCTCCACCTCCTGCTTTGCCTGTGGGGGAGGGCACCAGATAGTGAAATGCCAACACGCAGATATCTGGGATTGAGAGAAGAATATCTCTTTTGATGTGCTGCGTTAATACCAGGGGTGGTATTCATTTACCTTCATTACCGGTTTGTAAATGTGAGGATGCCCGCCTCCTCCATGCATGCGCAGAGGGTCAAAAATGGGATATGATGTCCGGGCGGGTGGGCAGAGCCTCCCACTGCTGGCGCTACCGGATTGCATGATCCGGATAGAACCGGCTGAATTTCACCACTGGTTTACACACATACACAAACTATTCCAAATTTGGAGACTTTTATCCACATCTGGGCTGGCAAGCTGTCAATCATGCCTGGGCTTGGGGAGAAGGACTTCTCCTTTGTCTGTGGATAAAGGTCCCCAAACTTGGAATGGGATGTGCATGTGTGTGTTTGTGCGCATAAGCACTTGGCTGCCAGCAGTTTGGGGAGGCAAGAAGTTGGTGGGGCACCAAATTGTCCCCATGTCAAGTTAGATGATGCGACTTGTTCCGTGCTGACTCGGCCATGCCAAGCCGGTTGCATGCACCTAGTCATGCCTACCCAGCCATGCCCATCTGGCCACTGTGAGTCGCGATAGACCCCTCCAAAGCCATGTTGAGAAATCAGTTTTATTAGCTGAACTACTAGAAAAGGCCCAACAAAATCTGAGACCAACTTGCGGCAACGTTAGGCAGAAGGCAATGTTTTTGTTGAAAGCCACATCAAATCCTCTTGGCTCCCTCTTGTCTGTGGGTGTCTGCAGTTTGTATGCAAGTTGTGCCAGATCTAATTCTTCCTGTAAAAAAACAGTGGGCAGCTTGCTTCTCTTGCAGGAAGTCAGAGATATGAGGAACTGCAGATGCAAGACTCTGGAGGGCAATGTACAGGCATAGAAGCCATAATTTGCATGAAAAGGAGACATGCCGATGTAGGAATGTATTGTGTTTTGTGGGCAAATTCTACAAGTGACATAAGCTAAATTTAATTGTGTTGCTGATGAGAGACATAGCATCTCCCTCTTAGATGCTGTTGTGGCTTGTCCGCTCTCACAGCAGCCGGGGCCTTCTTATCTGCTCCCGAACACGGAGGAATGTATGCCTCCCAGCCCCAGTCCTGGCTCCATGCCCAGACAAGCTGAAGAGGAGGGGGCATCTCCCGGTCCCAGCCCTGATTCCATGCCCAAGCAGGCTGCAGAGGAGGGAGCACCCCCCGGCCCCAGTCCTGGCTCCATGCCCAGGCAAACGGAGCAGCTAGACCCCTCCCCCTCTTCCACAGCATGTGAGCCTGAGGAAAGTTTACTTCCAACAGCTGCTGATTGGAGTGACCCTCGCATCAGAAGATTGGATAGGCGGAGGCAACAGAAGGAAGGGAGGGACAGGCCTTAATGAGTGCTGAGTCATGGAGCCACACCCCATGGCCTATATAAAGGATCTGCTTTCTGGCAGTCTCTGAGTCAGGCAAAGTTAAACTTATCTTGCTGAAGTCACTTACTGGTCTCCTGCCTGCTCTGAGGACTTTGCTAGGACTTTGGGCAGAGCTGCAGAGGCAAGCCTGATTCGGATTTCCCTGACCCGGCCATCAGCGGAGGAGTGGGACACGACAGATGCTCTTATAATGTTGGGTTCAATCTCCCAGCTTCTCCACATGGTTCCAGATGGTGAGAAGATATATTATATAGTTATTTTCATGCTTATCCTTATATATATATACTGTTGTGACAAAATAAATAAATAAATAAAAATAAAAAGATGACAAATGACTGTCAATGTCTAATAAAGGATTTGGAGGTAAACTGAGATCTGTAATTTGAGATTACATGCTTGTGTAGGCCTGCATACCTGAAAATGTGGTCTAAAAAAGCTGTGCCATTTCCTGAGCTGAGGCCCTTGCAGGCAATGAAATGGATCCTCTTTGTAAACAAATTGTAAACAAATCCACCTCTGCAAGAATAGCAATAGCACTTAGTCTTATATACCACTTTACAGTGCATTATAGCCCTCTCTAAGCAGTTTATAGAATCAGCATATTGCCCCCAATAATTTTGGGTCCTCATTTTACCCACCTTGGAAGGATGGAAGGCTGAGTCAACCTTGAGCCTGGTGAGATTTGAACTGCCAAATTGCAGGCAGCCGGCAGTTAACAGAAGTAGCCTGCAATACTGCACACTAACCACTGCACCACCGTGGCTCAGAATTCATTTATTTCCTTAAATTTATATAGCCACCCCTCTTACTTGCAAGATTTTGAATGGCTTACAAGTTAAAACAGAAAAAAACAAACCTTGTGTAAATAAAGCTACAACAATTAAAACACTACATTAAAAACATGCTGGCATACCCCTATAGCAGGTGGAGATCAGTAATAAAATCTATTGATAATGTGTCCCACGGTCACAAAGGTGAATTTGGTTTGCTGCAAACAGCTGCCTTTCGATGGACAGATTTTACCTGTCATCCCATGACCGGATGAAACATAATCCCCAATATCTGCCCTTATTCTTAGGCACCCAAAGTCTGTAAGGACCTAACGCTGGATTTTAAACAGTCTCCCATAACCAGCCATTTATTGTCCTGACACAGTCATAACAGTTATTCCTATTAAGGAAGGGGAAAATATAAACAACCATTGTGAAACAGTTACCCTTCTTCAGGCATGAAAGATGATAGCTCATCCTGTGGGGCTTCCTGTAGGTCATTCATATGAGTCCCAAAATAAACAATGCGTTTGTTGCTTCTCTTTAATTTGAGCTAGCAAATTCACAGTTTGTCTACCTGCCCCCCCAGCCTTTCTAACTGGCCTAACCTTGATGGAGAGATGAAGTTGGTTAACTGCAGAATTGTGACATTGGGAGCAGTATAAAGAAGGCATGGGCAGGGCATCTGGAAACTTGTTCTGGGAGCTTGATATAGGAGAAATATAAAAATTAAAATGGGCGAAAAACTGTGCTCACTTGACCTGCCAAGCAGGGGTGAAATGCTCCTGGTTTGGACCAGATCAGCCGATCCAGTAGCAATGGCGGCAGGTGGTTCGAAGAACTGGTAGCAAAAATCCCTGCCCCCCCATGCCCAGCTGAGCCACATGATCGTCAGAGACTCTTTTTTTTTTTTTACTTTTAAAAGCATTTTTTAAAAGGTAAAAAAGCTGTTAGGCAAAAAATGGGGGGGGGTTGTTTGAGAGAGAGAGAGAGAAAGAGAGGGAGGGAGGGAGGGAGGAAGGGAGAGAGGAAGGAAGGAAAGAGGAAAGAAA
The DNA here is from genome assembly GCF_028640845.1 of Ahaetulla prasina. Taxonomy (NCBI): domain Eukaryota; kingdom Metazoa; phylum Chordata; class Lepidosauria; order Squamata; family Colubridae; genus Ahaetulla; species Ahaetulla prasina. The sequence goes on from NC_080539.1 coordinate 160,416,409, forward strand.
GAAAGAAAGAAAGAAAGAAAGAAAGAAAGAAAGAAAGAAAGAAAGAAAGAAAGAAAGAAAAAGAAAGAGGGAGGGAGGGAGGAAAAAGGAGAGGAAGGAAGGACTACAAACCTGGCACTAGATGGAGCGTCAAGGGATAATCCAGGGCTGGAAAGGGCCTGGAGTTCATCTAGTCCAGCCCTGCTCTAGCAGGACATTGTTAGTGAGTTTCTCTCTTTTGATCCCCTAGTCACGTATCCATGCCTACCCAGTCACATGACACCCCTCCCCCAAGCAAGCCAGGCCCACCAAGCCAGGCCCACAGAACTGGTAGGAAAGAAATTTAGATTTCATCACTGCTGCCAAGGCAAGAGAGTCTGTGCTTTCTGCAGAGTTTCTATGAGAAGTTTGGTCCTGGAACAGCTGGGATAACCCTCCTAGCAGGTGCCTCCCAGGAGCAGGTTCCAAATCCCATCACATCTGAGCAGGTGGATGAAGCCTTCTGCCGCCACCGCTACCAGTTCGCCTGATCTGGTGTGAACGGGTAACAACCCACCACTGGTGACTCCATTGTTGTGTAGGAAGCCCCACCCCCTCCTAGAAAAATGAAATATTTTGGGAAATATTCAAAAGTCAGGGTAGAGTATTTCTCCTAAATGAGAAATGGGAAAACCACCTTAAGGGAGGCAGAAACCAGCCCCAGTTTCCCTGCCCCAAGCAGAAACTGAGGAAGCCAGCTTTTAGAAATGCAGATTTGGTAATACATTCGGAAAGACTGGGTCAGAAAGAAACTTAGATAAGCAACAAACAAAAAATTAGCTCAGACAAACACCTAGGATTTGCATTTCCCCTTTTGCCTATAGAGCCAACCATGACCCATACACGGCCCCAAAGGAATCCAGAAGGTATAAAAACCCACCCACTCTAAACTCCACTTTGTCAGCTGTCCCAGAATCATATGTGGTTCTGCTACATCAATCATCTTTCCAATCAGCCTCCAGCCTCCATTTTATTTCTAGTGCCTTTCTCTCAGCTTGGAACTGAACTAGATGGATTTTCCTTCCAACAGTTGGAAAGCCAACTTTACAATAAATAGCTCTGTGAAAATGCCTTTGGCTGGATGAAGCAACCTAGAATAAAATACATAAGACGAGAAATCCAACATTCCCCCCCGACTGCCTGGAGGCCAAATGACCCAACCACCACATTGGATGCATTGGTTGGTACCACAAATGGGTGGGTAGGTCCGGGGTGCTTGAGAAGTGCCTGTGAAGAGTAATGTTCTGTCGCCCCACCTCGCATAAGAAGTCACATGAACAAATGACGTCTACCAGTAATTTATTTTTACAAGCTGACCTGAATCCCTTTAGTAGATAAAAGTGCTGGCAGCTACTTTCCGAATGCCTGCCAAGTTTCTTATCACCTCTAGAAACAGGAATCAGCGTATCTGTAGTCCGTTACTGGAGCAACCAAGAGTTCAAAGAGTAGTCAGAAGTCATTCACAAAGTCCAAGCCTTAATTCCAAAAAATATCCCATCCGAAACTCACAATATGCAGTTTTTGTCCATCACAGAGCCTGCAGAGCAACCCCACCCACTTTTATCCCCTGTGGGGCATGGCTCAGTGACTCAGCAATCTCTGGCCCTTCCACACCTCTTCCTTTGCTGTGCACGCCTCTCCCTCTGACGCTGCCTGGGATCAATCCAAGGTTGATTTTCATCACTCCCTATTAGTGGGTGCTCCGACATGCCTTCCTCCTGGTCTTCAGCTGGAACCTGAGGTGTTGCCAGAAAGGAGGGTCCTGGAGAGGGAGGCCTTGTCAGCTCCTCCTGGCCTTCAGCTGGAACCTGAGGCATTGCCAGAAAGGAGGGTCCTGGAGAGGGAGGCTTGTCAGCTCCTCCCCATCACTTTCAGAGTCATCTTCCTCCATGAGGACAGGCTCGGGAGCCGGAGTCACAACAAGTAACAATGTTTAAACTGCTGAAATGCTGCTTGTTCTTGAGTAGTGAATTTTCATCTTTAGTGAATTTTTATCCTTTCTTTAAAAGTTCAGTTGGTGGCTATATGTGGTGGTCTTCCAAATTAGGGATGAATTTCTGATAGAAATTAGTACATTCCCAGAAAACTCTTGTACTCTGGTCTCATCCAGAGGTGGGTTTCAGCAGGTTCTGACAAGTTCTGGAGAACCGGTAGCGGAAATTTTGAGTATTTTGGAGAACCGGTAGTAAAAATTCTGACTGGCCCCACCTCCATCTATTCTCTGCCTCCTGAGTCCCAGCTGATCGGGAAGGAATGAAGATTTTACAGTATCCTTCCCCTGCCATGCCCACCAAGCCATGCCCACCAAGAACCGGTAGTAAAAAAAAAATTTGAATCCCACCACTGGTCTTATCTATGAAATTGTTTGTCATCCCTAAGTCTGCAAGAGTGGAGAATTGCATTTTCTGGCCAGAGTCAAAACAAAGAGTAACAGGAAAATATCTTTGCCTGCCTTTGGCAATCTGAATATTTCATAATGGTCTGAAGGTCCCTTTTTGGAGCTCTTGTAAAAAGGATCTGCAAGGTTTCCCAAAACCAAGAACTTGCAGCAATTCTGGCAGATGTTTATTATAAGGTCAAGTTTATTTTCAAAATATTATTTTAATTTTGTTTTATACCCCTCCACTATTGCTTCTATATGTAACAGATTGGACACACAGCTAATGGACCAAAGGCAAATTCCTTGTGTGTCCAATCACACTTGGCCAATAAAGAACTCCAATCTAATTTCATCTAACCTTCATCTGAAAGGTTGAATGAACCTTTAAAAAACAAACACACTGGATTATGATCTGAAAAGGATTTTTGGTAGTCAAATTAGTAGTCAGGTTCTTTGAAATCCAAATCATGTGTATTTTCAAAAAAGGTTTATGTTTTTCAGAAAAATAAGTAGATTCTCTTGAATTGTCATTTTATATCTTCATGCATCAACAAGCAGTAACTTGTTCATTCAAATTTTTTTTAAAAAAACTTTTAGTAATTTATCTGGTGTACTTTTAATATTTTTTCAGAATTTGTCTCTATTTGTAGGGAGATCATGCCATTTCTATCTCTAATTAGGCACTAATTTTCACAAGAAAAGCTCATTGGTCTGTCCATAAGTTCTTTATAGAACATTGCTTTATCTTCATTTGGGGCATAAATTCCCAATTTTGGAGTCTTAACTTCATGCAAATTAACTTCCATCCCAACATATCAGAAGCTACCATGCTCATTAGTCAATATGAGTTATGGTTGTAGTTGAGGGTTTATATACAAAGCAACTCTTTTTCTTTTTATTTGTTCCTGCTGTGATAAATTCTTCACCTTTGTAAGTAAATTATATCTTGGTTTTTTTCCAAATAATGATTTACTTTTCCTCTTCTGAGGTGCACATATTCCATTTATATTCCACTGACACAATTATAATTCATACTCAGGCCAAATATTTAGAAAAGTCAATACCTGCAATACCTAATTATTATTGCTGTGACTTTCTTGTTAAATCTGTAAAGACTGTTGGGTAGTATTTATCTATCTATCTATCTATCTATCTATCTATCTATCTATCTATCTATCTATCTATCTATCTATCTATCTATCTATCTATCTATCTGTATTGTGTCCAGTTCTCTGATTTTTTTCTAGAAATTTTCTCAGTTTCAGCAGAGAACACAATCAAAACATCTACTATTTGAAAATAAAAATTATTCCTACCAGCTTGTCCAATTGAAATGGAATCCTTTTCTGTTTATGTAATTCAGAAAGTACACTTTTCTCTTATACAATATTCTGATTGGAGTTACTTTGAGCACCATTACATTTGTATTATCAATCTTCAATCTTGTATTAAAATGCTGCAGAACTTGGTCTCCTTTTTTCTTCCTGACAAAGTTCTCCAGGATTTATTTATTCAATTTTTATGTGATCCATCTGCCTATAAGGCAACTCTGGGTGGCTTATAGATGTCCTTGGAACTTTCGCAAATGTTTGTATTTATTCTATAAACTTCATCAATTTCTGCACCTGTATATTCTTCACCCTATTCTAAAAAAATTGATAGATGTCTTCACTAGAATCCACTGAATCTCAGAGGATTTGCTCTAAATCTCAAACAAAATTTGTTTTCTCTCAAAGTTATGTTATCACGCATCTCATTTGACAGCATACTACCACTAGTAGAAGTATATCCTGAGGGCTTCAATGAGTTCAGTATGTTTAGGATTGCAGCCATCATAAAAAACATAAATGTTGTTTTACGTAATATTATATTATAGTTAAGGTATTGGAATTCAGCCTGAGGGACCCACTTGCAAAATCTGATTTAGCAAATGTGTTGATTTAGAGCTGTTTGTTTCCTTTCATCTTGATTACCTCACAGAGTAACTGAAGGGAAGGGTGATGAGGAGGGTGGAGTGTTTCCTTATGCATGCTTCTAATAGAAGAAAGGTAGTATTTAAATGTAGCAGTGCATCTCAGAAACATTCAGATATGTGGATTTCCTGTGTGCATGTTGGCTAGGGTATTTGGGGCACTGAAATTCACAATCTGAAACACTGATTTAAAGATTAAAATACAAAACTATGACCTTTTAGCAGATGAATGAACATAAGAAATATTATATACGATGTTCCTTTTAGTCTTATTTTGTTTTCATAGCTGCACATTTGTTGTTTGGTGTTGTGTTTGCTTATTGAACCATAGTGGTTTCTTTTTTTACGAAATCTTCGTATTTTCTCTCCTCCACCTTTGCTTTTCGACTATGTGAGAAATATCTGAAATTGTGTTTATATATTTAGAACTCAGTATCAAAAAGTTATGCAGTGCCACACCTATACATCTACATAACTCATCACTGTGCATCTTATTTTCTTCTCTCTCCAGGTGACTCTGCCAAGGGCATTGATGATTGCTATTCCTCTGGTGACCTGCTTTTATTTGCTTGTAAACGTCAGCTATTTTGCAGCCATGACTTCTGTTGAGTTTCTGACTTCAGGTGCTATTGCCATTACCTGGGGGTGAGCAATGCTAAATACTAAGGCATTACCAGCCTATTCAACATAGGTGGCTACATTTTCTCTAGCATTCATGCACCTGCCCTCAAAAACACTTTCCATCTCCAACATGTGTCATAGCTTCAGCCTTGCAAAACATTGAAAACCAATAGCATTTATGTACAATCTTTTTGCAGGAGGAAAAGGAAAGGAAAGGAATTACTGAAGTATTGAAGTAATGATGGTTACTCCAGTCATATTGTTTGAATGGGACATGGAGCTTGAGAAAAATCTTTAGTATTATGATTTCCTCCTCTCCCTTTATGACATCTCATTCTAAGTGGCACTGTTTTGTAAGCTACGTTAGATTGCTGGCCTGGTTTAGTGATTGATTTATCTTATGATCCTCTGTGTGTATATGTTCCACAGGTGCAGAGTGGGGAACTATGGCCCAGGGGTGAAATCCAGCAGATTCTGACAGGTTTTGGAGAACTGGTAGCGGAAATTTTGAGTAGTTCAGAGAACCAGTAGCAGAAATTTTGAGTAGTTTGGAGAACTGGCAAATACCAACTCTGGCTGGCCCCAGAGTGGGGTGGGAATGGAGATTTTGCAGTATCCTTCCCCTGGAGTGCAGTGGGAATGGAGATTTTGTAGTATCCTTCCCCTGCCATGCCCACCAAGCCACACCACGCCCACCAAGCCACGCTCACAAAACCAGTAGTAAAAAAATTTGGATTTCACCACTGCTATGGCCTCTTTATGACTTGTGGTCACAAACTCCCAGAATTCCTGAGCCAGCATCGCTAGCTCAGGAATTTTGGGAATTGAAGTCCACAGGTCCTAAAAGGGCCATAGTTCCCCACCCCTGCACTAATGCATTAATCCCTTACTACTTTACTTCCCTTGTCAGCAATCAGCTCCCTGTGTTCAGAAAGGCACATCATTATTCCTTATGAGTAGTCTGCTCTGTTTACACTACACTGTGCTCACCTATTTTTCTGAAATTAACAACCAGTGTTTACATTTGAATATAACCTTGCCAGATTTCAGAAATTTCTGCTCCAAAAATATTTGAACACTTCATTAATAACAAATATTTCTTCTGTAAAATACATTGAGGGGAAAAAACCTGGCATTTTTTAAATGAAATTAATTGAAGCCCCACTAATTTTAAAGGCATATATTTGTAGTGGTATGATATTTTGCTATGTCTAAGAGAAACTTAAGAGGACTCAACTTAATGTATAAGTTAAAGCCTGCTTTATTACAGACTTATATTAGAAACCCAATTGACAACTATGGTAAATCTGGGAAAATTCTACTTTGATCAAGTACAATATATGAAGTAAAATTTTGGGAATTTGTAGAGAAAGCTAAAATGCTTGTTGCCCGTCAGATGAAACAACAAAAAGAATTGAATATTTTCTCTGAAATTAAGGCCAGAGGTAACCAGTTATTTAATACAGGTAGTCCTAGACTTACAAGAAGCTCTTTTAGTGATTGTTCAAAGTTACAGCACTGAAAAAAGTAACTTATTATGACTGTTTTCACACTTATGACTGCAGCAGCCCCATGGTCATGTGATCAAAAGATGGATGTCTTGTTAATTGGTTCATATTTATGATGGTTGCCATGTCCTGGGATCAAATGATCCCATTTTGTGACCTTCTGATCAACAAATTCAATGAAGAAACCAGATTCACTTAACAACCATGTGACTAATTTAAGAACTGCAGTGATTCACTTTTTAACTGTGGCAAGAAAGGTTGAAAAATGGGACAACATTAGATTAACAAATGTCTCACTTAGCAATCTAAATTCTGGGCTCCATTGTGCTTGTAAGTCGAGGACTACTTATAATATGGAGTACATTAACTATCAGCGTTTTTATTTTTACTATTATGGTCAGTGATACAAATTAAAAGATTTTACAAACAAACAACAACAGATTAATTTGGGTAAACCTACTGAAATGGAAGAACTTTTCCCAAAACATAAAAATAATTTGATGCTATCGCTGATGCTACAAGAAATTATAAAGACAGTTAAATCTATGGCAGTGTTCTCTATGGAGACAGCCTTAGGCTCAGATGAATTTCAGTTGGATGGTACAGAACCTTCATAGCTCAATTGGCACTTTTAATTTATGTATCAGATTTATACCCTGGCAAAATCACAAAAGACTCTCAGCAGTTCCCAATGCTAACAGAGCACAATATTAAACACAGTTATCTTAAAATACATTTTAAAACTCACAACATGATATATACATGGTTGCAGACCCCCAAAGCGCCCAGCCATTAAACTTTTTTCTTGACAGTTAAACAGCTGGATACAAACAACTGTCCTTTCCAGAGGGCCAATCCCATCATTGGGCTAATCTGACTACAACAAAGAACAAATGATAATATCACCCACATCCAGACAGCACAACTGCTTGGAAGTGAACACCAAGTTTAATGGGTGCTATAGTTTTATTCCCCTCAACTCTTAACCCCAACCTGACCTAAATCTGACCTACTCAGGGACCAATATCCCATCCCTATCCTTCCCCCATCCTTCTTCACTCCATTCAACTATACTACAGGGGTCAGCAATCTGTTCAAGACCATTCACAACAATCCTGCCAGGCAAAGGTGGAGAGAAACTTCCTCCACCATCTATAAATCAGAACTCACAAAACCCAAAGCAGACAATACATAACAATACAATAATCCAGTCTTTCACCTGTCCCAACACAGGTAAACAAAATCAATTATCTCTCCACCTGTAACCTCAATAAAGCCGCCAAAAAGAATGAGACAAAATATAGACGATTCCTGCAATTTCAATCAGGCGCTAATATTGTAGGAGTCCTCTCCAGGGGAAAAATACGATTAGCCAGAACCCTGGTTAATATTATTAGAGAACTCTAAGGAGTCATTCAATCTCACTACATTCCTCTCTTCATTTAATGAGACTTATTACCATATTATTAAAACCAGGGAAGGACCCCGCCAGATGTGCAAGTAATGAGCCAGTATCATTGCTTAACTTAAATGGCAAGATATTAACTATGACATTGGAGAAGAGATTAGTGTACAAACATAGTGTCATCTCTAATTTATCCAACTCACTTTATCCAATTCAGTCAGGATTAATAAAAACAAACAGACAGACTGGCATCTATAATGCTCATTAGTGATGTACATTTTGGAAATAGCCACAGACGATTGGACTCATCTGTTTTAATTTTGCTGGATATTGAGAAGGCTTTTGGTATAATTTGTATTAAATTTCTGGGTTATGAATTTTAAAAAGATTTAGATTTGATTTTCTAATGATGGGGAAATAGGAGATCAAGAACTCATCAGAACGTGCCATAATATCAGGTTCACCTGATTCGCCAGTTGCGCCCCTTCCTTGACCGGGACGCCTTACGCACGGTCACTCACGCCCTCATCACTTCCCGCCTGGACTATTGCAATGCTCTCTACATGGGGCTCCCCTTGAAGAGCACCCGGAGGCTCCAGTTAGTCCAGAATGCGGCCGTGCGGGTGATAGAGGGAGCACCGTGTTGCTCCCATATAACACCCATCCTGCGTGGTCTACACTGGCTACTGGTAGCCTTCCGGGTGCAATTCAAGGTTTTGGTTACCATCTTTAAAGCGCTCCATGGCTTAGGACCGGGATACCTTTGAGACCGCCTTCTGCCACCGATTGCCTCCCAATGACCCGTGCGCTCCCACAGAGTGGGCCTCCTCAGGGTGCCGTCGACCAAACAATGTAGGTTGGCGACCCCCAGGGGGAGGGCCTTCTCTGTGGCGGCACCAGCCCTGTGGAACGAGCTTCCTCCGGGATTACGAAACTCCCCGACCTCCGGACCTTCAGACATGAACTGAAGACTTTATTATTTCAGCGCGCTGGACTAGCCTAAGAATAAAATGTTTTAACTAAATTTTAAGGGTTTTTTAATGGGTTTTTACCATTTTTAGTGATTTGGCTATGATAATATTTAGTTTTAATTGGGTTTTTAATGCTTATTTATTATATTGTTTTTTAATATGCCTGTGAACCGGCCTGAGTCCTACGGGAGATGGTGCGGTATAAAAGTATGATTAATAAATAAATAAATAAATAATATTACAAGCAGGGATTCTTCCTTATATAAGGACAAGCATTGCAGACTTTTTAAGATCATTGTTTTCCTCATTCAAGGAAGAATGTAATTTTACGCACAAGGCGAGAAGCTGTTCGACAATCTGATCTTTTGCTGTCAGGTCTCAGTTTCGATAGTTTGACACACCATTTGGCAACAGCACTCTTGCATGCTGTCTATCCTGAAGATTGAAAAAAACTAAGCAATTATAGATTCAATTAAGAGCTAGAACATATACAGGTAGTCTCTGACTTACAACAGTTCCTTTAGTGACTATTTAAAGTTACAACGGCACTGGAAAAAAGTGACTTATGGCCATTTTTCACACCTGTGACCGCTGCAACATCTTCATGCTCACGTGATTTGCATGCAGACGTTTGCCAACTGTTCATATATATAACAGTTCCAGTGTCCCAGGGTCATGTGATCACCTTTTACGACCTTCTGACAAGCAAAGTCAATGGGGAAGCCAGATTCACTTAACAACCATGTTACTAATTTAACATGTGCAGTGATTCACTCAACAAATGTGGGAAGAAAAGTCATAAAATGGGGCAAAACTCTCTTAACAAATTTCTCACTTAAGAACATAAATTCTGGGCTCACTTGTGGTTGTAAATCGGGGACTACCTGTATGTACTATGTCTAATGAATTAATGTAGAGCTTTCAAACCTGGGCTGCAAAAATCCCTGCTATTTACTAAATGTCATCAAAGACAGCAAGATAATTATCTTGGCTACTAGTGGTCTTCGGTGTTTATGCAGTCGAGATTTGATAGTCCTTGTTAATGGGACCATATAATCCTCTCATTCTGAGGTAAGTATATCCTTTTTGAAACCTTCCCTTCCAAGTCTCCTTGATTGGACTGATGGGAGTTATAATTCAAAATAATCGAGAGGGCATGTATTTCTCTCTTGTACTTCAAGCAGTGTTTTAATTATGCTCTGAAGCTTCTATCTATACTGTTAAATATATTCATTCCAAAAGTGACATAACCACCAATTCTGGTTGACTGTGAAACCAATGTTTTAACACACTTTAACATTTTTAATTAGTGTTTATTGAAAGTGATAGCTACTATTGATTTGGAACATGGAAACTTACAGTATGGAAAAGCCATACAATTTGACTAAAAAGTGATGAAGAACAGAATAACCTGGCATACAGATTTCTTTCAACCAACATATTATGAAAGTCAAGTCAAAATTAAATTTAAAAAAAATTAGACAACTTAGAACTTCACCATCTTCGGTCCGACCTAAGCGTAGTACATAAAATTATCTGCTACAATGTCCTACCTGTCAATGAATACTTCAGCTTCAACCAAAACGAGCACACAATAGATACAAATGTAAGGTAAACCGCTCCAAACTCGATTGCAGAAAATACAACGTCAGTAACAGAGTGGTCAATCCCTGGAGTGCACTACCTGACTCTGTGGTTATTTCCCCAAACCCCCAAAACTTTAACCTTAGACTGTCTACTGTTGACCTCACCCCATTCCTAAGAGGTCTTTAAGGGGTGTGCATAAGTGCACCAGCATGCCTACCTTCCCTGTCCTAATGTCCCCTTTTATTTGTATCCATTTCATGTATTCATAATCATGTTTATACTTATATCTGTTATGCTTGACTAAACAAACAAACAAACAAACTGAGGGGGAAATGTAAACTTACAGGGTGAAATCTGAGCTTGAGTTGAGGTCTTCTTGGTCCTTAACCAACACTCTAGCCCAGTGATAATGAACCTTTTTGACACCCTGTGCCGAAAAGGTCACACAGAAGCGTTGCTCATGCACGCACACCCTCAAACTTCCGGGTTCTAGCACACATGCACTCCCAACGATCAGCTGGCTGGCACGCATGCGCAGGCCAGTTTCTGGCACTGCCATACATGCGAAAGGATCAAGCTCTGGAAAAGCTAAACTTCCAGGTTCTGGCGCACACCTGATAATCAGTTGGCTGGCGCGCATGCATGCACCAGTTTTTGGCACTGCCATGCACACAAAGGACAGCTGATTGTTGCGTGCACATTTGTGTCAGAAACCCGGAAGACAAACAGGCAAGGCTGCGTGTGCCGGGCAACATGGCTTCATGCCATAGGTTCGCCATCATGATTTTAGCCAATCCACTATGGCTCCTTTTTGGTAATATTTTATTTTATTTCCCTCTCAAGAAATAAAGTCCTGGGCAACTGGGTATGGCTGATGTCCCTGGCAGTTGCCCTTTCTTGCTTTGGATCGGTTAATGGAACATTCTTCTGTGGAAGCCGGGTGTGCTACATTGCAGCAAGAGAAGGCCATATGGTAAGAACTGTAAACATACTACTTTTTCCGTTATATTCATGGAGCTATTATTATTTAACCAATCATTTTCATGCTAGCATCTTTTACTGTTATTCCATGCCCGCCTTGGCTCCTTCGTGGATTTGTAAGGATGTCTTCTAGTTAATAGGTGCATATCGTTAGGGGTGTGCAACCCATAGGACAGTATATAAATATATAAAACCCACTGCAACTACATTGCCAAAAAGGCATTAAGAGTTGTAAACTTAATCTTGCGTAGCTTCTTCTCCGGAAAGATTACACTACTAACCAGGGCATACAAAACATTTGCTAGACCAATTCTCGATTATAGCTCATCTGTCTGGAACCATCACTGCATTTCGGACATTAATACAATTGAGCGTGTCCAGAAATATTTTACAAGAAGAGTTCTCCACTCCTCTGATCAGAACAAAATAGCTTATGCCACCAGACTTGAAATTCTGGATTTAGAAAATTTAGAACTTAGGTCATGCCTTCGGCATGACCTAAGCGTAACTCATAAAATCATCTGCTACAGTGTCCTTCCTGTCGAAGACTACTTCAGCTTCAACCACAACAATACACGAGCACACAATAGATTCAAACTTAAAGTGAACCGCACCAATCTTGATTGTAGAAAATATGACTTCAATAACAGAGTTGTTAATGCCTGGAATGCACTACCTGACTCCGTGGTCTCATCCCAAAATCCCCAAAACTTTAACCTAAGACTGTCTACTGTTGATCTCACCCCATTCCTAAGAGGTCTGTAAGGGGCATGCATAAGAGCACCAGCGTGCCTACCGTTCCTGTCCTAATGTTCCCTTTGGTTATATTCATTTTGTGTGGTTATTTCATGCTTATACTTACATATATTGTTGTGTTTGACAAAATAAATAAATTAAATAAATAAATAAATATAAATAAAATAAAATGCACTGACTGGCAGGATGGGAGAATGAAAGACACAGTGCTTCACATGCCATAAATTCCTTGTATAACCTACATTCTCTATTAAAGTTTGACACTTTTAATTACCTGTAACTCACTTGAGCCAATTTGACAATTTAAATTCTGTAATTTGAACCAACTAAACCTAATGGTCCTGAACTTATTTAAAATTAAGACTGTTTACTTAGCTGTCAGCTATATTGGGCTACTGAATTTTTGGAAATACATAAAATTGAATCCAGATTTAGGAGTAATTCTATACTTATGTACCCAGAAGTAAATCCAATTAAACTATTTTTGAGCAGGCATGTGCATCAGTATATAAATTGTATGTAAAACTTACTGGAATTAATAGAGCAAGGTAGTTACTACTACTAGTTATCTTTTATCTTAATGGGAATTGAGAACAATATATTTACTTTGGCTCTAATGTCTTGAGTTTTAATCTATTTGTACATAGATAACAACAAAGAATCAATGAAAAACAAATGAGGCTTCTGGGAATTAGTTGTAACTTTCTGATCACAATCCTGCACGCCTCTCTTGTTCAATGAAAAATGGATATTAATTTTTATCAGCAGAAGCCACATATGCAATTCTTCTATATGTTAATAGCATGCTTTACCCTCCTACACAAGATTGTAGCAGAAATGCAATTGCAATTATTACTAAATTCATTTGTGAATAAATGTTATAGTACTGAGCTATAAATCAATTATTTTGTGATTGATACGCACGTTTTATCAATCCCTTCTCTACTCTAGAGTAACTTGTAAAATTCTAACTGGAGCAGGGGTGAAATGTTCCGGGTTCGGACCGGATCACCTGATCCGATAGTGATCTTGGCGGGTGGTTCGGAGAACCGCAAGGCTCCGCCCACCCGCCTGGCTGTCGTTACTTCCTGGTTTTAACCAGGAAGTAATGTGTTTTGTATCCTCTGCACATGTGCAGAAAGGTTTTGCGCATGCACAGAAGGTATGCCCGAGCAAAGCGACTGCGTGCGCGGGGCATATACACTTCCGAAACGGTAAGGAAGGTAAGTATATTTCACCCCTGCTCTGGAGTCCAACAGCTGGTTGGGAACACTGAAAATAGCTATAGTATGGAGATGTCAGCTTGAGCCTGATTGATTTATATTCTGTCAGAAGAGCTGTGAATTTTGAACTTCCTAACACTACAGGAACTGAGTGTGCAAGTACTCAACAAGAGGAAAGCAGAAGGGTATTCTGTCCTGAATACAACTGTAGAGAAGCATCTTACCCTGATGTCCCCCTGAAAAACAGTAGGCGCCAATTCAAGTGGGTTTAGTAGTTCAAAGATACAATGTTCTAGCGAAATTAACATGCAAGAAATAAGTTTGGTGGGCTTCCGACAGAGAGAGACCATTATGGCTGTGAAATTCCAAATAACATGAGTGCCGTGCAACAGAACTTACTGTGGTTCATGAGGTTTTTTCTCTCAGTATAACCTCCAGTTCATTCATTTACTCATTAAAACTTTGGAAAGTTGGACAGAGGGTGAAGGAGCAAAGCAAACCTCTCAGCATAGTTAGTTACGGTCTTTTGTTATCATGTCTTCCTTTTCAGCCCGACTTTCTATCTATGGTTCATATACGTTATTTTACACCTTTCCCTGCTCTCATATTTACTTGTGTGGTGTCGATAATAATGGTAATACCTGCGAGTTTCAACAAGATAGTGAATCTTTTCAGGTGGGTATTTCTAGCTACTCACAATTACTCAATGAAATTGATCTCTCAGCCTCTTTTTGATTATTTTTATATTATGAAAGTGATATTGCCTAGACTTCAGAGAGAGGAAGGGGACATGGTATTATTTATTTAGTTCTTTGAGTTACTTAATTATTTCTTTTATCCAAACTTTTTCATCCTGTTTGCCATGCAATACATCTCTAGGCTGGGCACAGCATTTTAAATAAAAGCAATACAACCTTTATGGAGGTGTACAAAAGATTTCGAACGGCCATTATAAAAACACCACTATTTTATTTGTATAAAAATATAAAAATTGAAGTAAAATTAATTTCTCCATCTTCATCAGTCGTGGTTTGCCCCTGGTTGGGACCAGTTCTATAGAACTGGTAGTAAAACCGGCAGGAGGCTCCGCCCACTGACCTGATCGTCATCAAAAGTGATCTCCGCATGCACAGAAGAGCACGCGCACAAGTGTGCGGGCACAATGCAAACCGGTAGTAAAGGTAAGTAGAACCTACCCCTGATCTTCATGGCTGGTCAAACATAGTTGTATTTGTAGCATTCACCTGAAATCTAGCACACTTTATTTGGAGGGGAGGTCCTTTTAGAAAATTAGTTTAAAACCATAAAGGCTCTCTTCTTAGGTGTTTTTTTTTTTTTTTGGGCTTGCCTCCCATACTCCTCTCTTGGATCTTTGTCTCTATCAGCATCTGTATCTTCATCATTCAATATGAATATTTCTCCCATCTCTATCCTCCTAAGCTTCTAAGTCTCCTAAGTGTCCACCCAAACCCCTATCTCCCTTTCAAAAGTTCTTCCAGGTTATCCAATTCCATTTTTAAGCCTCTTAAAGTACTTTTCCCTTGGTTTATTTCATCAATTATTATTATCTTTATCACCTTCTCCTTTTCATCCTCTTGCTTTGTTTGCTGGTTTGTCTGTTTTGTATTTTTCTCCATTCTTTCTACTGTCTCCTCTCTTTCTTGGGCTCTTTGATCTTCATTCATTATCAGTTGTAGCATATTTTTTATTTTCCCATTTATGTCTTACATTAGGTTCTTTATCCCTCTGTGATTGTTTGTTATAGTACCCCTATTGCTTTGAAACATCAATGCCATTTCTCTTGAAATCTCACACATTTCCCCCTGATGGAACATCTTGTCTTATTTTAATAAGTCCTGCTCTTACTCAAAAACAATATTTTCAAATCCAGTGTTGCTCCTTTGAAAGTTCAATAATCATAGTTCTTTATATCTCAGGATTATTAATCAGTTCCATTTAAGTAGTCCAGGCTGCCTCCACAAATCAAGTCACTTTACTTTACTTAAGAGTCTTCCTTATTCTCACAACAGAGTCTCATAAAGTGGATAGTTATAGAACGGTAAGTAATACCACAGTCCTCCAGATGAATGTTGTTTATTTCTCTTAAGAATTTTCCTAGTCTTGTAGGGGTATGGTATATTTTCCATTCACCAGTAGATGGTGTCCTCAGCTTAGGTTTCAACATTGTTTCAGTTCTGATGAATTGATTTAATCCAATCAATTTATGGAAGCAAAATCAGCTATTCAAGTAAATTCAAGTAGATAGTTCCAGCATTTTATAATGCCTTTCCAAAACAATGCTTACCCAGTTTAAGAATCCATTTTTCTATGTTTTAAATGGTCTTTAACTTTTCTCCCCTTAGTTCCTTTCTTTCAGGTCTAGGATTTTTCTCTCTATGGTAGTTTGCCACTTTCAAAAATAGTTCTAAGAGTCTCTTTTCTTGGATTTTCCTCTTTCTTTTTTTCTTTAAAGTTAGGGTTTAAATAGAAAGGAATCTTCTCATCCAGCTCCAATCACTGTTCATCTGCACTGCTCCTGCACATTTCTTTATTGCCTTGAATGTCCCAGCTTCATGGCAGCCATGATAGTTGCCTCTTCTCCTCATCTCGAGGGAGAGGGGAAAAGCTCTGAGTCCAGCAGAAGAGTTGCTGCTCTCCCTAAACTACAGGGCACCCTCTTTTCTTCACCACCCCTATAGGGTGGCTTTAGCTCCTTTCGGCGCCCTCCAACAGGGAGAACTTTTCGTGGGAGCACGGAGACCCACTCCTCATGTCCGATATCACCACGACATCAGCTGGAAGTCCCTTAGATCACTTCTAAGGTGACCTCAAATAATGGTCTTCAGTATGTGCTACCATTAGGATTATAGTCAACAAAGAAAACTCTGTGGAAGAAGGTGTTTCTTCAGCATTCTAGTCTGCTTTGAGTTTTATAAGTTAATACCAAAATCTTAACCTTAATCCCATAGTAAATCAATAAGCAATGCAATTGCTATAACTGTATATACTGCAGTGGCCAGGTTCACTGTTTACTGACTGCCCACATCATTTATCATTCAAACCAGGATGTATGGTCAGCCAAGAGAAAGGGAGCAGGAAGAAAGGAAAAAGCTGGCTGCTGGACCGCCATGGAGAAGAAGTCAGTCATGGCCTATGAACCTCAAAAGGGAGGTGTACCACGTATAGACAAACGTTAATCAGATGAGACCCTGAACAATAGGCATAAACCAGGATGAATGGCCAACCTAATTATATAGTATTTATGTTTTGAACTGTAACTTCCAGTCCATACAGATGGGCAGTCCTATTTAGAATACCTTTCAATAATCAAACTATGCAATTCCCAGTTCATGTGTCCTACTGGATACATTATTTCCTATCTAAGAGTAGCTGTTGCATTTGTGTTTCTTTGTAGCTCCTGTATCATTAAAATATGTCCTTTATTGCTGCAGTCACTTGTGCCTTGTGACTATATTTTTTAAAATATCCCAGGGTATGTAGCTGCGACTCTCCAGGATAACCAAGTTACAAATTTCCCCAGTAAGGAACTCATTTACCTACTGGATCTTCATTTTAACCTGCTACAGAGTCTTACATCTAGGGCAGTGATGGCTAACTTTTTCCTGAGCAAGTGCCCAAAGCACGCCCGAAACCCCAAAATGCAATGCACGTGTGCCCCTGTGCATGCGCCCCACCCACACGCAAGCCCACGCATGCATGGCAGAGACCCAAAGACAGCTGGCCAGTGGCAGGCGTATGCGCATGTGCACCAGAGCTAAACTGGGGCAATGGCTTGCATGCCATCAGAGAGGGCGCTGCATGCCACTCTCTCTGATGGCACGCGAGATCTGCCATCACCCTCTCTGATGGCATTATGGATCTAGGGATTACTTTCCCCAATTCAGGTATAAAAGAGAAGCAGAGCTGGGTATCATCAGAGTATGGCTATCAAGTCTCCTGACTTAGGCAAGGAAATCCTAAACCTCCAGACAATTCATGGCTTAACTCTATACCTCAGCTTTGCTGAAAATTCTCAAATGTGGTTCAGTTAAATTAGCATCTCCATTGGTAGCAAGAATAAAATCCTGGACAAAAGCTGATTGCACATTGCAGACTAAAGGAAGAAGAGACATATTGCCCAGGGATGGTATTCACTTACCTTTGCTACCAGTTCGCAAATGTGAGTGCGCATGCTTACGCTCACTACGCTCACACAGGCCTCCACCACGCATGCACAGAGCCTTCAGTGCATGCGCAGAGGGTCAAAAATGGGATGTGATAATGTCTGGACGGGTGGGCGGAGCCTCCCACAGCCTGCGCTACTGGATCGCGTGATCCGGATAGAGCTGGCTGAATTTCACCACTGATATTGCCCAGGATTAAGTAATGGCATTCAAAATAAGTGCAAAAATATCATGAGTAAGTGACATCACTGCTCATACTGCAAACTGACAAATTTATTCATTTATTTATTCAATTTCTATATCTGCCCATCTCTGTCAATTACTCTGGGCGCCTTACAGTTATGTTATTTGTGTTATTTGCGTGACTCTATTTGCCCCTTCTCTATGGATGCCCATAAAGTAGGCTTCTAGATGAAAATAGAGATAATTATGTACTTCAATATCTATGGTTAATTGGAGATGTATTGTCAAACTGTGGAAAGTGAATGAGATCTTTAGTACTATATTATGTACTGTATATTCTTCTGATATTTAAGTAGTATGTGTATATGTGGGGGGGGAGTGTATCTGGGTAATAGCAGGAGAAATTTTTAATAGCAGGAGAAATTGCATGATTGCACATGGAAGGGCTGCTACTAAATGTTACTTTATATAGCTTTACAGCTTGGATTTTCAACGGGATAAGTGTTGCAAGTCTCCTGTATTTAAAGATTAAGAAACCAGAACTCCCAAGATCTTACAAGGTTAGTATTGTATAAAAACTCTAAAATCCTTTTTTCTCTTCATTTTCCTTTTTTCGTCTTCTTCTTTAGTTTGCACAAGACAATGGTCATAATCTGAATTTGCTTCCCTCCCCCCCCAACTGGTATTTTATTTTATTTTTTATTTAATTTTATTTTTGTCACAACAGTATACGTAAACATTGATATAAAACAACAACACATCGTAAAAAGAAAAACATATATATATAAGCAAAAGTATGTAACAACTATATTAATTTGATATAATGAAAGGGAACAATAGGACAGGAACGGTAGGCACTTTTGTGCTCTTATGCACGCCCCTTATATCCTCTATATAGATATATTGTCAAACTGTATCCTCTAGATAGGTAGGATTACAAATGTTCTATTAACTTTCTACAAACATGCAGGAGTTGTAGTTCTACAGAACTGAATGCCAAACTGGGGAAGAC
Organism: Ahaetulla prasina; assembly: GCF_028640845.1. Classification (NCBI taxonomy): domain Eukaryota; kingdom Metazoa; phylum Chordata; class Lepidosauria; order Squamata; family Colubridae; genus Ahaetulla; species Ahaetulla prasina. The sequence continues at coordinate 160,435,210 of NC_080539.1, forward strand.
TATTATATTTTCTGGTTGTCCATAATTTTCTGGCTACCGCTTGTCCTGTTCTGAATTCAGGGTTGACCAGGGGTCGGCTGCTGGGGGTTCGCAGGGATTTGGGAGAACCTCTAGCTAAGATTCTGTGCAGTCTGGAAAACTCCCAAATCTGACTCCTGGCTGGCCCCACCCAACCTGTCCCTCCCAGGAGACCCCATGTGGCCTGTTTCGGATGCAGGTAAGTGCAGGTGCGCACAGAGGCTCGGGGAGGGTGAAAAACGGCCCTACCAGAAGTTCAGGAAGGCCGCAAATGGGCCCTTCAGAGCCTGGGGAGACCATTTTCACTCTCCCGGAGGCTCAAGGAAAGCCTCCGGAGTCCAGGGAGAGCAAAAACACACACACCCTGTTGTGGTGCAGGAGGCCGAGTAGGCCACACCCATCATGGCCATGCCCACCCAGCAACTGGGCAGAGAACCCTTTGCTAAAATTTTTGAAGCCCACCCCTGGGGTTGACTCTTAGGAACCGCACAGTTAACAAATACTTCTTTCAGTCTTCCTTGTCACATGAACCAATTGTTCCGAATGCTTTGATCTGAGAATATTGAGAAACCATTGGAAGAGCAATAGCCTCTCATCTGTTTGCTTGATCTTTGTCCCATGGCATTCTAGCAGAAGAGACTGGCTATCTGACCTGATAGCCATGATGTATCAACCATTAGATATGATTAGGCAGGTTTTGTAAATAGGAATGCCTTTACTGGGAGAGGGAAATTTAGATCAGGACCAAAGCAGGGGGAAAAAGGAATTTAACCCCCTTCTCATATTGTACACTGAATTAAACTGTTGAATAACTGTGAACTATCTCACGGGATGAAATACATACTGTAAGTTTGATATGGGTTAATGATAGTGAGATTCATCACTTTGAATATATATAGGTAGTCCTCATTTAGTACCCATGTTTGGGAGTAGCAACTTAGTTTTTAAGTGTAGCTGTCCCTAAATGAAACTATGACTGCGCTTATGATCTTACTTCAGCTTTCCTTTGCTTTACTGACCTGCAGAGGTTCTAAATGTGAGACTTGGTGACAAAGTTACTTTTTTTTATCATTGTTGTTTAGAACGGTTGATAAACAAGGCGGTCACTAAAAAAGGGCTATCTCGCTAATTCTTTAAAATCATCATTAATTGTTAGTTTCCTTGCAATCATGTGACCCAGTGCTGATATTCTCATTCAAAATTTATCAGAAGGCACTTCTTGTTTCATATCATCAAAACACTGCTGTAATTGGGCTAATTTGGATAGTAGGAGGGCAGTTTTTAAGAACCTAGGGATACCATCCAGACCAGTGGTGGGTTTCAAATTTTTATACTACCGGTTCTGTGGGTGTGGCTCGGGTGTGGCATGACTTGGTGGGCGTGGCAGGGGAAAGATACTGTAAAATCTCCATTCCCTCCCCAATCCAGGGGAAGGTAACTGCAAAATCCCCATTTCCTCCCAATCAGCTGGAACTTGGGAGGCAGAGAATAGATGGGGGCAGGGCCAGTCAGAATTTTTACTACCGGTTCTCCGAACTACTCAAAATTTCTGCTACCGGTTCTTCAGAACTGGTCAAAACCTACTGAAACCCACCTCTGATCCAGCCTATAAGACAAATTCCAGGCAATGTGGTGCTGGTTATTTTTGTTCATCTTAGCATCCCAATGTATCTCAGAAAAAAGTTGTTTAAAATGCCTATATAACTTGGTTATTTTTCCCCCCATTCACTTGTCTGTAGGATCATTGAAAATTAAAACAGGGAATACATTGCTATTCTATAACACATAAATCCAAAGATCCCATAAAATACAAGAAATTGAAATATAAGAAATGTTAGCTTTGTAATAAAAGTATACCAAACTACATAAATAACAACTGGGAGTATAAAAGATGGCAATTTATAATAGACAAGCTGATGCCATCCAATGTTTCATTTCTTCTCAGCTTCAGCCACTGGCAGAAAACTATAGGATTTACAGTCAGTACGATTTGGAAAACTGTACTTTCACCTTCTGGGGGAAACCTACCTTCTTTTAGCTGTTTTTCTTGGCAAAAATCAGTGCTCTGGCATATGACTTTTGGACTTATTTTTAATTGTTTCTGCTGCTCTTGAAGCTTGAGGAACAAGATAAAGAGACTGGAGTGTTTGCAGGTTTTTTTTTTTTTAAAAAAAACTCGATGTAAAACTTTACTTCACTCAAACTGTGCTTTTTTCTATTTCTGTCTCCATTGTTGAAAATCATTTAGCTGAAATAGCATCATTCATATCCATGATGCTATTAGCAGGCTTGGGGGACATTCCAAAGTTCACAGGAGTGCCAGAAAATTTAAAAGAGAAGAATAAGAATGTTGGGAGGGGCAGAACATCCAATATTAGTTCAACAGAGACTGAGTTTGTTCAGTGGCTATGCCAATAATGCCATTTAGGCTGATTATTGGAGGACACCTGGAAAATTTACGGAGCATCCTTCAAACAATCATGGCTAGTTACGAGGTTCTTCTTATTTCATCTACTGTGAACAATGAAGCTGTGCTTTTTTTTTCACTGAGTATGAGATGCCAATGATGGCATCTTTGTCAGATGCCACCATTGTCTTCCTGGAAAACTTGCCCAAACAAATTATACAGTGACCTTGATGAACGTATCTTTTCTTTTATGTACACTGAGAGCATATGCACCAAGACAAATTCCTTGTGTGTCCAATCACACTTGGCCAATAAAAAATTCTATTCTATTCTATTCTAAACATGTATCTTCGTATTCCAGGTACCAATCATCATACCGATCATTTTTCTGATGATATCGATCTACCTCGTCCTGACACCCATCATTGACCAGCCACAGCTGGAGTTCTTCTATGTTATACTCTTCATCCTCAGCGGTATCATATTTTACTTCCCCTTGGTTCATTACAAGTATTGCCCGGCATGCCTACGGAAATTAACTATTTATATGCAGCTGTTAATGGAAGTTGCAGCAACTGAAAAGGACACAGAGTGAATTAATATTCATAAAGGTTTTTTTGACAAATGTTCTAATTATCTGTACAGTTCTGAGATGAGGGTACAGCTTTTCCTGATCGTATTTCAGAAACATTTTGAAACTAGATCACAATTGTTCCTACCCCTATCTAGGTAGTAATTGGGAGTAGGGGGAGAAAGAGAGGAAGCTGCCAGAACGCCCTTTTTATATTTATTGTCTGTTTTGCTTTTTAAATTTCTCTTTCTCAATTTTTTTTTTTTAGACATACGCATTTTTTCTTTTTGCTTTTGTTGCTTGAATATCTTACTTAAACCAATAAAAAAGAAGAGAGGTTTTTTTTTAAAAAAAACCCAACAGATTTTTAGATTGTTTCCTTTTTCTACAAGAAATAATGCTTCATTTATGTTGCTGGAGATGCAGTGAAACTATCGCTTTATTTAAACATTCCATCTTGTTCCATTTTGGTAAGAACCGGTTACACATATTAACAGCTTGAGATTTATTTCAATCACATGGGAATTGACTTTGGGCAGACAAAATGAGCACAAAATCAATTGACATATTGTTCAGCATTGGAATGCAAATATATGAGTCCAACTATTTAGCAGTTTGCAACATTAATTAATATAGCTGGAGCATGGATGATGGTAATGAATCATGTTTCAATTTATTAATATATGTCCGCAAATATGTATTTCGTATGTTTTTACTTCCTTTTTAAAAAGTTTTTTCTTCTTTTATAATTGTGTGTATTTCTTGTCCTTTTTTTTTGTCTTTAGCTAATAATAGTAAATTAAAAATTTTAAAAAACCATTGTTGTTCTTGCCTTCATCTTCCTCCAAACAGAGAATTATGGATGAATTAGTTAGTGATTCTTCCAAACAGACAATAGGGAGAACTAAAGTAATCCTTGCCCCTTTCCATCCATCTTTTGGTTCCTTTTGCGCTGGTTTCCTTAGCAACTTCAAAACAATGAGACTGGTACCTGTGGGGAAGGACTTTAAAAACATCCCTCTACTAATTTAAAAAGTAGAACGGTATGGTCCTTTGATCTTGACAAGAAGTTTGTTTTTACTGTATAGCTACAGTAACAGAATCTTGCAAGTTTGAATGTGCTTCTTCTCTCCCCTCCCCCTTTATCTTTGTGTGAACTGGGGAAGGGATGGTCTAAAAAGTTTACTCACACTATTTTTCTGGCCCTGGCTCAGACCCGCTTTTATCTGAAGCAGTGGTGGTATAATGGTTAAAATGCAGTATTGCAGGCTAGTTCAGCTCACTGCCAGGAGTTTGATCCTCACCGGCTCTAGGTTGACTCAGCCTTCCATCCTTCTGAGGTCGGTAAAATGAGGACCCAGATTGTTGGGGTCAATATGCTGACTGTGTAAACTGCTTAGGGAGGCCTGTAAAGCAGTGTGAAGTGGTATATAAGTCTTACTGCTATTGCTATCTGACTGTTGTCTTTGCAGAAGCTCTTCCTCCTGTTCTTCAAGGCCCTTCTCTCTTCCTTCTACAAGAACAAGGCCAAGAGTTTTTGCCATTGGAAATCCTTTCACCTCAAAGCATCCTGCAAATCAGTGGTTTTAAGCATATCATAGTAATGGAAACAATAGCGGGTAATTATAAAATTGCAGAGCCATTCCTAGGTGTACTTTAAATGCTGCCTGTTACACAAACCTAATAAAGATAAAGGTTCCCCTCACACATATGTGCTAGTCGTTCCCAACTCTAGGGGGTGGTCTCATCTCTATTTCAAAGCCAAAGAGCCAGCGCTGTCCAAAGACGTCTCCGTGGTCATGTGGCCGGCATGTCTAAACGCCAAAGGCACATGGAACGCTGTTATCTTCCCACCAAAGGTGGTCCTTATTTTTCTACTTGCATTTTTTATGTGCTTTCGAACTGCTAGGTTGGCAGAAACTGGGACAAGTAACGGGAGCTCACCCTAGTTACGTGCACTAGGGATTCGAACCGCTGAACTGCCGATTTTTGATCAACAAGCTCAGCATCTTACCCACTTAATACAATACAATAAAAAAACAAAAACCTGAAGATTTAATTCTTCTGGTAATTTGAGTATTTTGAAAGTACTTTTTTCAAACACCTAGAGTGAATGTTATCTATAAATATACGATAAATATAACCACTGGCATTCAATAAAATTCTAACCCAGGAAGAAGTTTATATAGTGCTAACTGAAATCTAGGATCAGGGAGGGATTTGTAATAAAATATAATTGTGCTGTATTTTTCTATTAAGGACAATTAATGTATCACCATAGAAATGGGATTTCTTCAATCTCTTCAAGAGCTTGCAGCATTTTATACAAAAATATTGAAAATTTAAAATATTTATGTAAGAAAGAGCACATAAGAGTCAATTAAAAATAATGTTTTAAATGGATAGTCACAGTAGAGGATTTTGAGTGAATTTATGACAGCTTATTATGATGCTGATTTCAGATAGGAGTTCTAGAATACTGTATCTTATTTATAGTTCCCTTCAGTACCAAATATAACAATCCCAAACAGCTTGCAATGGCACAATCCATTTTTTAAAAAGTGGGCTGCTTGTGGCTAATATGCTAAAATATTATTTAGCCAAGTCTCTCAAATTCTCCAAAATCTTATCAAGAATGTTTTTTCTAATCAATAAAGTTTTGCCGCATGTTGATTCATGATGTAGTTGTAGTTGACCAAAGCCATTGCTGGTAGAAAGCCTTGTTACTCTCTGACACCCAAAAATCACAAGAAGTCCTATAGTACCTTTTCAGACTAACACATTTTAATGAAATGCATAAATTCCCATGAACGACAACTCCACTTCATGCAATGGAGCAACCAGTCTGATGTAGAATTTAAATTGAAATGTGACTGGCGGGGGGAAGACAAGGTGTTATGTATGAGAGAGATTGTAAGTAGTTTACCTGTTAAAAAACTTGCACTAATAGATTACCGTATATACTCGAATATAAGCCGATCCGAGTATAAGCCGAGGTCCCCAATTTTACCCCAAAAAACTGGGGTAAACTGGGGACTCGAGTATAAGCCGAGGGAGGGAAATGAGGCAGCTACCGGTCAGGGAAAGCCTCCCTCCCTCAGCCGAGAAGGCTGGCGGCTCCCCCGCCCCGCCCTCTCACTGCACCGGCAGGGCTTCCCCGCGCTAATGCAAAAGCCCGCCAAGTTTGCACCATCCGGTATAATGTGAAAAAAAGAAAAAAAAAAAACCTCGAGTATAAGCCGTATATACTCGAGTATAAGCCGAGGGGACGTTTTTCAGCACAAAAAACGTGCTGAAAAACTCGGCTTATACTCGAGTATATACGGTAAATAGCCATTGTCTTTGTTCAGACTTTTGGAGATTATTTTGATGCACACATGTTCCGCAATCTTTTGCTCAACTGTGCCAGCAAAATTTGTGAGAATAAGCTTCATATGGGTCTGTATGTAAATATACTGTAGGCCTGCCACTCAAGAGTCAGAGAAAATGCAATGTCATTGTCAAATATGAGTTATAACTAATGGTGTGCTGGAGCTGGCTTGTCCTGGCTTGCAAAAGCTAATTGTTAAATGTTTGGAAATTTTGTGAGCCGGCTGAGAGTAGAAGTAAGCTCCGACATCTAGTGGTGTGGCAGTGCCAATGGAACCAGCAGAACCAGCTGTGAAACATTTGCCAGCACACTACTGGTTGTAGTTTATTAATACTGCATTAAGGTGGCTTGGGCTGTGAACTACAGATGGCAACCAGTGGTGTTCTATTTTCCGTTTCTGTGGTGTGCCTTTTAATAAGTCTTGCTTGGGAATTGATCTGGCTCTGTTGATTCATCTATTGATCTTGATAGATGAGCAGTTCAATACAAAATCAGGTATTGACCTGGTTTAATCCTATCAGTTGAGTTTCTCAGTTAGGTACATCAGAACAAATGTGGTTGTACACTTGGGTTCCCCTCGCACATACATGCTAGTTGTTGCCGACTCTAGGGGGCGGTGCTCATCTCCATTTCAAAGCCAAAGAGCCAGCGTTGTCCGAAGACGTCTCTGAGGCCATGTGGCTGGCATGACTCAATGCCAAAGGTGCATGGAACGCTGTTACCTTCCCACCAAGGTGGTCCCTATTTTTTCTACTTGCATTTTTACGTGCTTTCAAAACTGCTAGGTTGGCAGAAGCTGGGACAAGTAACGGGAGCTCACCCCGTTATATGGCAGCACTAGGGATTCGAACTGCTGAGCTGCCGACCTTTCAATCGACAAGCTCAACATCCTAGCCCCTGAGCCACCACGTCCTGTTGGTTATATACATAGTTCTTGCTTAATGACCACTCATTCAGCAACTGTTGAAAGTTACATTGCCATTGAACAAGTTGTATTTATGACTGGTTCTCAAAGTTCTAGCTGTCCCAGCAGTCCCCGTGGTCACATGATCACAATCTAGCCACTGGTTCTTACTTACTATGGTTGCAGCATCCCATGCTCACGTCATCACCATTTATGACCTTCTCTGCTGGCTTTCCACAAGCAAGTCACTGGGAAAGCCAGCAAAAAACGTAGATCACTGGCACTCTCCCCAACCTGGCAGCTGCCACTCCCAGCACAACTGTACTTGTGCCATGATCCATGGGTCACCCTTGCACCCCTGCACCTCCATATAGCAATAGCCATTGCATTGGTCCTGCTTCAGGGGTGGATTCCAAATCCCTTCGCTACCAATTCGTGTCGTGTCCCACTCCTCCGCTGACAGCCGGGTCAGGGAAATCCGAATCAGGCTTGCCTGTGCAGCTCTGCCCAAAGTCCTAGCAAAGTCCTCAGAGCAGGCAGGAGACCAGTAAGTGACTTCAGCAAGATAAGTTCGACTTTGCCTGACTCAGAGACTGCCAGAAAGCAGATCCTTTATATAGGCCATGGGGTGTGGCTCCATGACTCAGCACTCATTAAGGCCTGCCCCTCCCTTCCTTCTGTTGCCTCTGCCTATCCAATCTTCTGATGCGAGGGTCACTCCAATCAGCTGTTGGAAGTAAACTTTCCTCAGGCTCACATGCTGTGGAGGAGGGGGAGGGGTCTAGCTGCTCCGTTTGCCTGGGCATGGAGCCAGGGCTGGGACCGGGAGGTGCCCCCTCCTCTGCAGCCTGCTTGGGCATGGAGCCAGGGCTGGGACCGGGAGGTGCCCCCTCCTCTGCAGCTTGTCTGGGCATGGAGCCAGGACTGGGGCCGGGAGGCATACATTCCTCCGTGTTCGGGAGCAGATAAGCAGACCCCGGCTGCGGTGAGAGCGGACAAGACACAACAATTCGCTTGTGCATGCGCACTTGTGCACATGCACTTATGCACGCACCCAGCACTTCTGTGCATGTGCAGAAGCATCCGGGCAGGTGGGCAGAGCCTCCTGCCGCCACCGCTACTGGTTCACCCAATCTGGTGCAAACCGGTAGTAACCCACCACTGTCCTGCTTGTTGAAAAGATGTAATGTTCTATATTTTTCAATGGATTGAAGGAAAACTCACGTAGCAACTTGTAGGCTTGCAATTTCAAAGTTTTTTCAATCTTAAAGAGGCAATAAAGAAATAAAATCCAAAATGATTAAAAAGATGAGGTTTGGTCAATCCTTGAGTCCACAAAAGGCTGCATATTTATGGCTCATGGCACAATGGACTCTCAGCTGATTCTGTGTGCCACTCCTTCTCGAAATAGTGTGAGAATGAGGTTTTCTGAACCACCACAAGGATAAGGCTCTTGCTATTCTTCAAATAGCATACCCATTCTCACAAGACCTGGGAAAGACTAACAGGTTTCTGAAGGATCATGAGAACGGGGCATGTGGCTTGAAAAGGAAGGCGGCACATGCAGTGGTGGGATTCAAATAATTTAACAACTGGTTCTCTGTCCTAATGACCAGCTGGGTAGGTGTGGCTGGCTGGTCATGTGACTGGGTGGGTGTGGCCAACTTGATGTTACTCACGTCGAGGGCTGCTTCACCTCACCTGGCCTCTCATGACTGTGGAGATGCTGCAATGGTCATAAGTATGAAAAACGGTCATGTCATGCCACTGAAGTTGGGATGGTCCCACTTAAGACAGTTGAAGCCCACTAGCAGCAGGGTTCCTTGGACTGCCTCAGCTGGATCTGGATTAATCCACTTAAGAGATTAATAAATACGGAGCATCCTGGAGACACTTGAGTGTCCTGGAGACACTCATGGAAGGATAGGTAGAAGCATAAACAGATGGCCTCGTCTCTCCTACTCCTAATACGTAACTGTTACATATTCAGATTCCCTCAGGTCCGCCACCAAGGCGGTAAAATAGTTTGTTCTTATTGGCTAAGCAGGCTGATAGCTCCCTATAAAAGGCAAGCTGTCAGCCAGACTCTTTGCTGGGTTTTACTTGCTGTTAATAAAGAGCTTTTGCTGAAGATCGCTGTCTGTCTCTTCCATCATAACCCCAATTTAACTGTAACTGTTGCCTTTTGTCCTCTTAGGAAATGTAGTTCACAATTTCTAAAACACTGGAGTACTGTAGTTGAGCACCCTGAAGGAGCCTGGGGAAGTGGGATGAAGGGGAAGTGCTCCAGCTAAGCTGAGACTGCCAGCTGTTTGAAGTCCTACCCTGAGGAGAAGTTGGATTGGTCTTTCTAAATGACTTCTTCCAACCGTAAGATTTTGCGATTAGGGAAATCAGAAAAATATGTACATTAAACATCAGTATAAACATCTTCACACAGACCTTCATCAGTTCTTTTTCCTACTTGGAGGCACACCATTTCTGTTTGTTATACTGCCTGTTTGTTATAAAAAAGCATGACAGCACTTCAGAGGATGATACATAATTTGGCTTCAGCCACTGCCTACTCACAAGCACCTGTTATTAAAAAGAAGCATCATCATCTGAATTTTTTTTTGTAAACTATCATGACATGAACATATGTGAGAAGCTCAGGCTTATGCATGTATGGTAACAGAAGATTTTATATTCTAGGCGAAACATATGGTCCTCTGAAATCATGAGAAAGAAAGGAGAGCAGAGAAAGGAGATAGGTGTGTAGGTGGGCAAAGTTGGAGTGTGTTTTGAAAACATTCTAGGACTTTGACCGACCATGAATGACAAGCAAACAAGGGCTGAGAATCAAACCATGGAGAATGTGGGCTGCTGCCAAAGAAAGTATCATAGCATATGATTAATTTCTGCAACATATTTTGAAATATCGAACAGATAGAGAAATACATGGACACAAAGAGAAGGAGCTAAAAAGCCCACTGTTATTACACACAGATAAATATGGCATATGGCAGGGGTGTGAAACTGGATTTCATTGAGGGCTGCATCAGGGTTGTGTTTCACCAGGTGGGCGTGGCCAGGGTAGGTGTGGCCAGCTTGATGTCACTCATGTCAGGGGCACCTGTGGTGGCCCGAGCACTCTGCCAGCAAAAACAGAGCTCAGGAGGGCCTTGCGCCCCCCTGAGCTCTGTTTTTGCTGGCAGAGGGTTGCAGGAGGCCCTTGCAGCCGAAAACGGAGCTTCGGAGGCGAGCTCCATTTTTGCTGGCCGATAACACCATGGGCCAGTCCTTCGCTGTTTCCACAGTGGCCCCACAGGCCATATCTAAGCCCCCCGAGGGCCAGATTTGGCCCGTGGGCCTTGAGTTTGACATCTCTGGCATATAGAATTTGGCAGGCACAACTTGAGTCCCTCAAGTCAATTAAACCCTACTAATATTTAGAAAAAGACTTGCTAATAACAGAGGCAGGATAACAGATATCCTGGTAACAGGATAACTGTTGCAGCAGGCACAGTACATTTTACCTCAAGATGCTGTCCAAGCCATCCTTAATTTTCAGCTGTGATTTATTTTAAAATCTGCACAAAATATCAATGTCATTATATATTCATGAATAAATGTATTTTAGATATTTATTCCAAATATGCATTCCTAAATTATATCAAAATATGTACATTCTGAATTTCTGGGGTTTAAAATGCATCTAATTTGTGGTGGGGAGCCACAAACTGCTCTGGAACATATATGGAAAAGGTATTTCTGATGCAACTGATTACCATGTCTAACTTCATGTATTGGAATGCGTGGATGACCTTGGCAAAGGAGAAGAAATGCTGCCTAGGAAACAATGAGACAAGAGAGGCAGAATGACAGTTTCCTAGGCAGCCTCTCTACCCCTCGTTCCCAAAGGTCACCCACACATTGCTTTACACATAAGCACATTTATGGTTCGGTGCATCCCAGAATTCGCACATCTATGTGTACTTCAACTTGTTTAGGAATTGTTTTTCTATTGGAATTTGTTTATGTTGATGTATGACTGTAAATAAACCATACTTTCATAAATGTACTTCTGATATTTTTTTTTTACAAAAAATACACCATTTGAGAAGAGCGTTTCCCATTTATCTTGATAATCCATGTTTTATTGCTAAAATATTAAAATGCAAAAGAAAATAAAAGCAAGATAAAACCAACACTACTATACTTCTTTAAAAAGCGTAGCTAAAAAAAGAAAAATCGCTTTTGGGGATACATTTTCCTCTTCCAATTGACTCAATTATTAGTCAGAATTTAAATATTTAAATTTTGCATCTATCATTACAGTTATTAATTTCTATTTAAGTCCTAAAAACCACATTCCAGATATTTAAATTTGGCTTGCTGTATGATCTATTGTATATACTGTAAGGGAGTCATTCTTGCTTCGGTTTAGTTAAACTTCTATGTGGATATATACTGCCATCAATTTTCCCATGACAACATAGTTTCCAACCTTACTTTCCCAGATTGTTATAAAAGGCAAGCTAGCTCTTTTCTAATGTTGTGCTAAATTGAAAGCAAAAACACACTCATCTTGATTTTATAGATGCAACAATTTATCATGCTACATTTCGTCTTTAAAATACACATTTCAAGAGTTTAGAGCTATTTAGCAATAAGAAGTCTATGAAGAATGGAGGATTTTCCTCTTTTGTTGATTAGAAGTATATGCTAAGTCTAACAAAATAAAAAAGCCACTAAAATTCAGGATGCGTGGATTCAATATTCTCCTTCAGAAAATGTTCCCAGCTAATCTTTAGCAAATATTATTGCATGGATGAACAAAGCATGGCTAACAATTAAGAGTGGAGAGCTAAAGGCTGTGGATTCTTCACTTGCTTACAGAATACTCTAAAACCAAGAATATTTTTTCCTCCACTTTTCCACTGTTTCTCTATCTTTGTGTCTGTTTCTTTCCCAATGATTTTGAAAGACAGATGTGTAGGCCAAGCTTTCATATAGAAGCCACATTTCATAAATTTTATTTTCTGATCCTGATGCTGTCAGGTAGCCAGGAAGACAAGCTTATATCATGCACTTATTATAAATTTTGCCAGATTGTGATACCAATATTAAGATTATAATCCCATGCATATATTTGGGAGTAACCTTCCTGGAATCCAGTGGGGCTTACTTTGGAGTAAACATGGACAACTTTGTTATAGCGACAATTTATGATGTGGATCTTCTGGATTAGTGTTAATAGGAGGATAAAGAAAGAAATGTTGAAGTTTGAACATGCTCACACATAGGTAAAACAGCATTGCACCCGATTTGCTGCGAATGTAATAAAAGAGGTCCAATTTTCCTTTACCACTAGTGAGTGGGATCATCTTAAATGAAGAGACTTATGTTTTTGGATAAATAGCATAAAAGTCAATAACCAAGATGCTAAAATTTATTCACACATCAGATTAACAGAGTTGGAAGGGACTTGTAGGTCATCTAGTCTAACCCCTCATCCAAGCAGGAGACCCTACACCATTTCTTACAAATGGCAGTCCAGTCTCTTCTTGAAAGCCTCCAGTGATGAAGCTCCCAGAACTTCTGAAGGCAACTTCTGTTCCATGGGTTAATTGCTCTCACTGTCAGGAAATTTATCCTTATTTCCAGGTCGAATCTCTTCTTGTTCAGTTTCCATCCACTGTTCTTTGTCTGGCCTTTGGGTGCTTTGGGAAATAGCGTGACCCCCTCCTCTCTGTGACAGCCCCTCAAATATTGGAACACTGCTATCCTGTCTCCCCTGGTCCTTCTCTTCACTAGACTAGCCATGCCCAGTTCTTGTAACCGTTTTTCATGTGTTTTAGTCTCCAGTCCCCTAATCATCCTGATTGCTCTTCTCTGCACTTTTTCTGGAGTCTCAACATCTTTTTTTATAGCATGGTGACCAAAACTGGATGCAATACTCTAGGTTTGGTCTTACTAAGGCTTTATAGAGTGGTATTAGTACCTCACTTGAACTTGATTGTATCCCTTATTATGCTTATTCTTCAGTATAATTATTAGAATTTCAAAAATATTATCTTTCTTTGCATTGGGGGTGCAAAGCTGGGTACTTTCTTGATATATACATTTCAGCTCCCCAAATTCCTGGGCCAGCATGATATGCCAAATTCTGGATTCTGGAAGTCCAACATCTGGAGGAGGCCCACTTTGGGCAAAGCTGGAAGGCATCAATAAAAGATACATGCAATTTAGATCAACAGTGATTTGAAATTAGGGAACTCTTCCCCAATAAGTGCATAGCTGTGTTTTAGCAGAACTTTCAGATTCTTGTAATGCAAGAGAAATCATGATCCAAGATACACATTATATAGGGAGCAAGGGCTGTTTATATGGCTTCCCAGTTGTACATGTGTGGCAAGCTCGGGATTCTGATATATCATCTGATATATATCAAAGTACAGTCTTAATATGAAGCTTAGTTGTTACATTTATTACCATATTCAATGAGTTAAAGACTAGCACATTACTGTACATTAAACCATGCCTAGTTTTAGCCATATTGCACTAATCATAGCGTCTTAGCTGTGGTTTGTTGAATAAGCCACAGTGCTGGGTTTATATTAAGGCCTAAATGATAGCTTAAACACAATCATATCTGGCTTAATAAGTCGCACTAAACCACAACTAAACAAAGCACCTAGAAACTTAGCAATGTGTGTGAACCCTGCCTCATCCAGCTAAACATTCCCCGTTGAGGCTAAAATATACTGCATTTAAGTGACTGGTAGGTGAATGAAAGGCACATTGGACAGTACACAAATGCCAGCTGCCTTAAAATACTGAAAGCACTTACGATACAACTCAGAATGAGATCAGATATGCTTTATTGGAGCCAAAGGCCAGTTGTACAATCCAGGATAAATCCTTTCTTCTCAGTAAACCATCAGATATTAACACAAGACACAGATGCTTACAAATAATAGATTGAACACCTTTAGACTACAATTTTATGAGTGGACTGGGGGGGTGTCATATTTTTAAAGATATCCCAAGAAAAATACTCTTGGTTACTCCAAATCTTTCTCTCTAATGTGCTTGACTGCCATAAAGAGCAAATTCTTCCAGAACCATGGTAGTGACTCTGACATGAAGACAACTGCAGCCTGGAATATCACCAGTCCAGAAGCTTTTCATCATATGCTCTGAATTATGTGTAGGCAAAGTTGAGATTTTTTATTTTTAAAAATGTATCAGGACCTGATTTTTCTCTTGCATTTCAAGAAATGACCCAGCTGGAGGGAAGACGGAGCAGAAAGATCAATATAAATCTTCACATTCTTATCTGCATAATGAATGCATTCCATGGAAATGAAGCCAAAGGCTCACAAAGCTGTAGAACAAGTTGGAGAGTTGAGGAAAAAATGAAGTCATTAGACCTCACCAGACAAAAGGCTTACCCTCTAGAAGGGTGGGGGGAGGGGGAACCTGGGCTTAACTAGATTGATTTAGCTAGGGAGAAAAGAATGTGACAAAGAAGACTTAATCAGATTTTATGGTTGAGGATGGCACGCACATTTGGAGCGAACAAAGAACCTCACCGCTGTTATAATCTTCTGCAGAAAGGCTGAGGGCTGGGAGTGCAACATATGGAATGCCATGAGCTGTTTCTCCTGCTCTACCGCCTCTAAAACATGTGTTTCCCTCCCAGCAATCTCACACAAAGAAACATGTTGGCTAGTCATGTCTTTATTTGTGTAGCTTTGGGTCTTAGGGGAAAGAATCCTCTTTAAGGCTTGCTAGGAAACAGGGAGGCTAGAAGAGATGTACTGTATTTATCTTATTTATATCCATCCTTTCTTCCTGGATTTAAGATCATTTTTCCCACATTAATAATTTGGTAAGGTAGTTTGGGTTAAGACATAGATTCTCAATCTTTTTTTTTTTCCTGCTCATGGCCTCTTTCTCAGCTGGCAAAGTACCTTTTCTTCCAGCTAACAGTAACTATGAAGGATGTCAGAGAGGTACTTTATCATATGCTCTTCTTTATTAACCTAAGCTGTATCATATAACTGTCCTTATATTATAAAAACAAAGCATTTGGAATGGCACTGTGCCCAGGACATATAAGGTCTGTACTGAAAGCCCTTGAGTTAAGAGATGGTGAAAGATCTAAAGTCCCAATAAAGGAGAATATTTGTAGTTCAGGGTTGAAATGAGCGCTCCTGTGGTGTTCTGTAAGCTTGGTTGTTTTCTTGCAGATGTTTCATGACCCAAATTAGGTAATGTCTTCAGTGCTGGTCCTGGTGTACCAACACTGATGATGTTACCTAGTTTGGGTCATGAAATGTCTGCAAGAAAACAACCAAGCTCAGGGGGCACCAAGGACCCCTCAGACTTAAAGTCATCTAGTGCGTTTCCAAGGATGGGGTTAGACTTGACTCTGCGTCTCCTTAATCTGAGTTCAGTAGTCTAAGTGTGGTACATTGAATTAGCTACAACAGAAAGTGCAAAGAGGGAAGAAGGCCACAGGGACCGTTGTCAAACTGAGCCACAATAAGGGCCTCTGGTGGCTCAGACTGCTAAGACAGTCTGTTATTAACAGCAGCTGCTTGCAATTACTGCAGGTTCAAGTCCCACCAGGCCCAAGGTTGACTCAGCCTTCCATCCTTTATAAGGTAGGTAAAATGAGGACCCAGATTGTTGGGGGCAGTAAGTTGACTTTGTATATAATATACAAAAGGATGGAGACTATTGCTTAACATAGTGTAAGCCGCCCTGAGTCTTCGGAGAAGGGCGGGATATAAATGCAAAAAAAAAAAAATTCAAAAGTTGTTTCTCTGACATGGGGGCGAAAAAGAGTTTAACACAGTTGTTGCTAGGCAACACTTTTTGCTTTTGCGGCATTGGCATAGGAAGTGTTGCTAACTGCCATGCTACTGCAGGCGTTACTAGATTAACTTTTGGTATAGATAACCTAGGGGAATGATTAAAACATTAGTTCAGTGCCAGCCTAAACATAAAACCAAGGTGAAAATAAAATGTCTGTTAAAAGACACGATTAGTTGAAGGATAATTTGTAGGGATAGATAGATATTCTAATGGTGAGGCCGAAGTGACCGTGCCATATCATATAGGCCTTTTGCACATACAAGGAGAATAGCATGATCATACCTTCATGAATGTTCAATAAAAGATCCATTATTAAGCTAATATCTGAGATTTGCTCCCCTTTTATGAAACAAGGTTGTGCAGGATAGACAATCAAATGAATATTATTTATAAGCCTCCATGTTTAGATTGCTGTCAAAAAGTTGCCATCAACATTTAATGAGATAGTGCAAACTGTTGTCCATTCAGAAGAATCTTTACTTCAACATTATATAAGCTTTATTAAAATAGGAAAAACTATTGTAAAAACCATCATCCTAAACCTCCAATAATTGATAGAGAAAACAATCAGTATACGTCTTATGTTACCCAGAGTAGTCAGCCAAGCCTATTATATCTTCATAGACTTAATGATATATAATATTTCCTGAAAAGATAAAGATTCAGCTAAATAAACAGTTCAATTAAGCAATCTTCAGAAAAGCTGTATTATTATTATTATTTTATTTACACAAAATGACAGTATACACAGCAAACGAGATAACTATGCTGGATTTCGTGTCACAGATCACTAGTTCCCAAGCGTTTAGGACTGCGTGATGTATCGCCGAATTATGCGAGCAGATTATTATTGTTGTTATTATTATTATTGTTGTTGTTATTATTATTATTTACACAAAATGACAGTATACACAGCAAACAAGATACCTATGCTGGATTTCATATCACAGATCACTAGTTGAACACTTCCCAATCGTATTTTTTATTATTATTATTTGCTTGGTCATGCCGTTAATCAAGTGCTTTGGCATTTGGATTTGGCATTTTTATTCACCTATTGAATTCTTCCCAAGGACCTGAGATAAACAGATGTTTGTCACAGGATGATGTAAATTGTCACAGGATGATGATGACAGACAACAAGGTGCAATCCCAGCTACCAGTTCTTTAGCTGGTGTTGGCCTTCAAATACATTGAATTCTTCCCAAGAACTTGTGGTGGTGTAATGTATTGGTGTAGCAGAGTTTTTGTATTTGTATTTGTTATATTATATATAAAATGTATAATGTATGGGGAGTCTACAAGTAGATTCACAGTCTAAAACTGGTGGAATGATCAAGGTAGCATCTAAGACTATAGGAAGTCCCAACAGGGTGGTTTTTTAGGTTTTCAAGTTTGTGTGTGTGCATGCACAAGCATACATGCACATCCCTTTGGCAGCCAAATTAGAACTATATTGCACTAACCATTGACAAAGTGTATGATCTCAAGAATAAACAATATACTTTCTAAAACATGATCTTTTTTTTTCAAATTCAGTAGAAAATATTCCAGACTTTTAATAAACATTAAAAAGTCCCTTTACACAAAGAGCTTAAAATATCCACCAAACAGGTAATGGTAATGTGTAATGTGGTAATGGTAACAGGTAATGTGGTAAAGAACATTTTTAAAAAAATTATTTGCCTCTTTTCCCTCCCCATATGGTGGCTAATAAGAATTGTATTTATGTTTCCCATTTAAATGTCTAGGAAAAAAGGACCATTCCACTCAGGATAACATTTTGAATAAGATTTCTACGGGATTCAATATTTGATACTCCTGTGAAGAATTCAATAGCCAGAAATACATAAACTAACATAGGTATCTGTGAATTAAGATCTCCAAGTGCCATCCTTCGAAGGAGGGGGGAGAGGAATTTGGTTACAATTCTCTAAAAACAATAATTATTCAACAAATCAGTCCAACAACTTAAAAAAATCATCATCTACTTATGATGATAAAAGAAAAAAGAAAAAACAGAAAGGAAAGGAATGAAATAAGTGTCAGCTTTCCAACAAAAAGGGGAAAGCTGTGTTACAAATGTTCTTGGCTCAGTTATGCAAAACTTGTACAGGAATATTTTATTTGAGCAGCTATCTACAGATTGGTAATCAGCAAATGATTTTGGAAAAAAACACACCAAATACTGAAACTGGTTAATGTAAAAATAAATAAGGAGATAATGACCCAGATGAATTCAGCCAAGCTAATTGTAAGGAGGGTTATCCCATTGGTGTCAGGGCATGTCTCTAAGCTTGATCATTATGATGAGTCCAGAATGATATAGGGTCCCATGCCTGAGCAGTGGGGTTGGACTAAAAGACCTCCAAGGTTCCTTCCAACTCTGTTTTTATGTTTTCTGTATTCAATTGTAATTTCAAAATTATCCCTCATATCTCAATGCTGGAAAGTGTTTCTATCACAAGTTTCTCAATGCCTCTTAAGATCCCACACAAAAAACAACAACACACGGTGTGCCATATTATACATTGATGAACCAATGTCACATAAGGACTTGCTAAAGGATTTATCAAGAAATTACCAGCTCTACATTACAATACCTTAATCAGGCCACAGCTGAGTATAGCTGCTACTGAAATTAGAAGTTTTAAGCATGTGGGTTTTTTTGGTGCCGATTAGTAAATAGTATCATTTATTTTATGCCTCTTGTATGTAGAACGGAAGTTCCATGTAGTCCAAGATTAACAACAATGGCTGGCTCCATTTTTTCCCATAGCCTTACCAGGAGACAGGAAAGGCCATATTTAAATTTTCCTTCTTGCAAAGCAGATGTTCAGCTACTGAGTACAGCCAGGATGGGTTCTACTTACCTTTACTACTAGTTTGCATTGTGCCCGCGCAGAAGCTTCTGTGCATGTGCAGAAGAGTTTTGATGACGTTTGGGTCAGTGGGCGGAGCCTCCCACTGGTTTTACTACCGATTCTATAGAACCAGTCCGAACCGGGGGCAACCCACCACTGGTGTACAGCCCTCCCAGAAATACAAGTCATTGATGAAATTGGAATTTCACCTGGGCCTTGCTTTCACTACAGCTTGTGGTGGTGTAATGTATTGGTGTAGCAGAGTTTTTGTATTTGTATTTGTTATATTATATATAAAATGTATAATGTATGGGGAGTCTACAAGTAGATTCACAGTCTAAAACTGGTGGAATGATCAAGGTAGCATCTAAGACTATAGGTAGACCCAACAGGGTGGTTTTTTAGGGTTTTCAGGTTTGTGTGTGTGCACGCACAAGCATACATGCACATCCCTTTGGCAGCCAAATTAGAACTATATTGCACTAACCATTGACAAAGTGTATGATCTCAAGAATAAACAATATACTTTCTAAAACATGATCTTTTTTTTCAAATTCAATAGAAAATATTCCAGACTTTTAATAAACATTAAAAAGTCCCTTTACACAAAGAGCTTAAAATATCCACCAAACAGGTAATGGTAATGTGTAATGTGGTAATGGTAACAAGTAATGTGGTAAACTTCTAAGAACATTTTTTTTTTAAATTATTTGCCTCTTTTCCCTTCCCATATGGTGGCTAATAAGAATTGTATTTATGTTTCCCATTTAAATGTCTAGGAAAAAAGGACCATTCCACTCAGGATAACATTTTGAATAAGATTTCTACGGGATTCAATATTTGATACTCCTGTGAAGAATTCAATAGCCAGAAATACATAAACTAACATAGGTATCTGTGAATTAAGATCTCCAAGTGCCATCCTTCGAAGGAGGGGGGGGAGAGGAATTTGGTTACAAATTCTAAAAACAATAATTATTCAACAAATCAGTCCAACAACTTAAAAAAAATCATCATCTACTTATGATGATAAAAAAGAAAAAACAGAAAGGAAAGGAATGAAGTAAGTGTCAGCTTTCCAACAAAAAGGGGAAAGCTGTGTTACAAATGTTCTTGGCTCAGTTATGCAAAACTTGTACAGGAATATTTTATTTGAGCAGCTATCTACAGATTGGTAATCAGCAAATGATTTTGGAAAAAAACACACCAAATACTGAAACTGGTTAATGTAAAAATAAATAAGGAGATAATGACCCAGATGAATTCAGCCAAGCTAATTGTAAGGAGGGTTATCCCATTGGTGTCAGGGCATGTCTCTAAGCTTGATCATTATGATGAGTCCAGAATGATATAGGGTCCCATGCCTGAGCAGTGGGGTTGGACTAAAAGACCTCCAAGGTTCCTTCCAACTCTGTTTTTATGTTTTCTGTATTCAATTGTAATTTCAAAATTATCCCTCATATCTCAATGCTGGAAAGTGTTTCTATCACAAGTTTCTCAATGCCTCTTAAGATCCCACACAAAAAACAACAACACACGGTGTGCCATATTATACATTGATGAACCAATGTCACATAAGGACTTGCTAAAGGATTTATCAAGAAATTACCAGCTCTACATTACAATACCTTAATCAGGCCACAGCTGAGTATAGCTGCTACTGAAATTAGAAGTTTTAAGCATGTGGTTTTTTTTGGTGCCGATTAGTAAATAGTATCATTTATTTTATGCCTCTTGTATGTAGAACGGAAGTTCCATGTAGTCCAAGATTAACAACAATGGCTGGCTCCATTTTTTCCCATAGCCTTACCAGGAGACAGGAAAGGCCATATTTAAATTTTCCTTCTTGCAAAGCAGATGTTCAGCTACTGAGTACAGCCGGGATGGGTTCTACTTACCTTTACTACTAGTTTGCATTGTGCCCGCGCAGAAGCTTCTGTGCATGTGCAGAAGAGTTTTGATGACGTTTGGGTCAGTGGGCGGAGCCTCCCACTGGTTTTACTACCGATTCTATAGAACCAGTCCGAACCGGGGGCAACCCACCACTGGTGTACAGCCCTCCCAGAAATACAAGTCATTGATGAAATTGGAATTTCACCTGGGCCTTGCTTTCACTACAGGAAATAACTGATCACAATCAGGACCTGAATTTTGGTCGTTGTGTAAAGTTGTTCAGTGAGACGTCTGGTGGACTGCTCATGTTATGTATCTTTAAATATTTAGGCGGGAAACAAGCACGTTGCTGATTGGTTGAAGCCGCCGGTTAAACAGTATATAAAGGGTTGATTTTCCCCAGCCAGGTGGCTGGGTTCACCATATATTAAAGAGCTGTTGTCACTACCCTGGTCTCCAGCCTCGTTACTTCCCGAACTTAACACTGGCGACGAAGGTGGGATTTCGAGGCTAAGGAGCACCAGAACCGAGCTGAAGCACGAAAGAACCGAACCCAGCAAACACAGGGCAGAAAAACGGAGATGGCCAGTTACACTCCGCCCGCACCGTTTGACCCGGCTAAAGAGAAATGGGGAACGTATATGACCCGTTTCGAAAGCTTTCTAGAAGCCAACGAACTGCAAGGAGTTCCAGACAACCGCAAAAGGGCATACTTCTTGAGCCACTGCGGTCCCGAGGTCATCGACATCGCGGAAGCCCTGGCAGAGCCAACGCCGATACAATCGGTATCGTGGCAAACTCTGCAAACCCTGCTAAAAAACCATTTCGCGCCAACGCCGTCCAAATACGTGCGGCGTTTTGAATTTGGAGAGCGCCGACAGCTAGAGGGCGAATCCATAGGCGACTACATGGCCGCCCTGCGGAAAGCCTCCAAAGACTGTGGGTACCGAGACCTGGACGAGGTGCTGCTGGAGCAACTCATCAGGGGTGTCCGAGACATGCGTTTGCGGAGGCGGCTGCTATCGAAAAGCAATCTGACACTGGCAAACGCCCTGGACGAAGCCCGAGCGCATGAAATGTCCACCCAAGCGGCGGAGACACTGCAAAAGCCTCTCACACCAAAGGCGAGCACAAAGGCAACCCCGGTGCACCAAGAAGAGATCCAGACCGAATCCGACGGTGAGGATGAGGAAGGGGTCTGCCGAACCGAGAAACGCGGCAAAGAGGACCGGGACGAATGCGGAAGTTGCGGAGGTCAACACCAGCGCCAACGCTGCAAGTTTAAAGACGCAACATGTCGGCGGTGCGAGAAGAAAGGGCACCTAGCTCAAGTCTGTCGAGCTCCCCAACCTTCCCGCCGAAAATTCAAATCGGCCAATCAGAGCGCGGGATCGGCAAGGCGACCCGCGATTGGCTCAAACAAAAAAGGCGCGGATTCGAACCAAACGACTGTGGTCATAGGCCGCGCCTCAACCCGAGTGGAGAAGAAGATCTTCACCAAACCCAAAATAGAAGGAGTACGGTGCCGACTCGAAGTGGATCACCATCATGTCCTGGGACACTTTGGCGAAGTCACTGCCATCAGTTGCGAAGCGCCACCTGCAAACACAACGGCTACGAGTCCACGACTACCAAGGGAATCGAATCCCTGTTCGAGGGACCACCTCTGTCCGAGTCGAGTACGGACCATACAAGAAGACCCTGCCCATCACGATCGTCGAAGGAACCCTGCCTAGTTTGTTGGGACTAGACTGGTTTCGTGCCCTGGGCATGGGAGTGACTGGCATCTACAGAAGTGACTGTAACCTGAAAGACATGCTCATGAACGAGTTCGAAGATGTCTTCAAGGACTGCCTGGGCAAGTACAAGGGGACCCCTATTTCATTCAACTTAGACCCCCAGGTAGCTCCCATTAGGTTAAAGGCAAGGAGAGTCCCTTTTGCCCTTAAACCTAAAATTGACAAGGAGCTAGATAAGCTCATAAATCAGGGGATTTTGGTGCCAGTCGATCACGCAAAGTGGGAGACGCCAATTGTCACCCCAGTAAAACCAGATGGGTCAATTAGAATCTGCGCTGACTACAAGGCGACACTAAACAAAGCCTTACAGAAAAGCGCTTACCCAGTTCCCGTGGTGCAACACTTGCTGCACTCTTTGGGGCAAGGGCAAGTCTTTGCAAAGTTAGACTTGGCTCAAGCCTACCAACAACTGCCCGTAGACGCCAACACAGCCGAAGCCCAAACGATTGTAACTCACAGGGGGGCCTTCAAGTGTACCCGATTACAATTTGGGGTGAGTGTGGCACCAGGGTTGTTCCAAAATCTGATGGAACGGCTTCTGCAAGGGCTCCCAGGGGTAGTTCCCTACTTCGATGATGTATTGATATCAGCCGAAAACGTAGAGGAACTGGGGGAGCGGTTGAGAAAAGTTCTGGGCATTTTCCGGTCAGCCGGACTAAAAGTTAAAGTGAATAAATGCCAGATAGGGGTAGAATCTGTCGAATTCTTGGGCTACCGAATAGACAAGAAAGGAATTCACCCCACTGAGAGCAAGGTTAAGGCAATCAGAAAGGCTCCAGCGCCCAAAAACAAAACAGAGCTACAGGCATTCCTGGGGCTAGTGAATTTTTACGCGGTCTTTTTAAAAAACAAAGCGACCGTTGCGGAACCGCTGCATAAGCTTCTAGGAAAAAATACTGCTTGGTCTTGGGGAAAGTCAGAAAGTAGGGCTTTCGAAGCAGTAAAAAACCTGCTCTCGAGCAACAGCCTGCTCATCCAGTACCATAGCTCATTGCCACTAGTGTTGGTTTGCGATGCATCCCCTTACGGAGTGGGGGCTGTACTCAGCCACAGACTGCCAAACGGCACAGAAGCCCCTATAGCCTTCTACTCCAGAACGATGTCCTCCCCAGAGAGGAACTATAGCCAGTTAGATAAGGAAGCGCTGGCAATTGTGTCAGGGGTGAAAAAATTTCACGAATATGTTTTCGGGCGGGATTTTGAAATTGTGACTGACCACAGACCGCTGTTAGGAATACTGGCTGGCGACCGCCCAACTCCTGTGGCACTTTCGCCACGATTGACTCGATGGACTATTTTCTTAGCCGCTTATTCTTACAAGCTGCAACATCGACCAGGAAAAGAAGTGGGGCATGCGGACGCGTTAAGCAGATGCCCACTACCAGGGGCGATCGAAGATCCCACTCCGGGACGCCCATCCTACTGATTGACTCTTTGACTCTGGCCCAGTCACATCTAAGGAAGTGGCTCGGCATCATACCGACATTATGTTAAGGACTGTACCGGTTGGGTACAAGAGGGTGGCCGCTGCGCCGGGCGAACGGTTTAAGGAATTTGTAAAAACGTGATGAGCTCTCGGCTCAAGGGGGTGCCTGTTATGGGGTGATCGTGGTAATCCCGGATAAATTAAGGGAAAGGTATTGGACCTCCACGAGGGTCACCCAGGGATCGTAAGGATGAAGGGGTTAGCAAGAAGCTATGTGTGGTGGCCACTCATGGACTCAGAGATTGCTGAGAGGGTAGGGAAATGCCAGGCTTGCCAAGAGTCCAGACCTCTACCCCAACGGCCCCAGTCAGGAATGGGAAAACCCCAAGGGCCCTGGTCAAGAATCCACATTGATTTTGCTGGCCCTTTCCACGGCCAAACTTTCCTCGTGGTTGTCGATGCATTCTCTAAATGGTTGGAGATCATACTCATGAAATCCACCACGGCCGAGGCAGTAATCGCAGCCCTGCGCCACCTATTCGCAACACACGGGTTGCCTGACACTCTGGTGTCCGACAACGGGCCGCAATTCACGGCAGCCCAGTTCGAGGAATACTTGGCAGAGGAGGGCATCCGACATGCCCTCTCTGCGCCTTTCCACCCTGCGTCGAATGGCCTTGCAGAGCGTTCCGTCCGGAGCGCTAAGGAGGCATTGTCCAGGCTCAAGCCAGGGGACTGGCAAACAAAGATAGATTTCTTTCTGGCCGTTCAGCACAGAACCCCAAGCACTGCTACCGGCAGAAGCCCAGCCGAATTATTAATGGGACGGAAACTCCGGTGCCCACTTGACCGTTTGAATCCCCATTACACACCAGAGGGTTACAAGGGGGAACTAGAAAAAACGAGAGGAATGGGCATAGGCGACCGAGTATGGGCCCGCAACTATGGGGACGGCCCAAGTTGGCTCGCAGGACAAATCATAAAGGCAACCAGTCCAAAGTCATATTTAGTCGAGTTACAAGACAACCGAGTATGGAGGCGCCACATAGATCAGATAAGGAAACGAATAACTGAACAACCCGAGCTAGCTGAGACAGACAATGAACCCTCCTTATTTGACTCCACAGCTGACCATAACCCGGGGGAGGCACAAGACTTAGCTGAGGTCCCGGAGGTCCAGCGACGCCATCAGGTTCCCGATGGAAACAACAGGGAAAACTCAAAAAGTAATCCAAGGCCGGAGGGCCAAGAAAAAGAGACTGCCAGTAATCCAGGGCCCGATGGCCTAGAGAAAGAGCTGGGAGGAGAAAAAAGCCCCTCCGACCAGCTCAAAACACCACCCAGGACTGAACCGCGCAGGTCCGAAAGAATTAGGAGACGCCCAGGTTATTTGCGTGACTACGTCGAAAAGTAATATGTAAATAATATGTAAATAGAGGTAAAGTGTTTTCTGGGAGGGGAGGAGTGTTATGTATCTTTAAATATGTAGGCGGGAAACAAGCACGTTGCTGATTGGTTGAAGCCGCCGGTTAAACAGTATATAAAGGGTTGATTTTCCCCAGCCAGGTGGCTGGGTTCACCATATATTAAAGAGCTGTTGTCACTACCCTGGTCTCCAGCCTCGTTACTTCCCGAACTTAACAGCTCACATAACGGGTTCCCTCCACGGCCACAATCCTGGCTTACCTATGTTTAAAATAAAGGGTTTCAAAACAATAAAACACTTTGGAAAATATATGTGATAAAGCAACTTGGCAACTTTAAGACTTGTGGATTTCAACTCCCACAGTTCCTCAGCCAGCAAAGGGAGAAATAAGAGAATAATCTGAAATAAGCTAAGATAAGGAAGTTAGGGCGGATGGCAATATTGATTATATATTTTATAGTAAATATAAATTAGAGTTAAAAGGGGAAAGTAGAATACATTGGCAGAAATTGAAATATATATATAGTAAATTTGGAGAAAATAAGCTGTATGAATTTTGACCGTACGATTACTCTATTCAGAAAAAAAAATGTATGTTTGTGTGTCTTTAAAAATAAAAAATAATTTTTTTAAAAAAATCCTGGCTCACCCAATTGTGGTTAACATCCATGAAGGCCATTAAGCAGAGTGCAAGGATGCCTTCGGGAAAAGGAGAGGCCAAGAGAAGCCCTGGAGGCCTGGAGTCTACAGGTACTTGGGTATCTGCTGTAGGCCGGGAAGCATTGGATGGCTCCAGGACTTACCAGCGCATATTAAGCTGCAAGATTCTGATGTTCTTCCCACCCAGCCACCCAACAATGCCTGGGGGTCTTCAAGCAGCTCCTGGGCTTACCTGCTTGGGCCTGAGGGTGACCTTTGGCCCTCCCCCCACCTAGTCACCCAGTAGTGTGCAGAAATCCTCGGCCAGTAGCTCCAGGGCATACTGGAACACAACTTACTTTTACCATTTTTCTGCAGTTTCTTACAGACGCACCAGAGTCAATGCATGCCAGCTGAGGGCTCTTCCTCCCCTTGGCTTGCAACCTTCCCTGCCGGCTTCCCCATTAACTTGCATGATTACATGATCCGCAAGATGCTTTGCAATCACTACTCAGTGCAAATGGGTTGCCAAGCACCCGAGATGCGACCATGTGAGGGTGGAGTAGAAGCAGTGGGATGTTTTACAGGCCAGGAGTGCTTTACGGGCCATAAAGCACCCCTTCCAAGACCCTCCTAATGACAAGTGGTTGTTATATGCCTAGTTGTAAATCAAGGATTACCTGAGTGTGCAAAACCTCATCAACATTTTTTTTAAAAAATGGGATAGTAGAGGAAACAGGCAAGTTAAAACATCTGACCAAATGTTGTGTCTACAGGGAAAATGGATGGAGACTGCATGCCGAATGAGTCACAATTTGGTGTTCCATGTATCGGATGATACTCATTTTCTTGGACAAAGAAGCAGTGAATGGCACATGGGCTGCATCTATCTGGCATCTTAAGACAAATCCAAAGACAAACCACAGTTTTGCCTGCAGCTTGATTGCACAATACAAGCCAGCTGCTTAGATTCACAGAATCTAATGGGATTGAAAGCATATAAATAAAGTAAGTAAAAAAAAAAAATCTGACTTACTTAGCAAACGGTGCTAGAAATAACCCTGGCTTAGCGCCCTATGCAAACAGTTCGTGCACACACATTTTTTGAAAGTGCATTTTAGATTGCTTCTCTTGAGAACAAGCCAGTTCCTGAGTATGCAAGAAAAAAGAAAAAGTATTGTTGTATTCGTTCAGCAGCATTTAAGTGAGTTTAGCTTCTGGAGAGCTATTATTTCAGATCCATAAAGTACTGTAATTACCTGCTCATTTTCCAGGGACAAAAATCTCCTCCTGCCCCCCCCCCTTCAAAAAAAACCCTCAGCACCACACCTTGCATCAGATTATACAGATGACCACCAGAGGGCAGTAAAGCCCAACTCAATTCTCCTGTTTTAGTTTGTTTTTTAAGCTCTATTCTTTGTCTCCCTTCAGCCGGTGACTTACTGGGGCAGACCTTGTCTGGGTTCAGAAATGGAGTAGGAAGAGCTCTAGTTAATACTTGCTAGCAGAGAATTACCAAGATTATACCTTGCATTCTTGGAAGTTAAAAAAAAATCCCCTGGAAGATGGTCAAGGTGAACAGCACAGACCAGCAGAGACATGTTCAAAAAAAATCAAAAAAAAAATCACAGGAGTAAATCCAGTCTTGAAAGAGAATTATTTAGCCTGTGGCATGAAGTAATTATTGAGTAATGGCCTTGCTGTATTATGTAAAGGAGAACAAGGAGTGTATTCCTGTAAACCGAACCCAACAATAGATTTTTCTCTGAAAATGAAACACGGTTGTGCTTGCCATAATAATCTATGACAATAAAGCATGCAAATATCCTACAGATGGATTGGCAGATTTCTTGAGCAATAAAACATATTTATGGGTATGTTCATCAAATTTTAATACCAGCCCTCCCCAGATGTTCCTTTATTTGCATCATAATATATCAATATTAAGCAGGCTTAGCTTTTCTTACCCTGACATGAAGGCAGTGGTGAGATTCAAGTAATTTAACAACCGGTTCTCTGCCCTAATTATTTCTTCCAACAACCAGTTTGCCAAACTACTCAGAAAGTTAACAGCCGGTTCTCCCGAAGTGGTGTGAACTGGCTGAATCCCACCACTGCATGAAGGATACTGTTTACTGCATGTTTTGTTAATACAGTATATAGCAGGGGTCAGCAACCTGCGGCTCTGGAGCTGCATGTGGCTCTTTCATCCCTCTGCTATGGCTCCCTGTCCACAATTGATAGGGCTTTCGGTTAGGACAGGTAGAGGAAAAAGGACGCCATGGTAGGAGGGGACTCTATGGTGGGGGAACCGGACTTCCAGTCGGCAGAGGAAAAAGGACGCCATGCTAGGAGGAGACTAAGATGAGGGAACCAGACTTCTGGTCAGCTCCAGAATTGAACGGGGGCTTCCAGTTAGGACCTTTGTGGCCCTTTGAGTGTTTAAGATTGCCGACCCCTGGTATATAGCATAGTACAGGCTTAGTATAATATGCAATTCTGCAGGTCAAATTGTGATGAAGTTAAGACAAAACATTTGCCCACAGATAATTCCAGATTTGTTTACTTCAACCTTGGCAATATAACGTATCATCCTCTGAACCCAGACAGGGTGGAGAGGGAGGCATGTTCACTCCCTATTTTGTCCTCCAAACAATAGAGATGGGAGAAAGGAGTGGCTCCCGTTAGTGCTGATTCAGTAACTCTGTTTTTCCCAGCTCTACTTTCTCTCCATGCAAATCTGAAGTTGGTGCCTATGAAAAGTGGCACCAACGTGGTAAGAAGAGATTCAGGCTTTCCTTATCACGGGCATTGATGAAGGCATTAATTCCAATCAGGATATTATATGGTTTTAAAAAAAGAAAAGGAAAACATTAAAAAGGAAAAAAGAAAATACTTGCTGGCCAGCCACTGTAGGGACGGCTAGGTGAGAGTTAGGGAACTCTCAAACTTTTGACTGAAGCAGTGGTCAGTTAAGATTGTGGTCCTTTTTTTTAGAGCAACCTCAATGTTATTCTAAGATAGGGGTGTCTAATCTTGGCAACTTTATGACTTGGGGACTTCAAATGGCTGGCTGGAGAATTAAAGTTGCCACGGTTCAATTTCAAATTTTTTTATTACTAGTTGGTGGGCGTGGCATGGCTTGGTGGGTGTGGCATGGTGGGTGTGGCAGGGGAAGGATACTGCAAAATCCCCATTTCCTCCTGATCAGCTGGGATTTGGGAGGCAGAGAATAGATGGGGGTGGGGCCAGTCAGAATTTTTACTACCGGTTCTTCAAACTACTCAAAATTTCTGCTACCGGTTCTCCAGAACAGGTCAGAACCTGCTGAAACCCACCTCTGCCATGGTTGGTCACCCTTGCTCTAAAACAACCCCAATCTTCTTTTTTGGACACATGGATTCTGGCCTCAGCTTGCATCAAGACCATGATCTGAAGCCTTGTGATTGATATTGTCTTCCAAAATTAAATACAAAATGTTTACCTTCTTCATCCAACATTCCCCCCTTCGTCACAGTTTCAAGATATATAAAATCAATGTTTCACCAACCATTGTTGACAAGGTCAAGTTGTTTGTTTTGGTGTGTCCTATCCATGTTGGGTTGGCTTAGGCAACCACCTCTTTTCCAGTTACAGGCCAATATTGACATGTATCTTCTATCTTTGTCACTCCAAAAATATATTCTTGATGTAATTTGGAATGTTCTATCACAGGAAAAAAGAAGTTTTGCCAAGCACTCCTAGCAAGGTATTCTCCTAGCTTTGCACCTGAGCCGCGGTGTGGCTCAGGCTGTAAGAAGCCTGTTATTAAAACACAGCTGCCTGCAATTACTGCAGGTTCTAGTCCCACCAGGTCCAAGGTTGACTCAGCCTTCCATCCTTTATAAGGTAGGTAAAATGAGGACCCAGACTGTTGGGGGGGCAATAAGTTGACTTTGTAAATATACAAATAGAATGAGACTATTGCCTTACACACTGTAAGCCGCCCTGAGTCTTCGGAGAAGGGCGGGATATAAATGTAAAAAAAATAAAAATCTCCACTGCACGGTCTTCCCTGCTCCGCAGCCCAAATATCCCTTGTAATAGTGAGTTTCCCAACTGATATTTTCACCAGAAGGTTATGTCAACAACCAGCTGCAAGTTTTTTCCTTATCGGTAATAAGATCTGCCTCTTGACAGTTCATAAAAAAAGGCTATTAGAAAGAAGAAAAAGTCTCTACCTTAATGTAATAAGAGATTATTCAACTGATTTATATCCCACCCAAGTGGATAAGTTTAATACTCCCTCCTTTTTGCCATAAGTATCCTACTAGTTAGTATGGGCTAAGAGTGATTAAGAGGGAAAGATTGAGGGCAAAAGAAGAACGGGACGACAGAGAACGAGGTGGCTGGATGGAGTCACTGAAGCAGTAGGCATGAGTTTAAATGGACTCCAGAGGATGGTAGAGGACAGGAAGGCCTGGAGGAACATTGTCCTCTACCATTGGGGTCGCGATGGGTCGGACACGACTTCGCAACTAACAACAACAAAGAGAAGAGTGATTGAGTAGCCCACAAGCTTCTGTAGCTGAGTGTGGATAAGAACCCAAGTCTCCCTATTCCTAGTCCAACAGATAATTCCTCTCATCCCAATAAATCTTGCTAAAGAAGAATCTATAAAAACCTCACTTGGGGGAAAAAACTACCTCCAGTTTAAGACAACTTCCAAGTGGCTCGTAATTATGAAGACAAGTATACAGCAGTCAAAAGTCACCAAGAGGAACTGTGTAACTCTGCAACCTCTTCACCAATTGCTGCCATCACCCATATAATAAGGAAGAGGTGAAATCCAGCAGATTCTGATAGGTTCTGGAGAACCAGTAGCGGAAATTTTGAGTAGTCCAGAGAACTGGCAAATGCCACCTCTGGCTGGCCCCAAATGGAGATTTTGCAATATCCTTCTCCCAGGAGTGGGGTGGGAATGGAGATTTTGCAGTATCCTTCCCCTGGAATGGGATGGGAATGGAGATTTTGCAGTATCCTTCCCCTGTCATGCCCTCCAAGCCACACCACGCCCACCAAGCCACGCCCACAGAACCGGTAGTAAAAAAAGTTTGGATTGAACCACTGATAATAAGGTATATCAGAAAAGAAGAGAAACACTATTTTAGCATCAGATTCATCAACTCATGACTTTATTCACCCTTAAAGAATGTTTAGCATGGCACTTTCAAGCTGCACTTAGGGAGAGCTAAGAATAAGGCCATTACAAGAGCGAAGGAGCAGGAAGAGAAAGGTAAAGTTAAGGATTAAGAAGACCAAACATGGAAGGCATTTTATAAGATAACTCTTTTCAATTTTAGGTCAGGATTTTAGTACTACACAATCTTCTAAACGTTGTAGAACTACAATTCTCAGCAACTTTCGCACCTGTTCGCACTGGTTAGAACTGCTGACTGGTGATTCAGCAGCGACTGGCAGACTTTCATCTGTTTTGTTCGCTTATAAGTTAGGTTTTTTGGTGTGTTTTTTTTGGTCGCCCAACTTATCACAGATTCCACACAATACAACAGAAAGCAAAAATGAAGAAATAAAAAATAAAAATGGGTCTCGTAATGCATCACTGAGGGAACATAAAGATCAGTCTAAGTTGGTGCACATCAGATACGCTCAAACCAGGGGTGAAATCCAGCAGGTTCTGACAGGTTCTGGAGAACCGGTAGCAGAAATTTTGAGTAGTTCGGAGAACCGGCAAATGCCACCTCTGGCTGGTCCCAGAGTGGGTTGGGAATGGAGATTTTGCAGTATCCTTCCCCCTGGAGTGGGGAGGGAATGGGGATTTTGCAGTATCCTTCCCTGCCACGCCCACCAAGCCATGCCCACAAAACTGGTAATAAAAAAAATTGGATTTCACCACTGGCTCAAACAATGGTATATGTATCAGGACCCAGGAAGCCTGCCTTATTCCTTGTGGGATCTGCCTCCTGGAATTACCTCCCTCCCAGGCTCTATGGTGGTCTCACCCTGACAATGTTCCTGAATCTTTAAAAACAAGGCTGTTCTCCTAAGCCTTACATAGGATAGTAGTGTTGCTCACTGGTTGCAACTTATGGTATATGGGGTGTTGTTTGTCCAAATGTACGTGTTTTTTTTTATTATTGTTTTCTATCTTTTTAAGTGTAAACCACCCATAGTCGTTTAAAGTTGGACAGCCTCTAAGTTTAATTAATAAATAAATGGAAGGCCCATGCCTGAGCAGCAATGGGGCTCAGGCTAGTAATGCAGTTGCTGCTTGATAGCTTCTGCTGCTCAGCCTCACCACTGCACCTGTGACCCTCTTTCTCTGTCAGAGGACTGGCATGCTCTGCCCATCAATTTCTCAGCCCCTCCTTCAAAATTGCAAACCCCTAAATAGATCTCTTCCACACCAATGGTAACAACAACGGTCTGAACTAGAGTAGGGTCATTATCCAAGATTCCATTTTCCCTGGAACCAGAAGGCCATTGTGCTTTTGTTAATAGGGAGGGCATAGAGCAGTGTTTCTCAGCCATGGTAGCTTTGAAGATCTGTAAACTTCAGCTCCCAGAATTCCCCAGGAGCATGCTGACTGAGGAATTCTGGGAACTGAAGTCCACACATCTTCAAGTGGCCAAGGTTGAGAAATACTGACATAAAGAAGGGCCTTAAAGGAAAATAGGAAGATCTGTTTACCAAAGCAACAATCAAGCAAGAGCTGCTGAAGTCTATTCCAAGAAACTAATTTTTTGGGGGGGAGGGGCGTGAAACAGATGGCTGCTCCTTATTTCACACAAAGATTAAGTGAGGGAGGAGGGAGCACATTCAGACTTGCAGGATTCTGTTGTTATAGCTGTTCTAGTTAAAGTAGTTGAGCCCTTTATGTATGAGGTTCTCAGTCTGATCCACTCTATAAGGCAGAGGTGGGGACTATAGCTCTTTTATGACTAGTGGACTTCAACTCCCAGAATTCCTGAGCCAGCCATGCTGAGTTTCCCACCTCTGCTACAGGGTGATAGTTAACATCTCCCTACAATTAGTGCCCTGCTCCAATACTGCCAGAGCTCATTGCTAAGCTGCCCAGTAAGGTTTCCACACACACCCCATTACTACAATCATCAACCCAGCTATGTATTTCCAGTCCAGAACCCACCAATTAACTCTCTCTCATAAGCTCATCTCCAAAAATCATTCTTCCCAGATGCCATCTTGGTTATATGGTTTTGTTCTGAGCAATCTTGAATAGGATTTTGGCTAGAAAGGTGGGATATCAGTATTAATGCTTATGCACACATGTGTCACCATGACTCAATGGACTAAGGAGAAAACATGGGGCTTGGGAACAGAAGGAGCTATAACTAATGGAAAAAACAATGGGTCGGTAGAGAATCTGGTGAAACTAGTATATTGGGATAAGGCAGATGTTATTTCTTTAGCATGATTTTAAAAGGTTATTTCCTGTGCCCATGTGTGATAACAAGGAAGGCTGAATGAATATCATAATGACGTTGATATTAATTCAGTACTATTAATAAATTCATTCATTCTCTCTCTCTCTCTCTGAATTTTAAGACGTTTAAAACTTGCGTAATAGAGGGCTAAAACCCATCTTGTTCCTGGTTGCTTGGAAAAAACCAAAAACAAAGAAAAGGGAAAGAAGAACTTGGATGGGAGGAGGAAATGGGACTACTGTGATTCAGTGGAATATAGCCCATCTTTGGGGTAGTAAAAGTGGGATGGGGCAGAGGATGGAAAGTGATGAAAGGTTAAGGAGAACTATGGGGAAGAAGTCAGAGTGGGCTAGTGTGGGAGTGAGGGTGGAGCTTGATTAACAGGGAGTATTCCTTACAGAGAAAATAATTACTGGGAAGAATGCAAATCTTCCCATTTTCTGCTAGTCTTTTAATCAGTAGAAAAGTGTAAAAATGGAGTATTCCCCACTGCCAAGCCCTATTCAACAAAGTAATGAGACCAAAAAAAAATGGTGCTACCCTTACTTACCATTGTGGGTCACATTTAGGAAAGAGGTTAATAGATTTCTCCAGATTTGTTTGTTTTTATTAAACTTCACCTGCCAGTGAGGGGGAAATTCAACCACTCTCCCTAATATGGAGCAGGATAGGGCAATGTTTAGACAGTTGCTTAGATTAGTGGGTTTAGCCACCTGTCCAATTGCCTGGCCTAGTGACATGAGAGGGAATGCTCCCTTTGCTTCCACTCAGCAAACCCCCTCTTCCATGCCTATTATTAGTCAGCTTGGCAAAAATTAATCTGAATACAGAAGCATAAGGCTGAAGTAGGAGGGAGTGGTTTATATCTAGAAAGAAAGGAAGATGACCTTGATGGACAAATGCAAGATATATTGCCAGGGTGATGAGGAGTAAAACATATTTTCAGTTTACAATAGACAGACAATATTTGGAAGCAACTCTGTCAGACACCTCCCTAATTCACTAAGCAAGGAGGAGACCGAAGGTTTGTAAGACTGATATGAGCCCATTAGGTAGTTCAGACCAACAAATCAAAATCAACTTTGCAGGAAAGTTGAAAGTATTTTTTTATTTAGCTTGGCTATAACAACAATCAAGGATAAGTTGAAGCTGCTTATGTCCTCTAAACATGTCCTCTAAATAAAATTACTCAGGCCTCACCATTGGGAGCCAACAGGTTATACAGAACCGCTGTGAGTTGAACTCAAATGCTCACCAATCCTTTGCCAGCTCATTATTCGGTGACTGACACTTAATCTGAAGTAATTCTGCTGGACTTTAGAGCCAAGTGGGTTGTTACAATTCACTTCTGTATTGCAAAATCCACCTTACTTGATTCTGAGTAGCACTGAGTATTGTTAGTATGTTGACTTACTAGAGTCACAGCTCTTTGGATTTCTTTTTTGTGTGTGAACATTTTGGTACCATCAGGTGTTGAAGAAAAGGAAAAACTCTTGTTTTAAAACTAAGCTGAGAATTTCTTATTTCAGATGAGTTCTAAATAATTCCCAAGGAGCTGAATTTCATTACATTTTTTTCTTTAATTTCTCTACTATGGCATGGCTACATTTTATGGTAGTGGTATAATGATGTGCCATCAAGTGGTTGTTGACTCTTAAGGACCACATAGGTAGGTTTTCTCCATTAGTCTAAGGAATACAGTAGGGTTATTCTTTTTTTAAAAAAAGTTTTATTTTATCATACATGCAGAATGTCAGCATGAACTTCTCTTTTTATGTGATTTGATACTCATTACATAAACCACAGACTGTTAGGGCCCTGACTATGTACTGCAACATATTACTTCCATTTGAGGAGAGTTGGGCCATAACAATTAATCAAGATCATGTTCATTTAGATGATAATCTAAACATGTATTCCAGAGTACTTTTATCACCTCCTCTTAAACTACCCCAATTTAAAATTGGAGGGTTGACTCGAATTGAATCCAGTGAACTGAGCAACAAGTGACCAACTATAGCTTGTTGAGTCTTTACAAACAAAACTACTGCATAGAAAAGCTCTAATATATATGTATGTATGTATGTATGTATGTATGTATGTATGTATATGCAGACCCTTTTTAAGACATCTTTTGTGGTTCTTTCTTGAACGACAAAGCCGAGTTAATATGTATCGGGTGCCGGGGGTGGGTGGATGTCGGAAAGCGAGAGCGAGATGGGAAGAAAGCTAAAGAGAGTATATATTTTTTTTACCTTGGACGAAACTTTTTTTAAAAAACAAAAGCTCTCCAGATTGGAGCAGGGAATTTGGAAGAACCTGAAAGCGCATCCATCGGGAGGCGGAAGAGGGGGCAGACAAAAATTTTAAAACCTCTTTTCTTGCTTCGGAGCGCCCCCCCCCAAAAAAGTCTCAGCAGGTCGCGAAATAGCAGAAAAGGCCCCTCCCTCTTTTCATGATCGATTGTCACTCACTTCCTGCTTCTCCCCCGCCCCACCCCAGCGCCTGCAATACTCTCCACCAATCGGCCGCCTCCTCCAAACCGATGACCTCATCCTTTCCCTTTCCATTGGCCAGCTATATTAAGAAAGTAGCCGGCCCCTTTAAATAGCAGCGTCGGACTGTAGCCGCGCTATGGCATAAAATACCGACGGCTCGCTCGGCTCTTTGACCAAAAGAAAGGAAGGGTAGGAAAGCCAAGCCACAAAACTTGCAGGAAAACCCAAACAAAAAAAAACCTGAAGCCACTTTCTTAAGAGCTCCGGTGCTTTCGGTCTCTTCCCGCCTTGCCTCCGCGTCCCCTTGGAAAGGGAATCCGGGGGGGCAGAAGAGAGCCGTGGAGCCGGAGATCCATTTCTCCATGCAAGCAGCCAGAGGGCATCAGAGGAGCCAGGCAAGAAGAGAAGCGATTCCCGGGCGAAGTGGGCGGTTCCCCCTTTCCTAAGCCGAGCGGAAGAGCTCTTATCGCTCCCCCACCGGCGCCCGGAGCAGAGAGCCACGCTGCCCTGTCGAAAAGGCAACGAGGCCGGAGGAACAGCCACCAGGCGCGGGGAAGAGAGCGCTTCGGTCTCCCTGCTGGAGCACCAGAACAGGGCGGGGTTGGCGACCCTGGCCATGGCGGCGATCCGCAAGAAGCTGGTGGTGGTGGGCGACGGGGCTTGCGGGAAGACGTGCCTGCTGATCGTCTTCAGCAAAGACGAGTTCCCCGAAGTCTACGTGCCCACCGTCTTCGAGAACTACGTGGCCGACATCGAGGTGGACGGCAAGCAGGTGGAGTTGGCCCTTTGGGACACGGCCGGCCAAGAAGACTACGACCGCTTGCGTCCCCTCTCCTACCCGGACACCGACGTGATCCTCATGTGCTTCTCGGTGGACAGCCCCGACTCCTTGGAGAACATCCCGGAGAAATGGGTGCCCGAGGTGAAGCACTTCTGCCCCAACGTGCCCATCATCCTGGTGGCCAACAAGAAAGACCTGCGCAACGACGAGCACGTTCGCAACGAGCTGGCCCGCATGAAGCAGGAGCCCGTCCGCACCGAAGACGGCCGGGCCATGGCCATCCGCATCCAAGCCTACGATTACCTCGAGTGCTCGGCCAAGACCAAGGAAGGCGTGCGGGAGGTTTTCGAGACGGCCACCAGAGCGGCTTTGCAGAAGCGTTACGGCACCCAGAACGGTTGCATCAATTGTTGCAAGGTGCTATAATATGCCGTGGACGCCCGGGGGGAGGGAGGAAGGAGGGGACGGGAGACGAGCGTCGAGGGACTCGGGGCTGACTCCTAAAACCCACCGGCAGAACAAGGACAAAAACAAAAAAAAAACACCCGGGGAGGGGGTCGGACCCGCACTCTTCGGGGGAGGGGTGGGTGGGAGAGAGCAAAAGCAGGCGGCCCGCTTGGACGTGGGGGAAGCACTGATTTGCCCCCAGCCGGTTGATGCAAACTCCCGTTCGTTGATCTTGGCTCTCTTAATACGCCTGTGGTTCCTCATTCGCCAAGGACGGTCGTCGGACTCCCGCGAACCGAAGGCGCCGGAGGAAAAGAACTGGACTTGCCTAGCGGGGTGTCGCGCCTAGATCTCCCGTGGCAAAACTGCAGGAGGAGATCGGAAGAGTGTAGCTGCGCCCGCTCCTGCCTTGCTCTTCCCTTGGAAGGAGACTGGTGGACGGGATCTGCCTAGATCGGGATCCTTTCCCCCCCACCCCACCCCAACTCCCTTGCACTGAATCGGTGTTTTCCTTCAAGCTGGGAAGAGAAGTTCCTGCATTGAGAAACGCTGAGTGGGAGGGAGGGAGGGAGGGGCATCTGCCGAGTGTACATAGCCAATTGTTTGAATTGGGGCAAGGAAAAGATGGGGCTTGTTTTAACACTGGACTGGGACCTTGCTCTCTTTGAGACTGATTTTAATTTTTTGGGGGGGCGGGGGTGGGGTGGGGAGGTTGTTGAATGGATTGGGCTTCCTTCATCTTAGCCCCCTCCACAATGAAAATATTCTTTTTTCCTTCTTGAGATAACCACTTCTCACAGAAGAATGGTATAATTCTTGGGTTGCTTGGGGTGGGGGGGGGGAGGGAATTCCCAAACTTCCCAGAGTCTGGTGCCTGCTGTCCTTGATATGGTTTGGATGCCCTCCTTTCTGCCTTTTGCCCCCACCCCACCCATCCCTTTAATCCGATTTCTATTGCAAAAGAACCTATTTTGCACAATGATGAGGGTGTTTATTCGGACACCTTAATGCACTTGTGATGTGCAGTGTGACACACTGTACCAATGCAAAAAAAAAAAAAAAACTTGCATCAGAACCTCATTTGGAGCACAGTCCAGCTAAGCACTTTCCAGGGGAAACACTTTTTAACAACCCCCCCCTCCTCTCTTGAAGTTGAGCCTTTGAAGAACTTTCACCAGATAGCCATCAATGGGACTTTCAAATGCTTCTCTCTCTTTTTTGACTGGGTCGTGCGCCTTTGTTTCTGTATAACTGATGACTTATGTAAAGCCACTGTAATATCTGCTGGGTATTTGTTGTTGCATCAAGAAACGAGTGGAAACACTGTCTTTTTCTTTAAAAAAAAAAGAATGTGTGACATTTTTTGTCATTTTTTTTTGTTTTTTGTTTTGCTTTTTCAGCACTAAGTGCCATCTCTGGGTGCCATCTCAAAACAGTAGTACGCTTATTTTCACCCGCCAACTTCGAGTGGGGTGTGTGAATAACCTGTGCTTCTCTGTTTCAGAGAGTTGATTGATTTAATCCCCTTCCCCACTGACCATTTTTAACGGTGGTACTAAGAGTTTTATTATTTAAAACCAACACACAAAACACTATATTGATTTGGTTACAGAAAAGACATGTGAAGTTTACTGAAAATCATCTAAGCTGTATATGCAGGACTTTTTTTGGTAAAGTATTAAAAAGTTCTATGACTACATTCCTGAGATACTCTTGCTTCTTTGTTGTGACTGATTGAATGAACGTCTGTCTGTTGGTTCTGAAAAAAAAATGTAAGCATTTTCCTTTGAACTACAGCTGTTGGAAACATTAGCATTTTAAACATCCTGGATCTTTACTTTTAGCCTAACTAAAAATGACTTCCCTCAGGCCTACAATACTGTAATAGGACCCCCTAAGAAGCATACATAATATCTCAGTGGCATAGCAGATTAAAATGGGGTGCCATTTTTCTATCTTGTTTTTTTTAATTGCATTAAGTGGATTTCAACATCCCAAGTGCATGCAGGACTAAAGTTCTAGAAGTAAAAAGAGCTTGCATTAAAGAGATATTTTTATAACACAGGAGGAGAGGGATTGCTACTTAAAACAAGGTTTTGAGAATGGGTTCTAGATCCTTAGGAAACAGCTGTGCAGTATTTTTTTTTTAAAAAAAGCCTTTGTCCTGCTTGAATGAGGTCAGTGCCCTTTGCCCTGAGTCTTCAGGGTCCTAGGGCCCATTATTTACATGGAGACAATAAATTGTAGATCTGCCTTAATGGGATGAAGTATTGATGCCAACTATGCAAAATTCTGAATATTTCTGCTAACCTGCACCAATTTTTTACCACCTTACCTATGATTTGGCATTCTGATCCAAGCATTGGCTCATTCACACATTGTCCTAGTTAATGTAACTCATAATTGAAAATGCTTAAAAATAAACCATAGCTTACTGAAAACCGTTCTCTAGGTTCATACTGATTAAGCATGATCTTTCAATTATTACAACTAGATTCCATAACATACTAGATCAAACAGAGCTCTGAAGTATGTGACTCAGCCATTTCTCAAAGATCTAGGAGATTAATTTTGTCCTTTTTAATATATACAATAAATCACAAAATTACTTTTGAGTGATAGTTGATTTTGTGCCATCAAGTTAGTGTACACTTGATGACTATGTATCGATTTTCTCCTGATTGGTGCTAGTTACCTGGATGTTAATCTACTCATTTATCTTGGTTTACTCACAGATTAGCATGAGCGGGAAGAATAATTAACCAGGCTATTCCACTAGAAATTTCATCCAACCATACAAACAATTGGTTTCAATTAGTGACGATAAAATAAGTCACTTTAAGTGTATTTTCACTTCACTTAAATTACAGTATTAATTTAGTTGGTTATAATTTGAAGCTGGAGGACAGAGCTATCTTGTGACATTATAAAGTTTCAATTTAAGTGAGCAAATACACTTTGGCAAGATTGCTTTGAAATTAAGTGTAATTTGAAAAAGACCCAACTATGCACAGTAGGAGGGGAGTGCATTTGCTAAAATGAATTAATAGTTTTCTAAATTGAAGCACTTACGGCTCTTCACATGATGCTGAAGTGCAGCATTTTTATCATTGAATTTACTGATTTGGGATTGCTGGGAGTTGCAGTTCAGCATCTGGAGGCCATAGATTCTTATTTCTCTCTTAAGCAGTTCAGAGTGGCTCTGTCTGCTCAAGTCAAAAAGATTGGCATTTAGAAGGCAAGGGAGCTGGCTGAGGATCTTGAAAAGTGCAGTGGTGGTGAATTGTGAAAGCACTGCAATAATCGTGCAAGTAAAAAGACTTGCTTTATTTTATTTTATTTTGTCCATAACCGGAATAAATGCCTCCTAAGGTTGCCATTTGTGTTACATTGGATCTAAATGTCAAACATATTTGTTAAATATTTACATACATAAAATATAGCCCATCTGTTCCAGTGCCAGAATAGATACATGGAATGCTTGTTCTTTCATTATAACCTCTTAAACTTGTTCTTAATAATGTTTATTTTAATTACTCGGTTTTAGTTTTGCTTTTTTTTGCCTGTAGCCCTAATGAATACACCAGTGATGATGGCATGCTGGAGTTGTGGTTTTGTCCAATTTAAATTTCACTGCATTCAGTGAAATCTGCCTCTTTTGCTTAGACAGCATCTTCACCCTAGGCTATTTGTATTTAAAATTTGTATTTAAAATTTTTTGGCCAATTGAATAAGTTTTTTAAGGGTTGTTTTTAATATTGTTTGAGTGGTATTTTATTTGGTTGTTCACCGCCCTGAGTCCTTCGGGAGAAGGGCGGTATACAAATTAAAATATTATTATTATTATTATTATTATTGCATTCCACCTCATTTGCCAGGTTGAGACCCATAGTAAAATCATTACTTATGAACAATGGGATGTGGTTGGCAGTATCACCTCCAGGTTCCCTTAGGAATTACCTCTTAATCAACCAGTTGTTTAATTTTACCATTATTTGGTGATGTTTCCCTGACCCAACTTAAGTTGGGATATTTTTATTTTGCTTTTGCCCCTTAAGAACCCCATTTTTGTTACCCCACCTCCCATTTCACCAATATATCCATAGCTGCCTAACAGGCCTATATAGGATCAGACATCCATTATATGTCCCAAATCCTCAGTATTGTAGGCCATCAGTGATTTCTCTTCGGTCCATTGCAAGGTGCTCTGGAAACCTCAAAATCCTCTGAGACAATTTGGTTGGAACTGAAATCCTCTAAGAATTGTGCAGCTTCGTTAATTTATGAAATCCTTGGATATGAACCCAAGAGTGATTTGAAGGAGGGATACATCAGAAATCTACCACTGCAGGGAAAACTGAAAAAAAAACACAATAAGTCAATATGAGTCATAAGTTGTTTGATCTGCCACTTCTAGGACTTCAGTTCCCATTAAGTAAGTTTTAGTTAATAAGTATTTTAACAGCAATTCTGAATAGGCTTTTCCTTGTCTTTCAGCTGGAAACTAGAAGTGATTGTGATTTGTTTTCCTAGTCTTGCTCATGTGTTGGATCACTGTATGTGCACTTCACATTAGCTCTATAAAGATAAAAGGAAGTTTTGAAATCCATCTTGTAAGCTAATATAAATGAAGAACATCTGCAGTTTTATACGTGTTTTATAATAACAATGCTCTGGCACAGCCTGTGATACAGGCGCATCTCCTTTTATTACCACAATTTTTTTTCCTTGAGGTAATAGAAGCCAGTTGGTGAATATTAGAACAGAGCTGGTAAAGTGAATATTGCTACTCCGTGTGGGAGAGATCATCAAGCTGGCAGATTTTCAGACCACCACAGGCAGGCCTCAATTCCTCTTAATCAACCAGTTGTTTAATTTTACCATTATTTGGTGATGTTTCCCTGACCCAACTTAAGTTGGGATATTTTTATTTTGCTTTTGCCCCTTAAGAACCCCATTTTTGTTACCCCACCTCCCATTTCACCAATATATCCATAGCTGCCTAACAGGCCTATATAGGATCAGACATCCATTATATGTCCCAAATCCTCAGTATTGTAGGCCATCAGTGATTTCTCTTCGGTCCATTGCAAGGTGCTCTGGAAACCTCAAAATCCTCTGAGACAATTTGGTTGGAACTGAAATCCTCTAAGAATTGTGCAGCTTCGTTAATTTATGAAATCCTTGGATATGAACCCAAGAGTGATTTGAAGGAGGGATACATCAGAAATCTACCACTGCAGGGTAAACTGAAAAAAATATATCAATAAGTCAATATGAGTCATAAGTTGTTTGATCTGCCACTTCTAGGACTTCAGTTCCCATTAAGTAAGTTTTAGTTAATAAGTATTTTAACAGCAATTCTGAATAGGCTTTTCCTTGTCTTTCAGCTGGAAACTAGAAGTGATTGTGATTTGTTTTCCTAGTCTTGCTCATGTGTTGGATCACTGTATGTGCACTTCACATTAGCTCTATAAAGATAAAAGGAAGTTTTGAAATCCATCTTGTAAGCTAATATAAATGAAGAACATCTGCAGTTTTATACGTGTTTTATAATAACAATG
This sequence comes from Ahaetulla prasina, assembly GCF_028640845.1. NCBI lineage: Eukaryota > Metazoa > Chordata > Lepidosauria > Squamata > Colubridae > Ahaetulla > Ahaetulla prasina. The sequence goes on from NC_080539.1 coordinate 160,478,134, forward strand.
CTCTGGCACAGCCTGTGATACAGGCGCATCTCCTTTTATTACCACAATTTTTTTTCCTTGAGGTAATAGAAGCCAGTTGGTGAATATTAGAACAGAGCTGGTAAAGTGAATATTGCTACTCCGTGTGGGAGAGATCATCAAGCTGGCAGATTTTCAGACCACCACAGGCAGGCCTCAATTCCTCTTAATTAAACATGTCTTTCAAGATTGCTTCAAGGACAAGAATTATTAAAAGTGCCAGAAAAATGCCACAGAAACTACAGCTATGGGATATTTCATACTCAACAAGTTCTCCTCAGTTTAAATGTGGTTTTGAAATAAAAATATGGTGGTAGTTCAATCTCAGTCAAAAGCTGAAGTCTTATGCATGCTTATCCATGGCAAACATAATAGACATGGTCCTAGCTGGGTGCCCTGTTTGTTCAGAACAAAAATGTCTCTTGATAGCACAGCGTTCTCCATCATGGTAGGCCATAATTTCACACGAATCCAGTCCTTTCTTATTTATAGTTTGATAAAGTGTGGTGTATAGTTTGATGGAGCCAATTGGGTGTCACAGTTAAGGTGCTGATCTAGAAACCAGGAAATGGTGAGTTCTAGTCGTGCTTTAGGCAGGAAAACTGACTTTCTTAAAAAGCTTAATGTTAACCGCTCCAATCTTGATTGCAGAAAATATGACTTCAGTAACAGAGTTGTTAATACTTGGAATATACTACCTGACTCCGTGGTCTCATCCCAAAATCCCCAAAACTTTAACCTAAGACTGTCTACTGTTGACCTCACCCCATTCCTAAGAGGTCGGTAAGGGGCATGAATAAGAGCACCAGCGTGCCTACCGTTCCTGTCCTATTGTTTCGTTTCTCTCAGTTCAACCTACCTCACAGTACGGGTTGTGGAGAAAATAAGAGAAGGATTACGTATGTTTGCCACTTTGAGTTACTCCTAAAATAATAAAAGCAGGATAAAAATCAAATAAGTACATAGCAGAATCTAAACTATCCACATAATTTTTGTCGTCATGGTGCTTTTCTGGTTTGTAAAGGTTTCCCCTGACCAGTTGTATCCAACTCTGGGAGGTGGTGCTCATCTCCATGCCTTAGCTGAGTGAGCAAGCATTGTTCAAAGACATTTCTGTGGTCCTGTGGCTACCATGTTTATACACTGAGGTGCATGGAACCTTCCCACTGAAGTGGTACCTATTTATCTACTCGCATTTTGCATGTCTGCTTAGGTGGGCAGGATCCACTATAAAAATTTGACAAACCCCCCCCCCCCACAAAATGACTGATCCAGAGCAGAAGCTGGGCATGCCCACATAGAATCCTTTTTCTGCTAATTCAAAACAAACAAAAAACAAAACCCACCCAGAGCATTAATGTGTCCATCCGCAGGAGGGTTGTCATGATGAGGTGGAAACTGCAAGGGGTTCTGCAATGCTGATTTGTGTGTATCACCATGCATCACTTCAGCACACTCATTGCATTTGTGGATGTGCTGAGTACTTAGAGCCACATTCCATGACATTTAGAAGGTGGCATAAATCAAGAGAACATCTTGGTTTTATTAATGCCAAAGAAGTCTCATGCAAGAAGCATCATTAGCTTTGACTTTATTTTGACAGATTGGTATTATTTTAGAGAACAAGGCAGAAAAAAACAGCTGTACAAACATAACACTCCCAAGTCTTCCCCAGGCTGGCAGAATGAACTACAGTGTCAGAGAGAGAGAGAGAGAGAGAGAGAGAGAGAGAGAGAGAGAGAGAGAGAGGGTGGCAGGATCCGGGAAAAGAGGCTGCCTCTGAATTTATTGCGTTCCTGAACCCCCTGCTTAATACTGCAGGAGAGCCAGTTTGGTCGAGTGCAGGGGTCGTGGTATCATGTCGTTGTGAGTATCGCAACTTTCCCCCTTTGCTAAATGGAGTAGGCGTGGCCAGCATGTGACGAATCTGGCCTGTGGTCTGCGAGTTTGACACCCCTGGTTAAGGCATCATTAAGTCTAAATCAGTGGTAGTCAACCTGGTCCCTACCGCCCACTAGTGGGCATTCCAGCTTTCATGATGGGCAGTAGGGGTTTTGTCCAATACTGAAGCACTTTCCTTTTTTTTTTAATTTAATTGACTTTTTTAAAAAAATTCATAGCATTATTTAAAAACATTTTCATTAAGTTTTCATAAAATTCCCCATGACAATTTAAATTTCTGAAAATATACTATTTGTATTGCCCGCGCATAAGTTTAGTTCACGTTACGTAAGTGAAAGTAAATGGCGCTATAGTGCGACTGCAAACAAAACAGCCTCGTCCCAGAATAGCTCGCGCATCTCCCCCCCACCGCCCAGCTGTAACAGACAAGCAGAGCTGGTAGCCGCCGTCCCCACCCCCAACCCAATCCACAATGCGCGAGAGGCATGTGCAGACGGCGATAGACGGCGCATTACTGTGGAACCGGTGGGCGGTTAGAAAATTTTACTACTAACAGAGATACAAATGTGGGCGGCAGGTATAAAAAGGTTGACTACCCCTGGTCTAGATAAACAAGATTGGGAGGTCTAGTCCTGCCTTGGCCATAAAAGCCAGCTGGGTCACTCTCCCTCAGCCAAACTCGCCTCGCAAGGTGGTTGTGGGCAAAATAGGAGGAGGTATGCTGGAGATATTCACTGCCTTGAGTTGTCTGTGAAACTGATAAAGGTGGGATACAAATAAATAAATAATTCTGTGAGCACAAGAGAATGAGAAGAAAGCAACTGTTCTTATGTGCCAAGTCTGTAGCTATAAGAAATGGAAAACTGGAAAAATGGGCAAAGACCAAAATGATGTATTTACCCCCTTATTTAATATTAGCAGCATTATTTTAGAGATGACAAAGATCCTGGCCAGTTAATATGGTCACCTAGCAAGCACTTGCAAATTCCCTCTTTTGGAGACAACATCCTATTCAGTTGCAGCTGTAATCTCAACAAATATTTGGGGAAAGCACTTTTGTTAAATTTGTATGCTTCCCAATAAGTGGCGTAAACTCACTGTACAGGGCCTAGTCCCCTCTATGAGCCATGACTCATGATATCCAGAAGCAAACTTGTTGACCTGGTCTAATGTTAGCCACCATGAATTAAAGGGGTACTTTTGATCTAAAAAGCTTTATGTGGCATGGCATCTATATATTATCAGGGAGAACTGTGGTGGTATTGCCACTAGTGCTGGTACCCAAGGACTCTGCTTGACATTAGTTGCTGCTGCTGCTGGAGGTTCTTATGGAAGATCTGCTGTTAGGACTGATACCTCCGAAAGAGAAGCCTGCCTCTTCCCCTAACCCTAACTCTATTATTCTCTTGCAAGGCCTGGTCGGCTTATCCTAAATTCACTAAATATTTTTGTTTCGATCATACACGTATCTGTGTCAATTGGAGGTTGTCCATTCTCGTGTATACTGCACGAGTCAAAAAGATGGCTGTGAAAATATTTACAGACCCCTCACATCCTAGACATAAACTGTTTCAACTCCTACCCTCAAAACGATGCTATAGAGCACTGCACACCAGAACAACTAGAGACAAGAACAGTTTCTTCCCGAACGCCATCACTCTGCTAAACAAATAATTCCCTCAACACTGTCAAACTAGTTACTAAATCTGCACTACTATTAATCTTCTCATCGTTCCCACCACCCATCTCCTTCCATTTATGACTATATGACTGTAACTTTGTTGCTTGCATCCTTACGATTTATATTGATATTGATATTGTTTCCTGATTGCTTATTTGTACCCTATGACTATCATTAAGTATTGTACCTTATGATTCTTGATGAACATATCTTTTCTTTTATGTACACTGAGAACATATGCACCAAAGACAAATTCCTTGTGTGTCCAATCACACTTGGCCAATAAAGAATTCTATTCTGTTCTGTTCTGTTCTGTTCTGTTCTATTCTATTCTATTCTATTCTAGTCTAGTCTAGTCTAGTCTAGTCTAGTCTAGTCTACTCTACTCTACTCTACTCTACTCTACTCTACTCTACTCTACTCTACTCTACTCTACTCTACTCTTCTCAATACATGCAACATCTCCCAGAACAGTGATTGCAGCTTCCTCCTGATGAATCCTAACATCTGCCTGAATAGATGGGACTAGGGGCTGCACCAGTCCCAGATACCCTGGGTATGAGGACAGTCCCTGAAGAGTCTTCCCAAAGGGAAGCCACTCAAGCCACGATGGCAATAACCAACATTAATGCTGTTGATGGCTAGAGAAATGGCTCAAAAGACCACACTGACACAAATCCCATGAATGCGAGCCACCTTATGGACTGAGTATTGTCCCTTGACCTACCATCCCAGCATCAGGTGTGCAGAAATCCATCAAGTCATCATAATAACTTGGAAGAATCGGTGTTATGGAATACCCACTCTTGCCTGCTTTTTTGACAGCAGCCTACACATTTCATACAGGTAGTCTTTCGCTTACAGCGGTTTGTTTAGTGACCTTACAGCAACAGTGATAAAAGTTACTTATGACTATTTGTCACATTTACAAATGCTGAAGCAGCCCCATGGTCATGTGATCCAAATTTAGACACTTGGTAACTAGCATGCATTTATGATGGCCACAAGGCTACGTGATCATAACTTTTTGTGACCTTCTGACAAGCAAAGTCAACGGGGAAGCCAGATTCTCTTAACGGCAGTGATTCACTTAATAGCTGTGGCAAGAAAGTTTGTAAAATGGGGCAAAACTCACTTAACCAATGTCTCACTGAGCAACAGAAATTTTGGGCTCAATTCTGGTCGTAAGTCGAGGACTATCTCTACTGAATGGAAATGTGTGTGTTATTTGTGTTATACTTTTCAATTATCCATTTGTAGAGTATATATGAATAGAGGGCAGAGATCCTCCATTTTTAATTGTGTGTGGTAACTAAATATGGTAACAACTGACTGGTTGCTGATGGCTATAGCTGTTTGGGCCCTGTTTGTTTCCATTTGGTTGGAGATGATTCAAAAGGAACTCTGAATGGCTCCATTCTTTGCAAATGCCTCTAATTTAAAACATATTCATGTTTAAGCCAGGCAGGATCACCAATATAGTCCACATTTTTATTGCCTGTGGCAAGTTTTTGTCTTTCAGTTAAAGAACTCCCGAGAATATGGTCAGGCCACTCCCTCACCACTGGTTTCCTAATAAATCATCCTTGATTTATTATACAAGTTGTATGAATACAGCTATGTATTCATACATAGATGAATACAGGGCAGCATTTCAGTTTCCATAATTAAATGCTATCGTTCTTCTCAAAAAGATTATGAAAACAATATAGTTGTTTTCATTCCCATAAAATGTTATTTACTGGGGCATTCTAGCAGGTCCTACCCCTTACAATAGTTTAGAGGAGCATAGGAGCTAAAACGTTCCTTTCTGGAAGGGATTGTAAATGGACTTGAGATGATGTGTCTGATCAGAGCTTTGCAGAGCTAAAATGTGAAAGCCAGATTTGTGGCAGGAAACCCATGGGGCAGTGGCGGGAACATCAAGTTGGCACATAAAAAAAGGACAGGATTTTTATTGTATAATCAAAAAACTGATTATACTTATATGCTGCCTTCCTGATTTTTAAAATCCCCCTATGGAGATGTCCACGGTTGTTAGCAGCCTCTGCCATCAGCTTCTGATGGGGTGGGGAGGCTACCAGATCGCAAGATCCAGTCAGAGCCGGGAGCATTTCACCCTTGCTTCTGTCCCTTTCTACCCCTCTCCTATAAAATCTGTCTGGCTACCTGTATCTTTCATTTGTGAACGGAAGATAGTTTTAGCACACAGAATGGCTTGTATCAGCCCTCAGCAGTACCTCTTCCACTGCCAAAGAAAGATATGGCAAAGGGCAAATAAGGACAAGAGATAAAATCAGAGTGTAAAAAGTGTTCCTGGTTTATATCCAAGTCCTAGATAACTAGCTGGCAACATGTATTGTTCTGTGGACTTAAGAGGCAAGAAAGTGAAGAACGGAGAGCGGATATATGGAGTGAATCCAAGTAGATCAAACATTTCTTTCACTGAGGATTGAAAGAAACTCACCTGATGCAGTAAAACTTGTTGATCTAAAGAAACCCAATTGCTGAAAAGCAGTTAATAAACAAATTTCCAAAAGCGATTAGAAAAGGAAGTATGCAAACCCAGTGTCCTTTTGAAGGCACCAAAAAGATAGTTATTCTTTCATCTCCCAGAGCTCTAAACCCACTTTTTTGTAGTCTCCTTGTCAGCAGCAACTATATGGAGCACTTACGGGTGATCTCCTTGCCTGAGAAGAATTACAAAAAAACAGTCTACTTGCTGGCTCCTCACTTCACCACAGTTCATTTTCAGTTCACAATTTCTTCCTCGTGAGTCCCACAAATCCAGATGACCTCTCAATGGCAAATAAAAATTACATAAAATTCTGTTACTTTGCCCTGAGTTATCTGGAGTTTTGTAGCCAAAGATCATTTCCTGCTTTCAGGCTCTACTAGAAACATGGGTCTAAAGATGGATTCTAAACTGGTTCTAAAAATTCATGCTCTAACTTTGCTAGCTATTCAGCAGCAGATGTCATAGAGATATGATTAACAGGTAAATTATAGTCCATAGTTTATGCTCACAAAGATGAATAAAATACAGTTGAAGGGGGAACGCATGAAAATAAACTTTAGCAAGATACTGCCTATGTTACAGGAAGCAAGCAGTTGTGTTGTAGTCTGCCAGCAGTCTGCGGAGCTGGCAGCGGAGTCGGACAGTGAGGAGGCTGGGAGGACAATGGGTCAATCTTGGAGTCAGAGGAAGGCCTGGACGAGGGCTCTGCCTTGGAGGCAGAGATGGGGCCAGGGCCATCTGGGAGCGATGCGTGGACTCAGCAGAGAGGCAGAGGAACAGGAGGAGCCTGTTCCTAGTGCATGCATGTGAAGAGCTGCCAGAAGGCAAGAGCTGCTAAAGCAAAAAGGATGACTTGGGAGTAAGGCCAGGAGATGATTGGCCCCTCCCATAAGGCTTAAAAGAGCAGCAACGGCTCTTGGGCTCTTTGTAGGAAAACAACATTGCTACAATTGTTTCTTGTTTCTGAACTTTGTGGCGCTTTGCCAAGAAAAGCCTTTGGCAGGGTACCAAAGAAGATAAAGGTTTGTGATAAAGCCGAAGGACTTTTTCTGAAGGATTTGTTTTGGAATTCATTTGGACTAATCTGAGAATGAAGTAATTCTCAGCTGTTCTAATAAAATACGTTTCTTTAGGACTGATTGTGTCTGGTAATAACTACTTGGGCCTAGGTCACAAGAAGTTGAGGCATTGTATCCAGTTCAGATTTGGGTGTGGGCCAACTGAGGGAATGGGTATTGATCCAAATCTCATTTTAACCATGACCCTATTATGAAAACTTGGAAACTGGTTGATTTTGTTTGCATTACATTGTACGCTGGGTCTACATTAACTATGGATAAGACTCTTGCCTATGAGTACTGTAACAGCTGTTACAACGAAATTGGTAATGTCCCAAAGATGCTTTTTTCAAAAGACAATTGGACTTTGTTTCTCCTTGAAGACATTTCGCTTCTCATCCAAGAAGCTTCTTCAGTTCTGTTGGCCTGTTCGGAAGAGGTTTCTTGAATGAGAAGCGAAATGTCTTCAGGGAAAAACAAAGGAAATTCTAGTTGCCTCTTGAAAAAGCACCTTTGGGACAACCATGACCTGAATCACTGAGAATCTCTGCAGACAAAGTTGGTCATGATTTTCCACTGGCCAATTTCACAGCCATTCTGAGCTGCCATTTCCTGCTGTGATGGGAGACAGCAAATTTAGCATAGAAGATTAAAACCTGAAATTATCCAAATATAAAGTGACCAGATTTCAGCGATGGCAAAGCAGGACACCATTGACGGGGTGGGGGGCGCCTGTGCCTCCGCGCTGAGTCTTGCCACCTGCCTGAAGGAGGAGGAGCGGCTGCTGCTTCTCCGCTCTGCCAGGCAGGCTCGGCTCTCCTCGGCTCTCCTCTCGGCTCTCCTCTTCCTCTCGGGTGAAGTCAAGCGTCGTCTCTCCTCCCTCTCGCGCCCCCTTCTCCGCCACTCCCCCTTCTCCACCAGAATGGGAGTGAAACAAAAAAAAAAATCGGAACTTTTTGGAATTGCCGTGGGACGCGGGACAAATTATTAAAAAGCGGGACTGTCCTGCCAAAAGTGGGACATCTGGTCACTATATCCAAATAGCATCAGAACCACGATGCGTTGGGTGAAGAAATACTGATTTCCTTATTCTCCCCTTAGTGTTTCTTTCTCACTGCCATGCAACCAAGGAGGACTTTAATAGTATTAAAAGCAGCAGAGTGCCAAAGTTAGAGTCATCCCATTTTACAGACACTCCTAGTTTCCATTCCTGTGTATGAAGCCCTAAATTACAACTTCAGGTCCGTAAAAGGAGTTAAAGTAACTATTCATCTTCTACAAACTACGATGCAAAATGTGCTTAAGGTGCTCCTTTTAACCACGGTTTTTCATCTGGTCCGCGTTTATTTGTCCTGTCGGCCTAACAATTTCATGACTGAGCAGAGTAGGCAAAGAATTCATTCTCTCAGTGAACTAACAGACTAAACAACTAGCTTCATAAATTCATTCGTACAAAAGCAAAACATTTCTGGTATCCTTCAAACAGCTACTTTGTTGATGGTTAATGAAGCTCCTGGCCATTGTGCTACTTCAATGGGTAAGGCTTATATAGACCCTATTAGAGTCTAGAATAACAAATGAAGAGGTGGTACTTCCCCTGCAAAGAAGCCAATGAGTTCCTGGGGTTAGCCTGCAACCAACTGAAGCACTTTAGCCCTGGCCTGATAGCAGTGGTGGGATTCAAATAATTTAACAACCAGTTCTCTGCCCTAATGATTTCTTCCAACAACCAGTTGACCAAACTGCTCAGAAAGTTAACGAATGGTTCTCCCGAAGTGGTGCGAACTGGGTGGTTTTGAAGATGATTTGCAGATCATTACAGGGTAACAATGATCATGTCTGCCCTTAGCAACTGTTGTTTTTTCACTCTAGCAGTCTCACTGGGCAGCATGGCTATATATCTGAAGCCTCTATAAGATAAAGGTAAAGGTTCCCCTCGCAAATACATGCTAGTTGTTGCCGACTCTAGGGGGCAGTGCTCATCTCCGTTTCAAAGCCGAAGAGCCAGCGCTGTTTGAAGATGTCTCTGTGGCCATGTGGCCGGCATGACTCAACGCCAAAGGCGCATGGAACGCTGTTACCTTCCCACTAAAGGTGGTCCCTATTTTTTCTACTTGCATTTTTACGTGCTTTCGAAACTGGTAGGTTGGCAGAAGCTGGGACAAGTAATGGCGGCTCACCCCATTACATGGCAGCACTAGGGATTCGAACCGCCGAGCTGCCGACCTTTCGATCGACAAGCTCAACGTCCTAGCCCCTGAGCCACCGCATCCCCTAACGGTAGACAGGTTAGATATAGAAGCCTATATCTATATAATATGTATAATCTATCTATATTTATATCTATATCTATAAATCTATACAGGTTAGATATAGAAGCCTCTATATCTAACCTGCCAACAAAAGTGCGTATAGTCAAAGCTATGGTTTTCCCAGTTGCAATGTATGGCTGTGAAGTTTGGACCATAAGAAAGGCTGAGCGCCAAAGAATTGAGGCCTTTGAACTCTGGTGCTGGAGAAGACTCCTGCGAGTCCCTTGGACTGCAAGGCGAAAAAACAAGTCAGTTCTAGAGGAGATCAACCCTGACTGCTCTTTAGAAGGTCCGATCCTGAAGATGAAACTGAAATACTTTGGCCACCTAATGAGAAAGAAGGACTCACTGGAGAAGAGCCTAATGCTGGGAAAGATTGAGGGCAAAAGAAGAAGGGGACGACAGAGAACGAGGTGGCTGGACGGAGTCACTGAAGCAGTAGGCATGAGTTTAAATGGACTCCAGAGGATGGTAGAGGACAGGAAGGCCTGGAGGAATGTTGTCCATGGGGTCGCGATGGGTCGGACATGACTTCGCAACTAACAACAACAATATCTAACCTGTAATCTGAATTTTTCATGCACTGTATTTTAATCCATGCACTTAACATTCCACTAAATCTGAATGTGATTTTCCATTGCTGTTTTACAGGATTATTGTTGTTTTTTTTTTTTTTTTTTATTCAAAAAGTTTTACAAAATTTTTCCCCCCTTTCCCCCCCTCCTCCCCCCTCCCTTCGCAACCCCCCTCCCCCCCCGACTTCCCGGAACGAGCACAAGGTATAGTTAAAAGTAAAACAAACATATGCTAAAAAGTTTTCGTCCCAACTTAATTATACCCCTACAATCATCAATTCCTAACTTCCCCAAAAGCAATCAAAATAATACATCATAATCATTCAAAACAGTCTGATAACTCTTAGTCTGATATCTACGTTGAATATAGTCAATCCATTTTTCCATTCCTTTAAGTATCTTTCTTGCGTATTGTCTTTCAAAAGGCTGATATCTTCGCCATCTCAGCCAAATTGGCAACTTTCAATATCCATTCTTGTATTGTTGGTACTTCTTTTTCTTCCAATATTGTCCTATTAGTAATCTTGCTGCAGTTATTAGATTTAAAATCAATTTAGTCTCAATTACTGTACAATCCGTAATAATTCCCAACAAGAAAAATTATGCAGGAACTTTATCTTCTTTTTCAGAACATTTTGTAAAATCCACCAAATTTTTATCCAAAAGGCCTTTATGTCCTTACAAGTCCACCAAATGTGAAAATATGTAGCGTCATCACAATTACATCTCCAACATTTTGCTTGCATTTCTGGATACATACACGATAATTTTTTAGGATCTAGATGCCATCTATAAAACATTTTATAAAAATTTTCCCTCAGATTCTGTGCCTGCGTGAATTTAACATTTCTAACCCAAATTCTTTCCCACATTTCCAATAATATTGGCTCCTGAAAATTTTGTGCCCACTTAGGATTATTGTTTTTTTGTTGTTGACTATACCCAGGCTACTCTACATCCCTGGTTTCTTATCTAAGTACCAAACTAGTTTGACTTTTTTAGAGCAGCTAAGACAGCAAAGATGTTGCCACTGGAGTAGACTGTATTTTTTCATAAGAGTATTGGTTATCTAGTCAAATTATTTTTATTCATGTCCTTTGGGATAGATAATGTAGTTGATTCCTACCTCAGAAATCCAACTACTGGATTTTTTTCATCACTCTTAAATTTATTTCATTCTCCCTCCCATATATTTAATGTATACCCTGCTTTTTGACTGAACAGTTCTCATATGAGGTTATTTATACAGTACATAGACACATATAATAATAAACTCATTTAGTTATTTTTCCTCTTATCTTCCATGAACCCCCCAGCTCAATTTTCCATGACTGCATCTATTTAAAAAACAAACAAACCCTAACAATAGGCATGCATATCAGGAATGGGGGAATTCATGAGCAATGGCAATAATTTACAATTAAACGGTTGACACAGAAGAATGATGATAATCCCTCAGCTTTCTGTGTTAATCCTGTCTTGTTTTTCTCTGAGTTTTAATACAGGGATAACATAGAAACAGTTTAATTTTCATCATGAATCTTCTACTATTGAGAATAAAATCACAATGATGTTTTTAACTGAAGTCTCATCTCTCTCACACACACCTCACGAAGGTATGTATTTAAATATCCATTGAATTAGGCCAGGAATGGACAAATTGAAGCTCTTTGAAAGCTTTCTTTGTAGATTTTGGGATTATTACTTCTCAGATATTTTGTTGAATTATAACTTGTGACAAAAGGCAACAGGTCTTTTCTTCTTCTCTTTTTCATTGTGATCCCAATGTTCTGGAACTCTTGTCCTCAAGAAGTTGATGAGTCCCTCTCCCCTCTGCAAAGCCCTCAAATTAAACCTGTTCCACTTTGCTTTTAACATGACTTGATTATTTAGTGATAGTTATTTACTCTTTACTGTATACTGCCCTGCCTATTTAACTTATATGTAGAGCACATCATGAGAAAGGCGGGGCTAGATGAATCACAAGTTGGAATTAAGATTGCCAGGAGAAATATCAGCAACCTCAAATATGCCGATGATACCACTCCAATGGCAGAAAGTGAAGAAGAACTAAAGAGCCTCTTCATGCAGGTAAAGGAGGAGAGTACGAAAGCTGGCTTGAAACTCAACATTAAGAAAACTAAAATCATGGCATCCGGCCTTCTCAATTCCTGGAAAATAGATGGGGAAGAAATGGAGGTAGTGACAGATATTATTTTCCTGGGCTCCAAGATTGCTGCAGATGGGGACTACAGCCAAGAAATAAAAGGAAGCTTGCTTCTGGGGAGGAAAGCTACGGTAAATCTGGACAGCATACTAAAAAGCAGAGACATCACCCTGCCAACAAAAGTTCGTATAGTCAGGGCTATGGTTTTCCCAGTTGCAATGTATGGCTGTGAAAGTTGGACCATAAGGAAGCTGAGTGCCAAAGAATCGAGGCCTTTGAACCAGGGGTGAATTGCTCCTGGTTCGGACTGGATTGCCCAATCTGGTAGCGATGGCAGAGGGTGGTTCGGAGAACCGGTAGCAAAAATCCCTGCCCCCCCCGCCCCAGCTGAGCCGCGTGATTATCAGAGGATTTTTTTTTTACTTTTAAAAGCAATTTTTCTTCGACTGAAAAAATGCTTTTAAAAATTAAAAAAACAGCCTCTGATGATTGTGCGGCTCAGCTGGGATTGTCAGAACCCTTTAAAAGGATTTTTTTTACAACCTCTTCGGCTGAAGAGGTTGTAAAAAAAAAGCTTTTAAAAGGCTCCTCTGGCGATCCCAGCTGAATTGCCTGATTGCCAGAACCCTTTAAAAGCTTTTTTTCCTCTGGCGATCCCAGCTGAGTTGCCTGATCATCACAGGCTTTTAAAAGCATTTTTTTACAACCTCTTCAGCCAAAGAGGTTGTAGAAAAAATGCTTTTAAAAGTTTAAAAAAAAAGTTGGCCTTTGCTCACCCAGTCACATTACACCCCCCCCACCAAGCCACGCCCATAGGACCGCTAGTAACAAATTTTACATTTCATCCCCGCTTTGAACTATGGTGCTGGAGAAGACTCCTGCGAGCCCCTTGGACTGCAAGGTGATCAAACCAGTCAGTCCTAGAGGAGATCAACCCTGACAGCCCTTTAGAAGGCCAGATCCTGAAGATGAAACTCAAATACTTTGGCCACCTAATGAGAAGGAAGGACTCCCTGGAGAAGAGCCTAATGCTGGGAAAGAGTGAAGGCAAATGAAGAAGGGGACGACAGAGAATGAGGTGGCTGGATGGAATCACTGAAGCAGTAGGCCTGAGCTTAAATGGACTCCAGAGAATGGTAGAGGACAGGAAGGCCTGGAGGAATGTTGTCCATGGGGTTGTGGTGGGTGGGACAAGACTTTGTGACTAACAACAACAAATTTTCTCTTTTAGATTTTACTCTGTGGTGCACTGCACCACAGATCCAATTTTGAATTGGATCAAATTTAATTTGATCTAGGATACAAAAACTGTAAATAAATTATTTTTAAAATAAAAATTGAAACATTAAATTATATTTCATTAAATTTTACTTAGTTTTTTTTACTTAATTGAAATTTGAATGAAGTTATATTCATTTTTGTTGCTGTTCTTTCCATTTTTGGGAAGGCAGGGAATTTTCAGCTAGAAAAAAATATGGAAAAAAGATTGCATATGCTATTCCCAATCAATGCTAATAAAACTGCTTGATGAAAACTGCACTGTATGCCTGTTGTTCATAGTATAGTTACCAGGTAGAATCAGAGTTAATTGTTGCTTGAAAAAACCAAGAGTTTCCTACTTGTATTCTCCCCTTACTTCTCTTACGTTCAATAGAATTACACACCCTCAATTTACTGCCCCTCATTTAGCGATGGTTTGAAGTTGCAACAGCACTGAAAAAAAATGACTTATGGCCAATCTTCACACTTATCAACCATTGCAGTGTCCCTATAGTCACGTGATCAAAATTTGGTTGCTTGGCAACCGGCATGTATTTACTACAGCTGCAGCATCCCAGGTTCAAGTGATCACCATGTGAGGTCTTCCCAAATGGCTTATGACAAGCAAAGTCAATGGGGGAAGTCGGATTCGCTTAATGACTGCATGATCCATTTAAGAACTACAGTGATTTGCTTAACAACTGTGGCAGGAAAGGTCGTAAAACCGGGCACAATTCACTTAACAACCATCTTGCTTAGCAATAGAAATTCTGGTTCTAATTGCAGTCATAAGTTGAGGATTACCTGTTGTGTATGTTCCTATTGGTGGGGATTTCCGGCGGGAAAAGATTCAAATCCTATTGGCTATCACCTGATCCAGGTGTGTATAAAAGGAGGACCTTCTGCCTGTAATCTTTGCTGAAGTCACTCTGAATTAAAGAGCTGTTGTCACTGGTTTGGTCTCATGTGTCCTCCATTACTCGATCTAACATTACCTGACTTCTAGACTGGTAGGGTGAAGCCAGGGGCATGAAACTTTATCCAATTCCAACGAGAGAGCAGAGTCACAGGAAAAGAAGTAAGTCAAGTCAGTACAAAAACTATAAATTATATTTGAACCAAGTGATTAAAGTTAATTGCACCCAGTTACAATATAATCATTTTTACGTCTTCATTATTTCCACTATCTGTCACACGCAAATGAGCAATTCGCTAGTCCTTTCTAGAAGTGCTCCAGAGACCACACTCTGGAGATTCAAACTGTGCCTTTTAATGAGAAATAATGAATAATTAACTGGTCTTATTTACTTTTTCATCTTGCTTTCCTATAATGCTTAAGCCAGGGATGATAAACCTATGATACACATTCATTCATTCATTCATTCATTCATTCATTCATTCATTCATTTATTTATTTGTCAAACATGTGCAAGATAAGTGTAGGTATGGAGATAAACATAAACAAAGGAAGTAAATATAAATAAATAGGGACAGTAAGACAGGAATGGTAGGCACGCTGGTGCGCTTATGCACGCCCCCTTTAAGGACCTCTTAAGAATGGGGTGAGGTCCACGGTAAACAATTTGAGGTTGAAGCTGTGAGGGTTTGAGGCTGTAGCAAGGGAATCGGGTAGAGCATTCCAGGTTTTGACCACTCTGTTGCTGAAATTGTATTTCCTGCAATCGAGTTTGAAGCGATTTACCTTGAGTTTGTATTGATTGTTTGCCCGTGTACTATTGTGGTTGAAACTGAAGAAGTCGTTGACAGGCAAGATATTGTAGCAGCCAATTTTGTGTACTATGCTTAAATCGGACTGCAGGCAGTGCAGTTCCAGATTGTCCAAGCCAAAAAATTTAAGCCTAGTGGTATAGGGAATTCTATTGTGAGTAGAGGAGTGGAGTACTCTTCTCGTGAAATACCTTTGAATGCACTCAATCATGTTAATGTCCGAAATACAGTGTGGGTTCCAGGCGGACTAGCTGTATTCAAGAATTGGTCTGGCAAAGGCACATGTTAAAGGGGACCCCACCACAACTTTTGGGGTGATGTGCCAGCATTCACCAGCATTATTCTTGAAAGCACATCCTGTTCTCATGTGCATTTTGGAGGTCATGCAAGAATCTGGTGTGCTCTTGGGTAGCCTCCAGATCCTATGGAAATTGCAAGGGCCAAGCTCCTATGTGGAGCCTTGGAAAATTGCACAAGAAAGGGGTAGTGCTTTCACATGGTTTTTGGAGGCTGCAGAGACTGTGGAAGAGCCTTCTTCCAAGCTGCTTCTAGAACAAAGGTGTTCTGTCCCCCACCCACCTCAGTCTGGGAGGCACGGGTGATGACTTAATTAGCAGGCAGTTCAGTCCACAGCAGCTATCAGCTCTGACAGCAAACTAGCGAGCGTCTGCCAAGTTTCTCTGTTATCTTTTCTTGATTCCGCGAGTCAACCAGGAAACCAGGAACAAACAGTACTTCAGCTCAAGTTCTCTCTAAGCAGTTGATTTGTTCGCCACGGAGTAGTATAGCAGCCCCTGCTGCTTTTATACCCTGTGGGGTGTGGCTCCATGACTCAGCACTTCCTAGGTCTGCCCCACCCCTGCTTCTGTTGTTCCCGCCTCTCCTGACTACGAAACCTGGGATCTAACCAGGGCTGATTGTCCACAAATGGGTCTGGAAGCGTTTCCTGGGTGTGGGGGGGGAGATACAGGAGACAGAGGCCTCGTCACCTCCTCCACCTGGCCTGCCTCTGGCTCCTGAAGCTGGGCCAGGGAAGCTGGTCCTGCAGAAGGGAGCCCTGACGGCCCTTCTCCCTCACTTTCTGAGTCACTCTCTGGCAGGGGGCCAGGCCCGGGGGGGAGGGGGCTGGAGCCACAACAAAAGGCCTCATGTGATTCAGAGCAGACTTGGGTAGGCCGCAGAGGTCAGTCAATAGAAAGACAACACCACCTGAAAGAAAGCGGTGCGTGGCAGATCCTGGGGATGGGCAACTGTGCCATTCCCCAAGGCTCATGCACCTTGGAAAATGGTACAAAATATACTTTTTGAGTGGCAGCAATGGTGCTAAGATTGAAGCTGAGGCCTGGGCCACTACTTCAAGCCCAGCCTCAGTGCTGCTACTGAGTGCCACTGTTCAGGATGGCCTAGATGGGGGGTGGGTAGGGGTGGAGACATAGAGAATTATCTCTTGTGTTTTTGGGTATGTGTGTTTGGGTACGAGACACACCAGCAAAATCAAATTAAGGCCAGATTCCACTTTTTTGACATACCAAGCTGAAACGGTTTGGCATCAGTGGCCTAAGGAGAACCTTCTGGCCTAGGAACTGTGGAAAGTGCAGTTCAACCCATCTGGAAGTGATCCTATTGCGGTGGGTTGAAGCATAGAAGGGATTTTCAAACTTTTTCAGACTGCAGAACCTGTTAGTTAAAAATAATCAAGAATCAAAGCCCTAGTGATAGAAACTTGGCTGCATTTAAGTAGACTTACTGTGTTTTTTTTTTAACCTTAGTCTCTCATAGAACCCCGCTGAGTTCTCATAGAATCCTACAAGCCTGCAAGGTACAGTCTGGAATCTATAGAACTGAACAGGGAGGACATGTTCCGCCTCTAAAATGGCTGTTGGCTGCTCACCTCATTTCAACTTTACTTATAATGCATTATACATTTCCGCGGGTCAGAGGCTGAGTTTGCCGAAAAGATTTCAAAGAAGAAAGAGAAATTGTAATTTCTCTCTATAGAAGACAGATGCCTC
This sequence comes from Ahaetulla prasina, assembly GCF_028640845.1. Taxonomy (NCBI): domain Eukaryota; kingdom Metazoa; phylum Chordata; class Lepidosauria; order Squamata; family Colubridae; genus Ahaetulla; species Ahaetulla prasina. The sequence continues at coordinate 160,495,365 of NC_080539.1, forward strand.
CTCCTTCTTCTCCTGGGAAATTACTTCCTTATAAGTCTTCATTTTTGCTGACATTCCAATTTGCAGCTTTGGTGATACCGCAAGAGCGATTCTGCATTTTAGCTCCTGTTAATAAAACCCAGGCTGAGAAAAGTACAAAAAAGGGTTAGGGATGAAAATAATTAGGAACCACAAGAGTTTCTTTTTGCTCTGCTATAACTTCAAAGTGCAAATTAAAAGGCTTGACTCAGATGGATTTTGCCTCTTCGAAAGGCAAATGCTCCATGATGAAAACTGGCAGGCATAAATACATGCTGGGTGACAGAAAAATATGACGGAGCTGAATTGTAGAAAACATTACATTAGATTATTGCACTAACTATAGCGTTCCATCAGCACTTTGGGAAGTTTTAATTAAACACAGCTTTCAAATTCATCACTGTCTTTCATTAGCAAGAATTGGTGGGAGCAATGCCATTGAAGTTAGAGCAGATTCTAGTCTTTTCATTTGGGATATTGAAGTGGGCAAAACATACATGGCCCTTCCGGTCAAAAATATCACCACAAGAAGTGTGAGTAAATAGCCATTCATTGCCATATCCCAGCCGCCCTGTTTCGGGTGACCCGCTCCCTTATTCATCAGGGAGCATTGGAAGATCCCCTGCAGGGGCGAGCTGAGGAGTTTGTATAATATCTGCAAGATAAAATCGCTCAGATTCGGGAAGGGTTGGACGCAGATTGGTAGGGCCGGGCGAGATGGCAGAGGCTGGTCTTGATGTTTCCATCTGAGATGAGTTTGATTCTGTGACTCCTGAGGACATGGACAGGATACTGGGGGGGCTGAATGCGACCACATGTTTATTGGACCCGTGTCCCTCCTGATTGGTGCTGGCCACCCGGGAGGTTACACGTGGCTGGCTTCAGGGAATTGTTAATGCTTCTTTGAGGGAGGGTGTTTTCCCTTCCGCCTTGAAAGAGGCAGTGGTGAGGCCCCTCCTCAAGAAGCCTTCCCTGGATCCAGCCATTTTATCTAATTATCGTCCTGTCTCCAACCTTCGCTTCACGGCAAAGGTTGTTGAGAGTGTGGTCGCACGACAGTTCCCTCAGTATCTGGATGAAACTGTCTATCTAGACCCTTTCCAGTCCGGCTTCCGGCCCGGTTACAGCACAGAGACGGCCTTGGTCGTGTTGGTTGATGATCTCTGGAGGGCACGGGACAGGGGTTGTTCCTCTGTCCTAGTCCTATTAGATCTCTTGGCGGCTTTCGATACCATCGACCATGGTATCCTGTTGCGATGGCTCGGGGGGATGGGAGTGGGTGGCACCGTTTATTAATGGTTCTCCTCCTATCTCTCCGACCGGTCGCAGACGGTGTTGGCAGGAGGGCAGAGGTCAATGCCGAGGCACGTCCTATGTGGGGTGCCACAGAGGTCGGTCCTCTCGCCTCTTCTGTTCAACATCTATATGAAGCCACTGGGTGAGATTATCCGTGGCTTTGGGGTGCGATGTCATCTGTACGCTGATGACACCCAGCTGTACATATCCACCCCAGGCCACCCCAACGAGGCCGTTGACATCATGTCCCGATGTCTGGAAGCCGTACGGGTCTGGATGGGGAGGAACAGACTTCAACTCAATCCCTTGAAGACCGAGTGGCTGTGGATGCCGGCTTCCCGGTACAGCCAGCTTACTCCATTGCTGACTGTTGGGGTGAGTCGTTGGCCCCCACAGAGAGGGTACACAACTTAGGCGTCCTCCTGGATGCACGGCTGTCTCTTGAAGATCATTTGACGGCCGTCGCCAGGGGGGCTTTTTATCAGGTTCACCTGATCCGCCAGTTGCGTCCCTTTCTGGACCGGGTTTCTCTGCGCACAGTCACCCATGCCCTCGTTACATCTCGCCTGGACTACTGCAATGCTCTCTACATGGGGCTCCCCTTGAAGAGCACCCGGAAGCTCCAACTGGTCCAGAATGCAGCCGTGCGGGTGATAGAGGGAGCACCTCGTGGCTCCCATATAACACCTCTCCTGCGCGGGCTGCACTGGCTTCTGGTGATCTTTCGGGTGCAATTCAAGGTGTTGGTTACCACCTTTAAAGCGCTCCATGGCTTAGGACTGGGCTATTTACGGGACCGCCTACTGCCACAAACAGCCTCCCATCGACCTTTGCGCTCCCACAGGGAGAGCCTCCTTGGGGTGCCGTCGGTGAAACAATGTCGACTGGCAACCCCCAGGGGTAGGGCCTTCTCTCTGGGGGCTCCTGCCCTCTGGAACGAGCTGCCTCCGGGGCTTTGCCAACTCCCCGACCTTCGGACCTTCCGCCGTGAGCTGAAGATTCTTTTATTCCATCGAGCTGGGCTAGCCTGATTAAGTAATTTTAAATGGGGGTTTAGTTTTTTGTATTATTATTTGTTTGTTGTATGTATTATTATTATTTAGTTTTTTAATATTTTTGGCCACTATTTATATAAATTTTTAGTCTGTTTTTAATGTGTATTTATTGTATCTTTTAAATTGGCTGTTAACCGCCCTGAGTCCTTCGGGAGAAGGGCGGTATACAAATGCAATTAATAAATAAAATAAATAAATAAAATGTTTCAAATGTAGCCCCAAATATGCCACATGAGTATATAGAGTGTTCCAGGGGGTGAAATGCTCCCAGTTCGGGCCAGATTGGCTAATCTGGTAGTGATGGCAGAGGGTGGTTCAAAGAACTGGTAGCAAAAATCCCTGGGCCCTCCCTGCCCATGCCCACCCAATCGCCCGGTTGCCCGCTTGTCGCTTCTTTCCGGCTCACTCGCTTTTCCCACTTGAATGGTAGGAATAGGTTGTAAAAATGCTTTTAAAAGTAAAGAAAAAGGCTCTGAAAATCACAGCTGAGCCGCATGACTGTCAGAGCCTTTTTTTTTTTACTTTTAAAAGCATTTTTTAAGAATCTATTTGGCCGAATAGGTTGTAAGAAAATGCTTTTAAAAGTAAAAAAAAAAAAAAAGAGTGTGCGCCACAGCTGATCACCCATCCCCCACGCTCTTTTCTACTTACCCCTTGCCTCCTTTTGGTGTGCACCGTGTGCACATGCGTGCGCCTTGTATTTGGTGCATGGTGTGCACTGGACATACGCGTGCACAGCGTGCATTTGGCGCACAGAACGCATGCGCAGCCAGCGAACCGGTAGTATAACCGGTTCAGATTTCACCACTGGATGGTTCCCAACAGAATTCTAGAAGTCTGGGCAACCTTCAGAATCAGGTCAGAAACCTGGGACTGAGTTCTTTTTTCTTTTGCTGAACTAATTTTGTTGTTTGGATGTTATTTGCCTGCTGAAATAGGCCTATTCAAAGCAACCCGGAAGCAATTTGAATCGTGTCATTTGCTTTGGAAAGCAAAGAAGAAGCCGTCCAGTTCAAATAACCTTTTACTGCTTAAAAAGTGCCAAGGGAGAAAGCTTCTCAATAGTAGCCAAAGTGCTTGCAGACTGAGGGGCTTCCACACTGCCTGTTGTGTGTGTCTGAGCTGCCAATCTTGGTGACCCTTCAGTATGGGCTCCAGGCTGTCCACCTCCTTTTTTCTTTTTGAAAGAGGTTTTTTTAATTTTTTTCCTCTCATAAACATATCTTAAATGTAATTTTTTTAATCTAATATACATATTTTCTTTTAACTTTCACACTAATACAATCTCCATCTTAAACAATTTAAGTATATTCGGAGTTGCTCTTCTACCATTTCATCTCCCTTGTTTTTCAACAATCTTTCTTCTTCCTCTCCTCTCTTTCCTTTCCCTCCATTCTTCCATCTACTCTTCTACTTTCTTCTTTCCTCCTCCCCTTCTCCTTCTCTACTTCCCCTTCCTTTCCCCCATACCTCCTTTCTTCCTCCCTTCTAACCTTCTCTCCTACTTTTGTTTCCCCTCTTTTTCTTCCTCTCCTTTTCCCTTTCTTCTTTCCCTCTCTCTCCTTCCTCTCTTCTCTCCTCTATCCCTCTCCATTCTCTCTCTATTGTTGTATTCATTTTCAATTTAGTATTTTCCACAGTGGTATTCAAGCAATCCCGATTTTTACTTTCTTTTCAATTACTGTTTCATTTTACTGAATTCACACATATCATCATAAATGTCCATTTATATAATAACATTTTCGTTCTCCCCCCTTTCCCCTTTTCCATTTACACAGGTGTCTTCTGGGTTTTTATTTCTTTTTGTCTTCTCTCTCATTTACTTATACCGTACCTAATTTATTTTTCTATAATCTTTTATTCATATTCTTTTATTTTTTTTTGAATTTATATCCCACCCTTCTCCGAAGACTCAGGGCGGTTTACATTGTGTTAAGCAATAGTCTTCATCCATTTGTATATTATATACAAAGTCAACTTTTATTGCCCCGAACAATCTGGGTCCTCATTTTACCTACCTTATAAAGGATGGAAGGCTGAGTCAACCTTGGGCCTGGTGGGGCTTGAACCTGCAGTAATTGCAAGCAGCTGTATTAATAACAGACTGCATTAGTCTGTTGAGCCACCAGAGGCCCTTATTCCTTTTCTAACCATACATAAAATCATCCCCATGTCTTGAAATACACCGATTCCTTTTTATCTTTTATTCTCAATGTTAACCTATTCATTTCGGCACATTCTAAAATCTTTATTACCTCTCCTTCTGATGGGATTTTTTTCTGTCTTCCACTTTTGTACAAATACAATTCTTGCCGCTGTTATTATATGAATAATCAAATATGTATCTTTGTTATATTTCTCCGGTAATATACCCAATAAAAATGCCTCTGGTTTTAACTCTATACGTTGGTGCAACATTTCCTCTAACCATGCCTGTATTCTAACCCAATAATTTTTTGCTTCCGTGCATGTCCACCACATATGTTAATATGATCCCGGCAACTGAAAACATTTCCAACATTTAGCTGATTTATCCTTAGGATGTCCACCTCCTTTGTGCACTGCAAGAAACTCTGCAGCAAACACTAGAGTTGTCCCAAAGATGCTTTTGTCAAGAGGCAACTGGACTTTCTGATTTTTCTTTGAAGATGTTTCGCTACTCATCCAAGAATGAGAAGCGAAACGTCTTCCAAGAAAAACCAGAAAGTCCAGTTGCCTCTTGAAAAAGCACCTTTGGGACAATCATGACTTGGATGATTGAGAATCTCCATAGACAAACACTAGAGTTCTTCATCAAAATGTTCTTGCTGCATGACAGAAGCTGACCAGATAGCAGCTTTTGGACCTACCATTTGCTTGCTCCAGAGTACTGGCCAAAGTCTTTGCAAATAGTCTGAAGTTACTGTTAGGATTCTCCCAACTTACCATTTTCCCCAAAATAAGACACCCCCTGATAATAAACCCAATTGGGCTTTTGAGCACATGGAAATAAGGCCAAGCACTTATTTCAGGGTTCAAAAAAATATAAGACAGGGTCTTATTTTCGGGGAAACACGGTATTATCTATGTAGTGAGAAGGCAGGTAGAAAGAAGTGCTCACCAAAGTCCAGAGGAGGGCCCAGGTAAACAGTTTCAACCAGTGCTGTGAAATTGCACACAAGAATTGCCTGCTAAGGAACTCTGCATAGCCTGATGAACCACAGTCAGCATTGGGGAAGCTCCACTTCATCTAATCCTGTAGTACAAGACTCCTGGCTTGCGGGCTGTATGCGTCACACACTGGCCACACCCACACCCAGTTTAACAAAGCGAAAAAAATCTCGATATGTTATGTGACGCCGCTGTGGCGACATGAGTTTGACATCCCTGCTGTAGTACCTAGCTATCAGACATTTTCTCTTGGCCTTATCCCCTATGGTGAGCTCTGCAGAAGGCGGAGAGAAGCTTTGTTGCTTCAATTCACCTTTAGAAATAAAGGACCATGTTGCTTTACAAAATATGTTCAAAGGGGACAGGGATATTACTGAAGTTTTGTTAAACTAAGCCTCCTTCCAGAACTTGACATCACCATTTAGTTAAGATGAAGGAACCACAGTTACTCAACCAGTTTCAAAATATATAATTTACCTTAATTGGTTTGGATATTGATCATTTTGCTATAGGCTACTTCACACAACCATGTTAATTACTCAAGTTGTAGCTATTTATCACATGGTAATTTGAACAGCTGTCACATGGTGGTTCAGTATATAAAGAACTAAAATGCGTAAAAGAAACAAATGGGCTAATTTGAGAGTTAAAGAAAAAAAAAGTGGGAAGCTGAGACCAGATTCTACTACATTCATTTGGAAATCAGTCAAGATGCCAATTGTACTTGTTCTCAGCATATCTTAAACCCTACCTATGGATGCAACAGGGATGTGGTGGTTCAGTTGCTAAGATGCTGAGCTTGTCAATCAAAAGGTCCACAGTTCAGCAGTTCGAATCTCTATTTCTGCTTACTCCTGTTACTTGTCCCAGCTTCTGCCAACCTAGCAGTTCGAAAGCACATAAAAAATGCAAATGGAAAAATAGGGACCACCTCTGGTGGAGAGGTAACAGTGTTCCATGCACCTTTGGCATTTAGTCATGCCGGCCACATGACCATGGAGACATCTTTGGACAGCGCTGGCTCTTTGGCTTTAAAACGGAAATGAGCACCACTCCCTAGACTAGCATGTATGTGTGAGGGGAACCTTTACCTTTACCTTTATGGATGCAACATTACCCACATATGTAGGCAAGTTTTGCAAATAATAAACATTGTTACTGGAAGCCATGCACTGTCTGTATTCATAAAGTATCCTAGGTTAATCTAAATGTGGTTGTGGCATTTGTGGTGTAGTATTTTATTTGAACCTTGCCATTATCTTAACCTGTTGCATGAATTGATCATCATGTTATGTCACAATGCTGTTTATTTGCTTCATACTTCATACTTAGCAAATGTGTTAGGTTAACCCACTTTTAATTCTTAGTTAATTGTGTGAACTCAGCCACTGCAAGAGCATATTATTTGCAATTCCTTAATATGCTTCAGTTCTCATTCAAACAAAAGATTCCTCAAGACAGCTAAACTGGACTGCAGAGAAAGGAGGAATCCATCCTTTTAAGAGTTGAAAGACCAGTTTGCATTCCTTTAAATGACTCATTCAAAATGTGACCTTCCCCTCCACCAGAAGCCCAGCAAAAGACCCAAAGTTATGACACAGGAAATGGAAGAGATGTCCTTGAAAAGATGGGGTCACAGAAGCCACAAATTCTTTAGCTTCAGATTCTGCACACGTTTTCAAATTCTTCTCTGTCCCATCAGAAAACCTTTGGGTAGTTTCTTGCAAACATTTTATTGCATTATTGCATTTTTAAAATGCCAAAAATGCATTTGTCATTTGATCCCACAATTCAGGGGGGAAACCCTTACTCAGCATCAGAGTTCTCATCACGGTACAAAAATTGTCTTTTTCACTCTGAGGGACAGGGAACACTTACTTGTCACCTAGCTCCAGGAGGAGAACAGATGGATATTTCACGGTTGAGACTGGAAACATCAGTTGCTTTGGGAGCAGTTTTTTTCTTCCTGCAATCATTGCTCTAGGTTGATTTCTAAATAGAAGTAATCCATTTAATCTTTCTTTTAGCCTTGGGACTTAAGCCAGAACTGCAAATTATAATGGAAGCATAAACCATGAAGCTCCTGTTTAATGTCTAGGCTAACACAATATATTAAACCACAATGTTTAACTACAGTTTGTTGAACAAATAGTGTATCATGTGATTTTGTAAATTGGGGTTGTTTACAAAATTTAATGACTACATCCTAAGTGGAGGACATTAAGGATGAAATACAATGGCAGAAATTAGTTTCAAGCTAAAGTACATTTATTTTTTAGACCTATCCTAGGAATTTACTGGTGTAAAAAATGAGCATCATATCTGAATCATTTTCAAACTAACAAACCATGTTGGTTCTTTTAATAGGTAGCTTGTCACACAGAGCTTAATGCCTCTAATGCAAAGACTACTGAGATGCCTACAACAATATCTTGCCATATTATCTGGAAGCTATACAATCTTCTGGACACTGAAGAATGGTTGAATCCTCTGCAAGATGACCTCTGGCTAATATTTGGGTCTGAGCTGTAGAGGAACGTGGAAAAATCAGATGATCTGGATCTTTGTCCACATAGATTCAGATCTAGGTATGGGAGAGACCCTGCATTGGTCACTCCTATGGATCACCTGGAATAGAATCAACATGGGGCAGGTGCTGTTCTTTTGGTCCTATTATAACTCTCAGTGATTTTTTATATCATAGGGCTGCCTGCAAGAGCTGGGGTTTGGAGCCCCCTTTGACAGTGGCTTTACTCTTTCCAAGTGGGTAGTTCCAAGCAAGAGTGATGAAGAAGACAGAACAAAGCTCCTGTTGTGACTGAGGCCCAAGTAGTGATTACCAAACACAATTCAGTCCTAACAAACTTATTTTATTAAAACAGCTCAGAATTAATTCATTCTCAGCTTAGCCCAAAACAAATTCTTCATAAACAGTCCTTCAGCCTTATCACCAACCTTTACTGTCTTTGGCAACCTGCCAAAGGCTTTTCTTGGCAAAACCCCCACAAAGTTCAAGAGACACTGACAAGAAGCACTGGAATCAATGTTGCTTTTCTACAAAGAACCCAATGGCTCCTTGCTGCTCTTTTAAGCCTTATGGGAGGGGCCAATCATCTTCTGATCTTACTCCTGAGTAGTGCTTTTTGCTTCAGGTGCTCTTGCCTTCTGGCAGCTCTTCTCATGCGTGCACTAGGAAGAGGCTCCTTCTGTTCCTCTGCCTCTCTGCTGTCCGCCTCTGGAGGCTCCGGAGTCCATGCATTGCTTCCAGATGGCCCTGGTCCCATCTCTGCCTCCAATGCAGAGCCCTCGTCCAGGCCTTCTCCAGAGTTAAGGACTGGCCCATGGTCCTCCCCAGCCTCCTCACTGTCCGATTCCACTGCCAGGTCCTCAGGCTGCTGGCAGACCACAACAGCTCCAGCTATATCAGGTGTTTCAGGACTTAGTCCTTTCTCCTTAACTCCTAAATGAAGCTGTTGCTTGCTGATAAGGAATGAGGATAGTACTTAGATTGGATTTTGAAAATAGAAAGAGATGCAGATACAGATTTGGCATAAAGGAAAGAATTTTGAAAACTCCCATGAAGACCACATCAAGATAACCGGATTTGGGCAAGTAGAAGTTGAGCAATGGAGAAACTGGCTGGCAGCAATAGTTACAATGCTAAAATAGACTAGGCATCTCTCACAGCTGCTGAAGGTGGTTTATTGGACTGTTAGTTTTTACGTAGAATAAGTTTGGCTGGTAAGCTAAAGTGGCATGAGTAGTTGACACTAACTAGAATTTAAGGGATGCTGGGTGAGGCCAGGTCAAGACTCACCAAAGTACTTGAGAACATGCCTTAGGGAGATAAATGCTGAAGAGGAACAGCATCGTGGGGACACTTGACCTGAAAACTCTAGGGCCAGTCATCTTCAGCCTGGAGTGAATAATATGCCAATCACACAATTATGTGTCCAATCACACTTGGCCAATAAAAATTCTATTCTATTCTATTCTATCAATCATATAAGCCATTTCCTAAGACCAACAAGGGTAAATAGGAGTAGATCTAAGAGCTAAGGACCTTGGGATGTTTCCGTATATTGGGAACATGCATACTATTGTGTTAAGCTCTGTTTACTTAGAGTGCTTTTGAGTACAAAGATAAGTCTAATACTTATTAAATTAGTAATTTGCTGTAGTCCGGGAAATGGGAAACTGCTAAAGAATGCAAAACAATTAACGGTATTGAAGCTGAAAACTGATAGGGCTTGGCTTATACCCAAACTGCATGCTTGTACTTTGAAACTTGAATAAAAGAGACAACTTGGGAAACAATGTCCTCTAGCCATGTCCCACTCGGATCCTGAAGTGGGATCTGGTTTGTACAACTCCAGTGACCGGCAATGACAAAATATGCTTTTTATGAGCTAAGTGTAATAAAACACCGTACTTGGAAGTAACAGGTATCACGGTGCCTCATTTCTAATTAATCAATCAATTAATTAATTAGTAATCTCACAGCTTTACTGATCATAATAGACCACTAACAAGCCTTTGCTTAAGTGTGCACACGTACAGTATGTAGCTTTCATTCTCACGTATGCTATTCATCAGACTCCACCAGAGTACCTGGTTAAGAAACTTGACTGGAATGGAAAAAAGTGTGTTGTGATTCTACTCCTTGTGTGTACACAGGATGTCTTACAATCAGATTTCTATCCATCCCTTTTTCATAACAGTTTTTTTTTTACTTTCCATCTTAACTGTGATGACATCATTTGCGATCACTGCTGAGTCAGCAAGATTTTACTACTTGAGGTGTGGCTTTCGCTTAGCAGTTGTCTCCTGATCTGGTCTAGTTTCAAACTAAGCCATTCACCAGTCTTTGCAAATCCAAGGCCACATTCCTTCAAGCGTGTAATGGGTTGCCTTGCTTTATTCCTTTATTATTATTTCAGGCCATGGCCTATGTGCCATGCTTCTAAATTCAGATGGAATTCATACATTTCACCACATGGGAGAGGTTGGTGAGGGGGTCCAGTTGTCTGTGCCTATCTTGCCTATCTATAATGTAGTCTATAATCAAAGAGTTAGATGTCAGTGTCACTTGTATCCCAAGGAGTAACCGTTTCTTTCTCTTCCCATTGGATTCCAAGAACGCTTTACGAGATCTACAGTAGTGGCCAAAATTGTGGAAACCTTTTGGGAAAAGTGTATTTTTGAGGATTGACGGCTAATAATGCCAATTTTTTTTTGGAGTTTCAAGATAATCATATTGCACTGCTGGAATGGCCTGGGAATAGCCCAGACCTTCACCCAATTTGCCTCTGGTGGCTCAACAGACTAATGCAGTCTGTTATTAACAGCAGCTGCCTGCAGTTACTGCAGGTTCAAGTCCCACCAGGCCCAAGGTTGACTCAGCCTTCCATCCTTTATAAGGTAGGTAAAATGAGGACCCAGATTGTTGGGGGCAATAAGTTGACTTTGTATATAATATACAAATGGATGAAGACTATTGCTTGACATAGTGTAAGCCGCCCTGAGTCTTCGGAGAAGGGCGGGATATAAATGCAAATAAAAAAAAATTGAAAATCTATGGAGCCGACTAAAGAAACTTGTTAGTCAGGAGTGATCCAGCAATAAAACCCCGTTAATAGAAGCAATCGTTCAATCTTGGTTTCACATTATAACAGCTGCAGAACTAAAAGACTTGCTTCACTCCATGGAAGATACTGTAAGGCCATAATTCATGCTAAAGGTTACCCAACTAAGTATTAACTGACATGATAATTTTTGTATATCTCATTTTTTCTATGGTGATGATTTTTGTATATCTTGTTTTTTTCTACGTGTTTCACTGTTCTTCTTTATACAGTAACTGCTATTCTAATAGCAAATCCTTCATAAAAGTTATTGCATTACATTCTTGATTAAATTATCTTTCTATTGATATATAATTTAATGGTACTACTCAAAAAAAGAAAGTGAGGTTATTAGCTAGTTTTAGAAAATACACTTTTCCCAAAAGGTTTCCACAATTTTGGCCACTACTGTAGCAAAAAAGGAAGAAAATCCCCAGGAAAGATTTTGGCCACTACTATATATCAAGTTTTACATCAGTAATGGATTGGATGAGGAGAAGCAGATGGAAACTTGATGAAGACAAGGATACTCTTGGACACCTGAATCACAAACTGGGAAAGTGTCCCATTGTGAATATTTTGGAATAAATATCAGCATTTGACTCTGAATATGGCTATAATGATACAGCCATTGTTAATATACCAACTATATTTATTGCTAAGGGGAACCTCTATGTGGCTGCAGTAACCTATGCATTAGTAACATTTCACTTCAACAACTGGGATATATTTAAAATGTGGTTGGAAATATCAGTTGATCCAGAATCTGTTTCTTTGCTGATTCAGTTATAGGGAATGATTTTAGAAAGCCTAATCTAATTTGGAACTAGAAGGCTGTCTGAAAGAGTAAATTCTTCATTGTAAGGTTTTCTGAGGCTTTAATGTCTACAGAAGACCCTTCCTACCAAATCAGGTTTAATGAACTGTTTTCTTCCTCTAGGTTGCCTTTAGTCAAATATAAGAGCCATGCCCTTCTTTCTGGATTGCATTTTTAGAGAGCTAGTTTTGGCTCTCCTCTCCTTCTTTAGTTCTGGTCCTCGTGAACAATTGGAATCACAAGAGGAATAGATGCAAGCATCCCGAATTTGGGGGGGGGGGAAGGATCAAAACAGGAAGGGCCTTCAAGCCATATGTATTTGTTTATCTTTGTGGATTTCCTGAAAATTACAATCAGCTTTAAAACCCAAAAATAGAACTATGAGACATTAGTTGAAAATATTCCTTTGATGATTGTGAGCGAAAAATAGCAGTTTTTTAAAATTATTTATTTAAAATAAAATGTAGCAAGGCAACAAGCCTAATGTTTTACAGGACTAGCAGCTAACATCTGGAAAAAAAAAGACTCACAAGAAATTTTATATGGGATTATTTATTAATTTTATTTATTGCGGGAAAGATGTGAATTGTCTTTTAAACTTTATCTGTCCCATTTTATCTCCTTTCACAGAATATTATTTGGGGAAAATTGGAGGCAGGACTATTAGGTTTCTTCAGCACCTTGCTTTGACCAAACATAAAGATGAAATGAATACAAATATAGTAATAAAAGTCATCAAATGATTCAATCTGTAGATTGTGCAAAGAAGTAGAAGAAACAGCAAATCACTTCATTTACTTATTTAATTTTATCCTGCCATTAATATTTTTAACGAATAACTCAAGGTGATGAACATATCCAACACACCTTCCTGCTCCTATTTCCCCCACAACAATTCTGTGAGGTGGGTTGGACTACAAGAATGTGACTAGCTCAAGGTCACCCAGCTGACTTTCATAGCTAAGGTGGGACTTGAACTCACAGTTTCTTGTTTTCTACCCTGATACCTTAACCACTAAATCAAACTGACTCTCCTTGATCATGCAAAAAGATCTCACAAACTGATTGTAAACAATGAGAGGCTGAAATGATTCATTGGAATATCTGTGAAAAGTATCATGTGCCACTAATGAAAAATTAATGGGAACATAGAGTTGAAAAAATACTTGAAGATGAGAGGTTAAAATATTTTGAGATTTCTGACTATAAACTGATACAGGCTTATTTTATTTATTTTATTTAAAAGATATAGCTGTCTATCTCATAACAAACTCTGAGCTCCTCATAACACATTAGATTTAACTGTGGTTGAAAAGAAGAAACTGGATAATTGATGTGGCAATTACCATGAGATAGTAAAATAGAAGACAAAAAAGTTCATAAATATCAAGATCAAGTTGAACTTGAAAGATTATGGCAGTAACCGGTGGTGGTGGTTTATTATTGGCACACTGGGTGCCATACAAAAAAATGTTGGATATCACTTAGAAAATCTTTGCTTGACAAAATTTCCATCTGTCAATTACAAAAGGTCACACTGCTTTGATCTGCACATATGCCAGTACCTTATGACATCATAAGTTATTTGGGGAAAATTGGAGGCAGGACTATTAGGTTTCTTCAGCACCTTGCTTTGACCAAACATAAAGATGAAATGAATACAAATATAGTAATAAAAGTCATCAAATGATTCAATTTGTAGATTGTGCAAAGAAGTAGAAGAAACAGCAAATCACTTCATTTACTTATTTAATTTTATCCTGCCATTAATATTTTTAACGAATAACTCAAGGTGATGAACATATCCAACACACCTTCCTGCTCCTATTTCCCCCACAACAATTCTGTGAGGTGGGTTGGACTACAAGAATGTGACTAGCTCAAGGTCACCCAGCTGACTTTCATAGCTAAGGTGGGACTTGAACTCACAGTTTCTTGTTTTCTACCCTGATACCTTAACCACTAAATCAAACTGACTCTCCTTGATCATGCAAAAAGATCTCACAAACTGATTGTAAACAATGAGAGGCTGAAATGATTCATTGGAATATCTGTGAAAAGTATCATGTGCCACTAATGAAAAATTAATGGGAACATAGAGTTGAAAAAATATTTGAAGATGAGAGGTTAAAATATTTTGAGATTTCTGACTATAAACTGATACAGGCTTATTTTATTTATTTTATTTATTTTATTTATTTTATTTATTTATTTTATTTATTGCGGGAAAGATGTGAATTGTCTTTTAAACTTTATCTGTCCCATTTTATCTCCTTTCACAGAATATTATTTGGGGAAAATTGGAGGCAGGACTATTAGGTTTCTTCAGCACCTTGCTTTGACCAAACATAAAGATGAAATGAATACAAATATAGTAATAAAAGTCATCAAATGATTCAATTTGTAGATTGTGCAAAGAAGTAGAAGAAACAGCAAATCACTTCATTTACTTATTTAATTTTATCCTGCCATTAATATTTTTAACGAATAACTCAAGGTGAGGAACATATCCAACACACCTTCCTGCTCCTATTTCCCCCACAACAATTCTGTGAGGTGGGTTGGACTACAAGAATGTGACTAGCTCAAGGTCACCCAGCTGACTTTCATAGCTAAGGTGGGACTTGAACTCACAGTTTCTTGTTTTCTACCCTGATGCCTTAACCGCTAAATCAAACTGACTCTCCTTGATCATGCAAAAAGATCTCACAAACTGATTGTAAACAATGAGAGGCTGAAATGATTCATTGGAATATCTGTGAAAAGTATCATGTGCCACTAATGAAAAATTAATGGGAACATAGAGTTGAAAAAATATTTGAAGATGAGAGGTTAAAATATTTTGAGATTTCTGACTATAAACTGATACAGGCTTATTTTATTTAAAAGATATAGCTGTCTATCTCATAACAAACTCTGAGCTCCTCATAACACATTAGATTTAACTGTGGTTGAAAAGAAGAAACTGGATAATTGATGTGGCAATTACCATGAGATAGTAAAATAGAAGACAAAAAAGTTCATAAATATCAAGATCAAGTTGAACTTGAAAGATTATGGCAGTAACTGGTGGTGGTGGTTTATTATTGGCACACTGGGTGCCATACAAAAAAATGTTGGATATCACTTATAAAATCTTTGCTTGACAAAATTTCCATCTGTCAATTACAAAAGGTCACACTGCATTGATCTGCACATATGCCAGTACATTATGACATCATAAGTTATTTGGGAAGAACTCTATGTGAATGATGGCCAACAGGTTCTAAAGAATTGGTAGCTTTGATTTCACTGTTGTCTTTATAATAGTAATACTGAAGATATATCAAAAAGAGTTTATACTCATGTATCACACTTTCTTCCCATATTTAGTTATAGTAAAGTTATAGTTTACTATTTAGTTGTAGTAAAGAAACTTGTATCTCTTCTTTTTACTGAATTACAACTTCTAGCATTCCTCATAATTGATCATGTTGTCTTTATAGTGAAATATGGAACTCTGTAGGTTTTCCAATCTGGGCTTATAGGTACTTTACCTAATGGATATATATATATATATGTTTTCTGAGGTTTTCTGAGGTTTTCGCGGGTGTTTGTATGTAGATCTTTGGTTATTCGGGTTTTCTCCCACGTAAAATTGGAAGTGTCTTGGCGACGTTTCGACGAAGTCTCATTCGTCATCTTCAGGCTTCAGCTTCGTGCTTCTGGGAGCAATGTGTGACTGCAGCTGTTTCTTCCTTTTTAACTGCTAGTGGGGGTTTGAACTGATTGGGTGGGAGCTTGGCTGTGCTCTGATTGGATGGGGTTTTTTTGGTGCTCTGATTGGATGGGGGTGTGTCCTCTTTGGGTGGGGGCTTGGTTGTGCTCAGATTAGTCTGAGCTGCAGGGGGATTTGAGCTGGTGAGCTGCACTGCTGCTGTTTGGCTTCGTGTTCGTGGTCGTGCTACATCTTCGTAGTGGGTGTCAGTCTGCTGCATGTATGGATTGGAGGGGTTTGAAATGGCCAATGCTGCAGCTGCGGTCTGGCTTCTGGTCCTTAATCGTGCTTCATGATCAGTGGGGGTTTGAACTGATTGGGTGGGAGCTTGGCTGTGCTCTGATTGGATGGGGTTTTGGTGCTCTGATTGGATGGGGTTTTGGTGCTCTGATTGGATGGGGTTTTGGTGCTCTGATTGGATGGGGTTTTTTTGGTGCTCTGATTGGATGGGGTTTTTTTGGTGCTCTGATTGGCTGGGGGTGTGTCCTCTTTGGGTGGGGGCTTGGTTGTGCTCAGATTAGTCTGAGCTGCAGGGGGATTTGAGCTGGTGAGCTGCACTGCTGCTGTTTGGCTTCGTGTTCGTGGTCGTGCTACATCTTCGTAGTGGGTGTCAGTCTGCTGCATGTATGGATTGGAGGGGTTTGAAGTGGCTAATGTTGCAGCTGCGGTCTGGCTTCTGGTCCTTAATCGTGCTTCATGATCAGTGTGGGTTTGGGTGTGCTTTCTGGGTGGATGTGTGGTGGTGACATCCTGTGTGGACCTCGTGAGTGTGGGTCTGGTGTCATTCCTTGTGTTAGGGACACGTTTGTCAATAAGGGCAGGTTTCCAAATGGCTGGTAGGCGGGAGGTATCATCTCTTTTGTTCATGCTGTGTGGGCGTTTTTCTATTTTCTATATACATATATATATATATATATATATATATATATATATATATATATATATTTGTTTTCTGAGGTTTTCACGGGTGTTTGTATATAGGTCTTTGGTTGTTCGGGTTTTCTCCCGTGTAAAATTGGAAGTGTCTTGGCGACGTTTCGACGAAGTCTCATTCGTCATCTTCAGGCTTCAGCTTCGTGCTTCTGGGAGCAATGTGTGACTGCAGCTGTTTCTTCCTTTTAACTGCTAGTGGGGGTTTGAACTGATTGGGTGGGAGCTTGGCTGTGCTCTGATTGGATGGGGGGTTTTCTGTGCTCTGATTGGCTGGGGGTGTGTCCTGTGTTGGTGGGGGCTTGGTTGTGCTCAGTCTAATCTGTGCTGCAGGAGGATTTGAGCTGGTGAGCTGCACTGCTGCTGTTTGGCTTCGTGTTCGTGGTCGTGCTACATCTTCGTAGTGGGTGTCAGTCTGCTGCATGTATGGATTGGAGGGGTTTGAAGTGGCTAATGTTGCAGCTGCGGTCTGGCTTCTGGTCCTTGGTCGTGCTTCCTGATCAGTGTGGGTTTGGGTGTGCTTTCTGGGTGGATGTGTGGTGGTGACATCCTGTGTGGACCTCGTGAGTGTGGGTCTGGTGTCATTCCTCGTGTTAGGGACACGTTTGTCAATAAGGGCAGGTTTCCAAATGGCTGGTAGGCGGGAGGTATCATCTCGTTTGTTCATGCTGTGTGGGCGTTTTCTATCTCGATGGCTTCTCTGATTATTCTGTTGTTAAAGTGTTCAGTTTTGGCGATAGTTCTGGTCTTTTAAAGTCAATATCGTGTCCTGTGACTTTAAAGTGTTGGACCAGGAAGAAGTTGGTTCCTCTTTTGAATGAGTTCTTGTGTTCTTCAATGCGTGCACTTATTCTTCTGTTGGTTTGTCCAATGTATGTGGTGGGGCAGGCGGTGCATGGGATTTCATATACTCCTTGATTTTCTAACTCAATTTTGTCTTTGGGGTTTCTTAGGATGGTGGATATTTTTGGTTTGTGCAGAATGCTGTCTTGATGTTATGTTTGTGGAGGATCTTGCTGATTCTGTCTGTGGTGCCTTTTATATATGGGAGGAGGGCTGTGCCATTTTCTTGCTCTCTGTCTTGGGTTTTAGTGGGGGTTCTTTTGGATTAGTTTGGTAATCTTATTTCTCTGGAATCCATTGGATGTTAGTACGTTTGTGAGAGTGTGTAGTTCGGTTTTAGGTGTTGTTCGTCAGCTAAGCATTTTGTTCTAGAGATGAGTGTCTTGGCTACGGAGTTGATCTGTGCTGGGTGGTGGTGTGAGAGTGCATGCAGATAGCGGTTTGTGTGTGTTTTCTTCTGGTAGATGGTGTGTCCTAGGGAGCCATTGGGTTTCTTGTAGACTAAGACATCTAGGAAGGAAGTTGGTTGTTAACTTCTGTTTCCATGGTGAACTGTATTTTGGGGTGTAGGCTATTGAGGTGTGTGAGGAAGTTTTCAAGTTTTTCTTTCCCGTGTGGCCAGATTATGAAGGTGTCGCTCACGATCTGAGCCAGAGTTTGGGTTTGTGATCAGATTTTTCTAGTGCTTGGGTTTCAAAGTGTTCCATGTAGAGGTTGGCAATGACAGGTGAGAGGGTGATCCCATGGGTGCGCCTTCTATTTGTTTGTATTTTTGTCCATTATAGATGAAGTATGTGTTGGATAGGCAGTGGTTGGTCAGATCTAGTATGTGCTTGGGGGTTATATTTGTTTTGGATAGCTGTCAAGGCTTCTTTGATTGGCACTTGGGTGAAGAGGATATGACATCAAAGCTCACGAGTAGGTCGCTGGGCTGTAAGTTTTGTTTCTTTATGATCTCTATGAACTGGAATGAGTTTTTACGTGTGAGGCGATGGATTCTGCATAGGGCTGTAGTTGTTTGGCGAGAAATTTGGCTAGGTTTTGTAGAGGTGAGCCTATGGAGCTGACTATGGGTCTGAGTGGGGGTTCCTTCTTTGTGTATCTTGGGAGGCCGAGAGCTTAGGGCATCTGGATGATTTCTCTGGGAATGATTCTTTGTTGGATTTCTTCGCTGATGGGGAGGCTTTTATTTTGGATCTAGTGGTTTTTCTAGGTAGGTGGTGGGGTCTGTTTTAGGGGCTTGTATGCAGGGTCTTGGAGTAGGTTGGTTAATTTGGTTTGGTAGTCAGATGTGTTCATAACCACCGTGGCGTTGCCCTTGTCTGCTGGTAGGATTATTATGCTGGTATCTTTTTTCAGGTTAAGTAGTGCTGTCTGTTCCTCTTTGGGTAAGTTGCTTTTGGGTGGCTTGCTGCTGCAGAGGATGTTGGTGATTTGAGTCTGATTTTGTTAGCGTCATCGGGGTTGATTTTGGTCAGGCTGGTTTCAACTCCGCATATAATGGTCTCAGTGGGGATGTATTTGGGAGTGACTGCAAAGTTGAATCCTTTGGAAAGGACATCGGTTTCAGCTTTGGTGAGGATCCTATCTGAGATGTTATGCACTGTTTGTTTCATGTGTTGCTGTGAGGGTGGAGGGGTTTGTTTCTGGCGTTCTTGTAGTCTTCGGAGTTTGTTGGTGTGCGTGTCTGTCTTGAGGGTGGTCTGTGTTTCGGCTCTCCAGACGGCAAGTTGTTTGGATTTGTCCCAAAGTGCCGGGTGCATCTTGTTGCTGAGTTTGAGGTGAAGTGTGAGGAGATCTTTGTTGATTTGATCTAGGAGGAATCTTTTTGTGTGAAGTTCATTTCTGATTAAGGCCAATTCTGTTCTTTTAGGATGCGTTTGGTGGCTGCAGAGTTGGAGTGGAATTTCAATTGGAAGCATTTGGGGATTAAATTTTCATCGCGGCAGTTTCGTAGGAATGCGAGGTCACATAAAATGGAAGCTCTTTGGACTTCTAGTTTTTCATAGGTCCTGGTCAGATGGTGGATTTCCTCCCCGTAGAGGTGCAATATTTGTTTTCTGAGGTTTTCACGGGTGTTTGTATATAGGTCTTTGGTTGTTCGGGTTTTCTCCCGTGTAAAATTGGAAGTGTCTTGGCGACGTTTCGACGAAGTCTCATTCGTCATCTTCAGGCTTCAGCTTCGTGCTTCTGGGAGCAATGTGTGATCGCAGCTGTTTCTTCCTTTTAACTGCTAGTGGGGGTTTGAACTGATTGGGTGGGAGCTTGGCTGTGCTCTGATTGGATGTGTGTTTCTTCTGTGCTCTGATTGGATGTCGGTGTGTCCTCTGTTGGTGGGGGTTTGGTTGTGCTCAGTCTAATCTGTGCTGCAGGGGGATTTGAGCTGGTGAGCTGCACTGCTGCTGTTTGGCTTCGTGTTCGTGGTCGTGCTACATCTTCGTAGTGGGTGTCAGTCTGCTGCATGTATGGATTGGAGGGGTTTGAAGTGGCTAATGTTGCAGCTGCGGTCTGGCTTCTGGTCCTTGGTCGTGCTTCCTGATCAGTGTGGGTTTGGGTGTGCTTTCTGGGTGGATGTGGTGGTGACATCCTGTGTGGACCTCGTGAGTGTGGGTCTGGTGTCATTCCTCGTGTTAGGGACACGTTTGTCAATAAGGGCAGGTTTCCAAATGGCTGGTAGGCGGAGGTATCATCTCGCTTGTTCATGCTGTGTGGGCGTTTTCTATCTCGATGGCTTCTCTGATTATTCTGTTGTTAAAGTGTTCAGTTTTGGCGATAGTTCTGGTCTTTTAAAGTCAATATCGTGTCCTGTGACTTTAAAGTGTTGGACCAGGAAGAAGTTGGTTCCTCTTTTGAATGAGTTCTTGTGTTCTTCAATCGTGCACTTATTCTTCTGTTGGTTTGTCCAATGTATGTGGTGGGGCAGGCGGTGCATGGGATTTCATATACTCCTTGATTTTCTAACTCAATTTTGTCTTTGGGGTTTCTTAGGATGGTGGATATTTTTGGTTTGTGCAGAATGCTGTCTTGATGTTATGTTTGTGGAGGATCTTGCTGATTCTGTCTGTGGTGCCTTTTATATATGGGAGGAGGGCTGTGCCATTTTCTTGCTCTCTGTCTTGGGTTTTAGTGGGGGTTCTTTTGGATTAGTTTGGTAATCTTATTTCTCTGGAATCCATTGGATGTTAGTACGTTTGTGAGAGTGTGTAGTTCGGTTTTAGGTGTTGTTCGTCAGCTAAGCATTTTGTTCTAGAGATGAGTGTCTTGGCTACGGAGTTGATCTGTGCTGGTGGTGGTGTGAGAGTGCATGCAGATAGCGGTTTGTGTGTGTTTTCTTCTGGTAGATGGTGTGTCCTAGGGAGCCATTGGGTTTCTTGTAGACTAAGACATCTAGGAAGGAAGTTGGTTGTTAACTTCTGTTTCCATGGTGAACTGTATTTTGGGGTGTAGGCTATTGAGGTGTGTGAGGAAGTTTTCAAGTTTTTCTTTCCGTGGCCAGATTATGAAGGTGTCGCTCACGTATCTGAGCCAGAGTTTGGGTTTGTGATCAGATTTTTCTAGTGCTTGGGTTTCAAAGTGTTCCATGTAGAGGTTGGCAATGACAGGTGAGAGGGTGATCCCATGGGTGCGCCTTCTATTTGTTTGTATTTTTGTCCATTATAGATGAAGTATGTGTTGGATAGGCAGTGGTTGGTCAGATCTAGTATGTGCTTGGGGGGTTTATATTTGTTTTGGATAGCTGTCAAGGCTTCTTTGATTGGCACTTGGGTGAAGAGGATATGACATCAAAGCTCACGAGTAGGTCGCTGGGCTGTAAGTTTTGTTTCTTTATGATCTCTATGAACTGGAATGAGTTTTTACGTGTGAGGCGATGGATTCTGCATAGGGCTGTAGTTGTTTGGCGAGAAATTTGGCTAGGTTTTGTAGAGGTGAGCCTATGGAGCTGACTATGGGTCTGAGTGGGGGTTCCTTCTTTGTGTATCTTGGGAGGCCGAGAGCTTAGGGCATCTGGATGATTTCTCTGGGAATGATTCTTTGTTGGATTTCTTCGCTGATGGGGAGGCTTTTATTTTGGATCTAGTGGTTTTTCTAGGTAGGTGGTGGGGTCTGTTTTAGGGCTTGTATGCAGGGTCTTGGAGTAGGTTGGTTAATTTGGTTTGGTAGTCAGATGTGTTCATAACCACCGTGGCGTTGCCCTTGTCTGCTGGTAGGATTATTATGCTGGTATCTTTTTCAGGTTAAGTAGTGCTGTCTGTTCCTCTTGGGTAAGTTGCTTTTGGGTGGCTTGCTGCTGCAGAGGATGTTGGTGATTTCGAGTCTGATTTTGTTAGCGCCATCGGGTTGATTTTGGTCAGGCTGGTTTCAACTCCGCATATAATGGTCTCAGTGGGGATGTATTTGGGAGTGACTGCAAAGTTGAATCCTTTGGAAAGGACATCGGTTTCAGCTTTGGTGAGGATCCTATCTGAGATGTTATGCACTGTTTGTTTCATGTGTTGCTGTGAGGGTGGAGGGGTTTGTTTCTGGCGTTTTTGTAGTCTTCGGAGTTTGTTGGTGTGCGTGTCTGTCTTGAGGGTGCTTTGTGTTTCGGCTCTCCAGACGGCAAGTTGTTTGGATTTGTCCCAAAGTGCAGGGTGCATCTTGTTGCTGAGTTTGAGGTGAAGTGTGAGGAGATCTTTGTTGATTTCTTCGCTGATGGGGAGGCTTTTATTTTGGATCTAGTGGTTTTTCTAGGTAGGTGGTGGGGTCTGTTTTAGGGCTTGTATGCAGGGTCTTGGAGTAGGTTGGTTAATTTGGTTTGGTAGTCAGATGTGTTCATAACCACCGTGGCGTTGCCCTTGTCTGCTGGTAGGATTATTATGCTGGTATCTTTTTCAGGTTAAGTAGTGCTGTCTGTTCCTCTTGGGTAAGTTGCTTTTGGGTGGCTTGCTGCTGCAGAGGATGTTGGTGATTTGAGTCTGATTTTGTTAGCGCCATCGGGTTGATTTTGGTCAGGCTGGTTTCAACTCCGCATATAATGGTCTCAGTGGGGATGTATTTGGGAGTGACTGCAAAGTTGAACTTTGGAAAGGACATCGGTTTCAGCTTTGGTGAGGATCCTATCTGAGATGTTATGCACTGTTTGTTTCATGTGTTGCTGTGAGGGTGGAGGGTTTGTTTCATGCTCTTGTAGTCTTCGGAGTTTGTTGGTGTGCGTGTCTGTCTTGAGGGTGGTCTGTGTTTCGCCTCCAGACGGCAAGTTGTTTGATTTGTCCCAAAGTGCCGGGTGCATCTTGTTGCTGAGTTTGAGGTGAAGTGTGAGGAGATCTTTGTTGATTTGATCTAGGAGGAATCTTTTGTGTGAAGTACATTTCTGATTAAGGCCAATTCTGTTCTTTTTAGGATGCGTTTGGTGGCTGCAGAGTTGGAGTGGAATTTCAATAGGAAGCATTTGGGGATTAAATTTTCATCGCGGCAGTTTCGTAGGAATGCGAGGTCACATAAAATGGAAGCTCTTGACTTCTAGTTTTCATAGGTCCTGGTCAGATGGTGGATTTCCTCCCGTAGAGGTGCAATATTTGTTTTCTGAGGTTTTCACGGTGTTTGTATATAGGTCTTTGGTTGTTCGGGTTTTCTCCGTGTAAAATTGGAAGTGTCTTGGCGACGCTTCGACGAAGTCTCATTCGTCATCTTCAGGCTTCAGCTTCGTGCTTCTGGGAGCAATGTGTGATCGCAGCTGTTTCTTCCTTTAACTGCTAGTGGGGTTTGAACTGATTGGGTGGGAGCTTGGCTGTGCTCTGATTGGATGGGGGGTTTTCTGTGCTCTGATTGGCTGGGGGTGTGTCCTGTGTTGGTGGGGGCTTGGTTGTGCTCAGTCTAATCTGTGCTGCAGGAGGATTTGAGCTGGTGAGCTGCACTGCTGCTGTTTGGCTTCGTGTTCGTGGTCGCTACATCTTCGTAGTGGGTGTCAGTCTGCTGCATGTATGGATTGGAGGGGTTTGAAGTGGCTAATGTTGCAGCTGCGGTCTGGCTTCTGGTCCTTGGTCGTGCTTCCTGATCAGTGTGGGTTTGGGTGTGCTTTCTGGGTGGATGTGGTGGTGACATCCTGTGTGGACCTCGTGAGTGTGGGTCTGGTGTCATTCCTCGTGTTAGGGACACGTTTGTCAATAAGGGCAGGTTTCAAATGGCTGGTAGGCGGAGGTATCATCTCGTTTGTTCATGCTGTGTGGGCGTTTATCTCGATGGCTTCTCTGATTATTCTGTTGTTAAAGTGTTCAGTTTTGGCGATAGTTCTGGTCTTTTAAAGTCAATATCGTGTCCTGTGACTTTAAAGTGTTGGACCAGGAAGAAGTTGGTTCCTCTTTTGAATGAGTTCTTGTGTTCTTCAATGCGTGCACTTATTCTTCTGTTGGTTTGTCCAATGTATGTGGTGGGGCAGGCGGTGCATGGGATTTCATATACTCCTTGATTTTCTAACTCAATTTTGTCTTTGGGGTTTCTTAGGATGGTGGATATTTTTGGTTTGTGCAGAATGCTGTCTTGATGTTATGTTTGTGGAGGATCTTGCTGATTCTGTCTGTGGTGCCTTTATATATGGGAGGAGGGCTGTGCCATTTTCTTGCTCTCTGTCTTGGGTTTTAGTGGGGGTTCTTTTGGATTAGTTTGGTAATCTTATTTCTCTGAATCCATTGGATGTTAGTACGTTTGTGAGAGTGTGTAGTTCGGTTTTTAGGTGTTGTTCGTCAGCTAAGCATTTTGTTCTAGAGATGAGTGTCTTGGCTACGGAGTTGATCTGTGCTGGGTGGTGGTGTGAGAGTGCATGCAGATAGCGGTTTGTGTGTGTTTTCTTCTGGTAGATGGTGTGTCCTAGGGAGCCATTGGGTTTCTTGTAGACTAAGACATCTAGGAAGGAAGTTGGTTGTTAACTTCTGTTTCCATGGTGAACTGTATTTTGGGGTGTAGGCTATTGAGGTGTGTGAGGAAGTTTTCAAGTTTTTCTTTCCGTGTGGCCAGATTATGAAGGTGTCGTCACGTATCTGAGCCAGCGTTTGGGTTTGTGATCAGATTTTTCTCGTGCTTGGGTTTCAAAGTGTTCCATGTAGAGGTTGGCAATGACAGGTGAGAGGGCTGATCCCATGGGTGCGCCTTCTATTTGTTTGTATTTTTGTCCATTATAGATGAAGTATGTGTTGGATAGGCAGTGGTTGGTCAGATCTAGTATGTGCTTGGGGGGGTTATATTTGTTTTGGATAGCTGTCAAGGCTTCTTTGATTGGCACTTGGGTGAAGAGGGATATGACATCAAAGCTCACGAGTAGGTCGCTGGGCTGTAAGTTTTGTTTCTTTATGATCTCTATGAACTGGAATGAGTTTTTACGTGAGGCGATGGATTCTGCATAGGGCTGTAGTTGTTTGGCGAGAAATTTGGCTAGGTTTTGTAGAGGTGAGCCTATGGAGCTGACTATGGGTCTGAGTGGGGTTCCTTCTTTGTGTATCTTGGGGAGGCCGTATTGACAAACGTGTCCCTAACACGAGGAATGACACCAGACCCACACTCACGAGGTCCACACAGGATGTCACCACCACACATCCACCCAGAAAGCACACCCAAACCCACACTGATCAGGAAGCACGACCAAGGACCAGAAGCCAGACCGCAGCTGCAACATTAGCCACTTCAAACCCCTCCAATCCATACATGCAGCAGACTGACACCCACTACGAAGATGTAGCACGACCACGAACACGAAGCCAAACAGCAGCAGTGCAGCTCACCAGCTCAAATCCCCCTGCAGCACAGATTAGACTGAGCACAACCAAGCCCCCACCAACACAGGACACACCCCCAGCCAATCAGAGCACAGAAAAACCCCCATCCAATCAGAGCACAGCCAAGCTCCCACCCAATCAGTTCAAACCCCCACTAGCAGTTAAAAGGAAGAAACAGCTGCGATCACACATTGCTCCCAGAAGCACGAAGCTGAAGCCTGAAGATGACGAATGAGACTTCACGAAACGCCGCCAAGACACTTCCAATTTTACACGGAGAAAACCCAACAACCAAAGACCTATATACAAACACCGTGAAAACCTCAGAAAACAAATATTGCACCTCTACGGGGAGGAAATCCACCATCTGACCAGGACCTATGAAAAACTAGAAGTCCAAAGAGCTTCCATTTTATGTGACCTCGCATTCCTACGAAACTGCCGCGATGAAAATTTAATCCCCAAATGCTTCCAATTGAAATTCCACTCCAACTCTGCAGCCACCAAACGCATCCTAAAAAGAACAGAATTGGCCTTAATCAGAAATGAACTTCACACAAAAGATTCCTCCTAGATCAAATCAACAAAGATCTCCTCACACTTCACCTCAAACTCAGCAACAAGATGCACCCGCACTTTGGGACAACTAAACAACTTGCCGCCTGGAGAGCCAAACACAGACCACCCTCAAGACAGACACGCACACCAACAAACTCAAGACTACAAGAACGCCAGAAACAAACCCTCCACCCTCACAGCAACACATGAAACAAACAGTGCATAACATCTCAGATAGGATCCTCACCAAAGCTGAAACCGATGTCCTTTCCAAAGGATTCAACTTTGCAGTCACTCCCAAATACATCCCCACTGAGACCATTATATGCGGAGTTGAAACCAGCCTGACCAAAATCAACCCCGATGACGCTAACAAAACCAGACCCGAAACCACCAACATCCCCTGCAGCAGCAAGCCACCCAAAAGCAACTTACCCAAAGAGGAACAGACAGCACTACTTAACCTGAAAAAAGATACCAGCATAATAATCCTACCAGCAGACAAGGGCAACGCCACGGTGGTTATGAACACATCTGACTACCAAACCAAACTAACCAACCTACTCCAAGACCCTGCATACAAGCCCCTAAAACAGACCCCACCACCTACCTAGAAAAACCACTAGATCCAAAATAAAAGCCTCCCCATCAGCGAAGAAATCCAACAAAGAATCATTCCCAGAGAGAAATCATCCAGATGCCCTAAGCTCTACGGCCTCCCAAGATACACAAAGAAGGAACCCCCACTCAGACCCATAGTCAGCTCCATAGGCTCACCTCTACAAAACCTAGCCAAATTTCTCGCCAAACAACTACAGCCCTATGCAGAATCCATCGCCTCACACGTAAAAAACTCATTCCAGTTCATAGAGATCATAAAGAAACAAAACTTACAGCCCAGCGACCTACTCGTGAGCTTTGATGTCATATCCCTCTTCACCCAAGTGCCAATCAAAGAAGCCTTGACAGCTATCCAAAACAAATATAACCCCCCCAAGCACATACTAGATCTAACCAACCACTGCCTATCCAACACATACTTCATCTATAATGGACAAAAATACAAACAAATAGAAGGCGCACCCATGGGATCACCCCTCTCACCTGTCATTGCCAACCTCTACATGGAACACTTTGAAACCCAAGCACTAGAAAAATCTGATCACAAACCCAAACTCTGGCTCAGATACGAGACGACACCTTCATAATCTGGCCACACGGGAAAGAAAACTTGAAAACTTCCTCACACACCTCAATAGCCTACACCCCAAAATACAGTTCACCATGGAAACAGAAGTTAACAACCAACTTCCTTCCTAGATGTCTTAGTCTACAAGAAACCCAATGGCTCCTAGGACACACCATCTACCAGAAGAAAACACACACAAACCGCTATCTGCATGCACTCTCACACCACCACCCAGCACAGATCAACTCAGAGCCAAGACACTCATCTCTAGAACAAAATGCTTAGCTGACGAACAACACCTAAAACCGAACTACACACTCTCACAAACGTACTAACATCCAATGGATTCCAGAGAAATAAGATTACCAAACTAATCCAAAAGAACCCCCACTAAAACCCAAGACAGAGAGCAAGAAAATGGCACAGCCCTCCTCCCATATATAAAAGGCACCACAGACAGAATCAGCAAGATCCTCCACAAACATAACATCAAGACAGCATTCTGCACAAACCAAAAATATCCACCATCCTAAGAAACCCCAAAGACAAAATTGAGTTAGAAAATCAAGGAGTATATGAAATCCCATGCACCGCCTGCCCCACCACATACATTGACAAACCAACAGAAGAATAAGTGCACGATTGAAGAACACAAGAACTCATTCAAAAAGAGGAACTAACTTCTTCCTGGTCCAACACTTTAAAGTCACAGGACACGATATTGACTTTAAAAAGACCAGAACTATCGCCAAAACTGAACACTTTAACAACAGAATAATCAGAGAAGCCATCGAGATAGAAAAACGCCCACACAGCATGAACAAACGAGATGATACCTCCCGCCTACCAGCCATTTGGAAACCTGCCCTTATTGACAAACGTGTCCCTAACACGAGGAATGACACCAGACCCACACTCACGAGGTCCACACAGGATGTCACCACCACACATCCACCCAGAAAGCACACCCAAACCCACACTGATCAGGAAGCACGACCAAGGACCAGAAGCCAGACCGCAGCTGCAACATTAGCCACTTCAAACCCCTCCAATCCATACATGCAGCAGACTGACACCCACTACGAAGATGTAGCACGACCACGAACACGAAGCCAAACAGCAGCAGTGCAGCTCACCAGCTCAAATCCCCCTGCAGCACAGATTAGACTGAGCACAACCAAGCCCCCACCAACACAGGACACACCCCCAGCCAATCAGAGCACAGAAAACCCCATCCAATCAGAGCACAGCCAAGCTCCCACCCAATCAGTTCAAACCCCACTAGCAGTTAAAAGGAAGAAACAGCTGCGATCACACATTGCTCCCAGAAGCACGGTTGAAGCCTGAAGATGACGAATGAGACTTCGTCAAACGCCGCCAAGACACTTCCAATTTTACACGGGAGAAAACCCCCACAACCAAAGACCTATATATATATATATATATATATATATATATATATATATATATATATATATATGGTAGAAGCTTCTGAGCAATGAAGCAATGCTGGTGTCTTATTCAAAAGGCAGGCATTTATAAAATGATGCACAATGACTAATATATAAAGAAACATTTTTCTCTTTTATAATATCTGAACTTAATTGGAATCCTCGGTTTAAGACAAATGATGAGGAATTCTGGGATGATAAAGGCAGTATAACTGAATTATAGAGTTCATTACAACACGATGTAATGATGTCAATGTTGAATGGCTTCAAGATGGAAGTAGTTCAATTCCTAGAGGATAAGACTATCAATGACCACTATTGTCATAATGTATACATTTATTATTGGTGGTGTTATTCTTATGACTACCAGTTGCTGGGGAACACAAGGAGAAAGCCCTCTTTGTGTTCCTCTTTTACTTATGATCTCATCAGTATCTGTTTAGCCGTTGTGAAAAGCAAATTTAGAATAAATACAGAATTTTTTTGTCTGATCCAGCTAGGCTCTTCCATTGCTCTGGTATTGTAAAAATAATTTAAAAATGCTCATAAGATCTTAATATGAGCAGGATGGTTATACAATGGTCCCATTTCCTTAAATAGGTAGTCTGTAAATACATATATGTAAATTATCTAATGGGTGATGCAAAAGTATGTGCTGCTTTCAAAGTGATCTCATTTGGCCCTTTTAGTTCTCAGGCTGACATCCTCTATGTCTGAACCTATTCTGTCAACAGAGAGATAGCGACAGCAAATGTTAAACAGAACAGGAAGCACTATTGACACTGACCCCAAAGAAATTTCATCATGGTTTAAATTTAGTCGGCAGGAACAATTTACTCTGTTAGGGAAATGAGAGCCGAGGCAAGAATATAAAATGAAATGGTTAGAGAGTTTGAATGATTGGGCAGATAAAGTATCATGGTGATAATCCTACAAGAATCATCTAGTAGGGGAGATGGGCAGCGTATCAAATAATAAACAAACAAACAAGATATATCTGCTTATTTAGAAATAAGCATCATCGATCTTAGATGCCATGTTTTGATAGAATTAGGTTAGAGATAGGGTTGCATTATTAGGCTGTAATCCTATCCTTCCCCTCCAATTTAAGATTGAAACCCACTAAACATGTGTAAGATTTTATCATTCACAGCTGCAATTCGAATAAAAGAGGGGAATGTTTGAATACTGCAGAATGCTTAGTTTGGTAAAATTCCACTTCTACTTAAAAAGGTTAAACCGAGCCCATACTTCAGTCAGTGTAAAACTAAATCTGACTGGAGGAGGACTTCAGGGCTTAAGAAAAATGCAAGCCAGTGACTTAGGGGTGTAGAATAGCATAAAATTCAGGGCCTGACAACAAGGAAAGACAGGGCTCTTCTCCTTTCATAGTTCTACAGAAGAGGGAGGCTCAACCTTGGTTTTCTCCTGATCATCTTCACCTATAGCAAATGGTTTCATAGGAGGTTATTAAAGAAATAAATAAAGATCTGGTTAGTATTTAGAAAGATGATTCAGGAATTCCAAAGCTGTAAATTAGATTGGGAGGTTGGAAAAATTTCTCAATCAAAAATCCATATTCATAGCAAATTGCTTCCATATTACCTCCAAGAAAGCTGCATGAACACCTCCATTAAGTCACTAGGAGTGGAGCTGGATTTGGTCCATCACCATTATCATTACTTTCATCAATCCAGCACATCCAACTTCCTGTTTTAAAACCAAACGGCAATCCAGACTTTTCCAGGAATTCTTGATTCTTTCTGAAGTACCTGCAAAGATATCTGGGTTTGGGTTCAACAGAAATTTCCCAGGGCTGTACGTAGCTGCAGAAGGGGCCTTAGGAACAATAGCATCACTATGATTACAGCTGAAGAAGAGCAAAATCTAGTGGAGGCACGGATTACTGAATGAGTTATGGCAGAGGACCGAAATGTTTGTGGGGAAACATTTGCGTGGGAGCACCTCTGTTCACAGCTGGTCACCTCAGCAATTTTGCACAACCTGATTCTCTCTTCACGTGTTGGGCTATGACTTCCATTCTTTCCTGTGCCTTTTCTTCAGGAAAAAAACAACAACCAAAAAAAAAAAAAAAGGACATGAAAGATCTTTAGCCAGCCTTTAAGTAACAGAAAAACAGGAAGCCACTAAAATAGAGGAAAAGTGCCAGACATACTATGCCTTTTGAGCTTCCAGGAAGAGATAACGTTGTTACCATTCAGTCAGCTTGCAGTATGATTTGCTTGCTTCTTATAAGTGAGTCAGAGAGTCTGAAACAATGTTATGAACAAGAATTCTGTAAACATAGCTGTGACTATTTAATAGCAGGAAGAACAAGTCAACTCTTCCTTTTGCTGCCTCTCACCCTCACCACCTCACCCCATAAACAGTTTTCCTCTGTTTTCTCCAAATCTTCCCTCAATAGTCTGCTACCAAACTTTATGCCAGGTGAAAACCTGTGCACTAGGAATGTACATCGTTTGAACAAGATGGCATGTAAACTAAAGAAGATGGCTTTCACTAACCCCTGATGCAGTTGGCCAACTAGGCTCTGCTTTCCTTGAGTAAACATGACTTTGAAGGAGGGTCTTTGTTGGAGACTAGAATTAGTGGAAGATGTGCCAGTAAACATAAGCAGAGTGCTGAAAGAATTCTGAATAAATCACTGATTAATTGAATGTTTATATGTCATGTTGTTCTTAACTGTTATTCCACGGTTAGCTATTGCATATTTAAAATGAATAGACTGTCCACAAACAAGAGTTTAAAAATATTTATAATCTCCATGCTTGGCCTTTTCAATTTGGTAGGATTACATATCCTGTTATCTCCAACCAGTATGGCCAAAAACCATGTAGTAGAAAATTACTGGAACTGTTATCAAATTTTTCTAGGGGGCACCGATCTCAGAAACTTGCTCTGTGTGTTCTCCTGAACAGCACCTGTAGAAATGAAGCACATACAGTTTGCAAAATGAAGAGCATGTGAAAATACTATTTTTGTAGAAATGAAGTTGCATGCAAAGGTAATGTTGATTTGTAGCCAAAAGAAAAGAGTGAAACACCCCCAACTTTCCCAAGAAGTCCAGAAAATCCATAACTGTTGGCACATCTGAAATTTTCAGCTGAATCTTCTAGTTCTGATTTGTCTGGTAAACTCTGAAAACATGGCTGCCCTATAGTAGCTGCTTGAGTTGTTTAAAAAAAAAACAGAATTACACAAAACACAGTTCTGAAGATTATACTAAGAAGCCCTGCCATTATGGCAGGAGAATGTTAACAAAGGAAGCAATATAGCATTATATTAATTTGAAGTACAGGCTGATTCTGACCGACATAAGCCTATGGATACTTTGCAAAAAGGGAAAAAGTCTGCCAGATGTAGAAACATCTGTTTTACCTTTTATTTCATTACTAAAATGCAAAAAAACACAACCGATCAACCAAAACACACTTCCAAACCAGAGGTGGGTTTCAGCAGGTTCTGAACAGTTTTGGAGAACCGGTAGCGGAAATTTTGAGTAGTTCAGAGAACCGGTAGTAAAAATTCTGACTGGCCCCACCCACTTCTACTCTCTGTCTCCCAAATCCCAGCTGATTGGGAGGAAATGGGGATTTTGCAGTAACCTTCCCCTGGAGTGGGGTCGGAATGGAGATTTTACAGTATCTTTCCCCTACCATGCCCACCAAGCCACGCCCACCAAGCCATGCCAATAGAACTGGTAGTAAAAAAATTTGAAACCCACCACTGCTCCAAACCCACACATTACTGAAATCCTTCATTTTGTCACTGAATTCTACAACACAAGAGGTTCTGGTGATGAAACTTGAGTTTGGATTGTTATGGGTGACCCCCCCTCCTCCTTGTTAAAGCCATCCTTTGTGATTTAGCCACAATACCATTAAGTTTTTGGAAGATTTCTACATCATTCATATTTATCAGCCTTTGAACACCCTTCAAGAGATCTAAAGCATCTTTGAGACCTGACCCCTTTTCATAGAAGTGATATCTAAAAAGCACCTCCAGTAATAGTAATATCTAAGCTTCGAATTGCCCCAGAAGAAGATCCCTTCAAACTGATCTTTTAAAGTGGATCTTATTGCCTCTGTAATGAAACTGAGGTTCGGATTCATCCTATCTTTTTTTCACTCTGCATTGCAACCTGGCAGACCAGTAAGCTTTATTGGACAGACCGTGTCCTCTGAGCTGCATTGTTCCCCTCAGACTAATAGCCTTAAATTTAATTGGAGAGCTAAGAAATAGAGTAGAGATTCCTGGGGGATCATTAAATGGCAGGTATGTAAGCCAAGGCATTAGCTCTAGCAGTTAATCCAAACAGTTATTAATTAAATGTCTGAATGATGTAGTTCTTCCAGAGATGACTTGGCCGGGATTTATAAGCATAAGACCAAATAATAACTTAGGGAGAAGTAAGTGAGGCCACATATAAATGCATCCTTTGAAATAGGCTGAATACAGCCTGCTTTACAGAGAAGCATATTAGAAGGCATAGCACAAGCACTGAAAACTAAGCACAGCATTGCTTAGCATTTTGAACAAAACAAAGGCATAGGGGGGAAGCAAGGCACAGCAGGAAAGTCTGTATTGTGCTTTTGCATAATTATAAAAATAGGAAAAGAGAATAATAATAACATGAAGAACTGTGTATTGCTGCATAAGTGTAAAGATAAAAATGGGAATAAAGGTGTTTTTTTTTCCAGAGATATGACACAGTCATATGAAACATATACACTGCTTCACAAAGGAATAAATATTTTATTCTAGAAGGTATCAAAATCCAAGATTAAAGATCTTAATTCTTAAAACTTCTTATATGTGAACATATGCACATAGATAGTCCTCGCTTACCAACTCCTTCAGCAGCTGTTCGAAATTATGATGGCATTGAAAAGGATATTTATGACTGGTCTCCAAACCTGTAGCTGTAACAGCCTCCTCATGGTCACGTGATTGCGATGTGTGTGCTTTGCAACCGGTGGATGTTTACGATGATCACACCATCCTGTGGTCATAACGACTGCCACTGGTGACTTCACAGCCGCTTTCCAAGCAACGTCAATGGAGAAGCCAGCAGGAAGTTGCAAGAGGTGATCACATGATGTAACACTTATTGACCACAAGTGAGCAATTCATTTCATAACTAGCAGGCAGAACATGTCAAAGCCAGCATGGCCGCATATTGTTTCACTTTATGACCATGTTACTTAGTGATGGCTTTGTCAGACCCAATTGCAGACAGTGAAGACCACCTGCATTGCCAAAAGGACAAAAAAAAGGCTTAGTTAATTTATGAATCCTCTAATAACACAGGTATTATTCTGTACCATATTGCTGATGAGTGCTGCAGTATTTATTTTTAGAAAGCAATCTAAGAAATATTGAGAAAATGGAAGCTGTGATGTATAGGTGAATAATAAATACAATGCCGTGCAATTTTTGGAATGTAGAAAAGTAGCCTTTGATTTCACAGAACGCATTTCCATTGTTTTGGCAAAGTCATATAGTTATTTTCTTGTGTGCTAAAATCACCTGTTACATTTCTGAAAGTTTTAACAAAGTTCACCCAGGGCCAAAGTTTACCCAAATGGCTATGTTGCCTAAGACATATATGGAGATACTGTATAGCTATGCACTCATACATGGGAGAAAGATGCACTAAAGTCACCGGTACTCCTTTTAAGTATACACACATACAGGGTTGCTAACCTAATACTCTAATTATCCTGCTATCATCACATGCAATGGTTGGGGAAGGGAACTTCCTGATTGCTGTTCTCCTGCCTAAGGTGGAAAAAGGAGCTTAGCTGACTCTGAGTTGTCATTTCACCTTCAAAAGCAAGATGAACTGGAATTTTCACAGATACTATATTCCATGGGTGAAGAAACAGAGATTCATTGAAAGCGGGCAGGAGGAAAGAAAATAACTTTCATCTCGCAACTCTGGTATCCAGCCAGCTTGCTAAAGGCTGTACTGGGCAAGATCAAGCAGTGGTGGGCATTCACAGAACATTGATGGCAGCTGGACAGCCCCAGTATGTCATGTTGAAGACAGCATGTGGCCCGTGGCCTACAGATTATCCATATGTTCTTAAAGCTAGCTAAATTGCCAGTTCCATCCCAGTACCTTTAACAATTTTAGGTTCAAAAATTAGGCAATCGAGTTGCTTCTCTTGGGGCCTTCAAAAGTTTTACTTCCTGAATCCTGAAACTCAGATAACAGATCCAGTCCTGGGTAACCCTTGACGGTTATTTGACAATGCTCCAACAGAGATATTGTTGTTAGTACTGGACATTTTACCTTTTTTCTTGTTGATAGTCACATAGTGACTTCCATACTACAATTCCCAGAATTCCAAGGGAGCCCAACTAATCAGAGAGGAAGTAGGAGGAACCATGCATCAACTTACTACAATATTCTACCTTTTCTATTTAATTTAATAACTTTTTCCTACACTGCTCTTCAAAGGCATCTCAGGCAGGTGGGATAGGGTTAACCAATTAACTAGCCAGAAGGAAAGGAAGCAAGGTCGGGAGTGGGAGACTAAGAAGAGGGGGTCTGGAGTTGTTTACTCATTTAATTTTGTCAGTCTATGTCAGACGCAAGTAACCAGAAGCATTTGTTCAAAGCACAGAAGAGTTTATGATTGCTATCTCTATACAAGAATCTAGTCAACTAATGATCAAAGCTAAATTGGCCATAGATAAGGGTTAACGGAATTCATGGGGAGGGGTTGGACTTGGGTCACCTGTGGCAATGCAATGACTCTAAACCGATGACACATTTAACTCCACTTTCTAGCTCAGCCTGCTCTTCTCCTATGGTCTACTGAGATAAGTTTCAGAAGAAACATTTTAACCCTCCAAAACCTGGTCTGGTGTCAAACAAATTAGAACACCTTCTCTCATTTACCCTGCCTGATCACCTGATTTGGGGTGATATTTTTTTTCCTCTCTATATTTTATTTGAACAAGTAACTGGAAATATTAGGCCTCCCCCCAGATTAGATGGGGAAGAGTTAACACCAGCCAATTTAATTCTATCATCTTACATCCAAGGACTTAAATGTAATCAGTTTGTGGATCAGGTTCTATATTTGGCCATTTAGAGCAGCTGGTGGTTTCCAGAAAACATCCTTCCAACCACTGTTTAAAGAAGCCATTTCAAACAAAAGATAACTCATAAAGAGTCTCAGTTAATTTTTCAAACAATATGCATGGTAAGAAATAAGCTGCCTTTTGAATTATTCATTTTAACTGAGACTGGTTATTCATTCACCTGGCTCCAGCCACTGATATAAACACACAGTTCACTTGCACTCTGTAATATTTATTGTATTTAAACAAGCCTGGAGGTCACTGAACAAGCTGTACCTTCTGAGCTGCCGCCTCACAGAGAGCCGAAAAACTTGAGCAGGGGTAGCCGGCAACGTCCCTTGATACAAATCTGATCTGGGGATGGATTAGCGGCAAAGCCTAATCTTGAGACAGTTGGGAGATATTTAATCCCTTAATTCCACTTGCTGTCTTTGACTTGGGCCCCTTTCTTGGCATAATCTTTTAAGAGGGACAAAGGCAGATTGCAACAAAGAGAGAGGGGCCAGGAAGGCAATTGGGAATATGGAAAGCCTGTGAGGAAAGTTGGAACGCACAGGATTTGTGGTTTAATCTAGTAAGAAAGGAGGCTTTAGGGCGCGCGCCAACGTGCCAGGGAAGCTAGATTATGTCAGAGACTGAGTCCTTGGGGAGGGGAGATAGCACTAATCCAATTGTGGGGAATGGCTTGCAGGCAGAGGTTAAGGCAAAGAGAGCAGGGCCTGCCACTCCATTGGCATCTATCATAGGCAAGAAATGGGTCAGAGAGCATCAGATGCTGCTTGTGCTGCCCAGTTACAGCACTGTAGATGCCAATTATCCTGCGTAATATTAAAGGTGCTACTTAGTTCTTGAAAGGAATTCCTGCTATATTTGCTATCTTTGTTTAGACCATCTCTTCCAGAAGACTTTCAGGGGAAAGTGACATGAGTCTGACAGGTCTTTCAAAGGCATCCACAGGACTGTGCCACAATAGCAATTATGACTATACAATAGAAACCCCAATCGTATGTCTGTGTATGTGTGTTGTCTTCCATACCAGTAGTGGTATTCACTTATCTTCACTACTGGTTTGCAAATGTGAGCATGTGTGCCACCCCTGCGCATGTGTAGAGCATCTGTCATGACATTCGGGCAGGTGGGAGGAGCCTCCCACCGCTGCTACCGGTTCGCCCGAATCAGATAGAACCAGTAGAATCCCACCACTGTTCCACACATATAAAAACGAAGCAGGGCTTCAATTATATGGTTGTAGATATCATCTGGACAACACATACAACCCACACTCTCATACTATACAAGACAGCCCGGCTGCTAATCTCTCTGCCAATTTGTTTAGAAAAGTTAAACAGCAGCCTATGGACAAATAGTGAATATTGGGGAACTAAAAAAAAGCAAAAAAAAAAGCAAGGCACAGAGCTCACAACCAAGGAACCTGTTGCTAAAATTCACCTCTGGGAACTGGGATTGGGGATATTCTGGGAGGCCGATCCACCTGCCAATCAGCTTTTTCTTATTTTCCTCCCCAAAAACTAAGGTTATACTCCGAAAAATATGGTAATTGCCAGTTTCGGTTGACCAGGTGGGAAGAATGACAAGAATACACTTATATAGCCCAGAATATCAACAAACCAAATGGAGTGGCATTAACCAACACAAAACAGCAAGCAGAATGGCAAAGTCTGATTTAAAAACCCTGGAATTAAATTCCTGTTTTTGTTGTTACCGTATGATTTTGAACTCCATCACTCTCTGTCAGTCTGCATTTCCATTAAGAGTACCATGAGGATAAAAATTTGGAAGGAAGTTAGGGGAGACCTGATTATGGGACAAGGTGACCCATTGGAGCTCTTCCTATTTATAATTGCTGGTACATGGGATGGGACATCAGCTTTTCCTCTTCATGGCTAACCCGGTGTCCCCATATATCTGGGAACTGGTTTGCCATATTTGATAAGCAAAAATGGTGTGTGGGTGGGAGTGGGTGGGTTGCTGTCTTTCCACTGCAAGTAGCAAACTGTCTTCAACTTTAGTGGCTAAAATTATTTTCGTCTTAAGGTTTTGCTGCTTAATTTGTCTTCTAGCCTCTACTCAGTTTTATCAGCTTCTCGGCCTCCTCTCTGATTCCCACTGCTTCTTCAACTTTTCCAAGTTATAATATTTTTATCTTTGTCAGCTAAACCCACCTGTCTGACTCCAAAGTGGGCTAACTATGAAGATAGTCATCGGACTGAAATCAGGCTTAGTGATTACAATGAACCTTTTATAACCTCAGAAATTATAAATATGTATGTATGTGTATATATGTAGATGGATGGATGGGAAAAAAATCATTTGCCTGAATGTACGAATATGTCGTGTCCCACTCCTCCTCTGACGGCCGGGTCGGGGAAGTCCGTATCAAGCGTGCCTCTGCAGCTCTGCCAAAGTCCTATCAGTCCTCAGGGCAGGCAGGAATCCAAGGTGTGACTTCAGCAATCCAGATTAGACTTTGCCTGACTCAGAGAATGCCAGAAAGCAGATCCTTTATATAGGCCATGGGGTGTGGCTCCATGACTCAGCACTTATCCAGGCCTGCCCCTCCCTTCCTTTTGCTGACATCGCCTCTCCATTCTCCGGAAGCGAGGATCTGTCCACTGCATCATTTCATCCCCAGCTGCCGGTAATCCCAGCCCGTGGCTGGCTTCAGGCGCACATGCTATCGGAGGGAGGTTTGTTTGTTCAGTTTCTCTGGGCATGGTGCCAGGACTGGGGGCTGGAGGCATGCCAGGACATTCTCCTGTACTATCAGTGTCTGGCAGGAGATGAGAAGGGCCCGGCTGCGGCGAGGGGGGCGAGCGAGGCACAACAGAATGTCTGGAACTCCGTTTCTTCTTTCCTATATAAATGGATCACTATCTCTGAAGAAACTATAGGCCTAAGCCTTTGTCTTAGGCTGTTCCACAGAGGAAGGAAGGAAACTCTGTTTTTCTAACTAATTCTGTTATGCAGGATGTCAAGCCTACATGGAACTGAACCAGGAGTATCCATGGAAGGTTAAAAAGTCAACTTGGTTGGTTGTGACTGTGTGATTAAAGCCCAGCCCTTGTTTACATGCGACATGTGAAAGGTGGTGGAACTCAAACTCTATTCGAATATAGGAGTATGCTCCCTCCCATATTTGGGTAGACCAGGTTGCTTCGATAGGAAAAAAAACCATATATGTGTGTGTGTGTGTGTGTGTGTGTGTGTGTTTCTCACTCTTGGCCATTTTTATCTTGGCGAATTCTGGGGGTTGAAATCCACACATCGTAAAGTTACCAAGTTTGAAAAACACCAATAGATAAGTATATATCATGTCCTTAACATGGGTGATGAGTATCTACTTGGGATGAAACTAGGAAATTGGGAAGAATTGTTTTCCAAGATGAACTTCTAATGGAAACTTCCTGCTAAAGCCAAGAGCTTTGGAATACTGTAGGAGAGATGCCTAATATAACAATAACAGTATGGTTGAAGAACTCACCTTGTTTCTGATACAAGTTACTCATATCTGCTTTGTCTACACTGTAATGGATGCTCCAGTACAGGTGTGTAATCTGTGCAAGTCGCATAGCAAGTCAGCAACATATACAATCCTTGAAAGATGTAGGAGCACCTTTATTCTGTTGAAATATATGCTTGAAATTTAGTTTCCAGTCATTCAAGGGTAAATATCTCATGTGCAATTGGCAAGGACATTTTTTTTTACTGGGATCTGAATTTCCCACCTTGCTTGAGTAGGCTGTATGTCTTCAATAGAAATGACTCATAAAGTAATTACCCCAAATGACAAGGGGTTCTGTAAGTATAGCAGTCAGTTTTAGTAGCTATCATCCATTTGCATTGCCACTTGTTTCAGAATGATGAGAGAGAGAGAGAGAGAGAGAGAGAGGTGGGGGCGGCAGCTGATATCATCCATGCTCTTGTTCTTAATTTTAATGTTTTTATATTTATGCTTTTGTGCCATTGTAAACAACTCAGAATCACTCTGGATAGTGAGATGGGCAGCAAATAAATTTAATAAATAAATACATTTAATAATTATGTTTGCAGAATGCATCCTGTTTCTGAGACGTTTAATGTGATTGCGGAGCTAGTAATACTGTATTATCTTCAGCAGAGAGAAAAATGTGGAATGGTTACATAAACAGTTGCGCCTGCCACATGAACCCAGAGAAAAAAGGTTTAAACATTCGCATCCCTGCGCAGTGAGGAGCACCTATTGGCCTTCAAATGCGCAGCCACTGTGAGGAAATGAAAAACAAAGAAATAAGGTGTGCAGCAGAAGCCAAAAAAAACCTAAGACTTCAGAGAAGTAAAGATGCATTGTATCATCTCCAAAACACTCTGATCTGTAAGGCTTATCACTTATTCCAGTTTATCACTTGATGACTGAGACACAGCTTCCACATTATTCCATATCATTTCCAATGTAATTGCTAAAATCAATTCACAGGATCAGCAACTAGTCATCAAACCGGCAAGGAAGCAGCGATGCGTGAATACCCTGGAAAGATAATTATAATATGGGAATGCAGGGATGGAAGATCAGATCTCAGAGGCAGCCGGCTCTAGGCTTAACTGTAGCTGCAGGAGAGGTTTCTTGTACTGTATTCTGCATGTGAGATATTGTCCACCTACAACTGGCCACTGTGGGGGGAAAAAAAAGATGCTTGATCAGATAGGTCTTTGGTGTGAACCACACAGCTGTTCCTTATAGAAAGAAGCACTGCGTGGTTGTCAGGCACTTCACAAAACTGTACTGACAAAACTGCAGACAAATCCTTCAAGAGCAGGAAGAGTTAATCTCAGATCAAGTGCCCGTAGGCTACTGTGCACAGTCGGAAGTGGCTGTTTCTGCTAATCTTTCTTTATGAAAAGTTGTTGGGGGTGGGGAGATTCAATAAACCTACGCTCTCCATCTGCTTCTCTAGAAATGGAGAGTGGACTTTATCTGACCTTTCCCATAGGTAGTGTGGGGTTTGTAAGATGACTACATGGCCATTTTGCAGTTGTCGATGATAGAAAGCAGAACTGATGCTTATCTCACTTCGTGTCAAATTTGTGAGCCTTGTTTGAATGTCATGATATTGACATTACTTGTTTCCTGCTGAGGGAGGTCACCTGGAGTTTGTTTCCTTGTGAGGGTTAAAGAACCCTTTAAAAAAAGACTAATTGCAATATTATTTTTCCCCCCCAAAACTAAACGAGCACTCCAAATAATAAACTTTATTTATCTCTATTTCTTTCAAGGGTACATCACTGATGTGATTGATTTCGATTTCATCAAGATTTTGTTTTGTTTTGTGTCTTGTTTTCGACATTGTGTCTCTCTTTGTTTCCTCAGCCATATGAAATTTGTGGAGCCCTGTTCTGACAGGGCTACTACTACTAAAGTCATGTTAGAAGCTTCTAGGTTGAAAGGATCAGCTGGTGATGTAATGTATCTTTAAAGTTTTGGAGGGAAACTTGGGCGGGAACAAGCACGTTGCTGATTGGTTGAAGCCTCAGCCAAAACTGTATATAAAGAGGGGTTTTTCCGGACGTCTGCTGCTGGGTTCACTATAAACTAAAGAGCTGTTGTCACTCACTGGTCTCCTGCCTCTTTATTGCCCGAATCTAACATTGGCGACGAAGGTGGGATATCGAGGCAGAAAGATCGTCGGAAAGAGCTGAACTAACCAGGAATTAGCGAACCCAGACAGTAAGGGGCGGAAAGCAGCGATGTCCAGCTACACACCGCCAGCGCCATTTGACCCAGCCAAGGAGAAATGGGGGTCGTACATGGCTCGTTTCGAGTGCTTCCTCGAAGCGAACGAACTCCAAGGAGTCTCGGACAATCGGAAGCGAGCGTACTTCCTAAGCCACTGCGGTCCGGAGGTTTTCGACACCGCAGAGTCACTTTCAGAGCCAACGCCGGTACAGTCGGTACCGTGGCAAACACTACAAACGGCACTTCGAGCACACTACGCACCGACACCCTCAAAGTTCGTCCAACGGTTCGAGTTGAGGCAGCGGGTACAGCGCGAGGGTGAATCGATTAGTGTGTACATGGCGGCGTTGAGAAAAGCCGCGAACCATTGTGAGTACAGAGATTTGGAAGACGCCTTACTCGACCAGCTCATTTGTGGGGTCAGGGACATCCGATTGCGAAGGCGGCTGCTGTCTAGAAGCAACCTGACGCTGGCAATAGCCTTGGACGAGGCCAGGGCTCACGAGATGTCCACCAAAGCGGCAGAGACCCTGCAAATGCCGAACGCGCCAGGGGCTGGAGCGAAAACAACCCCGGTCCACAATGAGGAAGTCCAGGCCGAATCGGAAGGTGAGGAAGAGGAAGAGGTTTTCCACACCG
Source organism: Ahaetulla prasina (assembly GCF_028640845.1). Taxonomy (NCBI): domain Eukaryota; kingdom Metazoa; phylum Chordata; class Lepidosauria; order Squamata; family Colubridae; genus Ahaetulla; species Ahaetulla prasina. The sequence goes on from NC_080539.1 coordinate 160,537,284, forward strand.
GGAGGCCGGAGAGAGGGGACCGGAGCGAATGCGTGAGTTGCGGGGGCCAACACCAACGACAACACTGCAAGTTTAAGGACGCGGTTTGCCGGCGGTGCGAAAAGAAAGGCCACATAGCGCAGGCCTGTCGAGCCCCCCAACCTTCCCGCCAAAAATTCAAACCGACCAATCAGAGCGCGGGAGCAGCGAAGCGGCCCGGGATTGGTCCATTCAAAAAGGGCGCGAAGCTAAACCAGACCGCCGTGAGAGTGGGCCACGCGTCGACGCGACTAGAGAAAAAGATTTTTACCAAGACACACATTGAAGGGGTGCCATGCCAACTGGAAGTGGACACCGGCTCATCAATCACGATTATGTCCTGGGACACCCTCATGAGAGACTTGCCAGCCGTCGTGAAGCGCAAGCTACAAACCCAGAAGCTGAGAGTGCAGGACTACCAAGGGAATCAAATCCCTGTTCGAGGGGTAACGTCCGTCCAAGTCAAGTATGGACAGTTCAAGAAAACCCTGCCACTCACCATAGTGGATGGAACCTTACCGAGTTTGCTAGGACTGGACTGGTTCCGAGCTTTGGGCATGGGAGTGACTGGGGTCTTCAGGAATGAAGTCGACCTTAAAGATGAACTAATGAAGGAGTTCGAGGATGTCTTTAAAGACTGCCTGGGCAAGTACGAGGGGACCCCTATTTCTTTTAATCTAGACCCCCAAGTTGCCCCTGTCAGGTTAAAGGCTAGGAGGGTTCCATTCGCCCTAAAGCCCAAGATTGACCGGGAGCTGGACAAACTAGTAAGCCAGGGGATACTAGTGCCCGTTGACCATGCAAAATGGGAGACACCTATAGTCACCCCAGTCAAACCGGACGGATCGGTCCGGATTTGCGCTGACTACAAGGCAACGCTTAACAAAGCATTGCAGAAGAGTGCATACCCCGTCCCAGTAGTGCAACACTTGCTGCACTCGTTAGGACAAGGGCAGGTTTTCGCCAAGCTAGATTTGGCTCAAGCCTATCAGCAGTTACCCGTAGATAGCAGCACAGCCGAAGCGCAAACAATTGTCACGCACCGGGGTGCTTTTAAATGCACCCAGTTACAGTTCGGGGTTAGTGTGGCTCCTGGGTTATTCCAGAACCTAATGGAGCGGCTATTGCAGGGACTACCCGGGGTGGTACCCTACTTCGACGATGTCTTGGTATCTGCTGAGAATTTAGAGGAATTGGGGGTAAGGCTGAGAAAGGTTTTGGGCATTTTCCGGTCTGCCGGGCTTAAGGTTAAGCTGAACAAATGCCAGATCGGGGTAGGATCCGTAGAATTCCTGGGCTACCGGATAGACAGGGAAGGGATCCACCCCACTGAGAGCAAGGTACGGGCCATCAGGAAGGCCCCAGCTCCCCAAAACAAAACGGAGTTACAGGCATTCTTAGGCCTGGTAAACTTCTATGCGGTATTCTTAAAGAACAAGGCAACAATAGCCGAACCGCTACACAAATTACTAGCAAAGACAGCTATGTGGTCTTGGGGGAAGGCGGAAGCTAAGGCATTCGAAGGAGTAAAAAACCTTCTGTCCAGCGATAGCCTCCTTATTCAATACAATGGCACGTTGCCATTAGTGCTAGTTTGTGATGCATCTCCCTACGGGGTGGGGGCTGTGCTCAGCCATAGGTTACCAAATGGAACAGAAGCCCCTATAGCGTATTACTCCCGAACAATGTCCTCGGACGAAAGGAACTATAGTCAGCTAGATAGGGAAGCATTGGCTATAGTCTCCGGGGTAAAGAAATTCCACGAATACGTATTCGGTCGTGATTTCGAGATAGTCACGGACCATAGACCCCTACTAGGCCTGTTGGCGGGCGACCGCCCAACGCCCGTGGCACTTTCGCCCAGACTGACCCGATGGACTATCTTCCTAGCGGCATACTCTTACAAATTGCTTCACCGGCCAGGGAAGGAATTAGGGCATGCGGACGCCCTGAGCAGATGCCCGTTACCGGAGACTATCGAAGACCCTACCCCGGGGACACCCATCCTGCTTATTGACTCTTTGGACTCAGGCCCAGTCACATCCAAGGAGGTGGCTAGGGCATCTTACAAGGACATTACAATAAGGACTGTAATTGGTTGGGTACAAAGGGGATGGCCCGCTGCGCTGGGCAAGCGTTTCAAAGACTTTGTGAAAAAACGAGAGGAGCTATCTGTCCAAGGGGGGTGTCTGTTATGGGGGGATAGGGTGGTGATCCCGGAGAAATTACGGAAAAAGGTATTGGAACTTCTGCATGTGGGCCACCCGGGGATCGTGAGAATGAAGGGCTTAGCGAGGAGTTACGTGTGGTGGCCCTTGATGGACAAGGAAATTAGTGACAGGGTAGGGAAATGCCAAGCCTGCCAGGAGTCAAGGCCACTACCCCCTACAGCCCCAATCAGAGAGTGGGAGAAACCCAAGGGCCCATGGTCTCGGATTCACATCGATTTTGCCGGCCCGTTCCACGGGCAAACCTTTCTAGTGGTAGTAGATGCCTACTCCAAATGGCTAGAAATAATTCTTATGAGATCCACGACGGCCGAGTCCGTGATCTCAGTCCTGAGACACCTCTTTGTAACCCATGGGTTGCCCGAAACCCTAGTCTCCGACAACGGCCCGCAATTCACGGCAACCCAGTTTGAGGGGTACTTGGCGGAGGAGGGCATCAGACATGTCCTCTCGGCGCCTTTCCACCCGCGCATTTAACGGACTTGCAGAACGCTTGCTCGAGCGCGAAAGAGGCATTGTCCAGGATAAGGCCAGGCGATTGGCAAACAAAAATTGATACCTTCCTAGCAGTCCAACACAGAACCCCCTGTGTGACAACTGGCCGTAGCCCGGCGGAACTATTGATGGGCAGGAAGCTCAGGTGCCCGTTAGACCGACTAAACCCAACCTACACCCCAGATGGGTACAAGGGGGCACACGGTAAAACAAGAGAAATGACAGTGGGCGACCCGGTGTGGGCACACAACTATAGCGAGGGCCCAACATGGCTAAAAGGGACAATTCTCGAGATAACCTGGCCGAAATCATATCTAGTAGATATGGAGGATGGCCGGGTCTGGAGACGCCACATAGACCAAATAAGAAAACGAATAGCAAGTCAAACAGAAACAAATCAGCCAGGCCCCGACTACCAAATGTTTGAATTCACAGCTGACTCAAACCCGGGACAAACGGGGGACTTATCTGAGTCTGATTAAGTTCAGCGACACCAACCGGTTCCTCCTGAAGACAGCAGGGACGACTCTGCCAATAATCCAGGGCCGGATGGCCTAGAGGAGGAGCTAGGAGGAACAAACAGTCCCTCCGGCCAGCTCGACTCACTCCCAGAAAATGGATTGCGCAGGTCCGAGAGAATTAGGAGACGCCCAGTCTACTTGCGTGACTACGTAGAGAAATAAGATGCTAATTTTATGTAAATGTGAGTACAATGCGTTCTGGGAGGGAAGGAGTGTAATGTATCTTTAAAGTTTTGGAGGGAAACTTGGGCGGGAACAAGCACGTTGCTGATTGGTTGAAGCCTCAGCCAAAACTGTATATAAAGAGGGGTTTTTCCGGACGTCTGCTGCTGGGTTCACTATAAACTAAAGAGCTGTTGTCATTCACTGGTCTCCTGCCTCTTTATTGCCCGAATCTAACAGGTGATATCACTGTTGCCTGGGGGGGCACAAAGTTGGGGGCTTTTTTCGTGTCCCTGTTAAATCACCCACTAAAGAGATACCTATTTTTGCAGTCGGCCACTTTCAAACTGCTAGGTCAGCAAGAGCTGGAGTGCGTGATGGGAGCTCACCCCATTCTGCGACAGCAATCGGGTCTCAAACACAGGCCTGCTGATCATCAGCCCAGCCTCCGAACTTTGTGAGCCTCCAAACTCCTCCTGACAGGGCTATAAAACCCAACTTCAGTTCTAACTATACTTTCCTAGATTCTGACCCCCTATTCTTGGTCTTACCTCCTGGCTTTCTTCTCAAATATGTCCTTAATTTATCCTTCAGTCTTCCTGACTGTTTGGCTACAGTTCCTGATTTATTCCCCCCTATAGCCAAGGCCAAGAATGTGGGCAAGAGGCCTTGGTCTTTTAAGGTGAACCTAGAGATGTTAATTTTTTTTTAAAATTTATATAATGTGAGAAGAAGTTAAATGATTTACAGGAGAGAGTGCTTAATACTTTACCACCTTCTTCAAGTCACATGTTAAATGTTCTCCCCACCACCAGCACCACCACCCCATACTTCCACATTACAGACAGCCAAATGAGAGGAAAAACTGCTCTCAGCTGGCACATATGAGAGATATTCAGCCAAAAATTAGGATCTCCCTTAGGCTAGAGCAGCGTTTCTCACGTTTTTTTCTTCACGACAGACTCCTTTTAAATACCCTTTGTGGCCATGGACCCCCAAGACTTCACTCAAGGTTTAAATGACAATGATTTATTCCTTTGCAGACCCCCTGTGATGATATTGTCCACCACTCCCCCCCCCGAATCTGTGGACCACAGGCTGAGAACCACTGGGCTAGAGCAGGGGTCTCCAACCTTGGCAACTTTAAGACTTGTGGACTTCAACTCCCAGAATTCTTCAGCCAGCAAAGCTGGGAGTTGAAGTCCACAAGTCTTAAAATTGCCAAGGTTGGAGACCCCTGGGCTAGAGGGTATATTGTGGATGCTCTCATAATGTGATTGAAAGTTTTGCAAAATGGCTATAGAGTGGCTGTGATCAGTTGCCCAAGTCTGGGTTATCGGAAGGCAAATTTATGAGTTTTCTCCCTGTTGTCTCATCTGAGCTCAAGAATAGTCTCTATCATCTCATCTGACTTTTCCTTTCCTTTGCAAAGTGAGCATATTTCTACGCAAAACACTAGGCTGTAGCTACCTACAATTTTAGTTTTCTAAGAATAGCTATACTCCAGCTATTCTTGAGTCCAGAAATATCCTTGAAAAAACAGATCACGATAATAGCTAGCACGGACTTTGTAATATGTTAAATTTCCCATTTCTTGATTGCACTAAAATCATATAAAACTAACATCAGTTGGGACAGGAAGGCTATTGGATGCCAAGGGATATTTGTGTAGGCCCACCCACCGGTGATCCCAGGCGTCATGTTAAAACCCTGGCCATGGAAAAAAATTGCAACACTATTTACACTTGCTAAGCCTTAAGCTTGCACACTAGGCACAATTCTATGCATAGTGGAATCGTCCTTTGAAATCAAAGGAACAAACTTCTGTGTAAAGCGCATGAAAGATTACACTGGCTGCTTTCACTAGGTATATCTCTAGTACAGGGGTCTCCAACCTTGGTCCCTTTAAGACTTGTGGATTTAAACTTCCAGAGTCCCTCAGCCAGCAAAGCTGGCTGAGGAACTCTGGGAGTTGAAGTCCACAAGTCTTAAAGGGACCAAGATTGGAGACCCCCTGCTCTAGTAGAACTCTGTTCTTGTCTATTCTGAAATAAGTCTCACTGACTTCAGTGGGGCTGATTCTCATATGAACATTTCCCCTCTCCTTTTTATGACATTGAGAGGGTAACCACCCCCTCCCCCTTATATATGCATGTATTGACTATGTTTTTATCTTTGGAAAACTACCTCCATAACACAGTCACTTTGGCAAAACACCCAGCCAGCCATAAACAAATTTTGCTTTTTCCCCCTACAAAGCCCTTCAGTTTATTTATTTGCTCATTGCGTTAGTATCTTGCCATCTGCTCAGAATGGGTAACCACATGTCATTTTAAAAAAAAAAACCCAACCCAAATAAAATAAAGCCAAGGGAACCCAATGCCCACTACAATAAAAGCTGCTTCTCATCAAAAATCATCAGAGGCCTCGGGGAATTAAAGAGCTTGGCAAGGCTCATGTTGTTTATGGTATCAGTGAGCCTGATCACATGCACCGCCACACTTCTTTCTTTCATCTCGGACACGTAGTCCCAAGAGTAAGAAAACAAAAACAAAAACAAACTCAAGCTTTTCAGAGGTAGATTTTCCTTGCAAGTATTTCCTTGCAAGGGAGCACAGCAGCAAACATAAACCAAAAGAGGGAAAATGGGAAGTTTACTGGGACAATTGTGTCAAAAGAGGGTGTAGGAAAAGAACATTTAAATATCTACATTGAGATGCAAGAGAAAGAGGAGACTGCGACTCTAGAGTGAGAAAAAGAAAGTCTGTAAACCTCTAGCAATTTCATCCAAAACATGCAGCCAGAATGAGATTCAATTAAAAGGCTATTTTTTATATGGCTGTAGTGCCTTCTGCCTGCTATCATTTATTTTCCTCATCCTCATTTCACATCCCATTTGCCTATTGCTGATTAGCCAAGAGTATTGAATGGGATTTGCAAAAATCTAAATAACCAGAAGATGGCAGCAAAGAGAATTTTCTTCCACTTTGCTGCCATTTAGCGGTCATCTAGATGATTGCACCCACATCTAGTAGCCTTACATTGATTTAATGGGCTAGACCACGAGTGTCAAACTCGCGGCATCACGTTGCCATCACATGACGTATCGTGACATTTTTCCCCTTTGTGAAGCTGGGGTGGGCGTGGCCTGTGGGTGACACATCCAGTTTGACACCCTTGGGTTAGGCAGAAGCAACAACAGATATCAGTCTTCTTATGCCTCCCACTCCCCAATCAAGGACATTAGTTTATGTTGTGGCCTGTTAGCTGCCGGCTCTTCAGCAGCCAAATCAGATGGGAGGAGGTGTAGGAGTCAGGGTCAGCATCAAGGCAACCTGAGAGCTCCAAGGGGGAAGAGGAATGGAGCTGTCAGAGAGAGAGAGAGAGAGAGAGAGAGAGAGGCGGAGCCTGGGCCATCCATCAGCCCTCAGATGGAGAATCAATAAGCCCCAGGTCTGGAAGTTTGCTGATGAGGAAGAGGAGGAACAGCTGGGTCCAGTGCCTGACCCTCAGATGTGCTAAAGGCAGAGGAGAGGAGAGCAGTGGAAATCTGTGGGCCGATCCTTGGGAAGGAAGAGCCATCGCTGCTAGCGAAGCCCCACCCTAGCTCTGGCGATAAAAGGCAGGGAGCAGAGATGAATAGATGTGGCAGACAACAGTTCATCTCCCTGCCAGATAGACTTGTCAGCATGCTGTGAGAGAGAAACTTTTTGCCAGGGCTGCTGGCGCTCCTAATAAAGGAATCATTGCTTCAACTACAGAGGGTTTGTCCCATTTGGTGAGCTGGGTCAGAACCAGGAGTGAAATTCAAAAATATTCCCTACAGGTTCTGTGGGTGTGGCTTGGTGGGCATGGCTTGGTGGGCATGGCAGGGGAAGGATACTGCAAAATCTCCATTCCCAGCCCACTCTGGGGCCAGCCAGAGGTGGTATTTGCCGGCTCTCTGAACTACTCAAAATTTCCACTACCGGTTCTCCAGAAACTGTCAGAACCTGCTGGATTTCACCCCTGGTCAGAATAGTCGTCCCACCCACCCCCCCGTGCATTTTGTAGCAGATTCTGAACTCTGAGACTATAATTGACCTGCTTATATTGGGTTGACAATTTGCCCTAAGCAACAGTGTTGTCAAGATTTATTGAATAAACCACAATTGACTGAATTCTTAGAACATGTTAAGCCAAAACTACACAAATAGCACATTGTGCGTTAGCAGAGGTGATGAATGTTTTGGGATTTATACAAATTATCTTATTATTTGGGGAACTAAGTGAAATGATATGTGAAATGATCCTGCCTGTTGTGATGAGGAAGTTGCATGAGGAACACAGGCCTTAGTGAAAGGCCGATTGCAAATTGTTGGCTACAGCAACACGCAAAGATGGAGATGTGATTTAATGCCATTGTTCCTTTCCTTTCCAGGGGTCATTAACAGACCCTTCACTGCTGCATCTTGGCATCTGCTTGTTTTCCTGCTACAACCAACTGTTCATTTGTCACCTTCTGAGTAACACCACGAAAAGATGGAAATAAGGGAGCAAAAGCCAGAGATTCCCTTGTGTTATTTCATCAGAAAAAGGCAAGACATTCAGTGGCCCCCTAGGCGGTTTCTTTGTTTTTTCTTCTGGGGCAATCAGAAGAAGGCAATCCAACTTTACACTGCACATAAATCTGTGACGCACAGATGCCCCGCCACTTTAAAGAACGCCATCGTTCCGCAAGGTATACAAAAACATCATGCACAAAAAGAGAATTCTTTACAGGCTATAGTTTCCCGCGTTCCTAAGATTTCTGAGCATGGTAAAACCTTTAGTTAATTCCGCTCTACGAAGATAACCAATAGCTCATGCTTTTGTGATTACAGACTTGTTTGTAGCTCTTTTTTTGGTCAACTTCACAGCTTCCTAATATATGTCAGTGGTGTCTTAATGACCTTGAATATGTATGCCCAAAACATATTTCTCTTTGTTCTTATTAAGTGATTTTAGGTTGAGCCTGCATGCCACAGTGCTTGTTTAAAGAGGACAAAAATATTGGTGGGTAAATCACTGATTTAACACACATTGAACTCCACTGTACACTGCCTTCTCCTAGAGCAGTGATGGGTAACCTTTTCCAGACCGAGTGCCCAAAGCGCATGTGCCCGAACCCCCAAAATGCGATGCGCGTGTAGCTCCTGCCCATGCGTCCTGCCCTTCATGCATGTGTGCACCCCCTGCATGCGCCCTGCCCCACTCCTGCACATGTGAATGTGACCCCCCCCGCACACACACCAACCCTTGCGCATGTGCGTGCGGCCCCCTGCATGCACCCCATCCTCTGCACATGCACGACAGAGACCAGAAGACCAGCAGGCTGGTGGGAGGCGCGCATACATCCACAGCAGAGCTGAATCGGGCGACGGCTTGCATGCCATCAGAGAGGGTGCTGCATGCCACATCTGGCACGCCTGCCATAGGTTTGACATCACGATCCTAGAGAATCTTGGGGAGTGTAGTTTGTAGAGATTGATCAGTAAACAGTTCCGTTCTTGTTGTAGAACTCCTGGGGAAGGTTCATGATTGCAGAACTCGTTCATCCTTTGTTCACACACGCAAAAAAGGGGATTTGCTCCAGGATGCTTTTCTGAGCTGCAAATAAAAATGTTAATCAAGCAAACTTCACCTGTCACCAGTGGTGTAAATACAATCAAAGCAAAGGTGAGGTGCAGCTATAGAGAGACATGAAATTTGCCCAGGGTGACAAGATGGCTGAGGCACAGCAGTAGGCAGAAAGGGCCAGCCTCAGTATGTAATGAATAAAATGACCACTAGATGGCAGCAAACATGCCAAAAACTTTCACTCTTTGTTGCCATCTTGTGGTCATTTGGATTTCCTCAACATAGATCTGGTAGCTCTGGTATTGTTTCTCCCCCAAGAAACCAAGCCGCCATCACCACCATTACTATTCCTCTCCGGAAATGGTATGTACCTACAAGCGCTAATCCCAGAAAACTTCTACTTCCTCTATTTCTTAATCTCTTCAACTGATTCATGTTGTGTTGGCCAGGCCCATTGAGGGTTTGCTTTGAGGCCTGGTGAGCTGTGCTTATGCTGCTGCTTCTCTTCTTCTATCAGCCTCGCTTTCCTTGTCATCCTGACGCTGCACCCTTTTGGAGGCCACGGTTATTATTGCCTCAGGAAAGGAGTCTGGAAATTTTCAAAGACAGCATAGTTGAAAAGCTGAAACCCTGGGAAGTTTTCTGCCTTTACGAATTGTTCTGTCAGTTTGACAGCTTTTCACCTCTGAAGCCAAATTGGATTGGATTCTTGAAATTTAGGCTGTGGCGCTGTAAAATAAATAAATAAAGTGGTGCGGCAATCTCTTTCTGAGTATCATTTTCCTTGCGGCGATTCTTCATTTTCTGCCTAATTCCCTTTTTTCCTCATGCACTACATTAGCTTTTCTTCTATGAGAAAGAGATAAAGGGGTGCTTTAACATTCTATATTCTGATATCCGTCAGTGCAACTGAAGTTTTCCCCTGAAAATACAACTTTTTATCTTTGTTATTGATCAGTACTTATTGTTGAGTTCTCTAAAGCAGGGGTCTCCAACCGTGGTCACTTTAAGACTCGTGGACTTCAACTCCCAGAGTTCCTCAGCCAGAAAAGCTGTCTGAGGGCCTCTGGGAGTTGTAGTCCACAAGTCTTAAAGTGATAAGGTTGGAGACCCCTGCTCTAAAGCAAAGTAGACATTTCAGGTCCGCTGTCCTCCTCTGGTCAGCAGGAAAATGAGCAGTCTCTTAAACTAACCCCCTCCCACCCACTTTCTTCTTCCTAGTGTGCAAAAGCCAAATTACAGTTTGTTTCCATTCTGGCGCAGAAAGTCTTAGCTAGACTCTCGTGTTTATTTTATTCCTGTGTTCTGGGGGATGCCACGCTGAGCAGCAAGAGAACTGTTTCTTATTATAATGGGGTATTTTTGTTGTTCTGTTTTGTACTGTTTTCAGTCAATATCAGTTATCACCCCACTCGGTTTAGTGCTCTTCGCATCTTGTATCTATGGTTCCTTATTGGTGGCCAAGGTTATAATTGGAATCAGGTCACCCTGTGTGTAAGCAGAAGGGTGAAAAAGAGCTTCGTTTCGTCAGATCAATGTGCTTGCTATAGGCACATGTTGCTCTGTATCCCATAATTTTCATTTCTTACTGTCCAACGCAGTTTCAGCATGCACGTCATCTTTCACAAGTACACACTGGCTATTTCAACATAGTAGTACAGCTTTTCCCAACCTTGCATGTTTCAGACGGAACGGTCTGCGTGGCCATGTTGTATAATTCTGCAACTCTCAGGACTGACTGTCCTGGTTGGGAGAAGGCTGGTTTAGCGTTTCACAAATTTACCACTCGGATTTCTCAAAACATCTTCTGGTAATACACTCTTGATGAAAGAGAGGAAGGAAGGACTGCGAGCCGCTTTTAAATGGGCTCCATGAAATGGGATGAAAAGAAATGCCCACGGAGGAAAGACTATATTTATTTATTTATTTATTGTTCACACTTTTATACCGCCCTATCTCCCTAGGGACTCAGGGCAGTTTACAGCCATATAAAAACATATATATATATACAGAGTAAAACATTAATTTAAAAAACTTATTACATAAGGCCGAATATTTAAAATAGAGATATAAATAATAAAACCCCATTAAAACCAGATTTAAAATTTAAACATTTAAAAATTTAAAAATTCTAGTCCAGTCCTGCGCAAATAAATAGATGTGTCTTAAGCTCATGGAAGGTTCAAGGTCAGGAAGTTGGCGAAGTCCTGGGGGAAGCTCGTTCCAGAGGGTGGGAGCCCCCACAGAAAAGGCCCTTCCCCTGGGTGTCGCCAGTCGGCACTGCCTGGCCGACGGCACCCTGAGGAGTCCCTCTCTGTGAGAGCGCACGGGTCGGTGAGAGGCATTCGGTGGCAGCAGACGGTCCCGTAAGTAGCCCGGCCCTATGCCATGGAGCGCTTTGAAGATCATTACCAAAACCTTGAAGCGCACCCGGAAGGCCACAGGCAGCCAGTGCAGTCTGCGCAGGAGAGGTGTTACGTGGGAGCCACGAGGGGCTCCCTCTATCACCCGCGCAGCCGCATTCTGAACTACCTGGAGCCTCTGGGTGCTCCTCAAGGGGAGCCCCATGTAGAGAGCATTGCAGTAATCCAGACGAGATGTCACGAGAGCATGAGTGACCGTGCATAGGGCATCCCGATCTAGAAAGGGGCGCAACTGGCGAACAACCTGGTAAAACCTGGTAAAAAGCTCTCCTGGAGACGGCCGTCAAATGGTCTTCAAAAGACAGCCGTCCATCCAGGAGGACGCTCAAGTTGCGCACCCTCTCCATTGGGGCCAATGACTCGCCCCCAACAGTCAGCCGCGGCTGCAGCTGACTGTACCGGGATGCCGGCATCCACAGCCACTCCGTCTTGGAGGCTTTGAGCTTGAGCCTCTACAATGATATATTAACCCACAAATATAGGACAGGTGAAATCTAGACACATGTGCATGGCATCAGGCCCCAAAAGCCCTCCAGAAAAGCTCTATCTTCAGCTTTTTCTAGAAAGCAGGCTGTTGAGCAATTCTCTGCTGCTGTTCACTCCCAGTTTTTTGTTCTAGGAAAGTAACAGCCAGTGGGTTTCCTTTCTGCCAGCAGGTCATCCTGAGGTACATACTTTTAAGTACTGTGTACCAGTGGTGAAATCCAAATTTTTTTCCTACCGGTTCTGTGGGCGTGGTGTTGCATGGCTTGGTGGGCGTGGCAGGGGAAGTATACTGCAAAATCCCCATTCCCTCCCTACTCCTGGGAGAAGGATATTGCAAAATCTCCATTCTCACCCCACTCTGGGGCCAGCCAGAGGTGGCATTTGTCGCTTACTCACTACTCAAAATTTCCGCTACTGATTCTCCAGAACCTGTCAGAACACATTAGATTTCACCCCTGCTGTGTACCTGTTTGTTAATTCATATATATAAGGGACTGTTAAATTTAAATAAAAAAAATTAAATCAACTTTTTTAAAATAAAAATTCATCCTTATCATCCAGTAACATTTTAATGCTTTCTAGTGCAATATTTACGAGTAACACCACAATAGTCCAGTGGTTGTAACATTTGCCTTTCAAAGATTGCTGAATTGAGACCCACACAATATTTTAATTAGTATTTTCCCCCGTCCTTGGCTTAGTCACTTTTCCCTCAGCTTTTAATTTTTTAAAAAAATAAATCCAACAGTGTACCATTTTATTACTTCTCCAATCACCTGCGAAAAGTTTACCTCAAATTATTAGGGACAGCGGTGATGGAAAAAATGATGAAATGGTACATTGCTGAACTTAATTTTTAGCAGCTTAGAAAATTGTATGTAGCGCAGGAAAAGAAAAATAGCACTTTAAAAAAATTCTTCCAGGCTTCCAACCACAATTTTCTATTTTGATATTTTTAATTAGTTACCATCAAATTGGTGTTGACTGTTAGCAGCCACATAGAAATTCTCCATGACAACCTGTACCTAACCTGTTCTGTTTAGAAGGCTAGTTTTATAACCATTGTGTTATTATAGCATTTACTAGTAAAAGTAGCCTTAACAGACATTAACAACATGATAATCAGTGCCTTGATTGAGAGGGCATTCCTACCTCCACTGAGTAGTTAGCGAATTATATTCAGCTAGGTTGAATGCTCAAGGGAACATGAGAAGTAAAACAAATGGTTTAAAACAACAGCAAAAAAAAAAAAAAAATGTACCCAGAGCTCACATCTGCAATGGGGGAGGAATGAATACATAGCAATACTGTGCATTTTGTCTTCCAAAAATGTTCCTGGCCATTCTGATAATGGGTAATGTAGATAAATCCTTTGGTTGCAGTGGTATAGTTGCTGGAAGCAGTGGTAGGATTCACCGGTTGTAACAACTGGTTCACTGCATGCTTGCTTAACTCGCATGCGCACCAAACTCGTACTTCCACACATGCACATTATGATCGAAAGTTACCTACTACTGAATCCAGAGTGAGTAAAACAGCTGAGGCATGGCAATCTGCTCAGCTGCGCCTATCAGCTGGGCTTAAAACAAAAGAAATATAGGTAGGTTATAGCACGGGGTGGGCAGGCGGGCCCATCTGATTATTGGAGCGAACCGGTTCGCTCTCAGCTGATCATCGGAACTACCGGTACGCCTGAACCGGTCAGAACCAGCTGAATCCCACCCCTGCCTGGAAGACACATTACTCATTGATTTAGACCTCTGTAATCAGAAATAAGACTCCATTCTCAGAAGGGGAATCCATTAATGGCACCAAATAAAGATGTAATAGGGATCCTCTGGCCTTCTGACACACTTTCACTGCAGAGAAAAAAATTGGCCAGCCCTGGCATTGGTATAAATTATTTCCCTTCTATTATTCACCAATGATGGGAAATCATCATCGTCATTGAAAGAAGAGCATCATTCCCACCTATGCGTCCATCCAGCTGGGAACAGTCCAGGGAGGCATTTAATTTGTTGGAACGTCTATTACAGGCTTTCAAACAAGATGTGTAATGGCTAAAACGTAGGTGAAAATCATTGTGGTTTAATTGTTCATTATAATTTTATGTTGGTCAGGCAACACTGTTCTGGAACAGCTTTATTGCCTATAGTAAATGAATGAATGAATGAATGAATGAATCACTTGAACATACTGTAGAGATGTTCTTTTCTGATGCTGCATTGCATTATGCTTTGTGTTGCATCGTACATTTTCTACAAATACTGGTTCTGCAACCTGATAACAAGTCCCAGAGCAGGCTAAGAAGGAAAAAAAGAGAGTAGTAGTGAGCTTCTCTGGAGAGCAGCAAGTTGCAAAAAGTTTCTATGGAGTAGTTGCACTACATATAGAATAGAATAGAATAGAATAGAATAGAATAGAATAGAATAGAATAGAATAGAATAGAATAGAATTTTTTATTGGCCAAGTGTGATTGGACACACAAGGAATTTGTCTTGGTGCATACGCTCTCAGTGTACATAAAAGAAAAGATACCTTCATCAAGGTACAACATTTACAACACAATTGATGCTCAATATATCAATATAAATCATAAGGATTGCCAGCAACAAAGTTACAGTCATACAGAATATGCAGAATTCTTATACGTTCAGTGGGGCTAAACAGAGGATTCCACTAGATAAGTGGGTACAGTAAGTAATCATGATATTATTATCTGGGAACTTTAATATTTAAATAACAGATTTCTTTGGGGTGGGAAATCCACAGTTAGACGTGTTGAAGGACGGTAGCAACTATTCTCAGCGATGATCATAATTCTTTTGATTTATTATTAAGTCATTAGGTACAGTTAATAATTTAGATGTAATGACATATATATTTGGAAAGATATAAGTTCATTTTGAACAACCCTTCCCAAAACAGCTGCACAAAAAGCATCCATAAGCAGCAGCCTGAACAGTTTGGCTGTCCCCACAAGAGTAAAATTTCCCACAGTGGGGGGAAGAAAACCTATATTAAATAAAAATTCTTACATGGTATTTGCTTCCTGAAAAACCCTATGAGAACATTTCTGTCGCATATAAAATACTGAGCACAAAGAAGATCCAAATTACAATGGAAACACATTTTTTAAAAATGGTATTTACAAAAGCAGTGGAAATTTCCTCCCCTAACATCTTAATTTCAATTAGACATGCATAGGATTATGCTCTAAATGATCTAGCTAGCCTGATTTTAAACAGATTTTTTTTTTATTGAAACACTCAGCTGTGACACTAAGGATCTTTATTGAGAAGTAAAACTTGTCAGTGGTGTGACTTGAGGGAATAGTGGAACGAAAGTCAGGGGTGTCCCTTGCACCACCCATGGGCAGTTCACCTACATTTCACTCCCCCTTAGTTCCTACTCATTGATACTCCCCGCCTTCTATCACATTTACACTACCTGTACTTTTTTATTTTCTGTCTCAACTGTATATTTTTATCAACTAGTTGTAAGAGAGGCAGAGAAAGAGAAAGAAATAGGGATGTGGAACAGTAAATGTCCTTCTGTTGTACTTTTCCCCACTTCTGCTTAACAAAGCAACTATAATGATTAATTTGGCCATAGCACTATTGCTGTCATCTATGTATAGCTGTGATCAGGAGATAACAACAATGGAAGATTGGAAAGTTTTCTATCCTTCCCTGGACTTCTGATTATCCCCAGGAGGAAAACATTTTCCCAACAAGAATTGCACCACGATTTGTACCCTTTGGACCTGCTGTGTGGAGGAGATGCTGGACTCTCTCTGTCTCAGCAGGTTAACGAAGTTTCTAAGTACCTGTGGAAAGCAAAACTCGCTTCCCTTCCCCCTGAAATGGCTCCAACACACCAGGAGTCTCTCTCACTCACCACCCTCGTAATGAAAGTCCTGAAAGGTGCGCCACTCTTTTTCCAGAAACAGAGATACACACACACACACACACACACGCACCAAAGCTGCGCCCGACTCTCAGCACCACAGATTCCAAGAATGAAGTCTGATACAGTTCCAAACAGGATTCAGAAGTTTGGACTATCAGTGGCTGACTGACAGGGAAATGAATAGTTGTCTGCCACGCCTATTCATCTCTGCCTCCTGTCTTTTATCCCCAGAGCTAGGGTGGGGCTTAGCTAGCAACGGTGGCTCTTCCATCCCAAGGACCGGCCCCTACAGTCCCACTGCTCTCCTCTCCTCTGCCTTTTGCGCATCCGAGCATCAGGCATGAGACCACCTGTTCCTCCTCTTCCTCATCAGCCATTCCTCTTCTTCCTCAGAGCTCTCAGATTGCTTTGATGCTGGCCCTGACTCTCACTCTGCCTCCTCATCTGATTTGGCTGCTGTTATGGTGGCTGACAGGCCATAACAAGTTTCTTTCCTCAAGACAACACTACAAGGCATTGAAAGCCAAAACAACTAGACACAAGGACAGGTTATTTCCTCCTATGCCATTACTCTGCTAAACAACTAATTCCCACCACACTTTCAAACTACCTAGTACGGCTGGATTACTGTTATCCTTCTCATCTTTCTTATTATTATTTCCTTGTTGTCTTATGACTATAACTTTGTTGCTCGTATCTTATGATTTATATTGATTGTTTTATTTAGTAACCTACTATGCTTATTTAGTATCCTATGACTATCACTGAGTGTTGTAACTTATGATTTATGATGAATGTATTTTATGATGTGAGTCCTTCAGGAGAAGGGCGGTATACAAATATAAATAATAATAATAATAATAATAATAATAATAATAATAATAATAATAATAATAATAATAATAATAATAATAATATGATTATGATCATCATTTATCACTTGTTGCTTGTATGTACACTGTGAGCTTATGCACTGGAGACAAATTCATTGTGTGTCGGATCACACTTGGCCAATAAAGAATTCCATTCCATTCCATTCCATTCCATTCTATCCTCCATTTTCTGTTCAGCCTTTATATGCAGTGGCATTCAAAGTGGCCAATGTATTTTTCATTCAACCATAGTTCCACTGGGAAAGTAGTTTCAGTTGCCAGGGAATTTTCTGATTTCCTGACAAGAGCCACATCCTCAGTCAGGAAGCATTTTGGGCAAAGCAACCACACCTAAAAGGAGAATTACTCATGTGCAAAGTGGCGTGTTTGCATAGCAACTCCTTCCAATTTGAGAATGGTCACTCGATTTTGTTCAATTTTGTTTCTGTCTTTGGACAAAAAGATAGAAATCATTTCCCTTCTATCCTAGTGCTAGCTGAAGGTTAAGACTGTAATAGGAAGGTCTTTCTAGTTAGATATCTAGTTAGATAAAGCTGGACAGGAGCTTCAGGCTGACTACTGTCAGCTTATTGTAATTAGCTTTCAATGGGAAATCCTTGGACAATGGACCCGCCAAGTAACATTTAAATTATATTGTCTCTGAGCTCATAATAGTACAATTGCTTCGATAACTGAATCCCATCAAATGTATTGAAATTTGTGCCATTAAGTCTGGTTTGACTTCTAGCAGTTGCCTAGACAAGTCCCTGCAGTTCTTTTTAGAAAGTTTTTTTCAGGTGAACCAAAAGTGCTTTCTCAGGAGACAACTGGACTTTCTTGTTGTTGTTGTTTTTGAAGACGTTTCGCTTCTCATCCAAGAAGCTTCTTCAGCTCTGACTGGATGGTTGGGAATGGAAAGATTTATATTGCGGCTTTTGATACCATCAACCATGGTATCTTGCTGCGGTGGCTGGAGGGATTAGGAGTGGGGGGCACCATTTTTCGGTGGTTCTCCTCCTTCCTCTCTGACCGGTTGCAGATGGTGTTGGCAGGGGGGCAGAGATCGACCGCGAGGCGCCTCTTGTGTGGGGTGCCTCAGGGGTCGGTTCTCTCGCCTCTCCTGTTCAACATCTATATGAAGCCGCTGGGCGAGATCATCCGTGGTTTTGGGGTGCGGTGTCATCTGTACGCTGATGATACACAGCTGTACATTTCCACCCCTAACCACCCCAGCAAAACCGTTGAAGTGATGTCCCGGTGTCTGGAGGCCGTGCGGGTCTGGATGGGGAAAAACAGGCTCCGACTCAACCCCGCCAAGACCGAGTGGCTGTGGATGTCGGCATCCCGGTATAATCAGCTGATGCCATCGCTGACTGTGGGGGACGAGTCTGGGCGTCCTTCTGGATGCACGGCTGTCATTGGAAGAGCATATGACGGCCGTCGCCAGAGGAGCTTTTTATCAGATTTGCCTGATACACCAGTTGCATCCCTTCTTAGACCAGGATTCCTTATGCACAGTCACTCACACCCTCGTCACTTCCTGTCTGGACTACTGCAATGCTCTCTACATGGGGCTCCCCTTGAAGAGCACCTGAAGGCTCCAGCTGGTTCAGAATGCAGCCGCGCGGGTGATAGAGGGAGTGACTCGTTGCTCCCATATAACACCCCTCCTGCGCAGGCTGCACTGGTTTCCGGTGGTCTTTCAGGTGCAATTCTCAAGGTGTTGGTTACCACCTTTAAAGCGTTCCATGGCATAGGACCGGGATATTTACGGGACCGCCTGATGCCACCAGCGGCCTCCCATCGACCAGTGCGCTCCCATAGGGAGGATCTCCCCAGGATGCCGTCGGCCAGACAATGTCAGCTGGCAACCCCCAGGGGGAGGGCCTTCTCTGTGGGGGCACCAACCCTCTGGAACAAGCTACCACCAGGTATCCGCCAACTCCTTGATCTCTGGACCTTTCGACGTGAGCTGAAAACATTTCTGTTCCACCGCGCAGGACTGGCCTAATGGTTTTTAAATGGGGTTTTTATTGGTTTTATAGTGTCCAGCCAACTTTGAATTTTCGCTTTTTAAATTGGTTTTAATTTTTGAATCAATTGTTTTATTTTGGCTGTAAACCACCCTGAGTCCTTTGGGAGAAGGACGGTATAGAAATTTAAATAATAAAATAAATAAATAAATAAATAAATAAATAAATAAATAAATAAATAAATAAATAAATAAATAAATAAATAAATAAATAAAACTGGTCATTTGCATTCTTTTTTTCCAGGTGGTTTGTCATTGTCATTTTTCAGGTGGTTTCTCATTGTCTCCCTTCTAGGTCTGAGAGAGAGTGACTGGCCCAAGGTCACCTAGCTGGTTTGTGCCTAAGCAACTAGATTAGAACTCAATCTCCCAGTTTGTGGCCTGCTGTCTTAATGACCGGGGCTGCCCAAATTTACATTCCAATAGTTCAGTATAGTATCCATCCATCCTCTCTTATCCTGTTTGACTCCTGACTTGCATTGGATATAAAAGAATCATGTTATATGACTCAATAGCTGCAATTGTTGATAATAATTGTATTTTGGACACTAACGCCAGAGTGAGAAATGTGGATCCTATACTGTTGGTGTCATTAACATTCAATTAATTATTTTGCTCCTAGATTGCCAGCTTTGCATCTACTGTCAGTTTATATTCAATATTTGGAAAATGCCTTTTCCTTAAGTAGCCAAAACAGATTGAGGGCAAGTGAGCCAAGATGCTTGTCCGTCCCACTTTTGTCCTCACACCTCTGCTTTTGACCTTTTGATGTTTGGAGATGATTTGGGTGAAATAATGCCAAAGACAAAGGCTCCCTGTGTCATTTTGAATTGAGCCTGAATAGTTTTGGTTAGAAAGATGCAATTGCCAAGCTCCCAGTTCATTCTCTCCCCACATTGCTGCGATTCCAGAGGAAATTCAGCACCAGCCCTGAGGCTGATTGCAAAGTCTTGAGGGTGATGTCATGTCTGCCTCAAATAGGATGTCAGTCATTGTTCACAATGTCACCGGTATATTTTGGAAGAGGCACACAAACAGATTTCAGGATAGAGTCTCTGGCTGCGCAGGAAACTGTCTATCAGCTTCCCTCCTGTTTATGGCTGTGTGCTTTTCTTTATCGGAAGCTATGTATTAGTTCCGTTACATTTAACGGAACTATATCAGCAGTGCTCTTAATATACACATATTTAATGTACATTCATTTTTCAGCTAAGTTGTCCCTTGGTGGAGCTATCTTCTTAACAGCACAAATAGGAATGTCAGAGACAATCAGTTCAATACATTTATAGAAGAACATATGGAGCCACTAGTATTTCACCCAGTGGTGGGTTTCAGGTTTTTTTACTACCGGTTCTGTGGGTGTGGCTTGGTGGGCGTGGCAGGGGAAGGATACTGTAAAATCTCCATTCCCTCCCCACTCCAGGGGAAAGTTACTGCAAAATCCCCATTTCCTCCCAATCAGCTGGGACTCGGGAGGCAGAGAATAGATGGGGGTGGGGCCAGTCAGAATTTCCACTACTGGTTCTCTGAACTACTCAAAATTTCTGCTACCAGTTCTCCAGAACTGGTCAGAACCTGCTGAAACCCACCTCTGATTTCACCACAGTTTAAAAACACCTACCAACATGATTTATGCTTACAGTCTAGAAGATCCATATTCCTGAAGCTTTCAAACTTTTGACTGCTGCTTGACGAACCCAGTAATGAACTTCAAGTAGGTTCTGATGAGAGAGAGGAAGATCCGTAAACTTTTGCACTCTAAATCAGAATCCAGAATTTAATACGTTTTAAATGAGATAGCATAGTGTTTACAAGAGATATGCAAATAATGCGACATATTGTGGATGTTGTAAAGAGTCTTTGTACAGCACACAATGGGCATTCACAAAATGGAAATCCAGACAATTACTGAAATGCTCAGTTCTGTCGAATTTAAAGACAGAAATGAGATGCGTTTAACAGTTGTCTCTGTTCTATTTTCCTGCAACTTAGTGGATTGGAGCAAGCTACAGACAAGAAATCTATTAAAATAAATTAAAGCAACATCTCTGAAGATTAAAACTGCTGAGTGGGTGTTATTCAACATCAGAGCATGTGCTCCGTTCAAATGCTTGCTGCCAAAGGCATTTCAGGCATCTGATTCAGAAGATTGGAAAAATTTTGCTTTAGTGTTCCACATGGCCTATGAAGACATAGTGTAGACCAATTGGGATGACTAAATGTGCTTCTGGACAGAATCTGCGCACTTTAACATTTATTAGGAATTTTCTTGGCCGGGGACAAAATGTGATTGATTTTTTAAAAGAGGAACCATTTTAAAACATCAAATTCAACACAGAATCTCATCCCAGCGTTCATTTTAGCATTTCGGTTGGAAAACAAGTTTGGCCTCCCAGTCTCTTATGTCCCCGACACTGGCATCAGGAATTTTCTTTAAAGGTAAAGGTTCCCCTCGCACATATGTGCTAGTCATTCCTGACTCTAGGGGGCAGTACTCATCTCCGTTTCAAAGCTGAAGAGCCAGCGCTGTCCAAAGATGTCTCCGTGGTCATGTGGCTGGCATGATTAAATGCCAAAGGTGCACAGAACACTGTTACCTTCCCACCAAAGGTGGCCCCTATTTTCCTACTTTTTTTTTTTTACGTGCTTTTGAACTGCTAGGTTGGTAGAAACTGGAATAAGTAACGGGAGCTCACCCCGTTACGCGGCACTAGGGATTTGAACCATTAACTGCCGACCTTTTGATTGACAAGCTCAGCATTTTAGTCACTGAGCCACCGCATCCCTCTTTACTAGGGACCAAGTGTGGTTGATTTTTAAAAACAGCAACCAAATCCATTTTTAAACATGAAATTGCATCTCAAATTTCATCCCAGGGTTCATTTTAGCATTTGGGTTGAAAAAAGTTTGATTTTCCGACCCTGTGCCTTCCTGACGCCAAAATCAGGAATTTCCTTTGCCAGGCACCAGATATGGTCGGTTTTCAAAAAGAGTAACCAGCACCATTTCTAAGCATGAAATTCAACCCCAAATCTTGTCCCAGCATCCATTTTAGCAGTTGAATTTTAAAAACTTTGGGCTTCTCAGGCCCCCACATTCCTGACTGTGGCATCAGGAATTTTCTTCGGGGTAAGGGGACAAACTGGAAACTGGCATATCCAGTTGAATGCCAGGCCTGCCCATGACTTGAGTATGACTTGATTATGGGAACAATGCTGGTAGCCAGTAAGCTTCCAGTTGCAATTCAAGATGTGGTTATTAACCTTTAAACTCTTTATGCTTCAGAACCTGGGTATAAGTTCCAGAAGAGATAGCTCCCATCCCTTATGGAGGGTCTCCACCAGCAGTCTTGAGTATGAACCATCTCAGTTGCATCTTTCCTCTTTTGGAAGGACATATTCTTGCATATCTTTTGGGATGCAATGGCTCAGTGGCTAAGAGCTTGTCAATCAAAAGGTCGGCAGTTCAGCGGTTCAAATCCCTAATGCCATGTAACAGGGTGAGCTGCCGTTACTTGTCCCAGCTTCTGCCAATCTTGCAGTTTGAAAGCACATAAAAAATGCAAGTAGAAAAATAGGGACCACCTTTGGTGGGAAGGCAACAGCGTTGCGTGCGCCTTTGGTGTTGAGTCATGCCGGCCACATGATCACGGAGACGTCTTCGGACAGCGTTGGCTCTTCGGCTTTGAAATGGAAATGAGCACCGCCCCCTAGAGCCAGGAACAACTAGCACATATGTGCGAGGGGAACCTTTACCTTCACCTTATTCTTGTATATATAGGTGGCTTTATCTCTCTTGGTATTCTGAAATGCCATTTAGGCCTTAAATAGCTTAATAAAGCTGATACGCTAAGTGGAATTGTACTTTTTCTCAACAGTGATATCCAGTTTCTAATTATTTTCAGAAATTACCTATTTAATTATCTCGAGGATAATAGAGATCTTTGAAATGGCAAGTTTGCAAAGTCACCTGGTGGGTTTACTTTCTTCTTGTATTATAACTATCATTTGCCTTTCCATTTCTATTGGCTCTTTAAAAAAAAACACCAATAAAAACTATTTAAAGAAAACAGTAAAGTCACAGGGATTGTTCCGTGGGCAACTCCATTTAGGTTAGTTGGGAAATGATACATATGCATATTTGCCCTGGCATCACTGGTTTTGGTCATGGAAATATATACTTGGTGAACATGTTGTTCCTTAGAAGTGAAGTATAGAAATGCTTCTGAGTTAAAGAAAAGAAAAGTAAAAATAAACCAGCATATTATTCTCTAATACATTCCTCTCTCGCAGCAATAAAAGCTAAGTGCCGTGTTTCTCTTCCCATGACTCATTTGGAAGTCTTTTTAAATAGATGTTTGGTGCCCTTGGATTATTTCCAGAGAACATATTTCAGCAGTTTGAGATAGGTGTATGTTCTATGAGACCACAATGCTGTAGGGGCGAAACATAATTCATGGCTTCTTATCTCAGCCAAAAACAGTGCACAAGTGGAAATCGCCTCCTATCCTTTCCATTCTGTTCCAGGCATTCCGAGTTGGTTGGAAAGGCTGGCATAAAATAATAATAATAATAATAACTTCTTTGTGACTGAAATAAATGGCATATCAAGCCAAAGCTGCTTTTCTGGGAACTGGAAGAGCAGATATTTTCCCAGTATAATCCTTCTGTGAGAGAGTTAATGATGGTCTTCAGCTGGTATTACTCAAAGAAATGAATGGCTTCTGGGCATTCTGAAATATCTGTCTGACCACCTTGGAAATGTTTGCAGAAAAATCAAAATAAATAACTTGTATTACTTTAACTTTGGTCCCAGATGAAAGATGGGACAGTTCATGTATTTGGTCTGGCTAGTCTAGCTGTAGCTCTGAATTTTCCCACAAAGAGTCGTTTTTTCTCACTCAGCGGCTGGTGACTAGTCATGTGATGATGGTCAAAGAGGGTTGAAGGTCATGCTAGTTTAAACAATTTGCCACGTATACTGGCACTGTATTACTCATTTAAATCACATCAGATGTGGCATTGTGCTAAGCCTTGGCTTGTTTAATTATGCCTTATTGAGGAAGCCATAGTTGGCTGAGATGTATATACACTATGCTAAATGATAAAGGCTGGATGGAGTCACTGAAGCAGTAGGCATGAGTTTAAATGGACTCCAGAGGATGGTAGAGGACAGGAAGGCCTGGAGGAATGTTGTCCATGGGGTCGTGATGGGTCGGACATGACTTTGCAGCTAACAACAACAAATGATGAAGTGTTATTTTTTTTTGTACAGTCAAATTTGTGTACAGGAAGACGGAGAAAATACAGGAAGATGGAGAACTTCAAGACGAAATGAAAAAGAACAACTCACTACAGAGGGACATAGTTCTCAATGGTTTTCTTATACACTACAAAAAGAAATATTTAATACAGAAAAAAGGGTAATTGGAATTGAAGAACATAAACTGGAATCTGAAAATGAACTACAGATAGTCCTCGACTTGCAACCACAATTGAGCCCAAAATTTCTGTTGTTATGTGAGACATTTGTTAAGTGAGTTTTACGACCTTTCTTGCCACAGTTGTGAATCACTGCAGTTGATATTTTAGTAATTCAGTTGTTAAATGAATCTGGCTTCCCCATTGACTTTGCTTGTCAGAAGGTCGCAAAGGGTGATCAGGTGACCCCGGGACTCTGCAACCGTCATAAATATGAGTCAATCGACAAGCATCTGAATTTTGATCACATAATTATGGGGATGCTGCAAAGATTATAAGTATGAAAAAAGATCATAAGTCACATTTCTCAGTGCTGTTGTAAATTTGAACGGTCACTGAGCAAATCATTTAGCAAATCGTAAGGACTACCTTTATGTATACATGATGGACATGTAATTGCAAAAAAGTGTAAAACTTTGTTAAGATTTGAAACTGACAAGGAACAAGTTAAGGATTGTATAATAAAATGGCCTACCAGTTTTGTCTATAACATATGGAGAGATATATAAGAAAGAATGTTGATAAATTGATAAAATTTATCTATCTATATCTGTCTGTCTATCTGTCTATCTGTCTATCTTCTATCTATCTATCTATCTATCTATCTATCTATCTATCTATCTATCTATCTATCTATCTATCTACCTACCTACCTACCTACCTACCTACCTACCTACCTACCTACCTAGGTAGATAAGTCTCTGAGGACCTGAATCCTAGTACAAGATGCATACCAGAAGATGTTCCATTGCTTCATATTTGGTATCTCAACAGTTTTGCTGCAGTCATCCTGAAAGCTAAAAGGCAAACAAAAGAAAATTGTGTGATGAAAGCTCCTTACAATGCACACGGGCTGCTTGGGCTGAAGCTGTCGTTTCCAGTCATGTTGGATCATGTATTGTCTGTCCTCAGAGAGAGGTTGGGAGCTTCCAGTATAAAATCCTGTACTTAAGAGCAGTCAGGGGTTAGTTATGTGATACTCTCACTTTATGCATCTTGTTTGCAAGCCTTAGAAATCTTGACCTTTCTTCTAGGTATAATGATGTTTTCTGTTCTACCCATTGAAACATGGTCGACATTAATAAAGTTTGTGCATCTTGAATCTTGACCTAGATTAAGACTTGAAGATCCACAATGAGGGACTCTAATAATTTTGGTATGTAAGTGACAACAGTTTTGTTAACTGTTGAGGCCTTTGATTTAAAACAGGGGTCTCTAGCCTTGGCAACTTTTAGACTTGTGGACTTCAACTCCCAGAGAGTTGAAGTCCACAAGTCTTAAGGTTGCCAAGGTGGGAGACCCCTGATTTAAAACAAGGAGCATACTTGTCCAGTTTACTTTTAATTCCTAAGGATGTCTGAACTATTGAATCAAGATTTATGCCTTTTTAAGCTTCACACCCTAAAGAAAGAATCTTGCAAGAAAGATAAATATTGCCTAGGCATGGGTAGGCAGGAATCCTATCTGATGACCAGTATATCTTCTGTGTGAAAAATTGTTGAAAAGGACAATCGAAGAGACAACAGGAATTGAAGACGGCTTTCCGCAGGATATGTCGTCACACGCTTATCATAATGAGATTTTTTACATTTCTTTTAAAATATTTTTTTACATTTCTTTTAAAATAATTATTATTATTGGGAGAAAGCAGTGGGTTATTTTAGCATGATTGTGTGACAAAACTAAAATGTTTAGAAGATAATGTTCTCTTGAATTACATACCTAACACATAGAATTTGTCAACATAAATGGACTTTCCATGGCTTTACTATAAAAAGTTAAAAAAAAATTCCAATAAAAGGGGAAAAAAAGAAAAAACACAGTATATTATTTTAACAGTAACTACAAATTGTAGAATAGAATAGAATAGAATAGAATAGAATAGAATAGAATAGAATAGAATAGAATAGAATAGAATAGAATAGAATAGAATTTTTTTTATTGGCCAAGTGTGATTGGACACACAAGGAATTTGTCTTGGTGCATATGCTCTCAGTGTACAAAAAAGAAAAGATACGTTCATCAAGGTACAACATTTACAACACAAATGATGGTCAGTATATCAATACAAATCATAAGGATTACCAGCAACAAAGTTACAGTCATACAGTCATAAGTGGAAAGAGATTGGTGATGGGAACGATGAGAAGATTAATAGTAGTGCAGATTTAGTAAATAGTTTGACAGTGTTGAGGGAATTATTTTTGTATGTATGTATTTGTTGTTAGTTGCAAAGTGGTGTCTGACCCATTGCGACCCCATGGACAACATTTCTCCAGGCCTTCCTGTCCTCTACCATCCTCTGGAGTCCATTTAAGTTCACGTCTACTGCTTCAGTGACTCTATCCAGCCACCTCGTTCTTGTCGTGTCCCACTCCTCCGCTGACGGCCGGGTCAGGGAAATCCGAATCAGGTGTGCCTCTGCAGCTCTGCCAAAGTCCTAGCAAAGTCCTCAGGGCAGGCAGGAGACCAGAAAGTGACTTCAGCAAGATATGTTTAGACTTTGCCTGACTCAGAGAATGCCAGAAAGCAGATCCTTTATATAGGCCATGGGGTGTGGCTCCATGACTCAGCACTTACCCAGGCCTGCCCCTCCCTTCCTTCTGTTGCCTCCGCCTATCAAGTCTTCTGACGCGAGGGTCACTCCAGTCAGCAGCTGTTGGTAATAGACCTCCCTCAGGCTCACATGCTGTGGAGGAGGGGGAGGGGTCTAGTTGCTCCGTTTGCCTGGGCATGGAGCCAGAGCTGGGGGCTGGGGGCTGGAGGTATTTCTTCCTCTTCAGCCTGTCTGGGCATGGAGCCAGGGCTGGGGCCGGGAGGCATACTAGAACATTCCTCCGTGTTCGGAAGCAGATAAGAAGACCCCGGCTGAGGTGAGATTGGACGAGACACAACAGTTCTGTGTCGTCCCCTTCTTCTTTTGCCCTCAATCTTTCCCAGCATTAGGCTCTTCTCCAGTGAGTCCTTCCTTCTCATTAGGTGGACAAAGTTGTTGAGTTTCATCTTCAGGACCTTCTAGAAAGCAGTCAGGGTTGATCTCCTCTAGGACTGATCAGTTTGATCCAGTGGTGGGTTGCTACCGGTTCGCACTAGTTCGGGAGAACTGGTAGTAAAAAAATTTAGTAGTTCGCAGAACCGGTAGTAAAAGATGGCTGGCCACGCCCCTGAACCGGTCGCCGGTCGCTTGCCCCAGCCGCCATGTTTGTTGCTGCCAGATTCTTCACGCACGCGCATCCCATTGCCTTGCAAGTCTAATGGGATGCACATGCGCAAGGAACATGGAGAAGAAAACGGCTTTCCAGCAGCGGCAGAAAACTCTGCGGCAGGTCAACTTGCCTTCCCAGTCAGCTTCCCTTCCCGACAGCCGCCGAGGAAGGTAAGCAGCTGAACAAAGAGGTAGTGGTGGGGGAGGAAGGCAGGAAAACGGGCCTGCCATGGGACCGCCGGGAAGGGCGCATGGAAGGCAGGCAAGCATGCCGGGGCCCCTGGCCATCGGAAAGGCAGCTAGCAGCCTATTCCCTTCCCTGTGGCCCTGCCATGCTTGCCTGCCACCGATGCCTGCTACAGAAAAAAGCCATGCAGGAAAAGTTCCCTGGATTCCCCACCCCACCTGCCCCTGCCACTGCCCCTCCACTGCCACCCCCACCCCTGCCGCTGCCCCTGCCTCCTCTGCTGCTACTGCCGTGGCTGCTGCATCCCCGGGAGCCAGGATGCCATGCTGCTGCCCCCGCGGTTTGCCGCAGCAAAAGCCGCACAGCCTGAAGTTCTCATTTCGGCTGCTGCTTCCACCGCCACCCGAAGCTCCCGTTTTGGCCTCTGCCTGAAACTCCTGTTCTGAGTGCTTAGTACTTTCTCTCGGGCCTCCTGGTCACACTCTTCTAGACCAGGCATCTTCAAACTTGGCTCCTTTAAGACTTGTGGACCAATCAACTCCCAGAGTTCCTCAGCCAGCTTTGCTGGCTGATGAACTCTGGGAGTTGAAGTCCACAAATTTTAAAGGAGCCAAATTTGCAGACCCCTGTCTTAGACTTTGAAGGAGAGGGAGAGGGAGAGGGAGAGAGAGAGAGAGAGAGAGAGAGAGAGAGAGAGAGAAGGAAAGAAAGAAAGAAAGAAAAGAGAAAGAAAGAAAGAGAAAGAAAGAAAGAAAGAAAGAAAGAAAGAAAGAAAGAAAGAAAGAAAGAAAGAAAGAAAGAAAGAAAGAAAGAAAGAAAGATTGATTCATGGATGGTTGATTGATGGCACAAAATAATCCAATTTGATTTGTGGTACAATAATGCAAAGAGAAAGAAAAAGAGAAAGAGAAAGAAAGGGAGAGACAAGAAAGAAACAGAGAAAGAAAGAAGGAAAGAGGGAGAGAGAAAAGAAAGAAGGAAAGAGAAAGAGAAAGAAAGGGAGAGAAGAAAGAAAGAGAGAAAGAAAGTAAAAGAGAAAGAGAAAGACAAGAAAGAAAAAGAAAAATGCGAGAGAGAGAGAGAAAAGAAAGAATGAAAGAAAAAGAGAAAGAAAGGGAGAGAAGAAAGAAAGAGAGAAAGAAAGTAAAAGAGAAAGAAAGGGAGAGACAAGAAAGAGATAAAGAAAGAAGAAAGAGAAAGGAAGGGAGAGAGAGAGAGAGAGAGAGAAGAGGAAGGAAGGATCACAAACCCTGGCACTAGACGTGGCTTCAGAAGATGCTTTGAAATAGGACAGCAATCTAGGGCTGGAAAGGACCTTAGAGGCCATCTAATTCAACCCCTTCCTCCAGCAGGAAACCTTACATCTCTAGATTATTTTGGTGCCTCTAACGGAGAGGAAAATAGCCAGAAAGGAGAAGGAGTTTACTAGGACAAGGCTGCCATGCAGAGGAAGGCAGAGATAGTCCTTGTCTTATTACCAGAATTGAGCCCAAAATTTTGGTTGCTAAGCAAGAGCGTTGTTAAGTGAGTTTCACATTTTACTCAATCCATGATCTCTCCTGGCTCTAACTGTCATGTGCAAGTTAGGGAAGAACATCTGAAGGAGTGTGTAATGTTCTAAATGTACAGAAGTTATAGTTAAATGTGTGGCAGAAAGTGGACTCTAGGTGTGTTTTTCCAAATGTAGTAAGTGAGGTTGAATGTGTATAGTTTTAGAAGAGGTGTGTGTATGTGTGTGTGTGTGTATGTACATACAGTACATGTATAGTAGATAATGTATCTTTTTGTGTGCCTATACATGCTATACTATGTAATATGTATGTACACATATGGCATATATACATAGGATTTAATAGTATATTTTGGATGTTCAGTAGTAGTAAATAAATAGACGGAAATTGACGTGAGTGACAGCAACCTTTAACGTGAGTGACATCAAGTTGGCCACACCCACCCAGTCACATGATCACCCAGCTATGCCCACCCAGTCACATGACCACCAAGCAACGCCTACCCAGTCACATGACCAAGCCACGCCCACTGTCATATGACCACCAAGCCATGCCCACAAAATAAGCCACGCCCACAGAACCGGTAGTAAAAAATTTTAGAACCCACCCTGGTTTGAGCGCCTCGCAGTCCAAGGGACTCGCAGGAATCTTCTCCAGCCCCATAGTTCAAAGGCCTCAATTCTTTGGCGCTCAGCCTTCCTTATGGTCCAACTATATATATTTATTTATTTATTTATTTATTGTTTATATTTATATACCGCCCTATCTCCCAAAGGACTCAGGGCGGTTTACAGGCATTTAAAAGCAAAAAATACAATAAATACAATTCTAAAAACAATTAAAAAACTTATTCAAAAGCCTTAATTAAAAATATAAAAATTAAAACCCAAGATAAAACCCACAAACTAAAATCTAACTCAGTCCTGCGCAGTTAAATAGATATGTTTTAAGCTCGCGGCGGAAGGTCCGAAGGTCCGGAAGCTGACGAAGTCCTGGGGGCAGTTCATTCCAGAGGGTGGGAGCCCCCACAGAGAAGGCCCTTCCCCTGGGCGTCGCCAGACGACATTGCCTCGCTGACGGCACCCTGAGGAGTCCCTCTCTGTGAGAGCGCACGGGTCGGTGAGAGGTATTCGGTAGCAGCAGGCGGTCCCGTAGATAACCCGGCCCTATGCCATGGAGCGCTTTAAAGGTGGTCACCAAAACCTTGAAGCGCACCCGGAAGGCCACAGGCAGCCAGTGCAGTCTGCGCAGGATGGGTGTTATACGGGAGCCACGAGGGGCTCCCTCTATCACCCGCGCAGCCGCATTCTGGACTAACTGCAGCCTCCGGATGCCCTTCAAGGGGAGCCCCATGTAGAGAGCATTGCAGTAATCCAGGCGAGACGTCACGAGTGCGTGGGTGACTGTGCACAGGGCATCCCGGTCCAGAAAGGGGCGCAACTGGCGCACCAGGCGAACCTGGTAAAACGCTCTCCTGGAGACGGCCGTCAAATGATCTCCCAAAGACAGCCGTCCACCCAGGAGGACGCCTAAGTTGCGCACCCCCTCCATCGGGGCCAATGACTCGCCACCGATGGTCAGCCGCGGATTTAGCTGACTGTACCGGGATGCCGGCATCCACAGCCACTCTGTCTTGGAGGGATTGAGCTTGAGCCTGTTTCTCCCCATCCAGACCCGTACGGCCTCCAGACACCGGGACAGCACTTCGATAGCTTCGTTGGGGTGGTCCGGCGTGGAAAGGTACAGCTGGGTGTCATCCGCATACAGCTGATACCTCACGCCGAAACCACTGATGATCTCACCCAGCGGCTTCATGTAGATGTTAAACAGAAGGGGCGAGAGGATCGAGCCCTGCGGCACCCCACAACGGGGGCGGCTCGGGGGGGGCCTCTGCCCCCCTGCCAACACCGACTGTGACCGGTCAGAGAGATAGGAGGAGAACCACCGATAAACGGTGCCTCCCACTCCCAATCCCTCCAGCCGGCGCAGCAGGATACCATGGTCGATGGTATCGAAAGCCGCTGAGAGGTCTAATAGGACCAGGGCAGAGGAACAACCCCTATCCCTGGCCCTCCAGAGATCATCCACCAACGCGACCAAAGCCGTCTCTGTGCTGTAACCGGGCCGGAAACCGGACTGGAACGGGTCTAGATAGGCGGTTTCATCCAAGTGCAGAAACTGATATGCCACCATACTCTCTACAACCTTCGCGCGGCGGGTTGGAGACTGGACGATAATTACCTAAAACAGCCGGGTCCAGGGAAGGCTTCTTAAGGAGGGGTCTCACCACCGCCTCTTTCAAGGCGGCCGGAAAGACACCCTCCACCAAAGAAGCGATCGTAATCGCCTGGAGCCAGCCTCGTGTCACCTCCTGAGTGGCCAGCACCAGCCAGGAGGGGCACGGGTCCAGTAAACACGTGGTGGCATTCAGTCTACCCAACAACCTGTCCATGTCCTCGGGAGCCACAGGGTCAAACTCATCCCAGACAATGTCACCAAGACCACCCTCAGACGCCTCACCTGAGTCACCGCAATCTTGGTCCAACCCGTCCCGAAGCTGAACGATTTTATCGTATAGACTGGTAAGGCCTATAAGGGCACGAAATGTTCTGCCACATATTGGGCAGACGTGTGGGAACCATTGTTGCAGCATTTGCAACTCTGCCTTTAAGGAGTGCTCGCTTCTCTTGTGCTATGGTTGTTCTTCTTCTGATACTTTTTAAAAGGTATCTTTTATCCTTTTTCTCCTTTCTTTGGCAATGTATGTATTTCTATCATAATTATCTTTGTGTTTTGTTCTTTTTTCTTTCCATTTTCTGCTACTATTCTAGAGCAACACATTGCTGTTTTAAGCAATTGCAAACAAGCTCTGTGGAAACACCCCTGCATGCTTCAAATCATTTTTTCCCTTCAAATTAAACTGTGGCCATAGCCCTCCACATCAGTATTAGCACACAATAGGTGAATTATTCCTTTTTGTCCTTTTTTTTTTTTTTGCCAGTGCATTCTTTCTTCTATGGTGACAGATAACTGCCTTCTCTGCTCTAGGCCCCAAACATCACTTTACATATGAGCTTCCAAATGTTCCTAATTTTCTTCTCCTTAAAAAAAAGGGGGGGAAAATTCAGAATATTTACTCTGCACTGCCTCTCACAAGAGCCAAAATACACAACATCCATTAAATACTCTGTTTTGTGCATGATCCTTCTGAAGCAACATTTTTTTACCAACATTTAATTTCCACCAACTCAGTTCACACACTGTTCTAAGCCCTAATGTGGCTTGGATAGTTTTGGCTTAGGGCTAGGGGGTTCCCACTAAAACCTGTGGATTAGGATCTAGCCTGCTAGGGAAATGGAGGAATGTGGCCTTTGTAAATTCCAAGAAAATCTACACTTGATCTGTACTCTTTGAACTAATAAGCTCCAAGAGGTTGAATCCTTGGCTTAAGGAGCTATTCAAAACACACTCAGAAAAATACATTCCAAGAAAAAATTGGATAAGAAGTGCATATTTTGAGGAAAAGATGTGTAAAAATACATGCTTCAATTTGATTTATTTATTCATTTATTTATTTATTTTTCAAATTTATATGGCCTGTCTCATGAGAAGTGAATTTGGATGGTGTACAATAATGAATAAAAAAGAATATGTGTATACACACACACACACACACACACACACACACTACATATATATAGTAACTATGTTTGTTGTTGTTGTTAGTTGCGAAGTCGTGTCCGACCCATCGCGATCCCATGGACAATGTTCCTCCAGGCCTTTCTGTCCTCTACCATCCTCTGGAGTCCATTTAAGCTCACGCCTACTGCTTCAGTCATTCCATCCAGCCACCGCATTCTCTGTCGTCCCTTTCTTCTTTTGCCCCCAATTGTTCCCAGCATTAGGCTCTTCTCCAATGAGTCCTTCTTTCTCATTAGGTGGCCAAAGTATTTCAGTTTCATCTTCAGGATCTGGCCTTTTAAAGAGCAGTCAGGGTTGGTCTCCTCTAGGACTGACTTGTTTGTTATATATGCATAGGTATAGTAACTATACCTATCGACAGTGGTGGGATTCAGCCAGTTCACACCACTTCGGGAGAACCGGTTGTTAACTTTCTGAGCAGTTTGGAAAACTGTTCGTTGGAAGAAATCATTAGGGTAGAGAACCGGTTGTTAAACTACTTGAATCCCACCACTGCCTATAGATATATAAGAGACATTTAAAAATAGCAAGATCAGGATTAAAATAGAGATGATTAGAACTTAAATTATACAAACACTAAGCAGAGGGAGGGAGGGAGGGAGGGAGGGAGAGAGAGAGAAAGTATATCTTCCTTAATCTAAACAGGTCTCTGTTCCCTGGGACCTCCAGGCCTGATGGCATAACAGCTAAGTCTTGAGGAACCTCTGGAATACTAAAATGATGAAGCTAACCTGATGTCCAAGGAGACAGAGTTCCAGAAGGCAGATGTTATACCAAAGACCTGCTGCCTGGAACCCACCAAATACAGGTCCCTGTGGCAGATGGCACTTGCAGCATGCCCTCTCTGTCAGTTCTAATGCATCGGGCTGATACGTAATCAGAGGCAGACCTTCAGTTAATCTAGTCCCAGGCCATGATGTGCTTTAACGTTTAAAACCAGTACCTTGAATAAGACCTGGAAACAAACTGGCAACCAATGTAGTTTGCAGAGCACAGGTTTGATATGTTCTAGGAGCACAAATAACTGCCCATGCTGCTGCATTCTGCACCAGCTACACGGCAGCCCCGTGTAGAACGTTTTCCAATAATACAGTCTAGAAGTGAGGAGGGCATGAATGACTGTGAGCGCTGCCTCCAATCCAGAATTGTGCATAGGGGTGCAAATGGCCTCCTAGCCATGATAGCATCTGCTCCCCAGATAGGAGATATGAATTTAGGAGGGCACCCTGCTTGTGCGCAAGGTCTGTCTGTGGCAATGTGACCCCATCCAGTACCAAAGATAGCATACTGCTAGAAGCAGTAAGCCCCAAAACCCAGAGCCACTCAGTTTTGCCAGGATTCAGCTGAAGCCTTTTGTTCTCCATCCAGATCCTCACAACTTCCAGACAGAGGGATGAAACATTCATGGCACTGCTTACTTCTCCAGTGGCCAAGTTATATAGTTCAGTATCAACAGCCTACTTCACCCCATGGTGATCGATGAATTCACCCAGTGGCCTCATGTAGATGTTAAAAAGGAGAAAGGATAGCACCAAACCAGGGGTGGGTTTCAAAAATTTTAGCAAGGGGTTCTCTGCTTGGTTGCTGGTTGGGCATGGCCTAGTTGCCCTCCTGCGCCATGGCGGGGGGGAGGGGGGCGTTTTTGCCCTCCCCAGGCTCCCGAGGTTTTCCTCAAGCCTCTGGGAGGGAGAAAATGGCCTTCCCAAGCTCTGAAGGCCCAGTTTTCACTCTCCCCAAGCCTCCACGTGTGCCCTGCACTTACCTGCATTCAAAACGGGCCACGTGGAGACTCCTGGGAGGAGAGAGGTGGGATGGGCGGGGCCAGCCAGGAGTGGGATTTGGGGGGTTCTCCAAACCGCATAGAATCTTAGCTAGAGGTTCTCCCGAACCTCTGCGAATCCCCAGCAGCCCACCCTTGCACCAAATCCTGCAACATTCATACAGCAGGGACCGATAGTGGGTTCTCTCTTCAATCATCACAAACTGTTGGCCCCCCAAAAAAGAAGGTGAACCAGCACACTGTTGTGCTGCCACCCCCAATTTTCTCAGCTGATTCAGAAAGATAGTAGGTCAATTGTATCAAAAGCCATCAACAGGTCAAGTAGGGCGAGTATGGATACACTCCTCCATCTCGCCCATGCCGGAGATCATCCAAAAGTGCAACCAATGCTCTTTTTGTCCCATACATGGATCTGAATCCTGACTGAAATGGATCCAGATAATTTAATCTATCCAAGAACCTCTTGCCCAAACATCTTCTTAATTACTTTCTCCCAAAAGGGAAGGTTAGATACCAGATGAAAATTATAGTGTTATATTTTATATAGGTGTAATATATATTATATTATAGAAAATTACAGTCCAGTGTAGTGGGGTCCAGTGATAGTTTCCCGATAGAAGGTCAAACCAAGGCCTCTTTAAGAGGTAATGGAACAACCCCCTCACTCAAAACATTAAGGACTACCAGAATGCCCTCTCAGGACACACACGCATAAACACATGCATACATACAGGATGCGTTTGTAAGCCAGGAGGGGCACAGATCTAACCAGTAATTTTGAATGAAGATATTTTTAAAGATAAACTCTGTGGAAGTGAAGCTGACTGGAAAGAAACAGATTTTTCCGCCATTAAAGGTAGCAACAATAGCATTCCCTATAATTACATTTGAAGGGGATTTTTTGGGTTATTCTTAGCAGATTTTTTCTTAATGGGAGAAAGAAAAAGAGAACGTGTAGGGACAAATGAAACCCCATTTCCAATATCTCTCCATTGTCTGAGGTCACATATGAGAAAATTAAGTCGATAAATTAGGGTGTATGTCAGGATATTCTAGAACAGCCATTCTGAAAGTCCATCTAGGGAACAATTTCTATTTGGAAAAAATCTGAAGTTTAACAATATATGGTAAAATAATCTATTAAACCATTGAGAAATGGACACATTGTGCTATGCAGGTTTACAAGTACTGTCATCATCCATTCTTCTTTAAAATGCTACACGGTTTATTTGTGAACATGGTTTAGAAATAGATTAAAGAGGGTGGGGGGGAAATTGCCACTTTCTTGAAAAACTGGAAACCTTTTATAAACTTTTTGCTTAAAAATGTGAAATGATTTATGGATTTAATGAGGATTATATAAATTAAAAGGAAGGGGAAATGATGAGTTTGTTAATATCTGTTGCAAAGAAGATCAGAAGTCATTTATTTTTATTTATTTTTTATTTCAAATTCAATTTAAATTTGAATACATTTATGCAATACCATTTACTTCAGTTTCTTAAATTATTCCTCTTTACTTTTTTGGTTTTTTCTTTTTTATTCTCTTTTTTATATTTGTCTTTTATTTATTAAAAATATTTAATAAAAAAGCAAACAAATACTGGCAATATTTAACAGGTAAGATTTCTTTTTTCATTTAATCGGTTTAGCTAACTAGCTAAACAAATTGCTTTAAAATAGTTTGCATGTTAAATGTTATACAGACTCTCATAAATATCCATTAACATTTGGCTTAATTGTCTTTAGTAGCAAATGCAGTATTCTGCATCTCAAGACAGTATCCAAGTTAGATTTTTTTTTCAGAGGTTACTTGATATATTACCTCCTGGGATTTTGTTTTTTTGAATACATTTTTGTACACAAAATCCTCAAGAACTTCCTGGAAAATCTCAGATCGCAGCTAGAATATTTTTATCAAAGGGTCAATAGGCCTTGAGACACTTAAAAAATGGTAGGCTGTGTATGTATATGTGCATGTGTACACATATATAAATATCTTATAGTGCAGAAAGAAATAAGGAACATTGGACATGGGCCAACCAAAATTGAGTCTAATTCCTCAACTCTTTCCTCCTGAAGTAGGACTTAAATTGCATGGGTCTCATGTGTTATGTTCAGAATTGCTTTTTCTACATTGCAGCTTTCCTGCTCAAAAAGCTGAAAAAGATGAGATTTAATCCCCCAAAGAAGAAATTAGCATATTTTTGGAATGTTTAATATTTCCTGACAGTAAGCTTCTCTTGCTTTTTAATAGCCCATACTATCAAGCAAAACAGGCTATTTGCTAATAGCAATAGCACTTAGCAATAGCAATAGCACTTAGACTTATATACTGCTTCACGGTGTTTTACAGCCCTCTCTAAGCGGTTTACAGAATCAGTCTATTGCCCCCAACAATCTGGGTCTTCATTTTACCGACCTTGGAAGGATGAATCAACCTTGAGCCGTTCAGAATCGAATTCCTGGAGTGAGCAGTGAGTTATCCTGCAATACAGCATTCTAACCACTGTATCATCACAGCTCTTATGTAATGTAATGTTGTGTCTTTACATTTGGATTAGCATAACAAGAAGACCCAGGATTTCTCAGAATATCTGTGATCACCTTCTTCCTCGCACCTATTTGTCCACCTGAGATGATCAGGTAAGAGACACTCCCTCTAGTTCAGGGGTGTCAAATCCAGGGGTGTCAAATTGTCACAGCACAGCGGCGTCACGTGACATATTGGGACTTCCCCTCTTCGCTAAAATGGAGGCGGGCATGGCCAGCGCATAACGCATCTGGCCTGCGAGCCAGGAGTTTGACTGCCCTGCTCTAGTCCTTCCTCTCAGAAAATAGCCACAGAAATCTCAGAAGTCAACCTTTTCAATTGCTGTCCCTCATTTATGGAGAAGCAGCTCCCCATGAGCTGCCAAATGCCAACCCCATTATATTTCACCCTTCAGATGGGATTCACCTGGCTTTAAAAAAAAAATATCTCAGCTCTCTACAAAGACAGTTAGAAGGCCCTTCCCTATTTTTATATTTATTTAGCAGAGTTGTACAGCCAAAGGCAATTTTTCTGTCAATAAAGTAAAATTTAACTTGAGAATAAAACCATAAGCTTTTTACATTTTAGGAAGCAGATACTGGCTTGCCATTAATAGAATTTAATCCACTAAAAAATGTGATTGGTGGCTGATCACAATATACAGCAACTTTGTTTGCAACTTTGGTGGCTGATCACAATATACAGCAGCAGAGAGGGGAGGGCTGTTGTTTAGAACAGATTTCAGCTTAATCCTCTGTCCTGGCTCCCTCCCAATACCTTGAATCAAAGCTGGCTCTTCCAACTGCTATAGGAGAACTCCATGTTTTACAGTGACCATGGGAAATTAAAAGGGTAGCTCTGAGGAAAGGTAGAAAGCAAAGACCTGGGGAACTTGCTGTAAGGAATGCAGGCAAAAGACTGAGAGAACTCATGGGAGGTGGTGGGTAAAAGATTAGAAAGGCAGCGGATGTGATAAAAAGGGGAGGGAGAGAGGAAAAGGAGATAATCAGAGAAAAGACCAAGCAAGATGCTAATATCTCTCGTAACAGGTCACCACGTTGTAAATAATCAGGATAGAGAAGCTCATGTTATATACATCCTTAAAGAAAAACAGCTTTTACAGTATCCCACATGAATGATTCCTGCAGCGGTACTCAAAAGGTCCAGACATTCAAGGCTCAAATAATAATTTTGTTATCTTTGGCTCTTACAAGCCATTCCCGAAAAAGCACCCATTTTGGATAGAGCCAAAGCCAAAATGAAGACACTCAACACGAAGGCACTTCCAAAACAAGCAAGAGTTCTGTGCCATTTATCTCCCCCTTGCCTGCCTATTGGGAAGAACGCAAAGAATAACAACAGCTAGGCTTCTTCAAGTCTACCTGGAAGCGAGGCCTAAACTTGAATCCAAGTGCTGCATGGCCCCAGTAGGTCTGAAATATGACCCAGCACAGCCAAAACAAGCATGTCAGTTGCAATAGGGCCCCAGGGGATTGTAAGGCATTTGGTTGAAGAAAATAACCACGAAATCAAATGTGGAAATGGGGCCGTATAAAGAAGAGAAGCCCCATCCGCGGGATGCAGGTAGCATGCAAAACCACCACCCCTCTGGTTCGTGGAAAATCTGCTCTCCACAGAACCCTGGTGCCCAAAAGATTGGGGCAAGGGTGAAATCCAGCAGGTTCTGACAGGTTCTGGAGAACCAGTAGCAGAAATTTTCAGTAGTTTGGAGAACCGGTAGCAGAAATTTTGAATAGTACAAAGAACCGGCAAATGCCACCTCTGATTGGCCCCAGAGGGGGGTGGGAATGGAGATTTTGCAATATCCTTCCCCCAGAAGTGGGGAGGAAATGGCGATTTTGCAGTATCCTTCCCCTGCCACGCCCACCAAGCCACTCCATGCCCACCAAGCCACACTCACAGAGCTGGTAGTAAAAAAAATTTGGATTTCACCACTGGGTTGGGGGGCCACTGCTCCAAACTATCTTAACATTGGGGCATTACACTTTGCATCCTTGAAATGTGTTACTACTCCGGAAGCTGTAATCCTATCTCAAGACTGTCTGGTTGGGAAAATCTTGTTTAGCAGTTCACCAGTTGCAGTTATGAGGCTTGGTCAGGGATAAGCAAGCTGTCTGAAAAGGAGATATTCTGACATTATATTTAGCATTCCCAGCCCCAAAGCAATAGGCTCCTTATTGCTATTATTGGCAATTCTGGAATGAGAAGCAGATGTTTGGCTTTTCAGGGGTTTCTTTCACAAAATGTTGATAGCTAAGATTTAATGAGGTGGGTGGGTGGGTGGGTGAGGGGGTTGTTCCAGCTTCCATAAAAAGAACTCTGAATCCCACAGACAGGCTAATAGGATCTGTCTGTCATGGTAGAGAGCTCAATTCATCTTACTCAGAATCTTTTCCCCACTGGGCCATATTGTAATTAGCTGTTTCACCATGCAATCCTCTACATATCTGCTCAAAAATATAGTCTATTATGCTTAGCCAGGTTTATTCCCATGTCAGTGAGGGGAGGATTGCAGGCAGAAGAAGTTCTGCTAAATCCATAGGCGATCTTATGTACCAGCGGCATATATAAAAACTGGTTAGACGCTAATCTGCATATTGTGCACAGGGGAAATGTCTTTGATGTTTCCTACAAATAATCATGGCTTGAATGGCACGTATATCTGCCATAGCAACATAAAATGCAAGCTGTCAGGCTAATCAGTGGGGATTTATTCACCAGTGAAACTGCATAATATGAATATATAACTCGGAGCAGCAGGAAAAAAAACCACACTCTATATAAAATGCAACAATATATTCATTATTAAAAATAAATTAATCAGCTTTAAAAAGACA
The DNA here is from genome assembly GCF_028640845.1 of Ahaetulla prasina. NCBI lineage: Eukaryota > Metazoa > Chordata > Lepidosauria > Squamata > Colubridae > Ahaetulla > Ahaetulla prasina. Next base: position 160,577,287 of record NC_080539.1, read on the forward strand.
GTGTGCATTAGCTTGGAATCAATCTATTGCATATAATGGTACTTAATTGTCAGGAAATACGCTTGGTTTCGGAAAACACATATCCTAGATATTTATTAAACAATTTAAGATATGTGTTCTTTTCTCTTCCATAAAGAAGTCATTTAAAATGTTAATGTGCCCAATACTTTTTAATTCCTGCTTAGGAAAATCAGCATGAAAAGCTTTAAATATCACTTTTTCCAAAATGTCACTCTGACAATATTAGATACCCTACAATAAAATAGTAATCCTTCTGTCATTTATGCTATTTTTTAAAAAACTATTTTCAGTTTCATTAAAAATGCCAGCGTAGTGTTTCAGATTTTTAAAATGATATATATCTGATGAGACCCATATTAAAGTGGGCTTATCTGGGAAAACATAAAAAATGCTTGAATTGCATTCAAGCAATTCAAGCATGTAAGGCCTCTCAAACTAACCTGAATCTGAATCTTCCCAAAGTTTCTTTATGACTTAGTATTTAAAAATAAAAAATCCATGTGCAACTCCATGACTACAAAAACATATCCACTTTCCCCAAATTCTCCACATAAGGATGCATCCAGGTCAGAGGTGGGTTTCAGCAGGTTCTGACCAGTTCTAGAGAACTGGCAGGGGAAATTTTGAGTACTTCAGAGAACCAGTAGTAAAAGTTCTGACTGGCCCCGCCCCCATCTATTCTCTGCCTCCCAAGTCTCAGCTGATCGGGAGGAAATGGAGATTTTGCAGTAACCTTCCCCTGCCATGCCCACCAAGCCACACCCACAGAACCGGTAGTAAAAAAATGTTAAAACCCACCACTGATCCAGGTGTTAAGGCATTTCATGAGATTCAACTCTAGCTTGATTCCTCAATTAACTTGTCTTGTGGTGAAATATAAGAGAAATGCCGTGTTAGTTTACGGTGGGAAAAAATAATCACGTTTCTGGCAGCATCTTTTACAACTTACAAATGTTTTTAAATGATAAATGTTTTAAGAACTACAACTGATTTAATTACATGCAGCTCACAAAAGCTTAGACCTTTCAGTAACATTTGAAAAGGAACTACCAAACTCCTGGTCTTCTGGTGTGCCAAAAGTTGTAGGCATATCCACACAGTGAGTACTTTTCAATATATGCATGTTATTCTTTCTCTCCCTCTCCATATATATATATATATATATATATATATATATATATATATATATATATATATATATATATATATATATAGGTCTTTGGTTGTTCGGGTTTTCTCCCGTGTAAAATTGGAAGTGTCTTGGCGACGTTTCGACGAAGTCTCATTCATCATCTTCAGGCTTCAGCTTCGTGCTTCTGGGAGCAAATATATATATATTTGTTTTCTGAGGTTTTCACGGGTGTTTGTATATAGGTCTTTGGTTGTTCGGGTTTTCTCCCGTGTAAAATTGGAAGTGTCTTGGCGACGTTTCGACGAAGTCTCATTCGTCATCTTCAGGCTTCAGCTTCGTGCTTCTGGGAGCAATGTGTGATCGCAGCTGTTTCTTCCTTTTAACTGCTAGTGGGGGTTTGAACTGATTGGGTGGGAGCTTGGCTGTGCTCTGATTGGATGGGGGGGGTTTTGTGCTCTGATTGGCTGGGGGTGTGTCCTGTGTTGGTGGGGGCTTGTTTGTGCTCAGTTTAGTCTGTGTTGCAGGGGGATTTGAGCTGGTGAGCTGCATAGCTGTTGTTTGGCTTTGTGGTCGTGCTACATCTTCATAGTGGGTGTCAGTCTGCTGCATGTATGGATTGGAGGGGTTTGAAATGGCTAATGTTGCAGCTGCGGTCTGGCTTCTGGTCCTTGGTCGTGCTTCATGATCAGTGTGGGTTTGGGTCTGCTTTCTGGGTGGATGTGCGGTGGTGACATCCTGTGTGGACCTTGTGAGTGTGGGTCTGGTGTCATTCCTCGTGTTAGGGACTCGTTTGTCAATAAGGGCGGGTTTCAAATGGCTGGTAGGCGGAGGTGTCATCTCGTTTGTTCATGCTGTGTGGGCGTTTTCTATCTCAATGGCTTCTCTGATTATTCTGTTGTTAAAGTGTTCAGTTTTGGCGATAGTTCTGGTCTTTTAAAGTCAATATCATGTCCTGTGACTTTAAAGTGTTGGACCAGGAAGAAGTTGGTTCCTCTTTTGAATGAGTTCTTGTGTTCTTCAATGTGCACTTATTCTTCTGTTGGTTTGTCCAATGTATGTGGTGGGGCAGGCGGTGCATGGATTTCATATACTCCTTGATTTTCTAACTCAATTTTGTCTTTGGGGTTTCTTAGGATGGTGGATATTTTTCTGTTTGTGCAGAATGCTGTCTTGATGTTGTGTTTGTGGAGGATCTTGCTGATTCTGTCTGTGGTGCCTTTTATATATGGGAGGAGGGCTGTGCCGTTTTCTTGTTCTCTGTCTTGGATTTTAGTGGGGGGTTCTTTTTGGATTAGCTTGGTAATCTTATTTGTTTGGAATCCATTGGATGTTAGTACGTTAGTGAGAGTGTCTAATTCGGGTTTTAGGTGTTGTGTGTATATGAGTATACACACAACACCTATAAAGGAGTATATGAAATCCCATGCACCGCCTGCCCCACCACATACATTGGACAAACCAACAGAAGAATAAGTGCACGCATTGAAGAACACAAGAACTCATTCAAAAAAGAGGAACCAACTTCTTCCCTGGTCCAACACTTTAAAGTCACAGGACATGATATTGACTTTAAAAAGACCAGAACTATCGCCAAAACTGAACACTTTAACAACAGAATAATCAGAGAAGCCATTGAGATAGAAAAACGCCCACACAGCATGAACAAACGAGATGACACCTCCCGCCTACCAGCCATTTGGAAACCCGCCCTTATTGACAAACGAGTCCCTAACACGAGGAATGACACCAGACCCACACTCACAAGGTCCACACAGGATGTCACCACCGCACATCCACCCAGAAAGCAGACCCAAACCCACACTGATCATGAAGCATGACCAAGGACCAGAAGCCAGACCGCAGCTGCAACATTAGCCATTTCAAACCCCTCCAATCCATACATGCAGCAGACTGACACCCACTATGAAGATGTAGCACGACCACAAAGCCAAACAACAGCTATGCAGCTCACCAGCTCAAATCCCCCTGCAACACAGACTAAACTGAGCACAAACAAGCCCCCACCAACACAGGACACACCCCCAGCCAATCAGAGCACAAAACCCCCCCCCATCCAATCAGAGCACAGCCAGGCTTCCACCCAATCAGTTCAAACCCCCACTAGCAGTTAAAAGGAAGAAACAGCTGCGATCACACATTGCTCCCAGAAGCACGAAGCTGAAGCCTGAAGATGACGAATGAGACTTCGTCGAAACGTCGCCAAGACACTTCCAATTATTCGGGTTTTACCCCGCGTAAAATTGGAAGTGTCTTGGCGACGTTTCAACGAAATCTCATTTGTCATCTTCAGGCTGGTATTTACAGCTTCGTGCTTCTAGGAGCAATGTGTGATCGCAGCTGTTTCTTCCTTTTAATTGCTAGTGGGAGTTTGAACTGATTGGTTGGGAGCTTGGCTGTGTTCTGATTGTGTGGAGGTGTGTTCTGATTGGTTGGGGGTTTGGCTGTGCTCAGTGTGCTAACCCTTGAACAACAGAATAATCAGAGAAGCCATCGAGATAGAAAAACGCCCACACAGCATGAACAAACGAGATGATACCTCCCACCTACCAGCCATTTGGAAACCCGCCCTTATTGACAAACGAGTCCTTAACACGAGGAATGACACCAGACCCACACTCACGAGGTCCACACAGGATGTCACCACTGCACATCCACCCAGAAAGCCGACCCAAACCCACACTGATCATGAAGCATGACCAAGGACCAGAAGCCAGACCGCAGCTGCAGCATTACCCATTTCAAACCCCTCCAATCCATACATGCAGCAGACTGACACCCACTATGAAATGTAGCACGACCACAAACACGAAGCCAAACAACAGCAATGCAGCTCACCAGCTCAAATCCCCCTGCAACTCAGACTAATCTGAGCACAACCAAGCCCCCACCCAAACAGGACACACCCCCAGCCAATCAGAGCACAAAAAAACCCCCATCCAATCAGAGCACAGCCAAGCTCCCACCCAATCAGTTCAAACCCCCACTAGCAGTTAAAAAGGAAGAAACAGCTGCGATCACACATTGCTCCCAGAAGCACGAAGCTGAAGCCTGAAGATGACAAATGAGACTTCGTCAAAACGTCGCCAAGACACTTCCAATTTTACGCGGGAGAAAACCCGAATAACCAAAGACCTACATACAAACACCTCAGAAAACCTCAGAAAACAAATATATATATATATATCACTTAGACTTATAAAGTGCTTCATAATGCTTTATAGCAGGGGTGTCAAACTTGCGGCCTGTGGGCTGGATGCGTCACATGATGGCCACGTCCACCCCCAGTTTAGTGAAGGGGAAAAAAGTTGTGATACATCATGTGATGACATGTCATCGCAAGTTTGACCCCCCTGCTTTATAGCACTCTTTAAGCAGTTTACAGAGTCTGCATATTAACCTCAACAATATGGGTCTTCATTTTACCGATCTTGGAAGGATGGAAGGCTGAGTCAACCTTGAGTTTGGTGAGATTCAAACTGCCAAATTGCAGGCAACCAGCAGTCAGCAGAAGTAGCCTGCAGTACTGCATTCTAACCACTGCGCCACTGAGGCATGCCAAACATAGCTAACATCTCCTTCCTCCTCCTGTTTTCCCCACAGCAACTACCCTGCCAGGTGAGCTGGGCTGAGAGAGAGAGACTGGCCCAAGGTCATCCAGTCAGTTTTCATGCCTAAATTGGGACTAGAACTCACCGTCTCCTGGTTTTTACCCTGGTGTCTTAACCACTACACCAAACTAGCTATTATGCTAAAGAAATTATTGCAGAACCATAAAAACATATTTTATATAAGCAAAATTCAGTACACGACATGCAAAATAATATTAGCTAACCCAAAGCAAAATCAGTTACAACAGTAAAAAATGTGTTAATTAGGTAACTTTATTCAGGTCACTGACTGACATTTTATAATATTATTACAAAATGTTACATAATACAGATTAAAAAGCATAGCTATTTATTAAAATTAACTAAATAAAGTATTTCATTATAACAGTAACTGCAGGCAGGAAACTAAGAAATTAAAATATCAAAACTAATTAGAAGACTATACAATTATTTTGGGAATAAAAGCCCAAAAATGTTTCAATACTAAATGCTAGCTATGTATGTATATGTGTGTGTGTGTGTGTGTGTGTGTGTGTGTGTGTGTGTGTGTGTGTGTATGTCTTTGGTTATTCGGGTTTTCTCCCACATAAAATTGGAAGTGTCTTGGTGACATTTCGACAAAGTCTCATTCGTCATCTTCAGGCTGGTGTTTACAGCTTTGTGCTTCTAGAAGCAATGTACGATCGCAGCTGTTTCTTCCTTTTAACTGCTAGTGAGGGTTTGAACTGATTGGTTGGGAGCTTGGCTGTGTTCTGATTGGGTAGAGGTGTGTTCTGATGGTTGGGGGTTTGGCTGTGCTCTGATTGGATGGTGGGGTTGGGTGTGCTCTGATTGGATGGGGATGTGTTCTGTTTGGGGGGGCTTGGTTGTGCTCAGGTTAGTCTGAGTTGCAGTGGGATTTGAGCTGGTGAGCTAATAATAATAATAATAATAATAATAATAATAATAATAATAACAACAACAACAACAACAACAACAACAACAACAACAATAATAATAATAATAATAATAATAATAATAATATTTTAATTTTTATACCGCCCTTCTCCTGAAGGACTCAGGGCGGTTAACAGCAGATAAAATACAATACACTATACAATAAAACCCATTTAAAAAACTTATTCAATATGGCCAAATTAAAATTATAAAAAAACTGATATAAAACCCCGTTTAAAATCCAATTTAAAACCCATGTTATGCCAGTCCTGCTCAAAAGAATAGATACGTCTTCAGCTCGCGGCGAAAGGTCCGGAGGTCGGGAAGTTGACGGAGTCCAGGAGGAAGCTCATTCCAGAGGGTAGGTGCCCCCACAGAGAAGGCTCTCTCCCTGGGGGTCGCCAGCCGACATTTTTTGGCTGACAGCACCCTGAGGAGACTCTCTCTATGGGAGCGTACCGGTCCATTGGAGGCATATGGTAACAGAAGGTGGTCCCACAGATATCCGGGTCCTATGCCATGGAGCGCTTTAAAGGTGGTGACCTTTAAAGGTGGTGACCTTGAAGTGCACCCGGAAGACCACAGGTAGCCAGTGCAGCTTGCGCAGGAGAGGTGTTATATGAGAGCCACGAGTGGCTCACTCTATCACCCACGCAGCTGCATTCTGGACCAACTGGAGCCTCCGGGTGCTCCTCAAGGGGAGCGCCATGTAGAGAGCATTGCAGTAGTCTAGGCGAGAAATGATGAGGGCATGAGTGACCGTGCATAGGGAATCCCGGTCTAGAAAGGGGCGCAACTGGCGAACCAGGCGTACCTGGTAAAAAGCTCTCCAGGAGACGGTCGCCAAATGATCTTCAAAAGACAACCATCCATCCAGGAGAATGCCTAGATTGCGCACCCTCTCCATTGGGGTAAATGATTCGCCCCCAACAGTCAGCCGCGGTTGCAGCTGACTGTACCGGGATGCCGGCATCCACAGCCACTCAGTCTTGGAGGGGTTGAGCTTGAGCCTGTTTCTCCCCATCCAGACCCGCACGACCTCCAGACACCGAGACAGCACTTCGACAGCTTCATTGGGGTGGTCCGGGGTGGAAATGTACAGCTGGGTGTCATCAGCGTACAGTTGATAACTCACCCCAAAACCACTGATGACCTCACCCAGCGGCTTCATGTAGATGTTGAACTTGAAAGGCGAGAGAACCGACCCTGTGGCATCCCACACAGGAGGCGCCTTGAAGTCGATCTCTGCCCCCCTGTCAACACCATCTGCGACCGGTCAGAGAGATAGGAGGAGAACCACCGTAAAAAGGTGCCTCCCACTCCCAAACCCTCAACCGGTACAGCAAGATACCATGGTCGGTGGTATCAAAAGCCGCTGAGAGATCTAACAGGACCAGGGCAGAGGAATAACCCCTGTCCCAAGCCCTCCAGAGGTCATCCACCAACGTGACCAAAGCCGTCTCCGTGCTGTACCCGGGCCGGAAACCGGACTGGAATGGGTCTAGATAGACAGATTCATCCAGGTACTGGGGTAACTGATATGCCACCACACTCTCAACAACCTTCACCACAAAGCAAAGGTTGGAGACTGGACGGTAATTTCCCAAAACAGCTGGGTCCAGGGAGGGCTTTTTGAGGGGGGGCCTCACCACCACCTCTTTCAAGGCGGTGGGAACAACACCCTCCCTCAAAGAAGCATTAACAATTCCCTGGAGCCAGCCTCGTGTAACCTCCCGAGTGGCCAGTACCAACCAGGAGGGACACAGGTCCAATAAACATGTGGTGGCATTCAGCTGCCCCAGCAACCTGTCCATGTCCTCGGGAGCCACAGGATCAAACTCCTCCCAGATGGGCTCAACAAACTTCCCTCCGTTACCTCGCCTGAAACTACCCAATTTTGGTCCAAACTGTCCCGGAGCTGAGCGATTTTATCGTACAGATACTTACTAAAATCCTCAGCACAACCCTGTAAGGGATCATCGCACACCTCCTGATGGAGGAGAGAGCAAGTCACCCTAAACAGGGAGGCCGGGCGGTTATCTGCCGACGCAATGAGGGTAGAGACATAGGCCTGCTTGGCCTCCCTCAGTGCCACTAGGTAGGTCTGAATATGAGACCTAACTAGTGTTCGGTCAGCTTCAGAATGGCTGGCCCTCCAGACACTCTCTAGGCATCTTTTCCGGCGTTTCATCTCCCTCAGCTCCTCGGAAAACCAGGGAGCTGGTTGAGACCTACGCTGGGTCAGAGGCTGCAAAGGCACGACATGGTCCAAAGCGCCCGCCGCAGCCCGTTCCCAGGTCGCGACAAGCTCCTCGGCCGAGCCGTGGGCCAGATCACCAGGGAGTGGCCCAAGCTCTGTCAGGAACCTCTCCGGGTCCATCAGGGGCCTGGGACGGAACCAGCGCATTGGCCCCGTCTCCCTGCGGTGTTGAATGGCGGTCTGAAAGTCCAGACGAAGGAGAGAATGATCTGACCATGACAAAGGTTCACTGTCCAGAGACAAAAATCAGATCCAGTGTGCTTCCCCCAATGTGGGTGGGGCCGTCAACTAGTTGGGTCAGGTCCATGGCTGTCATGGAGGCCATGAACTCCCGAGCTGCCGTTGACGACACGCCGGCCGATGGCAAGTTGAAGTCCCCCATGACTATAAGCCTAGGGGTGTCAACTGCCATCCCAGCTATCACCTCAAGCAGCTCGGGCAGGGCTGTTGTCACGCAGCAAGGAGCCAGGTACGTGATCAACAAGCCCACCTGCATCCTATGCCCCCACTTCACGTAAAGGGATTCACAACCGGCTATCTGAGGTACAGTGGCTTCCCTCGGCTCTAGACTCTCCTTAATAACAACCGCCACCCCGCCACCCCTACCTTGGGCCCTCGGCTGATGGAATGCTCGGAAACTCGGTGGGCACATACCTACCAGGGGCACACCCCCTTCAGTGCCCAACAAGTTTCCGAAATGCCCATAAGGTCCGCAGCCCCCCCCCTCCCGTATAAGATCATAAATCAGTGGGGCTTTGTTCACTACGGACCTTGCATTGCATAACATCAGCCGAAGGTCCAAGCCCTGGGGATACTGACCACTCGGAGGACGGGAAAAGTCTGAGTAGCCGGAGCGCGCAATTGCTCTTAAACAGCAAGTGCGCACCCCCCGAACATCAATGGCCCCCCGCTTCCGCCATATCTGCCTCTCCCACTTACCGTGCTGATGGAACAACCCTCTAGAATTGAAAAATGAGGCTCCCCCTTCACCTCCAAACCAGATAAAGAATCGCTGCGAGCATTCACAAGGACTGGCTCCCTCCCCGACGGGTTTCCCCTCCCACCCCCCACTCAAACCCATCAGTTCCCACCCTCCCCTTAAAAGTCTCTTTAAAACTCCCCTTAAAAAATCGCTTAAAACAATTAATTAAAAATCCCCTAAGCCTCCTATTTTTGGCATGCCACCTCTTGGGGTTCCAAAACCCATCCTCAAGGTGGGTTTTCGATAATGTAGAGGGGCAAACCCGCGAGAGAGGGGAATCTCGCAGGGCAAGAAGGTCAGCCGCTGAAAATGTCCACATGATAGAAATCCGGCAAGCAGACCCATCCTGGCCGGTCAGGCTGGCAAAAGTCAAAGCCAACTCTCCGGGTGAGAACAGTCAGAAAATCAGTTCTTAGGCGGCAGATGGAAAAAGAACCACTTTGTCCAGTCAGTTAACCAACCCCACATAGGCAATCCAAGGGTGGTCTGTGGGAGAGGAGGGGAGGGAAAAAGGTGTCCTACAATGACATGCTACATCTTCATAGTGGAGGTCAGTCTGCTGCATGTATGGATTGGAGGGGTTTGAAATGGCTAATGATGCAGCTGCGGTCTGGCTTCTGGTCCATGGTCGTGTTTCATCATCGGTGTGGGTTTGAGTCTGCTTTCCGCGTGGATGTGTGGTGGTGACATGCTGTATGGCACTTGTAAGTGTGGGTCTTGCGTCATTCTTCATGTTAGGGACTCGTTTGTCGATAAGGGCGGGTTTCCAAATGGCTGGTAGGCGGGAGGTATCATCTCGTTTATTCATGCTGTGTGGGCATTTTTTTTCTCTCGATGGCTTCTCTGATTATTCTGTTGTTAAAGTGTTAAACACTTGTTAAAGTGTTCAGTTTTGGCGATAGTTCTAGTATTTTTTAAGTCAATTTTATGCCCTGTGGCTTTAAGTTGTTGGACCAGGGAAGAAGTTGGTTCCTCTTTTTTGACTGAGTTCTTATGTTCTTCAATGCGTGCACTTCTTCTGTTGGTTTGTCCAATGTATGTGGTGCTGCAGGCGGTGCATGGGATGTCATATACTCCTTGATTTTCTAACTCAATTTTTGTCTTTGGGGTTTCTTAGGATGGTGGATATTTTTCGATTTGTGCAGAATGCTGTCTTGATGTTGTGTTTGTGTTTGTGGAGGATCTCGCTGATTCTCTCTGTGGTGCCTTTTATGTATAGGAGGAGGGCTTTGCCGTTTTCTTGTTCTCTGTCTTGGATTTTAGTGGGGGTTTCTTTATGGATTAGTTTGGTAATCTTATTTCTTTGGAATCCATTGGATGTTAGTACGTTAATGAGAGTGTGTAGTTCGGTTTTTAGGTGTTGTTCGTCAGCTAAGCGTTTTGTTCTGGAGATGAGTGTCTTGGCTATGGAGTTGATCTGTGCTGGGTGGTGGTGTGAGGGTGCGTGCAGATAGCGGTTTGTGTGTGTTTTCTTCTGGTAGATGGAGTGTCCTAGGGAGCACATTGGATTAGCTTCTGTTTCTATGGTGAATTGTATTTTGGGGTTTAGGCTGTTGAGGTGTTTGAGGAAGTTGTCCAGTTTTTCTTTCCCATGTGGCCAGATTATGAAGGTGTCGTCTACATATCTGAGCCAGAATTTGGGTTTGTGGTCAGATTTTTCTAGAGCTTGGGTTTCAAAGTGTTCCATGTAGAGGTTTGCAATGACAGGTGAGAGGGGAGATCCCATGGGTGCTCCTTCTGTTTGTTTGTATTTTGTCCATTATAGATGAAGTATGTGTTGGATAGGCAGTGATTGGTCAGATCTAGGATGTGCTTGGGGGGGGGGTTATATTTGTTTTGGAAGCCTGTTAAGGCTTCTTTGATTGGCACTTGGGTGAAGAGGGATATGACATCGAAGCTCACAAGTAGATCGCTGGGCTGAAAGTTTTGTTTCTTTATGATCTCAATGAACTGGAATGAGTTTTTTACGTGTGAGGTGATGGATTCTGCATAGGGCTGTAGTTGTTTGGCGAGAAATTTGGCTAGGTTTTGTAGAGGTGAGCCTATGGAGCTGAATATGGGTCTAAGTGGGATTCCTTCTTTGTGTATCTTGGGGAGACCATAGAGCTTAGGGCATCTGGATGATTTCTCTCTGGGAATGATTCTTTGCTGGATTTCTTCGCTGATGGGAGAGGCTTTTATTTTGGATCTAGTGGTTTTTTTCTAGGTAGGTGGTGGGGTCTGTGTTTAGGGGTTTGTATGTTGAGTCTTGGAGAAAACCCAAATAACCAAAGACCTATATACAAACACCCGCGAAAACCTCAGAAAACACACATACACACATATATATATATGATGAAATTAAAAAAATTTTTACTACCGGTTCTGTGGGCGTGTCTTTGGGGGCGTGATGTGCATTGGTAGGTGTGGCTTGGTGGGCATGGCAGTGGAAGGATATTGCAAATTCTCCATTCCCACCCCACTCTGGGGCCAGGCAGATATGGAATTTGCTGGTTCTCCGAACTATTTAAAATTTCCGCTACTGGTTCTCTAGAACTTCTATCTATCTATCTATCTATCTATCTATCTATCTATCTATCTATCTATCTATCTATCTATCTATCTATCTATCTATCTATCTTTCTATCAATCACTCCCATTGCGAACCAGTAAGGTAAGTAGAACCCACGCCTGGTGAGCATGGTTTTAAAATTGGGAGAAAATAGATCAAAAATCTGTGCTATGCTCTCAGATGATCTCTAAGAGCTTTACTTTATTGTACACACATACTGGGGAGCCACATAACATCCAGGAAATACTTTAAAAAGCTTGGTGGCTGCAGGTATATTTTATATCAAAGGCATGCCTCTTTTCATATAAAAGAAGAACAATATGGCTTTTGGGCTGTGGTTAGTCTTATTGGAAATAGATTTAATTTGTTCATTCCAGGCTCCCAAGGATTGGAATGGTATGCTGAGATATTTGAAGAATGAAGCAGTCTGTGAGGTAAGAATGTATACAGAAAGCTACAATTTAATCCTTGCAAGGAAAAAAAATCAGGCAACATGGCAGAAATTTGATTTTTAGTTATTAGTTCTGTGTTAACCTTGATTTCCTTCAGTCCAATAAGTTAACCATAATTCTAAATTTGCTATACTAGCATAGTGTAATCCCTTCCATTTAGATGGTAGTTAGGAGGAACCAATTCAAAGGAAGAAACAGACAGAAAACATAATTCAAGAAAAAGCAGGGTTTTATCTTTAAAAGATCAATAATTTCTAAAAAAAGAAGAAGGGAAAACTTGGGAAACTGCAAGAACCCTGTGTCTTTAAAGTTAGTCCACTCCCCTCACCCTTTCTTAGAAAACAGGATGCAAATCAGGGGACCCTCAAAAGCTAATGTCAAACAACAAATTGAAAAACCAAAAATAGGAAAGAGGTGACTGAGATGCATTTCCTTTTTAAATAACCCACCAATATGGTTCACTGATGATTTTGCTTTTCTTTCTTGCACTTTGATTTTATTAAAATTTTGATTCTAGGCTGGTTAAGGCTCTGTCAGGTACAGAAAATTGCAGTTTTACCAGATTGGCCTATTTTTGTTTTATTGGGATGCTAGAACACACCAATAAGGTAGACTTCTACTTGGGATAAAGTGGACTTCCACTTCAGATGGGATGCTTCCAAGCCACACCAAGAGGCAGGATGTAGGCACTTCCCGTCTTTCATTCACCAAATTCCATCACACCTCCATTTAATTGCCTCTCCCTCTCTCTCCCCCTCTCCTTCCCTCCCTCCCACATGTGTGCGTTGAAGTGATCTAAGCTCAGTATCTGATCTGCAGCATGGAGCTTCTGTCATTCTTTGCAAAGCTTCAAAATGAATAGGTTAATTTCTGGCTGTAGAGGTAATGCTGAATAGACACTTCTCCCACAAAGGCCCCATCTTAATTCCTGGAAGTTCCCTCACCTAGAAATAACTTGAGGTTGTCTCCCACCCTTCCTGATTGATTTATAGAGTGACTCTCCTGCTTCCTGCTCAGGGGTGTTTTTATTTTTCCCATGCTGCAGAACAGTTGAAGTGAGACAACCAAGAGGCAGGAGGAAAGTGCTCACTTAAAAACCAATGTGTGTATTTTAAAAAATGTTCTGCCCTTAGCTGATTGGTGGGGAGAATGGGAAAAGTTTGTGACAAACTTCTTCTAAAACTAAAATCCTACGGCAACTTCAGACCCCTCCATAATTGGATAACAGCGTTCCTGTCACAGACAACAAATGGTCAAAATAGACAGTGCCCTATCAAATCCTGCTCCTGTCAATAGCGGTGTTCCCCAAGGCAGCGTTCTAGGACCAACACTCTTCATATTATACATTAACGACCTCTGTGACCATATTATAAGTAAGTGTGTTCTCTTCGCTGATAATGTTAAACTATTTAACACTACCAACAATACAGCTACCCTTCAAAAAGACCTTGACTTTGTATCGGAATGGTCAAAACTTGGTTACTCCATATCTCAACCAGCAAATGCTCTGTCTTACATATTGGAAAAAAGAATCAGAACACTAAATACAAGCTTGATGGACATTACCTTGTTGATGACCCTCACCCCGTTAAAGACCTTGGCGTTTTCATATCAAATGATCTAAGTGCCAAAGACCACTGCAACTACATCGCAAAAAAGGCTTTAAGAGTTGTAAACTTAATCTTGCGTAGCTTCTTCTCCAGAAAGATTACACTACTAACCAGAGCATATAAAACATTTGTGTTATGTATTTATGTTTGTACCTTTAAATATTTGAGCGGGAAATCAGCACGTTGCTGATTGGACGAAGCCTCCAAGAGAACTGTATAAAAGGAGAGGTTTTTCTCCCAGCCTGTTGCTGGGTTCACCCTATATTAAAGAGCTGTTGTCACTACCCTGGTCTCCAGCCTCGTTACTTCCCGAATATAACATTGGCGACGAGGATGGGATTTCGAGGCTGAGGAGAACCAGAACCGAGCTGAAGCACAATAGACCCGAACCCAGCAAATCCAGGGCAGTTACACTCCGCCCGCACCGTTCGACCCGGCTAAGGAGAAATGGGGAACATATATGACCCGTTTTGAAAGTTTCCTAGAAGCCAACGAACTGCACGGAGTTCCAGATAACCGGAAAAGGGCTTATTTCCTAAGCCACTGCGGTCCGGAGGTCATTGATATCGCGGAAGCCCTGGCAGAGCCAACGCCGTTGCAGTCGGTGTCGTGGCCAACTTTACAGACTTTACTAAGAAATCACTTCGCACCAACACCGTCCAAGTACGTGCGACGGTTTGAATTCGGAGAGCGAAGGCAGATGGAGGGCGAGTCCATAGGTGACTACATGGCCGCCCTAAGAAGAGCGTCCAAGGACTGCGGATACCGTGACCTAGACGAGGTGCTCCTCGAGCAACTCATCCGAGGGGTCAAAGACATCCGTTTGCGACGACGGCTGCTAGCAAAGAGCAACCTTACACTGGCCAACGCTCTGGACGAAGCCAGAGCACATGAAATGTCCTCCCAAGCGGCAGAGACGCTACAGAAGCCGGTCCCACAAAAGGCGAGCGCGAAGGCAACTCCGGTGCACCAGGAGGAGGTTCAGACCGACTCCGACGGTGAAGACGAGGAAGGGGTCTGCCGCACCGAAAAACGCGACAAAGGGGACCGAGACGAGTGCGGAAGCTGCGGGGGTCAACACCAGCGCCAACGCTGCAAATTTAAAGACGCGACATGTCGGCGGTGTGGGGAGAAGGGCACCTAGCTCAAGTTTGTCGAGCGCCCACCCTTCCCGCCGAAAATTCAAATCGGCCAATCAGAGCGCGGAATCGGCAAGGCGACCCGCGATTGGCTCAAACAAAAAAGGCGCGGATTCCAACCAAACAACTGTGGTCATAGGCCGCGCCTCGACCAAAGTGGAGAAGAAGATCTTCACCAAGCCAAAAATAGAGGGAGTGCGGTGCCGGCTGGAAGTAGACACGGGATCAGCGATCACCATCATGTCCTGGGACACTTTGGCGAAGTCGCTGCCGTCCGTCGCAAAGCGCCACCTGCAAGCACAACGACTACGAGTCCACGACTACCAGGGGAATCGCATCCCTGTTCGAGGGACCACCTCCGTCCGAGTCGAGTACGGCCCTCACAAAAAGACCCTGCCCATCACGATCGTCGAAGGAACTCTGCCCAGCCTGTTGGGGCTAGACTGGTTTCGTGCCCTGGGCATGGGAGTGACTGGCATCTACCAAAGTGACTGTAACCTGAAAGACATTCTCTTTAACGAGTTCGAAGATGTCTTCAAGGACTGCCTGGGCAAGTACAAGGGGACCCCTATTTCCTTCAACTTAGACCCCCAGGTAGCCCCCATTAGGCTTAAGGCGAGGAGAGTCCCTTTTGCCCTAAAACCAAAAATCGATAAGGAGCTGGATAAGCTCATTAATCAGGGGATTTTGGTGCCAGTCGACCACGCAAAGTGGGAGACGCCAATCGTCACCCCCATCAAACCGGACGGGTCAATTAGAATTTGCGCTGACTACAAGGCGACGCTTAACAAAGCCTTACAGAAAAGCGCTTACCCGGTTCCCGTGGTGCAACACTTATTGCACTCTTTGGGGCAAGGGCAAGTCTTTGCAAAGTTAGACTTGGCCCAAGCCTACCAACAACTGCCAGTAGACGCCCGCACAGCCGAAGCCCAAACGATTGTGACGCACAGGGGGGCCTTCAAGTGCACCCGATTGCAATTTGGGGTCAGTGTGGCACCAGGGCTGTCCCAAAACCTGATGGAACGACTACTGCAGGGGCTCCCAGGGGTAGTTCCCTACTTCGATGATGTCCTAATTTCAGGGGAAAACATGGAGGAATTGGGGGAGCGGTTAAGAAAGGTCTTGAGCATTTTCCGGACAGCCGGATTAAAAGTCAAGACAAACAAATGCCAGATAGGGGTCGAATCCGTCGATTTCTTGGGCTACCGGATAGACAAGAAAGGAATTCACCCTACTGAGAGCAAGGTTAAGGCAATTAGGAAGGCTCCAGCGCCCAAAAACAAAGCAGAGCTGCAGGCATTCCTGGATTGGTTAATTTTACGCGGTCTTTTAAAGAACAAAGCAACTGCTATGGAACCGCTGCATAGGCTCTTAGGAAAAAATACTGTTTGGTCTTGGGGAAAGTCAGAAAATAGGGCTTTTGAAGCAGTAAAGAACCTGCTCTCAAGTGATAGCCTGCTCATCCAATATCACGACTCATTACCCCTAGTGCTGGTTTGCGATGCCTCCCCTTATGGGGTGGGGCTGTACTCAGCCATAGACTTCAAACGGCACAGAAGCCCCTATAGCGTTCTACTCTAGAACGATGTCCTCCCCAGAGAGGAACTACAGCCAATTAGACAAAGAAGCACTAGCCATTGTGTCAGGGGTCAAAAAATTCCACGAGTATGTCTTTGGGCGGAATTTTGAAATCGTGACTGACCACAGACCGTTACTAGGGATACTGGCTGGCGACCGCCCAACGCCTGTGGCACTTTCGCCACGCTTGACCCGTTGGACTATATTTCTAGCCGCTTACTCGTACAAGCTGCAGCATCGACCAGGAAAAGAAGTGGGGCATGCGGACGCGTTAAGCCGATGCCCACTACCCGGGGCAACCGAAGACCCCACTCCGGGGACGCCCGTCCTACTTATTGACTCGTTGGACTCTGGCCCAGTCACATCAAAGGAAGTGGCTCGGGCATCATACCGGGACATTGTGTTAAGGACTGTACTCGGTTGGGTACAGAGAGGGTGGCCCGCTGCGCCGGGCGAACGGTTCAAAGAATTTGTTAAAAAACGAGATGAGCTCTCGGCTCAAGGGGGGTGCCTGTTATGGGGTGATCGTGTAATAATTCCTGAGAAGTTAAGGGGAAAGGTATTGGACCTCCTCCACGAGGGTCACCCAGGGATCGTAAGGATGAAGGGGTTAGCTAGAAGCTATGTATGGTGGCCACTCATGGACGCAGAGATTGCTGAGAGGGTAGGGAAATGCCAAGCTTGCCAAGAGTCCAGACCTCTACCCCCAACGGCCCCAGTCAGAGAATGGGAAAAGCCCCAAGGGCCCTGGTCAAGAATCCACATTGATTTTGCTGGCCCTTTCCACGGCCAAACATTCCTAGTGGTTGTGGATGCATTTTCCAAATGGTTGGAAATCATAATCATGAAATCCACTACGGCCGAAGCAGTAATCGCAACTCTGCGCCACCTATTCGCAACTCACGGGTTGCCGGACACTCTGGTGTCCGACAATGGGCCCCAATTCACGGCAGCCCAGTTTGAAGAATACCTGGCAGAGGAAGGCATCCGACATGCCCTCTCTGCGCCTTTCCACCCTGCGTCGAATGGCCTTGCAGAGCGTTCCGTCCGGAGCGCTAAGGAGGCATTGTCCAGGCTCAAGCCAGGTGACTGGCAAACAAAAATAGACTTTTTCCTAGCCGTCCAGCACAGAACCCCAAGCACGGCTACCGGGAAAAGCCCAGCCGAATTACTAATGGGACGCAAACTCCGGTGCCCACTTGACAGACTAAATCCCCATTACACGCCAGAGGGTTATAAGGGGAAACTAGAAAAAACAAGGGAACTGAGCATAGGTGACCAGGTGTGGGCCCGAAACTATGGGGACGGCCCTAGTTGGTTCGCAGGACAAATAATAAAGATAACCGGCCCAAAATCGTATGTAGTAGAGCTACCCGACAACCGAGTGTGGCGGCGCCACATAGATCAGTTAAGGAAACGCATAACTGACCAAATCGAACCAAACGAAACAAATCATGACCAATGCCAATTTGAATTCACAGCTGACAATGACCCGGGGGAGGCGCAAGACTTAGCTGAGGTCCCAGAGTTCCAGCGACGCCATCAGGTCCCCGAGGAAAACAACAGGGCAAGCTTTAAAAGTAATCCAAGGCCGGATGGCCAAGAAAAAGAGTCGGCCAATAATCCAGAGCCCGTTGGCCCAGAGACAGAGCTGGGAGGAGAAAAAAGCCCCTCCGATCAGCTCAAAACTCCACCCAGAACTGAACCGCGCAGGTCAGAACGAACTAGGAGACGCCCAGGTTATTTGCGTGACTACGTCGAAAAATAACATGTAAATAGATATGTAAATAGGAACTAGTTTTTTCTGGGAGGGGAGGAGTGTTATGTATTTATGTTTGTACCTTTAAATATTTGAGCGGGAAATCAGCACGTTGCTGATTGGACGAAGCCTCCAAGAGAACTGTATAAAAGGAGAGGTTTTTCTCCCAGCCTGTTGCTGGGTTCACCCTATATT
This sequence comes from Ahaetulla prasina, assembly GCF_028640845.1. Classification (NCBI taxonomy): domain Eukaryota; kingdom Metazoa; phylum Chordata; class Lepidosauria; order Squamata; family Colubridae; genus Ahaetulla; species Ahaetulla prasina. The sequence goes on from NC_080539.1 coordinate 160,595,531, forward strand.
AAAGAGCTGTTGTCACTACCCTGGTCTCCAGCCTCGTTACTTCCCGAATATAACAATTTGCTAGACCAATTCTTGAATACAGCTCGCCTGTCTGGAACCCATACCTCATTTCTGACATAAATACAATTGAGCGTGTCCAGAAATATTTTAAAAGAAGAGTTCTCCACTCCTCTGATTACAACAAAATACCTTATGCCACCAGACTTGAAATCCTGGGTTTAGAAAATTTAGAACTCTGCTGTCTTTGACAGAACCTGAGTTTAACTCATAGAATCATCTGCTACAATGTCCTTCCTGTTGAAGAGTACTTCAGCTTCAATCGCAACAATACATGAGCACACAATAGATTTAAGCTTAATGTTAACCGTTCCAATCTTGATTGCAGAAAATATGAGTTCAGTAACAGAGTTGTTAATGCCTGGAATGCACTACCTGACTCTGTGGTCTCTTCCCCAAATCCCCAAAGCTTTAACCAAAGACTATCTACTGTTGACCTCACCCCATTCCTAAGAGGTCTGAAAGGGGCGTGCATAAGTGCACCAGCGTGCCTATCGTTCCTGTCCTAACGTTCCCTTTGGTTGTATCCAATTTGTATGGTTATTTCATGCTTGTGCTTATATATATGCTTATATATCGTATAGTTATTTCATGCTTATGCTTATATATACACTGTTGTGACAAATAAATAAATAAATAATAAATAAATATCAGAAGGTGAGGACTGGAGAGGGGCCAAGATGGATGGCTGTGTGAAATGCTGTCAGGTTGTTTCTCAAAAAAACCAACAGACCTGCTTGCGATCAACCTCTCACTCTCATTCCATTCCAGGACTTCTTTGTAGGTCATCTGAATCCCCAGGGTGTGATCTGAATAACAGCTTCCAGTCACCTAATGATTTTATGGGGTTCATTAATCATAAAGCATTTGGGAAGGGGGGATGTTGAAACAAAAACCCAGAGGAAATGTTGGTCTTCTATGGTCTTTACAAGTCCATTCTTCTAGAAGCAGGAATTCTAAGTGAGCTTTGATAATTTATGTGGGGTCTGAAGTAGAAAAAAGAATGAAAGAAGGTAGCTGGGAAAATGTAAATCCATTGTTTTTCCCACTGTTTCTATATCCATCAGCCAGTGCGATCTTACTGGTCCTTCTATAGTTATTTTTCCTAGAAGTGACTTTAAAAAAGTCCTTTGAAACTTTTCATTCATTATGAGCTTTGGATTTTTCTTTCCAAAGTCCCACATCTATCCAACATTTTTAGATTTTGTATTTCTACAATATATGCCATTTCTGTACAAATTCAAACTATAAATTATATAAAATTATATTTGAAGACATTCCTTACACACACACACACACGCGCACACACACATATACACACTCTACACCAATGCCAGGCTTGATAACCAGATTCAATTCTACACTATTTCAAGTTGAATAAACTTAAAAATCAAGAATTAAAAATATCATATAGCAATAGCAATTAGACTTATACTGCTTCACAGTGCTTTACAGCCCTCCTCTAAGCAGTTTACAGAGTCAGCATATTGTCCCCAACAATCTGTGTCCTCTTTCATAATGCAAACAGGAATCATAATAATAATAGCACTTAGACTTATATACCACTTCACAGTGCTTTACAGCCCTCTCTAAGCGGTTTACAGAGGCTTCTCATCCAGAGTTAATTCTACACAATTTCAAACTGAATAAGCTTAAAAACCAAGAATTAGAAATATAATATAAGATTCTTTCATAAAGTAAACAGGAATCATAATAATAGAAGCAGCTAAAGCCTCCACTAGCGAGGTTTAAAGACAAATCAGCTAAATGTTGGAAGTGCCACCAGATACCTAGATCTTATTATAGGTGGTGGACATGTAGAGAAGCAAAGAAGTATTGGACAAAAATAAAGATATGGTTGGAAAAGATGATAAAATAACATATTGCATTTAAACCAGAAATATTTTTGTTGGGGGTCTTGCCTGAAACTTATAACAAAGAAAATATATATTTAATTATTCATATATTAACAGCAGCTAGAATTATATTTGCACAATATTGGAAAAGTGAAGAGATTCCTACGGAAGAGAAGGTGATTAGGAAAATATTAAATGTGCAGAAATGAATAGACTAACACTAGCAGTTAAAGAGAAAGAACAAACTGAGCATTATATGATATGGGAAGTATTTTACCAACGGTTAGAGTGGGGAAAAGGGAATTGGAAATAAAGGAAGAAGACAATAAGAATAGAAAATATATTAAAACAGAGATAAGAATAAAATGGCAATTGATAATATGAGTATAATGAGAATAACTATGTTTAATGTTAGTACTGTATTTGTACTAGAAGATATGTTATGAAGGAAATGAAGACTTACACAAGGTATAATTGTTTAATGTATATAATATGTGGAAGGATTTTGCACAGAAATAGTTGTACTCAGACAACACACTGTTTAAGGCGAGATGGATTATTTATATATGTTTTTAATGGAAAATAAATAAAAAACATTAAAAGAGAAGAAGCAGCTAAAGCCAATCAGCACCTGTCTCATTCAAGGGACTTGCCTTCTATGTTTCATTACCCAACTAGAAAACATCATCACAGCACTGATGATCTTATCTGATCAGGTAATGAAATTTCTGCAGTTCAACCCTGAGCTACAGATATTCTGTTCTATATCTAGCCAAAGAAAGTGTCCAGGTTCGTAGATGGTGTACACGAGAAACATAGTACAGCCTTCTTGTACTGAGATGTGCTTTCTGACCCTTAAAAAATATTATGCAGTATTCAATTATACCATACATTTTGGCAATAAATATGCAGAAATACATGGTCGCTGGAAGTAGAGAAAAATTCTGGTTTTGTTCTGCATCCAGGTAAATAAGCGCTTGCTTGAAGTGGAGGTAGAGCTTATTCAGCAGCGAAGTAAATGCACAATTCAGCTGACAAAGGTGGGCACAGTTAGAATACTGAAAATGGTAATACTTATAGTAGTAATGGGTGTGTTAGAGGTTATAAATCTAACAGCCCAAGGATGTTTGAAGCCTGGAGAAGAAAGTCGTTTCTTGCCCGATGGGTTGTGTTGAATTAGCTGTGTAGATATTTTCTTAGGTGTGGAATTTTATGAGGGTTGGGGTGTTGGGGTGCAATATTATGATAAAATATTTCTGTTATCTTGAGAGGATACCATTTCATGATTGTTCTACTGGCATCGGCGGACTTCCTGAAGATTTGTGCTTAATCGATTGCAGCCCAAGTGTCAATGCAGGAGGAAAAAAATTAAGCACTTTCTTTGTATCTTTATTTCCTAGTGTTGTGGTCTGCCAGCAGCCTGTGGAGCTGGCAGTGGAGTCGGACAGTGAGGAGGCTGGGGAGGAACATGGGCCAGTCCTGGAGTCTGGGGAAGGCTCGGACAAGGGCTCTGTGTGAGAGGCAGAATAAAAATTTAATAAATAATAATAATAATAATAATGGGGCCAGGACCATCTGGGAGTGATGTGCGGACTCCGGAGCCTCCGAAGTCGGACAGCAGAGAGGCAGAGGAACAGGAGGAGCCTGTTCCTAGTGTGCGCATGTGCAGAACTGCCAGAAGGCACGAACAATTCAAACAAAAGGGACGACTTGGGAGTAAGACTGGAGATGATTGGCCCCTCCCATAAGGCTTAAAAGAGGAGCAAAGGCACATGGGCACTTGCAGGAAAGCAATATTGTTAATTCTGTTCCCAGTCGTCATCTCTGTTTGATTCTGGAGTCCGTGTGGCTTTGCCAAGTAGGTTTTTGGCAGATTGTCAAGGGAGATAAAGGTTCGTGATTATCCCAAAGGACTTCTCCTGAAGAACTTTTCGCAACTAGTTGGGACTTAGCTGTGAATGAATGTAATTCATAGCTGTTGCAATAAAAGAGGTTTTTGGAACTATTTCTGTGTTTTTATTTATTTTATTTTATTTATAATTACATTTCTATACCGCACCATCTCCCGGAGGACTCAGGGCGGTTTACAGCCAATTAAAATACCCACACCAATACAATTTAAATATAATAAATAAGAATATTTAAAAACAATTAAGAACAAATATTTACTGGCCGAATCACTAAAACGGTCAAAGACCGATTAAAACCCCTTAAAAATTTCGCTAAAATGTCTTAGGCTAGTCCCGCTCCTAAGTTTTAATGACTTAGGAAGCCTAAGTCACAACACCTAGATTGCCAGTGGATCAGAGGTAGTTGGGGTTGATGTGTCATAGGGGCTTTTACCTTCCAACAATCTTACCTTTTACTTGTTATCAAATTGAGAACTCCTGAAAGCTCATGCAAATGCCCGTCACCATCAAGGATTCATTGTAGACCCTGCTATATCCAGCCCTTAGATAATTGGGAATCCTCAGATTGACAAATGCTCATCTTCTTGGAATGGCAGGAAGGTTTACACAGCTGTCCTTCCAGCTCCACTGTTTACCAAGTGATTTACACATGCAAAAAAAATAATAAAAAAATATATCTAGGAACCAGCAAGGATATGCAGCATTATTAGCAGGCGCTAAAAAAGTGATCCATCTTGTTTTTCTTCTCTCATGTCTTGGAACTCTTCTCCTTGGGTGGTTCCTGCAAGTGATTCCCCTCACTCAGTCCAGGGGTGAAATTCAGCAGGTTCTGACAAGGTCTGGAGAACCGGCAGCTGAAATTTTGAGTAGTTCAGAGAACCAGCAAATGCCACCTCTGGCTAGCCCCAGAGTAGGGTGGGAATGGAGAGTTTGCAATATCTTTCCCTGGAGTAGAGAGTGGAGTGCAGTATCCTTCCCTGGAATGGAGATTTTGCAGTATCCTTCCCCTGCCACGCCCACCAAGCCTTGCCTAGAGAACCGGTAGTAAAAAAAATTGAATTCCACAACTGCTCAGTCCCTTTATGGCTAAGGGCCCTCCAGAAACAGCCCTCTACTCTCTGGAACCAGCTCCCCAGTACTACTCTTCAGAGGACTCATTGTAACATCTTAAAGAAAAGTTTAAAATATTTATTTCAATCCAGGGTGTACTGAGGGGGTCTTTCCTGTGGCCTTGAAAGAGGCGGTGGTGAGACCCCTCCTCAAGAAGCCTTCCCTGGACCCAGCTGTTTTAGGGAACTACCGGCCAGTCTCCAATCTTCGCTTTACGGCGAAGGTTGTAGAGAGTGTGGTGGCATGTCAGCTACCCCAGTACCTGGATGAAGCTGTCTATCTAGACCTGTTCCAGTCCGGCTTCCGGCCCGGATACAGTACGGAGACAGCTTTGGTCGCACTGGTGGATGATCTCTGGAGGGCCAGGGATAGGGGTTATTCCTCTGCCCTGGTCCTATTAGACCTCTCAGCGGCTTTTGATACCATCGACCATGGTATCCTGCTGCGCCGGTTGGAGGGGTTGGGAGTGGGAGGCACCGTTTATCGGTGGTTCTCCTCCTACCTCTCTGATCGGACGCAGACGGTGTTGACAGGGGGGCAGAGATCGGCTCCAAGGTGCCTCATGTGTGGGGTGCCGCAGGGGTCGATTCTCTCACCCCTCCTGTTCAACATCTATATGAAGCCGCTGGGTGAGATCATCAGTGGCTTTGGGGTGAGATACCAACTGTACGCTGATGACACTCAGCTGTACTTTTCCACCCCGGGCCACCCCAGTGAAGCTGTCGAAGTGCTGTCCCGGTGTCTGGAAGCCGTACGGGTCTGGATGGGGAGGAACAGGCTCAAACTTAATCCCTCCAAGACGGAGTGGCTGTGGATGCCGGCACCTCGGTACAGTCAGCTGCAGATGCGGCTGTCTGTCGGGGGTGAATTATTGGCCCCGATGGAGAAGGTACGCAACTTGGGCGTGCTCCTGGATGGTCGGTTGTCCTTTGAAGACCATTTGGCGACCGTCTCCAGTAGAGCATTTTATCAGGTTCGCCTGATCCGCCAGTTGCGGCCCTTCCTGGACCGGGATGCCTTATGCACAGTCACTCATGCTCTCGTTACCTCTCGCCTGGACTACTGCAATGCTCTCTACATGGGGCTCCCCTTGAAGAGCACCCGGAGACTTCAGCTAGTTCAGAATGCGGCTGCGCGGGTTATTGAGGGAGCGTCTCGGAGCTCCCACATAACACCTATCCTGCGCAGACTGCACTGGCTACCTGTTGTTTTCCGGGTGCGCTTCAAGGTATTGGTTACCACCTTTAAAGCGCTCCATGGCTTAGGACCGGGCTATCTACGGGACCGCCTACTGCCGGCTTCTATCTCCCCTCGTCCCGTACACTCCCACAGAGAGGACTCCTCAGGGTGCCGTCAGCCAAACAGTGTCGACTGGTGGCCCCAGGAGGGCCTTCTGTGTGGGAGCTCCGACCCTGTGGAACGAACTTCCCCTTGGACTTCGACAATTACCTGACCTTAGGACCTTTCGCCGCGAACTTAAAACTTATTTATTTCGTATGGCTGGACTAGCCTGATTTTTATTTTTATTGGATGGGTTTTTAAAATTTTGTGATTTTACGGGGGAGTACGTTTTTTAACATTTTGGGCATTTAAATTAGTTTTTTTAAGGGATGTTTTTAATTATTGTGTGTATTTATATTTTATCTGCCTGTTCACCGCCCTGAGTCCTTCGGGAGAAGGGCGGTATACAAATTAAAATATTATTATTATTATTATTATTATTATTATTATTATTATTATTATTATTATTATTATTATTATTATTATTATTATTATTATTATTATTATTATTATTATTATTATTGAAGGAAGGTGGTCACAGCCCTAGGCAAGCAATTTGTAAATTGCTGATGGAATTTTGTTTCTTTCAATAGTTCTACTGATTCCCTTTTTTGGGGTGGGGGGTGGGGGAGAGGCTGGATTATTTGATATGTGTTTTAGGATATAGTCAGACAACTACTTTGAAGTACTTGGCATGGCAGTAAAAAGATGCTTTCATAAAATTTGATGTCCTGCATTGTCTTTTGCCACAGCAACCCAGTCAGGGACTGATGTTACCTTTCTATTGTTTGTTTCTTTTATGTCTTCACCAGGGGTGCTCTTCAGCAGCTTCTGACAGGTTCTGAAGAACTGATAGTGGAGATTTTGAGTAGTTCAGAGAACCGGCAAATACCACCTCTGGCTGGCCCAGAGTGGGGTGGGAATAGAGATTTTGCAATATCCTTCCCCAGGAGTGGGGAGGGAAAGGGGATTTTGCAGTATTCTTCCCCTGCCATGCCCACCAAGCCACACTACGGCCACCAAGCCATGGCCACTGAACTGGTAGTAAAAAAAATTTGAATTCCACCTTCTTCATCAGGTTGACTTCTAGTGAGTACCTGAATAAATTCGGAGATCCTGAAGTTAGTGAAGCCCAGATGGGTTAATATTATATTACTTTTTTACTCTCAGCACTTGTTTTTATTTTGAATTATATATTTATCATTGTACGATTTAAAATTTTACTGAGGTTTCCAATTTTTTGCCACTTCTGAGTTCTGTGGCAAGCTCAATATAGGTAAATTGAAACAAACTACCCACCTTGATCTAATTTCTTCCCATCCCCAAAATATTACCAATATGAAGTTCTTGCACAAATGCCAGGATTATCAGTGCCACCGTTTTCTTTTCTAATTTAGTGCAAAATGCGTCCAATACCGTGTTTCCCTGAAAATAAGACTGGGTCTTATATTAATTTTTGCTCCAAAAGATGCATTAAGGCTTATTTTCTGGTTAGGTCTTATTTTGGGGGAAATACAGTACTAAATGCACCCATATGGCTGACAATCTTAAATGGGGCTTATTTGGGGGGTAGGGCTTATATTACGAGCATCCTAAAAAATTAAGCTAGGAGTTATTTTCCGGTTGGGTCTTATTTTCGGGGAAACAGGGTAGGAGCACACATGTTTTCAAAAACCACTTTTTCCTATGGATGTATTCATCAGTACCCTGCATTTTGACCGTGATTGCTATGGAGTTGCTGAGACTATGGAATCTGCATTCGAATCTTCCCAAAAAAGACCTAGAGATCAACTTTTTTTTTTGTACAAGACATGGATGTTGCAAGTCTTACAACATGCTCATTGCAGGAATCTCCGTCTCAGAAATATGTAGAAACGAGATGCATTGCAAAAGGCCCCTGGGAACCTTAGAAATGCCAGTGAGAACTCTCTTGGATGATGTAAGCACCATAAAGTAACCGGAAAGAAGGTGCTAAGTGAAAAATCTTACTTATTCTTGGCAAAAGATCTGAGAATTCTACTCTTCCTCATTTTGCACTCTAATACTGGTGTATTAAGGTCTTATCTCCATCTTCCCTTATCTTTTTTTTAATTAATCCTTTGAACAAATAGTTTATGATTGTGGAAACAAAGAATTCAATACAGATAGTCCTCAACGTATGGCCACAATTGAGCCGACAATTTCTGTTGTTAAATGAGACATGTGTTAAGGGAGCTTTGCCCCATTTTACGATCTTTCTTATTTATTTATTTATTTATTTATTAATCATATTTATATACCGCCCTATCTCCCAAGGGACTCAGGGCGGTTTACAGGCACTAAAAACAGATAAATAGAATATAAATACAATATAAAACATTTAAAAAACTTATTCTAAAGCCCGTCCAATTAAAAATAGAAATAAAACCCAATTTAAAACCCAAAATTTAAAATCTAGCTCAGTCCTGCACAATTAAATAAGTATGTTTTAAGCCCGCGGCGGAAGGTCCGAAGGTCCGAAAGCTGACGAAGTCCGGGGGGTAGATCGTTCCAGAGGGTGGGAGCCCCCACAGAGAAGGCCCTTCCCCTGGGCGTCGCCAGACGACATTGCCTCGCTGACGGCACCCTGAGGAGACCCTCTCTGTGAGAGCGCACGGGACGGTGGGAGGTATTCGGTCGCAGTAGGCGGTCCCGTAAATAACCCGGCCCAATGCCATGGAGCGCTTTAAAGGTGGTCACCAAAACCTTGAAGCGCACCCGGAAGGCCACAGGAAGCCAGTGCAGTCTGCGCAGGATAGGTGTCATATGGGAGCCACGAGGGGCTCCATCTATCACCCGCGCAGCTGCATTCTGGACTAACTGTAGCCTCCGGATGCCCCTCAAGGGGAGCCCCATGTAGAGAGCATTGCAGTAATCCAGGCGAGACGTCATGAGTGCGTGAGTAACCGTGGATAGGGCATCCCGGTCCAGAAAGGGGCGCAACTGGCGTACCAGGCGAACCTGGTAGAACGCTCTCCTGGAGACGGCCGTCAAATGCTCTTCTAGAGACAGCCGTTCATCCAGGAGGACGCCTAAGTTGCGGACCCTCTCCATCGGGGCCAATGACTCGCCACCGATGTTCAGCCACGGATTTAGCTGACTGTACCGGGATGCCGGCATCCACAGCCACTCTGTCTTGGCGGGATTGAGCTTGAGCCTGTTTCTCCCCATCCAGACCCGTACGGCCTCCAGACACCAGGACAGCACTTCGATAGCTTCGTTGGGGTGGTTCGGTGTAGAAAAGTACAGCTGAGTATCATCCGCATACAGCTGATACTTCACACCGAAACCACTGATGATCTCACCCAGCGGTTTCATGTAGATGTTAAACAGAAGGGGCGAGAGAACCGACCCCTGCGGCACCCCACAAGTGAGGCGCCTCGGGGACGACCTCTGCCCCCCTGTCAACACCGACTGCGACCGGTCGGAGAGATAGGAGGAGAACCATCAATAAATGGTGCCTCCCACTCCCAATCCCCCCAACCGGCGCAGCAGGATACCATGGTCGATGGTATCGAAAGCCGCTGAGAGGTCTAATAGGACCAGGGCAGAGGAACAACCCCTATCCCTGGCCCTCCAGAGATCATCTACCAACGCGACCAAAGCCGTCTCCGTGCTGTAACGGGTCGGAAACCGGACTGGAACGGGTCTAGATAGACAGTTTCATCCAGGTGCAAGGGAAGCTGATATGCCACCATATTTCTACAACCTTCGCCGCAGCGAAGGTTGGAGACCGACGATAATTACCTAAAACAGCCGGGTCCAGGAAGGCTTCTTAAGGAGGGCCTCACCACCGCCTCTTTCAAGGCGGCCGGAAGACACCTCCACCAAAGAAGCGATCGTAATCGCCTGAGCCAGCCTCGTGTCACCTCCCGAGTGGCCAGCACCAGCCAGGAGGGCACGGGTCCAGTAAACACGTGGTGGCATTCAACCTACCCAGCAACCTGTCCATGTCCTCGGAGCCACAGGGTCAAACTCATCCCAAATAATGTCGCCAAGACCACCTCGAGCGTCTCACCCGCATCACCGCAATCTTGGTCCAGACCATCCCGGCTGAACGATTTTATCGTATAGATAACCGTTAAACTCCTCAGCCCGTCCCTGCAACGGGTCATCCCGCTCCCCCTGATGAAGGAGGGAGCGAGTCACCCGAAACAGGGCGGCCGGGCGGTTATCTGCCGATGCAATGAGGGAGGAGGCATAGCTACGCCTCGCTTCCCTCAATGCCACTAGGTAAGTCCTAGTATAGGACTTCACTAGTGTCCGATCAGCTTCCGAACGGCTAGACCTCCAGGAACTCTCTAGGCGTCTTCTCCGGCGCTTCATCCCCCTCAGCTCCTCGGAGAACCAAGGAGCCGGTTGGGCCCTGCGCCGGGTCAGAGGCCGCAAAGGCACGACTCGGTCTAAGGCCCCCGCCGCGGCCCGTTCCCAGGCCGCAACAAGTTCCTCGGCCGAGCCGTGAGCCAGACCCTCAGGAAATGGCCCAAGCTCCGTCCGGAACCCATCCGGGTCCATCAGGCGCCTGGGACGGAACCAACGTATCGGCTTCGTCTCCCTGTGGTGGTGAATGGCGGTCAGAAAGTCCAGGCGAAGAAGAGAGTGATCTGACCATGACAAAGGTTCAGTGATTATTTCCTTTAAGTCCAGATCTCTCCACCACTGACCAGAGAGAAAAATCAGGTCCAGAGTGCCACCCCAATGTGAGTAGGGCCATCAATTACCTGGGTCAGGTCCAAGGCCGTCATGGAAGCCGTGAACTCCCGAGCCGCTGTCGATGGCGGGCGGAAGATGGCAAGTTAAAGTCCCCATGACTAAAAGTCTGGGGGTCTCAACTGCCACCCCGGCCAGCCCCTCCAGGAGCTCGGGCAGGGCAGCTGTCACGTAGCAAGGAGCCAGGTACGCGATCAGCAGACCCATCTGACACCTATGACCCCATCTCACAAAGAGGGATTCGCACCCGGCAATCTGAGGCACAGTGGTCTCCTCGGCTCTAGACTCTCTCTAATCACAACCGCCACCCCACCACCCCTACCCTGGGCCTCGGTTGATGGAATGCACGGAAACCCGGCGGGCACATCTCCACGAGGCACACCCCTTCCGTGCCCAACCAGGTCTCCGTAATGCCTATAAGGTCCATGGAACCCCTGAATAAGATCACAAACAAGGGGCTTTGTTCACCACGGACCGAGCATTGCACAACATCAACGAAGGCCCGGGCTCTGAGGATCCTGACCATCCGGGGAACGGGAGAAGTCCAAGGGGTCGGAGCGCGTGATCGCTTTCAGACATCGAGCACGCGCTCCCGAAACTTGGTATGACCCCTCGCTTCCGCCATATCTGCCTCTCCCACTTACCGTGTCAATAGAACCACCCTCATCAATAGGAACACCCTCCACCCCCATAACCTCCGAACCTGATAAAGAAAGACCGCCGCGAGCATGTGCAGAGACTGGCCCCTTACCCGACGGGTTACCCCCATTGCCCGCCCTTACCCTCCCACCCCTTAAAAGTTCCCTCTCTAAAAAACCCCACAAGCTCTTCTTTTTCGCATGCCACCTCTGTGGGTCCCAAGACCCGTCATGGAGGCCGGCCCTCGGTAGTGAGGAGGGCCATTCCTGCGAGGCGGGGGCACCTCGCAGGCGCAAGAGTTCCTCATGAGTATAGTGCGTAGCAGCTGAGACTAAGAATCGGCAAAAACAAAAGCTCCATCTCCGAATGGCAGGTGGTAGCAGATGGTACTAGTCCAGAATGAGGACGGACGCAGAATGGAACAGCGATAGGCACCAAATGACAGTCTAGGTGGTATTCTGTCGAGTGTATAGTCCAAACATCCTGGAACCGGGGGTGAGGGGAGATGGCACTCCAGTCCTTGGGCACATCCTCCTCCGTCTTCCTCTGTCCCCAAATAAGTCCCATTGTCTCCCCCAAAAAGTCCTAATAGGACCAAAAACGGCCATAGAAGTCCCAAAAAGGCCGAGGGGGGCATGGATGATGTTATCACAGTCACAACCACAGACTGGTTACAGGGGAACCGCTCGAATGCCTCCATCATCTCCCGCAAACCTCCAACAACCCCTCAGACATGGCCAGGAATAAATCCTAACCACCCCAGAGGCCAGGTCTCTCCAGCCTTATCCCCCCAAGAGGCCAGGCCCATATAAAAGGCTGAACTTCTCCGAGAGGCTGGAGGATATGAAGGCTGCCAAGTCCACAATCCGGCAGCAGGGAGAAAGCCAACAAACCGTGGCACAAGAGGCAGATGGCAGTAATAAGGGTAGGTGTAATACCTCCGCTCTCATCCAAGTTGCAGAGGCTGAAACCCCCAAAGTCCGAAGTCGATGGTCAGAAGAGGGCCGGAAGACGAGTCCAAGGCTAGAGGCCCGCCAGCGAAACGAATCGGCCGAAAAACGGACGGCTAGAAAACGCCGACTCATCGCCCCACCTCCGAGCCTCAGAACATGGCCTCCGAATCCACCGCCAGCCTACCCGGCCTCGTTCTCGGCAGCCATGTATCAGAGAAGGTCCAGAGACCTCTCCCATGGCTGCTCGAAAAAAGATCTCCCGGGCCGGGGACAGCAAGTGGCTAGACGGGCCGCCAGGACATTGCCAGCATCGGAGGGGCCTTTTTCCTCGCCGGAGCCGAGTCTTCAGAACAGCGCCATCTTGCGCATGCGCAGAGCTAAGATCGCGCCTCCGTTGTTAACTGAATCGCTGCAGTTAATGAGTTAGTAACCCGGTTGTTAAGTGAATCTGGCTTCCCCACTGAATTTGCTCATCAGACGGTTGCAAAAAGTGATTGCATGAACTTGAGACATGGCAACGGTCATAAATACGAACCAGTTGCCAAGCATCTGAATTTTGAACACATGATCATGGGGATGGTGCAAAGGTCGTAACTATGAAAAATAGTCTTAAGTTACATTTTTCAGTGCTGTTGTAACTTTGAATGGTCACTAAATAAACTGTGGTAGGTTGAGGACTATCTGTAGATATGTTTGTATTCAAAAGAGGGTAGTGTTACTTTAGAGAACATTGTAGAATAAACCACATTTTCTGCTTAACAACTTGACTATTTTTCCTGATCCTAAGTAGCCAGTAAATAAATAAATATTTATTTATTTATTTATTTATTTATTTTATTTGTCAACAAGTACAAGAAAACAAGTAACAGAATAGACATAGACATGGACACATGAAAAAAATTAGCACAAAAAAAAAAAAGAATATAAATTGGCAAAACATAGCCATAAATGCATAGAATGATTACATATAATTATGGCTGTCTGTTCATGCTATTCGAAGATTATGAAACTTACTTTTAGTATTTCTGCCCAGAATGGGCAAGAGAAATTAAATCGTTTCATTGTCTTGATTTTGTTGGAAAATTACTGTGAGTAATGTGTGCCCAATAGATTCCCAGCCAATTCTTATATCCAGATAAGATTAGGCAGGCAAGCCGCTCAATTCAGCTAGCCAAACAACAACAGTATGTTTGTTTATTAAACATCAGGAAATACACCCCCCCCCCACAAACCATTAACTAGCAAAAACCGGATAAAAGACAAAGCAGGCAGAGGGAAAAATCAATATATATTAAAAACAGTTTACATAATCTATCTCAAAAGAACACAACAGAGGAAACAGCACTGTGAGTAAGTAGCATGGACAGTCCCAGAGGAAGTGCCCTTTGCTTATTCCAACTTTCACCCTTTTATGTCTGCAACAGCAACAGAATAGAAATAGAAAGTGAGACACTGGGGGATCCCTCCTCTGTTTTGAACCTTGGAGGTGTGTGTGTGTGGGGGGGGAGAAACAATTTGGTGATGGAGATAATGTATCCCAACAGGTTTTCTTCAAATGCTTCCAGACTACTCCATTCCACACATTACCACCAGGAATGGTGCCCATCTGGTTTAGTCTGATGGTTTCTTGGGAAAGAAATTAATTTGAAAAAGTATTGGCTACTCACATATGCTACACATGGTTTTAGTTCAAAGAAATGATTCCTGATTAGGTCTTTGTTAAACATTAGGAGATTAATATAGTATCCCATATATAGCATTTCCTTTAGATTAATTGGGCTTTTTGTTTTCTCCTGTTAAGACCCATCAGATGTTTGAGACCTCCATTCCCACCCAATGGCAAGAGATTCTTTTGAGTTGTTGCCTTCATATTACTTTTTTATTTATTTAGGTAAAGGTAAAGGTTCCCCTTGCACATATGTGCTAGTCATTCCTGACTCTAGGGGGTGGTGCTCATCTCCGTTTCAAAGCCGAAGAGCCAGCGCTGTCTGAAGACGTCTCCGTGGTCATGTGGCCGGCATGACTCAACGCCAAAGGTGCACGGAACGCTGTTCCCTTCCCACCAAAGGTGGTCCCTATTTTCCTACTTGCATTTTTTACATGCTTTCGAACTGCTAGGTTGGCAGAAGCTGGGACAAGTACCAGGAACTTACCCCGTTATGTGGCACTAAGGATTCGAACCGCTGAACTGCCGAACCTTTTGATCAACAAGCTCAGTGGCTAAGACACCACGTCCTTTATTTATTTATTTATTTATAGACTTTTTTTTTTCTGGTTTGCCTTCTTCTGATTACAGACAGAGACCATTTACATTGTAAAGCTGGCCTGATGGCCTCTTGAATTTCTTGTCTCGGCTTTTTCTCAAAACTATCCACTTTTGACAAATCTCTCCCAAAGCCTATTATTCCTAGAAAGTCCTACCCTCAAGAAAAGAGAATGGGATTATTCTCAGAATTCTTTGGGACAGTTACAAAGGTCTTGACATTTTCCCAGTCCCATTTGGCAGCTTTTCCCCTTCTTTTCTCTTAATAGACTGCGACTGTACCAAACGGAAACATTTTCTACATTTTCTCAGACAAGGCTTAAACTTTTCCCAGTGCTTTTTCATGATGGTTCCAAAAAAGCAAATTTTATTGCCAGAGCTGAAGTCCATTGCTTTCCCAATCATGAGGTCATGATGTACAAGATTTATTAGCTGCCCTTTAGCCAAACACCTCAACCGACCACTTCCTTGGTGCGCTTTTAAATATAAAATAAAATCTCAAAGAGCCTTTTAAAAAGTTGACTGGCAGTTATCACACTGATTGCAGATCATCGATAATATTTGGCGTATATGTGTGAGAAAGTCTAATCCTGTGATGAAATTAATGGAACCTGTAGGATTGTTAACATCTGCTGAACACCACAGTAGTCTTTAAGCTCTTTTCAGCCATGCACCATGCAATCCTCTTAGGGCTAAGAAAATTTCGAATGCAGAATTCTTTTCCTAATTTTTCTACAACCTTTTGCTCACAGTCAGGACGTGAATACATGGAGCGGCACATAGCTTTTCATGGAAGAAAAATGAATTAGCAGATGTGGGAGGTTTGAGTGTCTCAGCTGTAGCTAATAGGCTCCCCTCCT
The DNA here is from genome assembly GCF_028640845.1 of Ahaetulla prasina. Lineage (NCBI taxonomy): Eukaryota > Metazoa > Chordata > Lepidosauria > Squamata > Colubridae > Ahaetulla > Ahaetulla prasina. The sequence goes on from NC_080539.1 coordinate 160,611,188, forward strand.
GAAAGTTTTCTTTCACAAAATAGCCATCTTAGTCACCCTTAAAAATGGGAAGGTGTTGTGGTTGATGGGGAAGGAGCTCCTTAAACCAGGGGTCTCCAACCTTGGTCCCTTTAAGACTTGTGGACTTCAACTCCCAGAGTCCCTCAGCCAGCAAAGCTGGGAGTTGAAGTCCACAAAGTCTTAAAAGGACCAAGGTTGGAGACCCCTGCCTTAAACCTTCTCCTTATTCTGTCTTCCCAATGTTTTCTAATTCCATCCCCAGAATGGAGGACAATATATCAAGTTATTGAGTAGAGTTAGTGAGTAGAGGAGTTAATTACCGTATTTGAAGAAAAGCTTGAGGATCCCAGAAATTTCAGAGCAGATGTGAGTAAACTTGTTACAGCTGCAGTTTTATTTTAAATTAGGGGTCTTCTCCCCCACCTTCCCCCACCCCGCCTTAGGAGGCTACAGACAATGGAGTAGTTACAGTATGGTAGCAGTCTCCAACCACTCCCGTTTGGCAGACCAACGGAGGTAGCAGCGGTGGAGTGGGGGAGAGAGAGATGGTTTCGCATGCATGCCGCTTTCACAAATGCAGCTTTTTACATATGTGAGCATGTGCACATGTGCTCCCCCACCACTTCCACAGCCCAGTTCCGAACAGGTTGCGACCCAGCACTGGGCCACAGATTGGGGGTTGCGGACCCCTGCATTATGGAATCACTGAAGAAGGCAGATCTAGAATTTTCACACTCCACTTTTGTATGTGTGTGTTCCTCTTGTTGGTAGAATGGATGGCTTTTATTGTGTTATTATCTGTGATAAGCCTTTTGGAAGTTTAAAGCATTTATTTCTTACATTTCTTGTGGGGGGAAAAAGGTAAACATTTGTTAGAAAATGCAGCAGTATAATTCCGGGAGGCATCAGAGGGCTGATTCTGAGGCAGGTCACTTGGAATCTGGTTTTCTTCAATATCATTTTTTTGCCATCGTAGTGGGCTGGAAATGATGGTAGTTGTGGTCCTAGTAATCTAGACAGCCTTAAATTAATCAAGCCTATTTTAAGTGACTCAATCAAAGGATCTTTCAATGAGCCTTCTGAATCTAAAGTTTTCCAGATGTATTGGGACTACATTTACCAGAAGCCGCAAAAACTATGATTTAGTAATAATGGTTTTGAAAGTGTTGGTAAGATATGAGGGTGTGTGAATTTATTTTAACTACTACCAGGACAAGCAAATTTCTATACCCAGGATGAAGATAAAAGTGCCACCAAGCATTCTGCTTCGCTATTTTTGGCACTGAATTTGGAGCCAAGGAGAAATTATTTTATCATGAGCCACTCTCAAGGGGACACTGAAGACTTAAGCAATAACAATTCTTTTGTTTTTGGATTAGCTAAAAATCCCGTTAAATATTTCCATTCCTGAAAATAAGTTATATGACAAGGATTAGTAAAACAGAAACTTGGCTGGCAGACATGGCTAAACTGCCTGCCTCCCCACTTGATTGTTCATCTTCCAGATGTGCAAGGATTACAATTTCCAAAAGAAAAGTATTTTCTTTTTTTTTATTTATAAAAAAATAAATAATTTTTTTATTTATAAAAATTTTTCTTGTAAAATATTTTTGAAATATTGAAAAATATTTCAAAAATATTTTACAAGAAGAGTTCTCCACTCCTCTGAATACAATAAAATACCTTATACCACCAGACTAGAAATAGTGGGTTTAAACTTAATGTGAACCGCTCCAATCTTGACTGCGGAAAATATGACTTCAGTAATAGAGTTGTTAATGCCTGGAATTCACTACCTGACTCTGTGGTCTCTTCCCCAAATCCCCAAAACTTTAATCTAAAACTATCTACTATAGACCTCATCCCATTCCTAAGAGGTCTGTAAGGGGCGTGCATAAGAGCACAAGCGTGCCTACCGTTCCTGTCCTAATGGTCCCTTTGATTATATCCATTTTGTATAGTTTTTCTTTTTTATACTTATGCTTATATATATGCTTATATATCGTATAGTTATTTCATGCTTACGCTTACATATGCTATTGTGACAAAGAAAGAAAGAAAGAAAGAAAGAAAGAAAGAAAGAAAGAAAGAAAGAAAGAAAGAAAGAAAGAAAGAAAGAAAGAAAGAAAGAACATTTGTAACTCAGGGTTGAACTATGGAGTCATTGGTGCTCTCTGAGCTTAGTTGTTTTTTTGCAGATGTTTCATTATCAGACTAGGTAACATCTTCAGTGCTAGGAGGGAATGGGGTTTGTTCTCTTTTTATAAGTTAGTGGCTTGCCCTGTCAGAGTTGGTGGGGGTGGTCTTTGCTCTTCCTTGATTAGGCTGTTGTTTACTGTTAACTTGATTGTCTGGATTGGGGTATTGTTTACTTTTTGGTTTTTTGCTCTAGTGTTCATCTTGGAGTTAATCTCTGCTGATCTGGGTGTTGATTGCTGATGGGGAGTTGTTTTGGTCTTTTTATTTCCTTTCTGGCTGTTTCGCTGTATTTTTTGATTGGTATGTAGATGTTGTTTAACTCTATGTGACTGTTGATGGTATGGTATGATTATATTTTTCATCTATTCACCTTCCCCAACCAGAAACTTTCCAAATGCACTGGGATTGGGAATGCTGAAGACTGAACACTGGAGTACAAATATTGCTGAAGCCACATTGCATAGGAAGAGGCAGTCAGATATTTTATTTACAATACTTTGATCATACGTCCCTTATTTTATTTTACACTTTATTTTATTTTATTTTATTTTACATTTTATTTTATTTTATTTTACATTTTATTTTATTTTATTTTAAAACTTATTTTATTTTATTTTAAAATTTATTTTATTTCGTCCCACATGTTCCATCCTGTGAAGTCCACAGCAAGGTTCTATATAACGTGTACGACTCACCAAATCAAATCTGCTCTTTTCTTTAAATGTGGACTTACCTTGTTTTTTTAAACCTCATCTCTTTTAAACTCAATACACCATTTACATATAAATATTTGTACTTATTTATATCAGTTTATTTGATTGCTCTGCAAACAAGATGGATCGTGTTACAATTTCCAGAATGTTAATGATAATATTTGTTCAACTTCAGCTTGATATTTTGCATTAGCTCTCAGCATCAAAGGTAATTGGAATCGGCACATAAATAACACAAATCCATGGCTAATGCCTTAAAAAATAGTTTGCCATGAAAGAGCAATTATGGGTTGTTAGTCTTTGATTTTGAACTGATTTTCTTTAAATGAGAGACCACCAGCCTGAATTGCAAATTGTTTCTTATTTTTCACTTTCGCATTCATTTGTAATGCAGGAAGGATATCACACACACACATGCCCCAAACCTTGCCTGGGCTTGCTCAGTCTGCACAATTTGCAGCCCACCAAGAATGAAGGATCTCGAAGAATTTGAAGGGATTTTTGTGGCTGGTGTTCTACCTAGAAAGCGGGATTCAGCTAGTCAGATAAGGCTGCATTTCAGATCAGTAGGTTTGCTACCTGAAGATACTTCTCAAGAAGTGGCAGACAGTCTATCTGACCTTCACACATTTTGGAGATTAATTCTTATCAGGACCAGCTAGGGTGATCTACAGCAAAAGATTCTGAGAATTGTCCAAATCTTCTGAAGTCCATCAGATTCTTAACTCTGTCCCAGATTCACTGGCTGATTTGCACTGTGGGGTCTTTCATGAGGGCCCGTCATACTGGTGTACCAGCAATGACCTTTTCTGGTTAGAGAGAGTCGTTGTTAACTACGTTTAAATAAGTGCCAGATACCACCAATGTGTATGTGTGAAGCTGCCTCTGAAGACTTTCTGGTTGCTGAGTCAGAACACAGCCAGGAAAGGAATAGCTAAGTCTAGACAATGGCAATGTATTTCCCAGTGTTTATGTAACTACTTCTGTACTACGTTTCTTAGGATAATTAAAAGATCTGGCTCTTGTGTTGAAAACTTTAATGCAGAGTTACAAAAAGCAATTCTTTTATGCCTTCCAGAGCCTCCCTAGAATGAGCAAGTTCAATATTTTTATTCTTTTTATAATGCATTTTTGAAATTTGGGAGGTTTTAATGAACAAAAGCTGTAAATCTTGCCGATGCATAAGCCCTAAGTCCTTTTGAATTTTTTGTAGCAGTGTGTCATAATTATCTTTTTTTATTGTAGTGCATTTTGCTGATACCTGTATTCTTAAATATTTAATTTTTTTGACTCTCGAAATCCCCCCTTTCTCCTCTAATTTCTCAATTTGTTTATTTGTTAGGTTTTTGGTCAGCATTTTAGTTTTATCCTTATTTATTTTGAGCCCTGCCACTTTGCCAAATTGATTTATATCTTCAAATGATAATTGTCCAGATTCTAGGGGCTCCTCAATAATGAATACCAGATCATCGGCAAATGCTTGGACTTTGTATTCCTGTGATTTAATTTTTAATCCTTTAATTTCTGAGTTTTCTCTAATTTGTGACATTAATATTTCTATGGATAGGATGAATAATAAAGGGGACAGAGGACATCCCTGTCGTACTCCTTTTTCTATATTAAAGCTTTCCGTATATTCACCATTTATAATTTTTTTTTTGCTCTTTGGGTGGAATAAATTGCCCTAATCATTTCTATGAAGTTTTCCCCCCAATCCATTTCTATTAATTGATTAATCATAAAGTCCCAGTTCAGGCTGTCAAAGGCTTTCTGTGCGTCTAAGAATACCAGAGCTACTTGCTTACCAAAGTGGGTTTCATAATATTCAAGTACATTTATGATAGTTCTCATATTATTTTTGATATATCTATTGGGGAAAAAAACCAATTATTTTTTGATATGATCCAAGAATTAAATCTGCGTAAGCCCTATAAGAATCACCAAGTCTGGCATTCACTTGTCCATACACTGAGTACATTCATCTGAAGTTAAATGGGGAATAATGAGCAAAATTGTCTTCTCAATGGTGGCAGGCAGTGGTGGGATTCAAATAATTTAACAACCGGTTCACCCAGGGTCAGGTTAGCTGTCATAGGAGGTGTGGCCCATCCCCATCCTCCATCTCCGCCGCATATGCCGACCAAGCCTCCCGCAATGGCCAACCTGACCCTTGGAGAACTGGTTGTTAAATTACCCTCCCACTATCAAAGTGAATCCTGGCCACTGCGCTGCAATGGAGAAATGGGCAACGGAGTGGCTGGCACGAGGGAAGGAGGTGTTGTGACCGAGGCCCAAGTAGTGATTACCAAACACAATTCAGCCCTGAACAAACTTATTTTATTAAAACAGCTGAGAATTAATTCCTTCTCAGCTTAGTCCAAAACAAATTCTTTATAAACAGTCCTTCGGCCTTAACACCAACCTTTGTTGTCTTTGGCAACCTGCCAAAGGCTTTTCTTGGCAAAAAACCCCACAAAGTTCAAGAGACGCTGACAAGAAGCAATGGAATTCAACGTTGCTTTTCCACAAAGAACCCAATGCTCGTTGCTGCTCTTTTAAGCCTTATGGGAGTGGCCAATCTTCTTCTGGCCTTACTCCCAAGTTGTCCTTTTTGCTTCAGCTGCTCTTGCCTTCTGGCAGCTCTTCTCATGCGTGCACTACGAAGAGGCTCCTCCTGTTCCTCTGCCTCTCTGCTGTCCAACTCTGGAGGCTCCGGAGTCTGTGTATCGCTCCCAGATGCCCTGGCCCAATCTCTGCCTTCGACGCAGAGTCCTCGTCCGGGCCTTCCCCTGACTCCAGGACTGGCCCATCATCTTCCCCAGCCTCCTCACTGTCCGACTCCACTGCCAGGTCCTCAGACTGCTGGCAGACCACAACAGGAGGAGGAACAGGTAGAAGAAAGAGGGAAAGCAGCCTTCTCTTTCCCTTGTGCCAGCCACTCCATTGCCCATTTCTCCATTGCAGTGCAGCACAGTGCCCAGGATCCATTTTGATAGCGGGTGGGTGAGTAATTCAATAACCAGTTCGCCTGAACTTGTGCAAACCAGCTGAATCTCACCACTGCATGCGATCTGTAAGATATTCTTGACTAATTCATTTATTACTTACACTGATGTTTTTCAGAGATTTAATTTCCTCTCTTCTTCCTTGTACTCATTTAAAGGTTTTCTAGTGTTATTTTTTATTGCTCGTACAGATATTTTATTACTGCTTGTTTTATACAGGTGGTCCTTGACTTAGTGATCATTCAAAGCTATAACATCACTGAAAAAAAGTGACTTATGACCATTTTTCACACTTATGATGGTTGTAGCATCCCCATGGTCACGAGAGAAAAATTCAGACAGTTGGCAACAGTTAATGACGGTTGCTGTGTCCCAAGGGCATGTGTTCAACTTTTGCAACCTTCTGACCAGCAAAGTCAATGAGGAAACCAGATCCTACTTAAGAAGCGCATTGCTAACCTAACAGCTGCAGCGATTCACTTAACAACTGTGGCAAGAAAGGTCATAAAATGGGGCAAAGCTCACTTAACAAATGTCTCGCTCAGGAACATAAATTTTGGGCTTGGTTGTAGCCGTAAGTCAAGGACTACCTGTCTTAATTGCAAGAGGTCAATTTATATCTAAAAGCAAAATATGAGGTCTTAAAGTAATAACATTTAAGATTATTTAATTTTGTATAAAACTCATTTAAAATTGTGCATGCATTAGTTTCTATAGGAAAGTTCTCTTGGAGTTTTAGTATATCTCAAATGTTTGTTGCCTGTCAAGTACCGAATAACCATTGCAAATCTGTAAATGTAGATATACACATGAAAATAAAATATGTAGCTATCCAGTATAGCCAGCAGAATATTTCACTTGATTTTCAAGTTACATGTACACACATACACACACACACACACACGTTATTTCAGCTGCATCCCTATATAATATTTGACTGCAATCCTATGTCTGTGTATTTGGCAGTAAGTTTCTTTCTCAATAGACCCGCATTGCTCATCAAACCAGACTAAAAGTGGTCCCTAATCTTTTTATCAAAGGGGCCATTTTTTATTGCTTTCCTGTGTTCTTTCCAGCAATGTCAAATAAGGATTTGCTATTATATATACCGACGATTGAATTGGACAATACTCGGAAAAACAATTCAGGAACATCCAATTGGGAATATAAATTTGTCAAAAGTGCACCCACACAAACTGGGCTTATTTCAAATAAGTGATTTAGGTTCGGCTTGCAAATGTTTCTAAAGGCAGAATTTTATGCTGCCAAGACAAACAATACAAGAGGGAGAAAGGCACCTTCACTAGATAGCCATCTGCTAACAAAAACGTCTTGCTCTTTTGCCCAGTTAGATATGCTCCCGCCAACAAAATCTGCCTCAAAAATATTTTCTATCCTGAATGTGTGCATTCCTAACAGGTGGGATGAGCCCATTGGATTTGTAATGTAGTCTCTTGAGTTGAGTTCATAGAGCAGTGTGAGCATACATGGAATAAAATGGCTTTGGCTGTTCTTATAGCATATCTTGTTGCTTTTAGAAAGGTGTGTTTCATGTGGCGTATCTGTCTATAACCAATTTTAACTTGCATTTTCAGTATCTTACTAAAAAGTATATTGACCAAAGGCAGGCTGGGTATCAGAGGTTGGGGTGCTATTCAGCAGGTACTGACAGGTTCTGGAGAACCGGTAGCCGAAATTTTGAGTAGTTCAGAGAACCGGCAAATACAACCTCTGGCTGGCCCCAGAGTGGGGTGGGAATGGAGATTTTGCAGTATCCTTCCCCTGCCATGCCCACCAAGCCATGCCCACAGAACCGGTAGTAAAAAAAGGTCAATATTTATTTATGGGTCCACCTGGTCATGACAAAGGAAAAATTGTGACTTGGAGTGTAGGAAAATAGCAAAGTTTAATGTTTGACTGAAGGGAATGAAAGAAAACCAGGTAAGTTGTATATCTGGGAAGCTAGGAGAAAGGGAAAAGGATGCAATAGATCTGAATTAAAGCATTCTAATCACATGGAATATATATCAGAATGTATCAGTTGGTATCTTCTAGGTTTACTGTGCAATTTAAGAAGATAGAAATTTATGGGTTGGTACAGCCACATGTTATGCTCCAGTGAATTGTCAAAAATGGAAGAACCAAAGGGGAATTTTGGGGGGCAAAACACTGTGCAACATTCTGAATGACTATGACCCAGGATGAAAAAAAAATGATACTAGGTGACCATAATGGATGGATGGCAAAGAAAGTACCCCCCCCAAAAAAAGTGAACCATTCCAGTACAGAAGTATATATTGGACAAGAAAGTTGATTGTTCACCTGGTAGCTACTTAGGAAAAAGAATTGTTTTAAATAATGGTTTAAGGATGAGTCTCTTCATACCTACACATGGCAAAGGAATACATAAATTAAATTATCTACAAGTATTATTGATGTGATAGTGGGAAGCCCCCCTTCCCCAGAAGAATGAAATGTTTTGGGAAATATTAAAAAGGCAGAATATTATATTACCCCTAAAGGAGGAATGGAGAAACATGCTCTTAAGGACAGAAAGCAGCCCCCAGTCATTCTTAATAGCCCACAGCAGATGCAGCACTTAAGAGATAAAGAGTTTATTGAAAGAGGAAGACAAGTATCTAGATGGCACTATCCATAAGCAAAGCAAATACTGTCGATAGAAGCCCATTCAGGACAGGATATTTTAAAATTCCTTGCAGCAAAGTTTGACAGCTAACAAAGCCAGAATGGTAGGATTAGAAAGCAGCTCTTCACCCGAGATCCAACACAGGATGAAAGCCATTAAGCCACAATAGGAATTGCCCAACACCCTTTCAGAACACAAGCCACTTCATTGCACCACCCCCAGAGCAGTTCAAACTTCAACGTCACAGAAACTTATAAAGATCCATTCACTCATTCAATCATTTGTTCAACTGACCTAGAACCAGAAACCCTGGTGGTTCTGTTCATCAATAAATGGACCATCTTTCCAATCAGCCTCCAGCCTCCATTTTATTTCCAGCATCATTCTCCCAGCTTGGAACTGAACCAGATGGATTTTTCCTTCCAACACTTCCTTTCAATCATGTCCAATTTGTGGAGACTGGCTGTTTTTAATCGCACTGCACGCGCGAACCAGTTGTTATTATACCGGTTGAATCCCACCACTGGCCAGTTTATATTGCTTCCTGCTATCCTGCATGTCTTTACTCCAATCAGTCAGGAATTAAGGATGGGACCTTCCTGATGGAGGTGCTTCATGGATCACACATGACCCATTGATGGCAAGATTGGTCCATGGTAGGTTCATTTGCTGATAGGCTCTCTTAATGGTTAGCCACCATTCTCTGGTGATTCTTCTCAAATCGGTCTTTGGCCTGATTTGTTTTTAATTCCAATGTTTCCATACAGGGCAGCCTTGGTGTTGATAATACAGGGCAGCAAAACAAATGAGACAAGGTAATCTAGATATGTAGCATATTATGCATGAAAAGAGACCAACCTATGCTGGTCCTTTCCGTTCTTTTATCGTTTTTTTATTTATTTTATTTATTTTTTTATATAAAAAAGTTTTATTTTTACATTCATATCCAACAACTCATCCAATGTACAGTCATATACAATTAGTTGGGCTTGCCCAGTCACCACCCCCTCCTTTTAACTCTCTTCTACCTTCTTCTACTTTCCAGACCTTCCTCTCCTTCTCTTATCTACATCCTCTCCTCCCTCCACCCTCCACCTTCCTTCTCCCTCTTCTACCCCACTTCCTTCCTCTTCTCCCTCTTCTACCCCTCTTCTCCTCTTTCCTACCTCCTACTCTCTCCTCCTTTCTCTCTCCTTTCCGTTCTTGAATTGGATCATCAAATGCAAATTTAACTCAGAACTCTGCCAAAGTAGGACAGAATTTTAAACTCATATAACCCATTTATGCCATTTATACGTCTTGATAATGCTCTGCATGCTCTGCAAGCTCCATTTTCACAGCACTAAAATGCTGTTGTTGACTTCAGATGCTTAGGAGTCAGAATTAGATTACAGGGATGGGGTTGGGGATAATTGGCTTTAAACATCACCTGTTGTTCTCCTTTGCAAAATCAAGCTCTGCTTTCTGGGTTCTGAGCCATTAAGGGGGGTAGGGGAAGAGAGCTCTCTTTAATTGCCATCATTAAAATGAATTATTAAAAATCTTTGAAAATAGTCAGCAAATAGGAAAATACCTCAATCATGAAAGCCAGCAACTTCAGTTATGTACTGTTATTACCTAATCAGTAACAAGATATACTGGCATGAAATCCTTTGAACTAATGATTCTGAGACTTGGATGGTATTCATGTGCATGTGCTTTTAAGGCAGTTAAGTATATCTTAGGCAAACTGAGATTTTGTCATCTTGTACCAATACATTCGTGTTTTAGATACAGGGGAAAAAATGACTTATTTCCAATTAAAATGAGGTTTTCTTAGCTGTAGAAAAACAAATTACGTATTTCCAATTAATAAATCTCTGTAGCTTCTAAATTTCATTCCTCTTCATGGATGCTTTCCTGGGTTTTCATTTGCAATGCAATCTTTATTCACTCTTTCATTGCTTGGATGCAATCCAAATAACTCCCGTATTCTCCATTAAAATGGCCATGTATCTACCGTATGTTGAAGATTGCTGTTGAGCTATAGGCCTGCAACTTCATGCCTGATCAATACCTATTGTCATGCCTCAGCATATAACTTTTATATACTGTTGTTGCTCTCTAGCCCCATCTAGTGGCCAGAGAGACAAATACCAAGTATATTGTTTGAAGCTGACCCCACCCTTTTAAACATCAGCCCGCACTCTCAAAACAAGTGCACATGGGGAAGTCAGACTCCATTTCCTTTAGCATTTGGAGAAGGCAGAAGCACAAAGAAAAATCCATCTTAATCTGTGGCACATGGTCCTCCAAGGGCAAACCCACATCCCACATACAGAGCATCACTGGTGAGATTTAAATTGCTTGTATTTATTAATTGTTATGTTCAGCAGTAACTTCATACTATCTTGTATTTTGGTTCTCATTGTATGTATCCCTATTTTCCCCAGTTTCACCATATCCTGTTCTTTCAATAAAGCATTCAGATCTACTCACACAATCTGTTTTATTGGAGGACAGGTGGGTTTAGCTGCATGTTGAGCTGCACACAGACTAACATGTAATGAGGACATAACACCTATGAATATTTCCAGGAGCCAGGATGCTGTGACTAATTGTTGCACTCTGGTGGCATCTTCCCATCATGTTTCCCCTCCCACATCTGCAGTTCTGATCATATTTCGTAGTCTGAACAGTGAACGTACACATAGACAAGAACCATGAATTAGGTAAGTCTGGCCTTGTTTGGCACCTTAGTGGAGCAGAGATGCAAAACCAAGCTTTGCTGATTGGCTTATTTACTTTTTAGAAATAGAATCAGTTCAGGCCTGGTATCCTTATTTGCCTTCTGCTACCTTTGTCTTCCAAGTCAAGTTCCAGTGCTCCATTGACTGTCTTTCCGGTCATTAAGAGACAACATAAGGAATTACAAGTGTGGTGATGTTTATGGAACACTTAACTCCAGAACAAAAGATCATGCAGCAATTCAGGTCGTACAAATTATACGCAAGGGCCTATAATTTGGAATTTGCGAGACAAGGACTAGTTATTATTTTGCTTGGTAATTATATTTACTGCATTAATTAGCATTCTCATGTGATGTCTGCATCTGTGTCTATATCTACATCGAGCAAAGTATACACACAGGAAAGCAAGCCACAATCTGGACAGAACATAGTGAAACAGACCAGCTCCCAGGTTGGCAAAAGAGATACAAGGTTGTATCTCTCTTTTATTTATTTAAACCTATTTGCCAAATATACATTATAGGAGGATAGATTGGAAGTAGATGAACATATTTTTAAAATTGAAGCGGGGGGGAGGAATCATTACATTTTGTTGATGATACTATTCTGATAGCTGAAAATGCAAATAATATGCAAGTTCTAGTAATGAACACCACAGAAAATGGAATCAATGATTACAGCTACAAACACTGAAAACAAGTTAGGATCAACTGGTATCAACCCTAAAGGAACCCTAAATCAGAAAAAAAACAAAACCCAAAAAACATGCATATTAGCATTTGGCAGGGTGGCAATGAACACCTTAGAAAAGGCATTGTGTAGTGTCTGTACCTACAAAAAACAGAATTGTGCAGGTAATGGTTTTTCTTGAGATACTGTATGGAAGCAAAAGTTGGACTATGAAGATTATAGAGTAGCAATAGTCTTGAACTTTGGTATAGGAGAAGAGTGTTGAGAATATTACAGATAACCAAGAATATAAACAAGTGTACCATATAAGAAATCAATCCAGAGTTCTCACTTGAGACACAAATGATCAAGCTCAAGTTATCATATTTTTGACACATTATGTGAACACCCTTGAGAAGTTTATAATGATGGAGAAATAGAAGGAAAGAGAAGAAGAAAATAACCATCAGAAGATGCATTCAAGGGGCCTCCTATATTTCTCTGCTACTACCTTGTGGTCATCTGGAGATCTGAAGACTAGATCTAATAGTCCTAACAGAGGGAGATAAAAGGTTTATTTTGTTTCTTTATCCTTCTGGTAGTTGTTATCACTAATGGAGTTAATTTTTCTAGCTTATGAAATGAGGATCATTACAGTGGTACAAAAGGCCAATGGCTTTGGAAGCCTAAAACAAAAATTTTAAGTGTGGTCCTATCTGCAGAAAATTTTGTCCATTTCTCATTCATTTCTCATCAATCCACTTAAACTTGACATACTAAAATGATACAAATGTAGGACTGGACTATAACTATGCCAGCCAAATTCTGGATTCCAAACCAAATCGGAGATCTAAATCATTTTCTGAAGCTTCATTAGTGTTTCAGAGATTTGCAAGAGAACAGACACACAGCATGCATCAATAAAAGTGATACATTTCTCCCCAAGGTCACCATAAAAGGAAAATGCTTAGATGGATGGATGGATGAGAGGAAGGCTAGGTTTTTGATTGATTTTCAGAGTTCTTACTCACAGTGGGTTTGCAAGAGAGAAGTGAGTTAATATTTTACTAGCATTTGCCCATTTTCTTCTACAAACACAAGAACAATGAAAGGGGTTGGTTGATGTCTATAAGAGAGAAGCATTGCTGACTTCCATAAAAATAGTGGCTGCTCTAGTCTTCCTACTATGCCACTTTTGGTTCTGCATCCATCAGCCACCCCACTCCAACTGCATTTTGGTTAATTTGATATCAGAAAATCAAACCATTTTAAATAGTGTTCTAATTTTATTTTATAATTATAATTTACGCTTTTGAGTAACTTGATTCCTGGTGACTGCCTGGATAAGTCCCTGAGGTTGTCTGTTCTGCAAGATTTTTCAGAAATGGTTTGTCCTTGCCTCCTTCCTAGGGCTGTGAGGGTGTGACTGTTTCATGGTCACCCAGCTGGCTTTGCGGCTAAATCAGGGCTAGAACTCTCAGTCTTCTAGTTTCTACCCAGTGCCTTAACCAGTACACCAAACTGGCTCCTTCCCTGTCTGCTCAACTGAAATTTTGCAGCTTTCTTACATAGCAATATACTTAGGGATTGTGCAATTTGTTTAATAAACTTCAAAAAAAAAATACAACAATATAGAATAAGGAGGAGAAATATATTCATGTTTTCCATCATTATATCCTAAGAAACAACCTGATCCGGAGACAACACAAATCAAAGAGAAGGTCAAGATTTCATGGTTGTAATAAAAAATGGAGCGACATTACCAAGGCCTAAGGATAGTATACAAAGAAAGGTCTTAAGAAAAGTGAGAAAGTCAGCCTTAGACCTATTAATTTTCAGGGTTAATATGTGAATGACTCAATCCTGGGCTAGACAAGACATTGTAATAAGTAAACACTTGTTTTATTTATATGAATAAAATTTTATTTTATATGAATAAAATGATAGGAAGAAGTAAACATTTTATTAGACCTTCTTGGTTCAGTTTTTGAGAAAAAAAATTTCCTAATTGGATTGGGAAGGCATTTCACCTTTTTCCCCCAAACCCACATGTATTTGTTGAACAAATTAACATCTTGATTTGTTCAGGTTTGCCATGTGAAAACTTCTGAACAGGCATGAACTATCATCGTCAGCTGTGACTGACAGGATCCTGTTAACCTCAGCCGGATTATTTGCTTTTGGGGCAGCTAAATTATGTGCAGATCTCTTTAAGTATCTTGGGGCACTCCTGGTTGCTCTCTGCCTTATATTGACCCTGAAAATCAATATATAACGGCCAGTCACACACTCTGATAATACTGAAGGGAGAAAAATAAAAATGTTGTTTATTTTAATGATTTTTCGTGTCTAAAAGGAAGTTCATTCACCCAACTGCAATTACTGGATTTGCTCCTTTTGAATTCTTTTCTATGTGACTGGCAAAAGTGTTTTTTGTATCATTGGTCAGGAGCTACAATTTTCCAAACTACTTGCAGAACATGTTTGAAATTTCAGAATCCACAAACTGTAAGAATAGAAATGGAGGCAACTGAAATTCATTTTAAAATGTCTTCCCACCCCCCACCCAATTAGATTTCAAGAGAGAACTGTTGTGACACAAGAGATTGAGAAAGTAACTCACGTTATCACTGACTGACAGGCCATTCACATCCTATGACACACAGAGTTGGGTAAAAATAATCTTGTAGTACTATATAGTCCATAGCAAACAAAGTGCTCTCATGTACACTATTATAGTTCTGATTCTAAAAACGTTTAGAGTTTTTCTCAAAAACGGTCTCAATGCTTTGATGATAAGTTTAATGTGGTCAAATCCAGCTTTATTTTTTTTTAATTAATAGCATTCTAGTTTTAGTACTGTAAAGGTGCTTTGTGATCCTTTATTAGTTTTATATTTTACTACAATCTCATGACTCTGGGTGATATGCAAAATATAAAAAGGCAAAATTAAAACAGCCACAGTAAAATTAAAACAGAAATAGCATAGAGAGGGAAAAAGATTTAGAACAGCGTGCACCATAATAGCAAAAATGAAGAGTTAGAAATAAAGTGTGGCACATTGGGTGAAAATCACTGATTTTCAGTTATCAACATTCTGGAATGTTCTCCCAAAAAAAAAAAAAAGCTCAGTTTTAATAGCCTTCTGAAAGCCATCAAGAAATCTTCATGGGGAGATCATTCTAAAGCAACACACAGCAGCAATGCTACCACTGAGAATCCCAAAGGTGCTTTTTCAGGAGGCAACTGGACTTTCTTGTTTTTTCTTTGAAGACATTTTGCTTCTCATCCCAGAAGCTTCTCCAGCTCTGACTGGATGTGAGATAAAATCCTTCCATTCCCCACCATCCAGTCAGAGCTGAAGAAGCCTCTTTGATGAGAAGTGAAACATCTTCAAAGAAAAAACAAGAAAGTCCAGTTGCCGCCTAAAAAAGCAAATTTGGGACAACCATAACCTAGATCAGGGTCTCCAACCTTGGCAACTTGAAGACTTGTGGACTTCAACTCCCAGAATTCCTCAGCCAGCTTTGCAAAGACCTAGATGACTGAAAATCTCTACAGACTACCACCGAGAAGCAACATCTTGTAGCCTCAGTTCAAGTCATATCCTGGAAGTGTGAAGCAAAGGAGGCATCTTGTCCCTCCAGCCATGTTTTCTAACTTCCCTCTGAACATGAACTGTGAGTCCAGAAAGACCGCTCAAATTGTGAACTTGCTCCTTCAGAGATAGTGCCTACCTCTCCAGAAACAACACTGGTGTTGATGGAGAACTCTCATGTACAAACATCAATTCCATCTTTCTTGGGTTCAAGGTTAGGCTGTCTTCTCCCATTCAGATTCCTCCTCCAGGTTTCCGGATAGCACACTGATAACATCTCTCCTGCAGCCTGTGATGGTGATTTATAATTTTAATGATACCACTTCCCAAACTGTTGGCTGATCTCCCCCGGAGGTTTCATGTGGATGTTAAAAATTACAAGCCACTGAGTTAACCTCTCTTCTCCAACCGCAACAGATTGCAACCATCTGTTGAAGAAGGAGCAGAACCACAGTAAGACAAAGCTTCCTATTCCCAACTTTTTTTGTAGGCTATCCAGTAAAATACCATGATTGACGGTATCAAAATCTGCACTATTCCACTCAGGTCCCGTGAAAAGTCATTAAGCAAAATAACCAAAGCCACCTCAGCTCAGCCCCATGCTGAAGTCTGAATTCTGACTGAAAATTGCCCAGACTTGTTTCATTTAGGATGTTGTGCACTTGGCATGTCACCGCTGTCTTAAAATTCTTTCTCCAGAAGGGAAAGTTGGATATTGTAGGATTCAATCAGTTTGTGGTGTCTTGAAAAGTTTCTTCAGAGCTACTGGCAACTCCTCCTCATGCAGGGACTTATCATGGATTGCTGGGCCTGTGAAGATGAGGTAGGCAAGGATGGGAAACAGGAGCAGCAAGAATTTTAAAAAGGCTAACATTATTTTAATGTAGGAAATGCCTGTATGGCTTTTGTCAATGCTTGTATCATATTGTTCCTCCTCACAGATGTCTCTAGAAGAAAAATGCATATTTTTCATAAAGGAGTTCCCAGATTCATTGCCAGGCATCTCCACTTAAGAGAATCAGGTTGCAAGTAATAAGAAAACTTGCAGCCTTGATGCCTGGCTACTGGATTTAGAGAGCCAGGTTGGTCTACTGGATAAGGCACTAGGCTAGAAATGAGGAGACTGGGAGTTCTAGTCCTACCTTAAAAATGAAAACCAGCTGGGTGATCTTGGGCAAATCACTCTCTCTCAGCCTAACCCACCTCACAGCGTTGCTGTGGTGAAGAAAATAGGAGGAAGGAGCATTGGGTCATTCACCACTTTGAGTTATTTATAAAAATAATAAAAGTGGGATATAAAGAAAGGAACAAAAAGTAGATCTAACCAGTATGGGTAGAATAAGAAGCTCTTTCCTTTACATATACAGAGAGAATAATGGTTAGGGACAAGTTTGGGGCTCTCTTGGCTTAAATCATGGCAACTGGACCAAAGTTTTTTTTAAACAAATGTTTAGTTACTCATCCAAGTAACTGCTTCAGTCAAAATGAAAATTTGTGTAGGCAGAGTCAGAGAGTTGTTGGAAGGAACCAACTCTTGCCATACAGACTGCTTTAGATTCAGAATAATTTAGATACTTTTGGCCTGGATGACTGGATCTTCATTTACATGTCAACCTGCTGGCTTCTGGTTTTGCTTCTGTTTTCCAGAGCCCTTCCTTCATTTTTCTTTCCTGCTGAAAACCATCAGGTCAACTTTGATTGACACCAGATTTTAATGATGTAGTCTTGGGGATTTCCTGTAACTCTAAAATAAGACTTCCAGAGGCCCATGGAAAGGAGACCTATTTGATGCAGAGGGCCCCACTGTTTTCATACATTCAGGGACAGCATAATTGTACCCTCTTCTGTAATTAAAAGTCTGCGTCGGTTTCTGTGCTCTGTTATTCTATACTTTGTCACTATAGAAAAATGAAGATATGGTGGGGGGGAGGGGGGAGAGAGGGAGGGGGGAGAAAGAGATATTTCTGTCTTTTTTTAAAAAAAAAATCACATCAAATAGACCTGTGACACTGTGATGTCTGTGTTGCTGGCAGCTTAGATGGTTCCAGAGTGTGAAGCAAGTTAGCAATTCAATAGCACTGAAACTATGACTGACAGTTGATATTAACAGCCTGTCACTTGCCAGAAGCTCCTGTCCCCTGCCACAATAGAAACATGGCATGTAAATAGTTGTGCTTCAGGAAAAAAGTATCAAACAGATTGTTGACTCATTACCGAGTCTTTATGGATGATCCCACTGCGCTCCATTTCCCACTGATATATAGACCACTGCCCTCTTATGTTTTGCACTAGAATTTCTTTGCTTTCTTCCTGGAATCTTTGCTTGATTTACAGCTGAAGTAAACAAAGCAACATAATCTTTCTTCATACTGATTTTTAAACTAAATGGTTTGCAAACAGAATACCATGGGTTTGCTAATACAGGCAAACTTTGTTTACCTCTGCAAGAATATGCATTCTTGCATGATGCATAACTTGATTCTTAGTGCATAACATTGCATGATACATAGCATGTATTCTTATATGACATCATAACATGATAGCAATCTTCCAATATTTGAGGGGCTGTCACAGAGACCAGTGGGGTCAACCTATTCTCCAAAGCACCTGAGGGCAGGACAAGGAGTAAAGATTGAAGCTTCTCAAGGAGTATTACAACCTACAATTAAATTTCCTATCAGTGACAACAATTAACCAATGGAATGGCTTTCCTTCAGAAGTTGCAGGTGCTCCATCCCTGAAGGTTTTTTTTAAAAATATTTTTATTAAACAGTTATTAAAAGTTTTTAACAATTTTCCTCTTTGCAACCTTTCCGAATCGGTATACATCTGCTATATATACATTTTTCCCTTTACATCTATTGTATCTAGGGGATAGATGGGGAATTCATCAAATTTGCTGATGACACCAAGCTGGCAGGAATAGCCAACTCTCCAAAAGATAGGCTCAAGATACAGAACGATCTTGACAGACTTGAACATTGGGCGCTATCTAACAAAATGAAATTCAACAGTGAAAAAACTAAAATTCTACATTTAGGCAAAACCCCCAAAATGCACAGGTACCATATACGTGGTACCTTGCTCAATAGTAGTAACTGTGAGATGGATCTTGGAGTCCTAGCGGACAACCATTTAGATATGAGCCAGCAATGTGCAGCAGCTGCCAAAAAAGCCAACACAATTCTGGGCTGCATAAACAGAGGGATAGAATCAAGATCACGTGAAGTGTTAATACCACTTTATAATGCCTTGGTAAGGCCACACTTGGAATATTGCATTCAGTTTTGGTCACCACAATGTAAAAAAGATGTTGAGACTCTAGAAAAAGTGCAGAGAAGAGCAACAAAGATGATTAGAGGACTGGAGGCTAAAACATATGAAGAACGGTTGCAGGAACTGGGTATGTCTAGTTTAATAAAAAGAAGGACTAGGGGAGACATGATAGCAGTGTTCCAATATCTCAGGGGTTGCCATAAAGAAGAGGGAGTCAAACTATTCTCCAAAGCACCTGAGGGTAGAACAAGAAGCAATGGGTGGAAACTAATCAAGGAGAGAAGCAAGTTAGAACTAAGGAGAAATTTCCTGACAGTTAGAACAATTAATCAATGGAACAACTTGCCTGCAGAAGTTGTGAATGCTCCAACACTAGAAATTTTTAAGAAAATGTTGGATAACCATTTATCTGAAATGGTGTAGGGTTTCCTGCCTGGGCAGGGGGTTTGACTAGAAGACCTCCAAGGTCCCTTCCAACTCTGTTGTTGTTGTTGTTGTTGTTATTATTTTTATTTTATTTACACAAAATAACAGTATACACAGCAAACGAGATAACTATGCTGGATTTCGTATCACAAATAACTAGTCAAACACTTCCCAAGTGTTTAGGACTGCGTGATGTATCGGTGAATTATGTGAGCAGATCCCAGTAAGGTGGCCTTCTGCATCTGACCAATGGTGATCTTGTCAGCGCCAATTGCTTTTAAGTGTTTGCCTAGGTCTTTAGGCACAGCTCCCAGTGTGCCGAGTACCACTGGAACCACCTGCACTGATTTATGCCAGAGTCTCTGCAGTTCGATTCTCAAATCTTGATATCTGGTGACATTTTCAAGTTGTTTCTCATCAATTCTGCTGTCACCAGGTATAGTAATGTCGACTATCCACACGTTTTTCTTTTCCACAGTTGTGATGTCCGGGGTATTGTGTTCCAAAATTTAATCAGTCTGTAAAAGTTATAATTAAAATTATAATTAAATAAAATTAATTATTAAAATTAATTAAAATTAATGTAAAATTATAATTAAAAGTTGTTAAAATTATTATTATTATTATTATTATTATTATTATTATTATTATTATTATTATTATTATTATTATCTATACATGTGGTTCCATTGTCCTTTATACATACTAATATATTAATATACTGATTTATAAACCTACATTTTATGTCATATATATTTATACAGATTTATTACTATTTTCTAACTCCTAAATCTTCTTTATTTGATATTTTCTTAACTTTTACTGTAAACATTCATACCACTTATCCCATACCAAATAGTACTTGGTTTCTCCTTTGTCTTCTATTTCTTTTGTCAGTCTATCCATCTCCAGCACTTTTCTTATCACACTTTCCCCTGATCATCCCTGGAGGTTTTAAAGAAGAGATTGGACAACCATTGGTCCAGAATGGTGCAGGGTCTTCTGCTCAAGCAAAGAATTGGACTAGAAGATGTCCATGGCCTCTTCCAGTTCTGTTATTCTGTAAGTTTCTTTTTGTTTCCAACTATACTTATTAAAAATCATTGATTACATTATCTATTTTCTTGTTGCTATATTTTGCCTGAACTAATGTGATTGTCTGCTGTTTATTTTTCTTCTTTCCCTTCTGATGTCTTGTCTTGTAAGAAAAAAATGTGAATCTTTGTGTTGACATGAAAAATGTAAACGTCCAGGCTTATTCCTTTCTCCAATACATTCCCATCACCATCTTTGGACAGTATGTGAAATCTAGCTTCTTCTAGTGCAGTGGTTCTCAACCTTTATAGTGCTGCGACCCCTTTAATACAATTCCCCATGATGTGGCAACCCCAACCATAAAATTATTTTCATTTTGAATTTATCGTGCCTGAAGCTGTATTGGCTAGCGATCTGAACTGCTTGCGATTGCCTTGAGCACGGAGGCATTAAAGCGGAGACTCCTCCCCTATTAAATTTATCACGCCTGAAGCCAGATTAGGCTAGCGATTGGGAGTGATTGCAGCTGGCTTGAGAGGGAGACATTAGAGCAAAGATTTCTCTCTTTTTTAATTCATCGCACCTGAAGCCGAATTTGGCTAGCGATTTGAAGAGCCTGCAGCTGGCTTGTGGAGTCAACCATTGGAGCGCGATTCTTCGACTCGCAAATATATTTCCCATATTTCCGATGGTCTTAGGCGACCCCTGGCAAATTGTCATTTGACCCCCAACGGGGTCGCAACCCACAGGTTGAGAACCACTGTTCTAGTGAATGGCATTCCTGATCTATGGCCATAACATAAAAATTAGCAGGGATGTCTGACTCACAGACTTAAAATAAAAACCTATTTAAACATTGGGAGGAAAAAACTGCCCTGAAGGTCTTTCTACAAAGACTAAACAAGGACCAACATTTCAAGAAGAATCTATGCTTGTTCAGCTTTTGCAGAGAAATGCCATCAGAAACTTTGTCAAAAAAAAGCAACGATATACCTACCATACACCCGTACATTGATCTAAAAGTGCATATGCCATAGATTTGGTTAATTTTTAGTTTCATGGCACAGTAAAAGAATATTGTTTTCTCTGCTTGCTCTGAACAGTGAGCGTAGAACGTATTTTAAGAAATGCATATTTTGCAAACAGTACTGTTTCAATCCCTAATGGTGCATAAATTATAAATTATAATAAATTATAAATTATTATTTGTAGGATGATCTGAACTGAAATATGATCTGTGCCTGAACTCAGAGCTTGGTGACACCTTGATCCAACCTCTGGGACTCTTTTTAAATCTCTGGGTGGGATAGCAGCTGCAAGGATGACTAAGGTACACCAGTGGTTATAACTCTAGGGAAAAAATAGTGATTGTATTCAGAACTTCAGGAGTTCTGTTGAAAGAAATTCCAATAAACCCCAAATGGATCTATATATAGAATGTGGTGATTTTGAATGTGATCGGATTCCTTTTCTAACAAAATCACAGCCAATCCAATCTTCCTCATCATTTGTTTTTCAAGATGCAGTAAAGTTAACACTTTATTTTTTACTTTTGGGTAAAGAAAATGGATTTAGAATCACAAGACTTTCTGTTCAGCACCAGAAAGGCAAATATATGACTGCAAAAAGTTGATTACTATAGGTCAGCTGTGGATGTCTGCAGTGAACTATGGCATCAATTTACTGTCTGTAAATATACATTTTGTATGTTTCTTCTCTTTTAATTTTTTAAAATTTTAAAATTTTGTATATTTTTATTTGTTTTTTGCATTCAGATTATCATCATCATCATCATCCCAGCAAACCAAATACCAATATAGGAAAACAGTGATGCAAGCTCGAGCTGACAGCTGGTGTAACAAAGCACTGCATGGACAGTTCCTTGAAAAGATCCAAGGAAAAGTAGATAATGAAAAGACCTGGTTATGGCTGACCAACGGAACACTGAAGAAAGAAACAGAGGGCCTGATTCTTGCAGCCCAAGAACAAGCCATTAGAACAAATGTAATCAAAGCCAGAATAGAAAAATCTGATGATGATCCCAAATGCAGACTCTGCAAAGAAACGGATGAAACCATTGATCACATACTGAGTTGTTGTAAGACAATAGCTCAGACTGACTACAAACAACGTCACAACATAGTCGCTCAGATGGTCCACTGGAACTTGTGTCAAAACTACCATCTGCCTGTAGCAAAGAACTGATGGGATCATAAGCCTGAAAAAGTGATTGAAAATGAGCATGCAAAACTACTGTGGGATTTCTGAATACAGACTGACAAAGTTTTGGAACACAATACCCCAGATATCATGATTGTGGAGAAGAAAAAAGTGTGGATAGTCGACATTGCCATACCTGGTGACAGCAGAATCGACGAGAAACAACTTCAAAAAGTCACCAGGTATCAAGATTTGAGAATCGAACTGAAGAGACTCTGGCATAAACCAGTGCAGGTGGTTCCAGTGGTACTCGGTGCACTGAAAAGATTACCATTGGTCAGCTGCAGAAGGCCACCTTACTGGGATCTGCTCGCATAATTCGCTGATACATTACACAGTCCTAAATGCTTGGGAAGTGTTTGACTAGTGATCTGTGATACAAAATCCAGCATAGTTATCTCATTTGCTGTGTATACTGTCCTTTTGTGTAAATCATAATCATCATCATCATCATCATTGGCTAAACTAGAAAATTTGGACCGGAAAACGTGCAAACTTTTGAATATGTACCACACTTTACATCCACAAAGTGACATCGACAGGTTGTACTTGCCAAGAAAAATAGGGGGCAGAGGACTATTGCAAATCCATCAAACTGTGGAAGAAAAAAAACGAAGTTTGAATGATTATGTGAACCAAAATACAGAAAAATTGCTGCAGGCTGTAAAAACAGAGATCATTATAAAAACAACCGAAAGAAAGGCAGACTATAAGGAAAAACAGCTGGATGACAGATTAAATAGATGGAAAACCAAAGCTTTGCATGAACAGCACTTGAAAAACATTGAAGGAAAATGTGATGACAACTTGACATGGGCATGGCTTAAGATGGGAACCATCAAGAAAGAAACGGAAGGTTTATTACTCACTGCCCAAGAACAAGCACTACAAACTAATGCCAGGAAAGCAAAGATACAAAAATCCACCGACAATCCAAACTGCCGACTTTGCAACAACAAAGTCGAAACTGTTTCACATTTAATATGTGAATGCAGCAAAATTGCACAAACTGATTACAAAGGTAGACATGACCGAGTTGCTAAATTAATCCACTGATCATTATGTAAAAAATACAACTAGCCTGTATCCAAAAAGTCATGGGAACATAAAGTGGAAAAAGTTATAGAAAATGAGAAGGTGAAGATCATGTGGGACTTTCAAATACAGACGGATCGTCACTTGGAACACAACACAACAGATATCACAGATGTCGAAAACCGAAACATACAATTTATTGACAACGTGGTACCAGGAGATGCCAGAGTTGAAGAAAAAGAACTGGAAAAAATCATGAAATATCGTCACCTGGCCATCGAAACTACATGGCTATAGATGAAACATGTAACAGTGATACCCATTGTCATCTGGGCACTTGGTACCATGTCCAAGAATTTTATAAGGTACATCAACAAAATGCAGCTTCCTGCAATAACACCAGCAGCACTGCAAAAAACTGTGCTACTTGGAACATTGTACATTTTAAGAAGGTACTTGGTTGATACCTAGGACGCTGGCAGCAACCCATATCAACTATCAGCACCAGTCAATGGTATTTGTAATGCCTTTTTGAATGTTCAGTTGACTGAGTTTCATGTGTAATGAATAAAGATAAATAATAATAATAATTTTCCTTCCCCCCCCATTCCTGATTCTGCCACACAACAGGCAGGGAGGCCGTTATCCCCCCCTCCCCCATTACTGATTCTGCCACCCAACAGGCAGTTAGGACATTTTCTCTCCCCAATTCCTGATTCTGCCACACAACAGGCAGGGAGGCCATTTGGTTCCTCCCCTCCCCATTCCTGATTCTGCCACACAACAGGCAGGAGGCCATTTTCTCCCCGCATTCCTGATTCTGCCACACAACAGGCAGGGAGGCCGTTATCCTCCCCCAATTCCTGATTCTGCCACACAACAGGCAGTTAGGCCATTTGGTTCCCCCCTCCCCCATTCCTGATTCTGCCACACAACAGGCAGGGAGGCCGTTATCCTCTCCCAATTCCTGATTCTGCCACACAACAGGCAGGGAGGCCGTTATCCTCTCCCAATTCCTGATTCTGCCACACAACAGGCAGTTAGGCCATTTGGTTCCCCCCTCCCCCATTCCTGATTCTGCCACACAACAGGCAGGAGACCATTTTCTCTCCCCACATTCCTGATTCTGCCACACAACAGGCAGGGAGGCCATTTGGTTCCCCTCCCCAATTCCTGATTCTGCCACACAACAGGCAGTTAGGCCATTTGGTTCCCCCCCCCAATTCCTGATTCTGCCACACAACAGGCAGTTAGGCCATTTGGTTCCCCCCCTCCCCCAATTCCTGATTCTGCCACACAACAGGCAGTTAGGCCATTTGGTTCCCCCCTCCCCCATTCCTGATTCTGCCACACAACAGGCAGTTAGGCCATTTGGTTCCCCTCCCCATTCCTGATTCTGCCACACAACAGGCAGGAAGCCACTTTCTCCCCGCATTCCTGATTCTGCCACACAACAGGCAGTTAGGCCATTTGGTTCCACCCTCCCCATTCCTGATTCTGCCACACAACAGGCAGTTAGGCCATTTGGTTCCCCTCCCCATTCCTGATTCTGCCACACAACAGGCAGTTAGGCCATTTGGTTCCCCTCCCAATTCCTGATTCTGCCACACAACAGGCAGTTAGGCCATTTGGTTCCCCCCTCCCCCATTCCTGATTCTGCCACACAACAGGCAGGGAGGCCATTTGGTTCCCTCCCCCCATTTTCCTTTCTAAATTGTGCATATTTCTCCAGAGATCTCCTTGCTTTCTTCAGTGGCACTAATTTTTCAATTGTATTTTTCTTGTTGGCTAATCCTCTGATTCCACCAAACACATCAACAGGCTTTTGTACTGACATTTTTACCAATATGAAAAATACTGAAATATTGGAAAACAAATAAAACTCTGAGTAGCCTTCATTCAGCCCATCAGTTTGCTTTGCTTTTCCTTTGTGAGGTGATGCTTCATAATAGTGCTGGGAGGTAGATGAGCTCACAAAGGAGAAGTAAATAAAAACTGGGTGGGCTGAATGAAAGTTACTCACTGACAAGTTTTACTCGGTGTGCGTGTTGACTAGTGGTAGCTTGGATCAGATTTTGGCTTTCTTTAACTTTTCAGTTTTTATTTGCTTATTTGCTTATCATATTTAATATACTAAGATTACTTTACACACAATATTTATTTATTTAACATATTTATTTATTATATTTATTTATTATATTTATTTATTATATTTACTTATTTATTATATTTAATAAGTTTAGTTTAGGATTAGTATAGTTAAGTTCAGGACAGTAGGGATGCAGACATTCCTCTATTATGGGGGGAAAGTCCTCTTTGAGGTAAGAGATCCTCTTTTTCAGTATTATTCACCAAAACGTCCTGGACTGCTTACAAGGGTAGGAAGTTGAGAGCAACTTGTAGTGATTCTTTCTACTTCCTGAGTGGGTGGTAACAGTTATTGGAAATAAGGGAGGAGAGAAGTCATCCAGTGGCTGCTCACTTGAGTACATGAAGCAGCTGAGGGGAGATCATCCCTCAGTTTTGGATGTAGGATCACTGATATACTGAGGAAAACCAAGTGCATATCCCAGGGATGTGCCAAGGATAGGGTGAAAGTCCTGACCAAGCGTTTGGAGCTGTTAGGCTCTAAATGAAGAAGCTGAGATTGAATCTTACATTGTTTGTCAATTTAACTTCACTATAGACAACAGTTAAACCGGAACAGTAGATGTAGCAATGTCTTCTCTGATAACTGTATTGGAGGAAAGATGGATAGAAGCTGGCTCAGGTTGACTGATTTAATAACGCTGGCTCTATAGGAAGTCTTGACAATTTAAAAACAGCTGCATAAAATCCATATAATGAGTAGTCACAAGGCCCAGAATCACCTTACACTAAACTAGAGATGGGAGAATCCTAGCTTCAGACCAAGTTGTCATCAACACTATCTTGCAGTCACTGTCAATTGTTTGTTCAGCAAGGTTTATCTTGGAAGAAGATAAAACATCACTTTAACAGCAGAGCAACTAAAGGCAGCTTCAGCTATTCTTGCAGCTGGCTAGAGGTGAAATTCATGATGTCATGCAGATTGTTGCTTAACAATAGTTACTGAGGGTCTTCCTGCTATGGTTAAAGGGACATGAGGATGAACTAGCTGAGTTGATTCACTCTAGCTCTCTAAATAAGATTAGCATATGGGATCTAATAGAATTTTTGTTCCTGTTAATCTTTTTTCTATAATTGGGAAATTCTACCATATGTAGAATTTTTTAATTCTATTTTTTAAAATCCAAGTGACCTTCTGTGTCCAGAATCTTATCTTTCAAAATTGAGTAGCAAAAGACCATCTGAAGAAAAGCCTTGGAATAGTAATTTTCCAGAATTATTATATTTCTCAGATTTTAAAAAAATCTGAAAGAAGACATTTACCAGTGATTGATTTGTGCTGCCACAAAAATTAATGAAAGCATGGATGTAGTCAGTACAGGGTCTCTCTCTGTCTCCCCCTTCCCATCTTCATTAACTAGGACAGTGTATCTCAACCTTGATCTCTTGAAGATGTCTGGATTTCTCAGAATTCTCTCACCAGCATGGATTTTGGGAGTTGAAGTCTATGCATCTTCAGGTGGCCAAGATTGAGAAACTCTGATCTAGAGATGCTAAATTTGGCCCTAATAATGAAATAGGCTTTTATAGGAAAAAGAAAGATTATGAGGCAATGCTTGGTTTTCTAACCCAGAAATGCTGCACAATCTTATTGAGCAGAACAGAGGTTGCCTTTATGCATCTATATTATTGACTAAGCCACGTCCAAAAACAGGAGAGAATACCCGGAAGCCTAGCATTCTGACAAGCTGGCCATCAAGAGGCATGTAAACATAAACAACATCTACAGACTGTGCAAAAGAGACAATCAATAAGCAGTTGCATCCAATATGATTGTATCACACTATGATTTATAATACTCAGTAAATTTGCCTCCTCCAATTGGTTTGTCTTCAATTGAAAATGTCTTCTTTTGGCAGGTCTGTCTGCAGAAATACAGATAATATCAAAGAGGCCAAACTAAGTAACCAACTATTTTGTTTGTGTGAGAACATGTAGCAGGAGTGGGGATACAAAGGCAATCCTCCCTCTGTATCACACCTGACCCTCTTTATTTAATGGCCAGTCTTAAATTTCAGTGTTCTTGGTGGGTTAATACGTAATGTCTTTTGTGAATATTGTTTAACAGCACAACTGTTTTTCCATAAAAATACGAAAAGAAGTGCATAGAAGAACTAAGGTTGCTGCAAGAAAGGGAGCTGGCAGAAAAAGATCTTGCCATAAGAGCTGTAAGTCATTCATTTCCCTTTCACTGCTGTTTTAAGCTCCTCTTTTTGTCCACATATTTATATTATATGACTGATGTTTGCTTGTTGTAATTTCTGCATCTTAGCTGGAAGAAGAGAACAGCCGTTTAGCCAGCGAAATGGCTCATCTTATGAGGGAGAATAAGGAGCTGCAGAAGAAAATAAAAGACAATCCAGAAAGTGAGTATCATTTTAACTTAACAACATTAAATTGTTTTCATTTGAAAAAGAAAAGTGATTTATTTCATCTTAAGTTTGACTGTATAAGTTCTAGTTCTTTTGTTATTTTTTTACCAGGAGATGCTGACAGAGAGGAAACATATGAGGAACTAAGAAGAAAATATGAAAAGTACCTGAAAGCCATCACAGAGTGAAGACTGTAAGTATCATACATGATAGTAAGAAATTAGAACAGCCTCTTTACGTGAGATTTTATGATGCGTTAAAAGTTAATTTTGATTGTACTTCATCTATTCTAACCTACTTCTTCTTAATCTATTTCAGTGAATTCAAAGACACCTATACTAATTTATGGGTCTCCTTCCACTTATGGCTTAATCCAACCTGGGACAACCAGGACTGGCTGGATTGCTGTGGCTAAGAGATGAAGTTATGTGGCATCAGTTTTTGCAGCTCTTTATCTAACAACAATAGTGATAATTGGTCCAAATTTCATCCCATTTGAATTGAAATCACATGATGACTACCTTTATTATGAAAATTCTCTTTCACCACCAATGACGCTCCTGAAGAAATTGCTTTTGGAATCCCGTTCTTGTCTGGAGATCAAAGTGAGGAAAAGACTTCCAGCCATTTGTATGTGATGCAGGTGGTCGTGCCCTGCAAGTTTCTGTCCTGAGTACCTGGGATGTTAAGAAAGAAGAACTCAAGAACACCCAAATGAAAGACGTCAGGCATCCTTTGGGCAATATCCATTCCAGCCAAGTTAATACGTTCCATCTGGCCAAATGTCCAACCTCCTCATCACTAAAGGAGTCAGACCAACAGTGTCTCTGCCATAAAAATATTGTAAGACATAATTAAAAGAGATGCATTCCAGCTCTGTCATTGCTTGGTCTACAGGAACCTTGCTAAAATCACCATCAGTCAATTGCAAAAGGCAGTTTTACTTGGAACAGCTTACATCCTGCAATAATACTTCTAACACCATCAAACATCAATACCTGCCTATCCCAGGTCTTCAGGAAGGAGTCAGTAGGTGATCCAGTCTGAACATCTGACTGACTGTGCAAGAGGATGCACCGAAGCTAGTATATCAGGAAGGCCTACTGAGTATTGGAGAAGTCAAACTGGTCTACAAGAAAGACGACTGCCCTCAGGTGCTTTGAAGAATAGGTTGACCCACTTCTTCTCTATGTCAACATCTCAAGTATCAGCCCAGACCTTCTGTCTCGTAGATAAGATAATGACCAGACCAGAATTGGTAACGTAATACTAAAGTACTATATCTTGGTAAGATAGAAAAATGTAGGGTAGACAGCATCATCATCAGATGGATTCATTGCTGGCTGACCAACTGTACTCAACACATAATCCCCAATGAAACTACATCTAAATGGAGAGAAGCATGCAGTGAGGTACCTCAAGGTTCTGTCTTAGCCCCAATACTTTTAACACCTTCATAAATGATTCAGAAGGTGGAATAGAAGGGGGATTCATCAAATTTGCAGACAACGCTAAGCTGGGGATAATAGCCAATAATTTAGACGATAGACTCAAGATAGAGAAGGATCTTCACAGACTTAAACATTTTCATTTATCCAACAAAATGCAATCCAGTGATGAGAAAAGTAAGAAAACTAAAAGCCAAATGTACAAGTATAGAATAAGTGATATTTGGCTCAACAGCAGTAACTGTGACAGGCATCCAGGTGTCTTAATGGACAACCACTTAAGTATGATGTGTGCTGCAGCTGCTAAAAAACCCCAATGCAGTCCTAGGTTGTGGACATAGGAATAGTATTAAGATCACGTGAAGTATTAATATTACTTTATACTGCACTGAAAAGTCCCCACGGTTCTGGTCTGCGTGATGCAAAAAAGATGGTGAGACTCTCGAAAGAGTGCAAAAAAGAACAACAAAGGTAATTAGGGGTCTGGAGGCTATGTCATATGATGATTAATTAAAGGAACTAGGTATGTCTATCTTAACAAAGAAAAGGATTAGGGGTGACAGGATACTGTCTGCCAGTATTTGAGGGGCTATCATAGAGAAGAGGCACTTGACCTATTCTCCAAAGCACCTGAGGGCAGGACAAAATGTAACCAACAGAAAATGATCAAGGAGGGATCCAACCTAGAATTACGTAGAAATTCACTGTCAGAACAGTGAGAACAATTAATTAATGGAAAAGCTTACCTCTGGAAGTTGTGAGTGCTCCAGCTCTGGAGGTTTTTAAGAAGAGATTGGACAGCCATTTGTCTGGAATGGTATAGGGTCTCCGGCTTAAGCAGGGGGTTGATGTAGAAGACCTCCAAGGTCCCTTCTAATTCAATTATTATTCTCTTATTCTGTAATTCTGTAATAAATTCAGTACCCTATTTTTGTGAAGTTTTGGTCTTGTTTCTTAGTTCTCATGCCCTGTCACATACTGTACTGCCAATGCATTTGTTCCTATCCGTTGGTGTCAGAAGAAGCTAACTGATATTCTTCACATGCATCAAACTTCAACTTCCATTAATTTTTTCCACTGGCTATAGTAGCCAGGGAAAGTTCAGGGTACCTGCAGAGCACCCAAGTGCTTAGTGCTGAATTAGATCTGAAATTCTTATGGACATGGAAAGGCCATTTCGAAAACTGTGAATTTAGGGTGCATATCTCTAAAGGTTTACTTAGGATTCTAAGATGTCTGGAAAAATATAGGAGAAAGGAGGGACAAATAGTTAAACAGCAGCTGCTAAAAGGCAAAGTGCGAATAGAGTAGAATAGAATAGAATAGAATAAAATAGAATAGAATAGAATAGAATAGAATAGAATAGAATTCTTTATTGGCCAAGTGTGATTGAATACACAAGGAATTTGTCTTGGTGCATATACTCTCAGTGTACATAAAAGAAAAGATGCGTTCATCAAGAATCATAAGGTACAACACTTAATGATAGTCATAGGGTACAAATAAGCAATCAGGAAACAATATCAATATCAATCGTAAGGATACAGGCAACACAGTTACAGTCATACAGTCATAAGTGGAAGGAGATGGGTGATGGGAACGATGATAATGTGTGATCTGTGTCTTTAATAACTGGTGAACAGGTCATAGGTCATCTTATTGTCAACTTTCCAATTACTTGTTTCTTTGCCAATTCCAGCTTAGACTGACTTATGTGTTCCCTTTCCTCTCTGAATTTACACATTAACCTTTCCCTCCCTCCTTCCTTCCTTCCTTCCTTTCTTCCTTGTATCCGAAACTTGACTTTCAGGCCTTCTTGTTCCTTTTAGACTAAAGACACCCAAGAGGCATTTAAATCTCAGGCTGCAGTGGGAACACACTGTTCATTTGGAAATGTTGCCTTTATTATGACAGAACTTTATTTTCTTGGCACACTTTTTCAGTCGTTAGTAATAGCATGCAGTCAAATACGAGAAGGGTTAAAACGCTGTCCTGTTTAACAGATCTGGATGTTGTGGTCATCAGCTCAAACTCCAATATTGATTGCTCTCCCTGTTGGCTATGTGCAAACTTATCTTGACAAAGAGCTTTTGTCACAGGGGTCTCTGTTTTCATGTTTTTTCGGCTTTGATGGGAAACTCTTTTTTTTTTTTGTTTTAAAAAGTTTTATTTTGACATTCTTATCCAATAACATATCCAATAACATATTTAATGTACCCTCATATACAATTAATCGGATCTGCCTGGTCACCACCCCCTTCCTTTTCCTTTTACTCTCCTTCTTTACCTTCTTCTACTTTCCATAACCATCCTCCCCCTCTCTTATCTACATCCTCTCCTCTTTCCTCCCTATTCCTTTCTTCTCCCTCTTCCCCTCTTCCTTCCTTCCTTTCCTCCTCCTCCTCTTCTCTTTCCTCCTTCTCTCTTCTACTCCTTCTTTCCCTTCATTCTAAAGTAGTAACCAGGCAGGTCCGATCTTACATTAATTATACATCTTCAATCATCTTTGTACATTAACTATCAATCCATTTTCTACCCCCTCCCCCTCCCTTCCCCTTCCTCCCCCCACCCCCCAGGACTTCCGAGAACCGAGTACAGGGTATAAAACTAACAACAAAATTAAAATCTAGCACAAATCATAATCCATAGTCGTTCCTTAAAACCTCCACTCCCCTTCCAAAGACAAAGAAGATACTTTTCTTCCACTCCATTATATATCAGACCATTCCACTCCTAGAATTCTCCAAAGTTTCCAATTGAGTTAGTGTTTATTCTTGAATAAAGTACGTAGTTTTTAATATCCAACCTTCATCAATCAATATCAAAACAACATTCCATCTTCCAATATTCACCAAGGTTTCTTCTAAAATGTCTTTCATCCTTAGCAATCTCTCAAAAATAGTTCATATTTCCGACTTAGTTTCTTTAATTTTTCTGTCCAACCTTCAGGGGTAAGCAATAGTCCATCTTTTCACATCTTTAACATTTATATATACAACAAATAATATTACAAATATCCAAAGTGTCAATTGTAATAATTAAAATCTTCACTTTACCTTACTTATGTCAAATAACATTGTTAAAATTACACCTATATCATCCACAATATATCTATTATAACAATTACATTCTAATTAACATTACATCCATCTCTTAAATATAATATTTAATCCAAGTTCCTAAATTTTACTATCTATCCTCCAAAATTAAACAATATTCCATCTTCCTATTCCTTTATACCTTTAATATATCATATAGTACCCCTAAAATTACACATTTATATCCACAATAAGTCATTTACAAAAATTAACCATAATCATATTTAATAAAGTTAAACATTCTCCTCCTTCTTCTATCTTACACATTTTCAACCATCTATTCACCATTCAACTTAACATCTGTTAACAAAGAATTCCCAATCTTTAATACATTAGTATAAAAATCTCGTGCTTTACAAATTGTATTGAGAAAATACTTTTTCCTTTATAATTCAGTGTTAAACCTGCTGGAACCTCCCATCTAAAATATATCTGATGTTTCTTAAGCTCATCCACCAGAAAGGCAAATTCTTTTCTCTTTCTTAACATTTTAGGAGGAATTTCCTTCATCATTATTATATCTTGTCCTAATATTTGAAATTTATTTTTATAAAATGCTTGCAAAATTCCATACCTAATCCTCTTATTTGTAAAATAAATAACCACATCTCTCGGTAAACACTTCTGCCTTGCCCACCAGGAATTAACACGATAAATTTTTTCAATATTAACTTCAAAATCTTCTGGTTCCATTCCTCTATCTGGGCAAAGGCCTGAATAAAAATCTCTTTCAAAATTTTCCTCTTTAAATTCTCTTAAACCCTTACCCTTATAGCATATTCCATTAATTTATATTGTAATATAACCCTTTCTTCCTCTGCCTTATCAGCCTTAACCTGAATATCATCTATTTTATTTTCTAAATTCAAATTAATTTGAACTTCATCTATTTTCCTTTGCAAATCTAAATTAATTTGGTTAAATTCATTCAGTCTTTCTTCTGTCTGTGTACTAGATAACAATAATGGAGTAATTGATTCCTTTAATTTTTTCATCTCCCTACTCTGCTCTTCCACCAAATCTTTAAAATCCAGTATTTCTTTCTCCATTTCATTAAATTTTTGATCTATTTCTGAAAGATGAGCCTCCATAAGCTCCTGTAAAAAATTCCTTAGACTTTCTTTAATATCCTCTCTCAATTTCCGTACCTGAAGTGAAGAAATTTCCAATATTTTAGAAGTGGTTAAATCTCTTTGCTTAAAAGCCATTTTTAAACTAAGTAATATCAAGAAGAAGAAAAAAAGAAAGAAAAAAAAGGGGGGGAATAAAAAGAAAAAAACCCCAATAATTTTTTCTTCTTAAACACTGTAAGAAAAAGATAATAAAAAAAAAGAATAGATTTTTAAAAAGAGAATTCCATAAAAAAAAAAAATCTTGTTATTTTCTTCTTAAAGGTTCCACGCCAGCAATTGTAATCAGCATTTCCTTAGCTTTCACTTTCAAAACACAAAACGCCATCTTTCTTCATCTCCACTCTTCAAATAACTTCTCTGTCAGGGAGTTAAAATCATCTTACAAGCAAATGCCAGCCTTCCTGCTTTCGATTCTTCCGTGTTGAAAATTTATCATAAATCCTCTTCAGTCACGGAGATGGACGCCATGCTTTGCTCTGCTTTTGCAGAGGCGTTCTGGACTCTGGAGCTTTTTTGAACTATCGAAGGAGCGTTTCCCATCAAACCACCAGAAATCATTCTGGGGCTTTTCTTGGGGGCTCAAACTTCAGTTCAAATGCTCATCTCCCCCTCTTTGCCCGAGGCAGAGATTTACGAGCTGTTGACAGAAGATTAGCACTGTCTAAACAGCTCTCACAGAATCACAAAGAACGGGCGGACTGAAATTGCCGCCATTAACACAGCGGAGCCAAACCGGAAGCCCTTTGATGGGAAACTCTTGATGACCAGGTGAAGTTTCAGTGGCAGAGGAGGAAATTGGTTTCATCAGGGGTGGGCTTCAAAATTTTTAGCAAGGAGTTCTCTGGCCGGTTGTTGGGTGGGCGTGGCCATGGTGGATGTGGCCTAGTTGGCCTCCTGCACCATGGTGTGTGGGGGGGTGTTTTTGCCCTCCCTGGGCTCTGGTGGCTTTCCTTGAGTCTCCGGGAGGGCAAAAACAGCCCCCCCAGGCTTCCCAAACTTCTGGTATGCCTGTATTTCACCCTCCCCGAGCCTCCCCCCCCCCCCGTGCCCTGCACTTACCTGCATCCAAAACTGACCATGTAGGGACTCCTGGGAGGGGAGGGGTGGGGTGGGTGGGGCCAGGCAGGAGTGGGATTTGGTGGTTCTCCAAACTGCACAGACTCTTAGCTAGAGGTTCTCCTGAATCCCTGCGAACCCGCAGCAGCCGACCCCTGGGTTTCAGGAGTCTGACCTCAGGCACAAAGGAGGAGACAGGGAGACATTATGAGGAAAACAGGTTTTGCATGGTGGAAAATTCACCTGCAGATCTAGCTATTGTTAAACAACCAAGATTCAGGACAGGATTCTCTTTCTCCTTCCCCTCCCCCCTCCTCCTCTTTTGGATTATTTTGTTGCCATCTTGACAGAAGGTAGGAGGGTTGCTTGCTTCCTTTCTTCCTTTACTATAATATAACAGGAAACAAGAATATGCAGAGAAAAAAACGGATCTATTTTTTAAAGAAAAAAAATAGGTTTATCTGTACAGGGTTTATCTGGAATTCTCAATATGTGGAAATGAATGGAATGAAAATAAGCAGTGATAAATACCCTTCAGTGGCCAGTGGGACCCATACATAATTCAAAAGGACATTGGGAGAGTGGACTTGGATTCTCCTTCTCCTCTGCAACCTCCACATCTGTTCTGTGACAGGAAGAAAACAAAATTCTCTTGCATAAACAAAAGTCCACTCATGCAGTTTTGAACATAGCAACACAACATGTATCTGGCTTGTCTATCAAGGTCGCCTCCTGCATCCCAACATCAAAAGTTTCAGCGGGAGTGATATCAATCCAGTAGTCTGGTTTCAGGGAAACCTTCTCTTGTGCTTCCTTTCCAAACCCACAGGAGAAATTGTGGAGTTCCAAACTTCCCAGAGCCAGAGCCATAAATAAATTGCTTTTAAACTTTACACATCGCTCTCCCTCTGTATGCATCAAAAGGATGGAGAAACTGAGCATAAAAACAGCGTGGAATTTCTAGCCTAGGCAGACTTGGCCAGCCTTAAGCATCCTGTGCCAGAATTTTTTGGAGATGGATTTAGATTTGTAATGTCATCCCTTCCTGTTTGGGCAACCTGGTCTGTATAAACAGGATTCAGGGGCTTTGTTTTAGCACCTGTCAAATGCCCTGCAAGGATTTTCTGTGTGTAAGTAGCCCCCCCGCTTCTTGGAATCTGTATATCTATTGCTTTCCTTGGGTCACTTCCTGGAGATGCGTGGGGACTGTCAGCAAATAAACCTTTTATGGATTCATGTCTTGATATCAGGACACACTACAATTAATTGCTCGTTTGTTTTAGAAAGTTGCAACATTTCCTGTTTTTATTCTCTCTCTGTGATTCTGGACATAATTAACATAACAAACCTTCGTCAGTGGTTTATTTTTCTACAAGAGGTTGTAATTTTCTTTAAGATGGGTTATTAAACAAAAGGACCACCTTGAAAATAAACTCATCTAACCTTGGAAGCCTTTTTTATCTAAGAGTGTATATTATAAATATTTTGCTCATTTTAAAGTGCCTGCTTTTTAATCACTGGTTTTCACCAACTTTTGACAACTTGATACTTATTTATTTATTTGTCAAGCATATATAAGATAACAGGTAAAAGTATAAACATAATTTGAATACATGAAAAGAGTAAGAGTAAAAGGGAATATTAGGACAGGGATGATAGGCACGCTGGTGCACTTATGCACGCCCCTTACAGACCTCTTAAGAATGGGGTGAGGTCAACAGTAGACAGTCTAAGGTTAAAGTTTTGGGGATTTGGGGAAGAAACCACAGAGTCAGGTAGTGCATTCCAGGCATTGACCACTCTGTTACTGAAGTCATATTTTCTGCAATCGAGTTTGGAGCAGTTTACCTTGAGTTTGTATCTATTATTTGCTCATGTATTGTTGCAGGGGTGGGTTCTACTTACCTTTACTACCAGTTCGCATTGTGCCCGCACACACGCTTGCTCCCCTTGCACGTGCATGCACTCTTCTGTGCATGCACGGAAGAGTTTTGATAATGTTTGGGTCAGTGGGAGGAGCCTCCTGCCAGTTTTACTACCGGTTCTATAGAACCGGACCGAACCAGGGGCAACCCACCACTGTATTGTTGTGGTTGAAGCTGAAGTAGTCATTGACAGGTAGGACATTGTGGCAGATAATTTTATGTACAACACTTAGGTCAGACCGAAGTCGGCGTAGTTCTAAGTTGTCTAAGCCCAAAAGTCTGGTGGCATAAAGTATTTTATTGCAGATAGAGGAATGGAGGACTCTCCTCATAAAATATCTCTGGACTTTCTCAATTGTATTTATGTTTGATATGCAGTGCGGGTTCCAGATAGATGAGCTGTATTCGAGAATTGGTTAGCAAATGTTTTGTATGCTGTAGTTAGTAGTACAATATTACCAGAGAAAAAGCTATGCACGATTAGGTTAACAACTCTTAATGCCTTTTTGGCAATGATGTTACAGTGGGCTTTGGCATTTAAATCAAAGTGTTGAAGAGTTTCCAGAATTCGTAGTGAGCATCGTCTTATTTTGGAAATTTAGGGAGTAATAAGCCATGACATATGGAGGCACCAGGTTAGAGAAGGATATTTTGCATGTTGCAAAGCTCAGTGCCAAGCATGAAAAGTAGATCAGAAGTTTTGTTTCCAAACAGATCCTACCTCCAATGTGCCATCTAGGAAGGAAGTCAGTAGTAGCATAATTGAAAATATACTAAAGGTGAAAGTTCTCTGATGATCAAGTTTATCAAAGCAGTGGTGAGATCAAATCTTTTCTCTCCTTTTATAGAAAATGGGTGAAACTCTAGTAGCTTGGAAATTCCAAACTATCCTGAAAGAAAAGAGGCTGACAATAGGATTGGAGAGTTTGTTTGTTTTGTTTTTGCACAATTGCAATTTTTTTAAAATATAGATGATGCCCTCCATATGAACCCTTTTCTTGCCTGATATTTCCTTTTTTTCCTCTTCAAAGAAAATATGTTCTAAAGGAAAAAGATGAAACACTAACCCAATAGCATTTGATTGACGTCTGGAAGCATCTTTAGTTTTTAAAAAAGATTCTTTGTCAAGTTATAAAAAAATAACAATGTAGATGCTATCATCCTCAATGACAGGGAGGAAGAAATACAGAATATTTATCAAAAGATGACACCAAACTGAAAGAACAGCTAACGCTTAAGATGGAAACTGAATTCCAGATTATCTTAATCGGTGATCTGGTTGCAAATGAGCAAACCATATTTCAACATTTCTACATTCTTGGTTTCCGAGCAGTAAAGATGAAGTGGATCGACAGATATCAATATGTTATCATCTCAAACATGACCTAAAAGAGCACTCCGATTATTCAAAAATGGCAAAGTGGCACTAGGGTCTCTGCCCTTTACTCAGTAGAAGCCGCTGTTGTCTCTTGCTGCTTTGAAGTTTTGAGGGTGCTTAGACTGTCCTGATCATATGCTGCCCTTTACCAGAACCTCATGTTACCCTTTCCCTTCATGTTTCCCTTTCCTTTGATAAATCACGTGCAAGCAGAATAAAGACACAGCCTTATACAATTCAAGGCAGATGGCAAGGCAAATGTTCCTTCTGCAGATTCTGGGATTCTGGTGTCATGAGGGAGTGTCCGCGTGCAGCTTTCATTAGTCTGAGCACATATATTACAAGATCCCTGTGTCAAATATTCATAGCGAAGTTCAGCCACGGCCAGCAATTCCAGCTCAGAATCTGAACAGGAGTTTACATGGAACACTTGATCCCATGTTGACACTTCATTTCTGATATCAATCAACAATATCAATATTTAGTAAGTTGTCAGATCCGACAGCTTTCTCGGGCTAATTCGAAGCCCGAGAAATATTCTTTATTTATTAATAAATAATATATATTATGTATTAATAAATAATAAATAATATAAATATATTATTTAGTAATATAAAGAAATATTAATTCTTTATATTAATAAAGGCTCAGCTTCCCCATTTCTGAAAGTGGGACGCCCAGGTTTATCTTTGTTTTGTAAATGAGGATGCTCTACCTTGGCTCTATCTGACAAATCATCTCACCCCAATGAGATTGGCCCAGTGGTGAAATCCAATTTTTTTTTACTACTGGTTCTGTGGGCATGGCTTGGTGGGCATGGCAGGGGAAGGATACTGCAAAATCCCCATTCCCTCTCCATTCCTGGGAGAAGGATATTGCAAAATCTCCATTCCCACCCCATTCTGGGACCAGCCAGAAGTGGCATTTGCCAGTTTTCCAAACTACTCAAAATTTCCACTGCCGGTTCTCCAGAACCTGTCAGAACCTGTTGGATTTCACCCCTGGATTGGCCCATCTCAGTCACTCCAGCAGAATAGGCCTATTTTGGATCCTGTCTGCCAAAGAACTTCAGCTGGTGGGGTCCAGGAGAAGAACCTTTTCTGCTGTAACTCCCCGTCCTTTGGAATATTCTCCCATCAGAAGTGAGGTCAGCTCCCATGCGCCTGGCCTTCCAGAAGAGTCTTAAAACCTGACTTTGCTGGCTGGCCCAGGGCCCCAATAGGGCCCCTGTATTCTGGGGGTGGCTGATGGGGTAGAGAGAAAATCTCTATCCCCATGTTGCCTGACTTCTTGGTTTTCAAGCTTGATTTAATCTTTAATCTTTATTTAATCTTTGTTAGTTTTAATCGTTTTGTTTATAAACTGCCCACAATTATTGCAAAAGTGAGATGTGTGGCTAACAAACAAACTAAATACATAAATAAATAAATAAATAAAACATAAACATTCATCTATAAAATAATGGTCATGTAACTAAATGGCTGTTTGGGAGATCAGAAAAATTGTGGCAAAGGGTGGATATGGTAGATGTTAAAAATGGATATACTGTATGTTATTCAGAACCATTGCTATTGAGATGCCAAGTTCTCAGTGATCAAAAAACCTCCTGATTTTTGGGCTGTCAAAGCAAGAAAATGGGATTACTTACTCTAAATCAGGGGTCTCCAATCTTAGCAACTTTAAGCCTGGAGGACTTCAACTCCCAGAATTCCCCAGCCAGCTTTGCTGGCTGGGGGAGTTCCGGGAGTTGAAATCCACCAGGCTTAAAGTTGTCACAGTTGCCCTGCTCTAAATCATCTGTTTTTGGAATCTTATGTAGGGTTGATTGTCAGTCAACCCTGCATATTGGTTGAAAGTAATGCCCCGTGTTATAACATTTAGTGACACAGATACTGAAGAACTTCTGAAAAAAAGTGAATGCTATTCCATGGAATCTTAGTATTACAGAACTCATGGGTTTCAGTTTGCACTCCAAATGATGCTACGCAGTGGCGGGATTCTGCCGGTTCTAGGTGGTTCGGCTGAACCGTTTGTTAAATTGCTGGTTCGTCCTGCCCCTTGCCCCTCCCCTCCCCACCACTACTTACCAGCATCTCAGCACCATTTGTTAAATTGCTGGCTCGCACTCTCCTCCCCCTGGGAGCACATTGAACCGTTTGTTAAATGTCTGGCTCAGCTGTCCCTCGCCCGGCCCTATCCGACCACTATTTATTGGCCTCGGAGCACACCGAAGCATTTTTTAAATAGCTGACTCGCCCGCCCATCACCCTGCCCCCACCACTATTTATTGGCCTTGCTCGCAGAGTTGCACAGTTTGCCTTAGTGACACACTGAGGCATAGCTGTAGCTATCACTATCCTTTAGCTCGTGGCCCAGCCTTTCCTACTTTTGCCTCTGCCTACCACTCTGTTCCCCATCTCAGACTGCCCCCCTCGGACTGCCCCGACCGCTCCAGCAGCAGAAAGCACGTACAGCCGAGTGTTGCCCCTGGAGAAGCAGGACTGGGAAAGGTGGTTGACCTGTGCCCACCCGGCTGCCAGCTGTGACCTACCCCCATCCAACACCTCGCTGGCCACGCGGCCGCCGACCGAAGCCTGCCTCCATCCAAGTATCTCGCTGCCCACCCGATCCAAGTACCACGCGGCTGCCGACCGAAGCCTACCTGCATCCAAGCCTCTTGTTAGTCAGCCAATTCAAGCTCCTTGCTGGCCACGTGGCCAGCGAGGTGCTTTAATTGCTGGCCAGAGAGACGCTTGGATGCAGGCAGGCTTCGGTCAGCGGCCGCATGGCGCTTGGATCGGGTGGGCAGCGAGGTGCATGGATCGGGTGGGCAGCAGCTTGTGGCCACTGCCCACCTGATCCATGCACCTCTCTGCCTACCTGGTCCATGCACCTCACTGCCCACCCGATCCAAGTGCCACGCGGCTGCCGACCGAAACCTGCCTCTGTCCAAGTGTCTTGCTAGCCAGCCTATTCAAGCGTGGCCAGTGAGGAGCTTGGATTGAGTGGGCAGCAAAGCATGTGTCAATCGCCTCGGCCTGCTGCCCACCCAGCAGGACTGTCTTGCGGCTGCCTCCCACCCACACAGCGTCAGCCTACCCTACCCCATCTGGAGAAAGAGTGATGGAGAGAAAGAGGGGGGCAGAAAATGATGAGGGAGAGAAAGAGAGATGAAGGATAGAGGGGGAAGAAAGATGAAGAAGAGAAAGGGGGGAGAAAAATGGAGAGAAAGAGCGGGAGGGAGAAGGAGAGATTAAGGAGAGAAAGATGGAGAGAAAGAGAGATGAAG
This sequence comes from Ahaetulla prasina, assembly GCF_028640845.1. NCBI lineage: Eukaryota > Metazoa > Chordata > Lepidosauria > Squamata > Colubridae > Ahaetulla > Ahaetulla prasina. Next base: position 160,652,587 of record NC_080539.1, read on the forward strand.
GATAGAAGGGAAGAAAGATGAAGAAGAGAAAAAGGGGAGAGAAAGAGAAGGAGGGAGAAAGAGAAATTAAGGAGAGAAAGATTTGAGAGAAAGAGGGGGGAGAAAGATGAAGGAGAGAAAGAGAGAAAGGGGAAGAAAGAGATGGAGAGAAAGAGGGAGGGAGAATGGATTTGTTCTGGTAATTGGTTTAACAAGCATGGCACTGAAAAAGTGACTTATGACCGTTTTTCACACTTAAGACCATTGCAGCAAACAGTCATTAGGGCAAAGAAGCTATGTCACATGACCACCTGGACATGCCCACCTGGTCACATGAAGCACCGCAGTTGTGACATGAGTGACATGTTTATTAAAAATGCTGCAATAGGCATAAATGATGACCGGTCATAAGTGTGAGGACTGATCAAAAGTGCAAGAACCTGTCAGAAGTCACTACCTAGAAGATTACCCAGACGGCTGAAAAAAGTGATTTCTGACAGGTTCTCACACTTTTGACCAGTCCTCGCACTTATGACCAGTCATCATTTATGCCTGTTGCAGCATTTTGTGCATAGGGACTACTCAGAGGGCTGAAAAAGTTATTTTTGACCTGTCCTCACACTTTTGACCGGTCCTCACACCTACAACTGTCCTCACATTTTACATTTTGCGCCCTATCTTGTAACCGTGGTGAAGAGAAGCAGTTGTGAAATGAGTGACATGGTTGTTAAAAATGCTGCAATGGGCATAAATGTGAGAATGGTCATAAGTGCAAGGACCAGTCAGAAATGACTTTTTTTAGCCCTCTGAGTAGATTCTATGCCCATAGCCAGGGTCACCCGGTCATATGAGCAGCTAGGCTCGCCCACCCAGTCACATGTGCAGCTAGGCTCGCCCACCCAGTCACATGTCCACCAAGCCACACCCCAAAATAAGCCACACCCGCAGAACCGGTTGTTAAAAAATTTGAATCCCACCACTGATGCTACACCTAAAACAGAAAGTTGTCATCAGATTTTGCCAAGTTTTGTTTTAGGCAAGAAAAATAGTTTCCATCTCAAAAGCTCAAGCATCCAGAGATCTTTCATTTTGATGACTTCTGTAGCTTACAGTATATGCTCAACATTCCTTCCCCACCCCCATCCCCAAATGTACCGGGAATAACTAAACAAAGGAGAAAACATTTCAATATCTTAGTGTTTGGGGCTAAGTGATGGGATGTTGGCACTAACTTAAGTGTCTGAGAAATAACAGCCCTTTTTTTCATCTCCATTATTTCTGTGGTTGCATCTGCTTAAAAATCGAAGTAATTATGGCTGTTTCACTAGTGTGCAGGTTTACAAGCTCACATGGTGGAACATTCAGAACTTTCCAAAGGCACACCGTCACAACAACAAAGAGGCAAGACACAAATCAGTGAAGAAAAAGATCTAAAAAGGGAGAAGACTTTACAGAGAACTTAATCCTGATCTCACATTTTCTACCCTCAACCTGATGTAATGATAAAGAATGATTTGGTCCAAATGACAGCTTTACTCTGGGTCCAGAAACTCAAAGTAGCTATTAATGAAGTAGCTGTTAACCTGGGAGCCATAGCTCAATGAAGGCGGAAGGCATCTGGGCAGAGAAAGGATGTTTTATAGAAATATGTCAGACCTGGGACACATCCCCATCATTTCTAAGACATGAGCAAAATGAGACGACGAGGCTAAAACTGCCTTAATGGAGTGATCTAGAATTTTTCTGCGCAGCTGGCTGTTATTTTACATCAACTGCAGTTAAATGTTTCTGCTTCCCATCAGTGAAGCTTCCAAAGTTAAGATCACAGATTAAAGTTTAGAGACCCACAGCTGTAGGTTTTGGTGCAAATGATCAGTACATGTAGTCCTTGACTTACAACCATGCATTTAGTGACCATTCAAACTTTTTCATTGGTGCTAAAAAAATAAAATAACTTATGACTGGCTTGCGACTGTGATTTGTGACCTTCCTGAAACCAGCCTCTGACGAGTTTGTCAGTCAATAGGTGAATCTGGAATCACTTAATAACCATATGGTTCACTCACTGGTTTGCTTAATAATCATGGTGATTTGCTTAACGATGGCATTAAAAATTGTAATATTGGATTCAGTTACATGATGACTTGCTTAACAACTGCACTGCTTAGCAACCGAGAGTCCAGTCCCAGTTCTGGTTGTAACTTGAGGAAACTATTGTGTAAATATACTCATACACATTCATGAAATGCTTATATATATATATTATACACACACACACACAACACACACACACACACACACACACTCTTTCCTTTTCTTTCTGTTCTTAAATATATAGTAAAGGCTTTTTTAAAAATCGCCATTTTCAAAGATTCAGCCACTATGGGGAATAAAGCTGATACTGGAAGTTGGCATGTTGCCGTGGAATAATTATTTTATTATACACAGAAACTTTTTTTTTTTATTGAAAGAGTTTTAAAAAACAAAAACATTTTCCCCCCTTTTTTCCCCCCTCCCTCCCAAAAAAAGCCCTTCCCCTCTCCCTCCCCCCCCCCCGCTTCCCGGGTCAATCACAAGGTATTGTTATACATAAACCAAACATAGAATAAAATTTTCCCTTCCAATCCAAATAACCACATCCAAAGCTTTTCATCTCCCAACCCCCTCCCCATTACATAAAATAACTTTCTAATTATTCAAAGGCAATCTGATATTTCTTAATCTGATATCTATTTTGTAGATAATCAATCCATTTTTTCCATTCAATTAAATATCTTTCCTGCGTATTGTCTTTTAAAAAAGCTGAGATTTTAGCCATCTCAGCCAAATTAATAACTTTCAGTATCCATTCTTCTATTGTAGGTATCTCTTCTTTCTTCCAGTATTGTCCAATCAACAGTCTTGCTGCTGTTATTAAATTCAGAATAAATTTAGTCTCAATCCCTGTACAATCCGTTATAATTCCCAAAAGGAAAAATTGTGGCAGGAACTTTTTCTTCTTCTTCAGTACTACACAGAAACTTTTTTAAAAGTAATACCAGGTAGAGGCAAGAACCTGATGAGCATGAAGGGAGGTGTCAATAGCACTTTTTTCCTCTAGACCTAATGTTTCATATCCTTGATTGACAGGATCGCTCTATCAATTAGAGTTTGAAGGAGTAAGAGATGACAAGACAGGCAAGGCTTTGCCTTCCATTTATTTCCTCAGGATATAACATGTTTGCTCAGGATGTTGCCTAGTGGGTGTTCCCAGAGAACTACCTTGTTTAGACAACTTCTTGCTGGTTGCTAAGATGCAGGCCAGAACAATCTTATTTGCACATTGTGACTCATAGCAAACACCACAGATACCCTTTACACTGTTGCAGTCCTACAATTGGTTAATGATAAAACTGAGCCCAATTTTCAGAAACGAAACTCCAGCATTCGAGAAGGAACTGCTCTCCAGCCTGACCTAAAATCTTTAGCATTTGTATTGCTAATGGCTGATTCTGTTTACTAGATATATGACGTTAGAAATATGTTTATTGCACAAATGGAAACAAAATCTATGTTTTTGTAACGATGCAGACACTCTGAATTTCTGTACACTGACATGAAAACTTTCTGGCCAAGAGACAGCATATCTGCATTTCCTTGAATAAAAAAAAATTAGAGAATGAAAAGGGGAAGGAGACCAAAGGCCATGGTTGCAACAACATCAGCAAAGGTAGCTAGCCTGTATTATGGTCTTTGATCTCTTCATGCATTCTTTCAGTGATTGGTATGCATGGTATGAATTTTCCGGACATGTGCAGTCCATTGGGAGGCTGCTAGCTGGACCATAATTAATGAGATCGGGGTGATACAAAACAAGCAGGCAACAATGTGATCATGTCATTTTGTTTAGCAGGCAAAGCTTCACCCGTTGGGACTGAACACTTGATGAGCTTTGGGTTTCAATTATATTGTTTCCTGACTAGCTTACACAGCTTGGAGGAAGGCGTTGAACTTGAAAGGATCTGGATAGCTAGCTTCCTGCTGTCTCCAGAAGAGTCACATGGGAAATTAGATTTGATTTTTCCCAGGATCTGCACTTTTTCCATACATTTGATTATGCAATGCTATGCTAAAGAGAACAACTAGGGATGTGTACCCTTAAAAAAAAATGGTCCAATCAATTGGGATTGAGCCAATTTAGCATTACATTTATTTCCTCTTTTTGTGGCGAGAAGGTGGTAGGGAAGGGAAAATGGATTTAGGGTCCTCCTTTCTTATATTGGTGTTGTGGCTGTGAATAGAAGCCATTACCTGAGGGTTTTAGACCACAATGCGGTAGGAGAATAAAAAGGAAGGGAGACCATGGTGTAACCCTTGGAAAAAGGAAATGTTACAAAGTGAAGAAACACATATGTGTTTGTTGCATAATTCAATAAATAGAGAGTTTGACACTTCTGTCTTTACACAAGGTGAATCAACTAAACTCAGCTAATAGGCTTTCACATATAACTAGAAGGCAGTTTACACCCCCTCCCTGGTTTTTTTATTGTTATGCATACTTTGAAAATGATTTGGAAGATGTCTTTGGATCTTGGGTGAGCATGGCACCTTTCTGCTATGCATTAAAGTGGTCTGTCTTTTATCAAGCTCATGCAACAACTGTGCTGATCTTCCAAGGGGTACTTACTTGGCTTTATCGGATATCCAAGCAAATAGCAGTAGCACTTAGACTTATACACCTCTTCACAGTGCTTTTACAGCTCTCTCTAAGAGGTTTACAGAGTCAGCATATTGCCCACAACAATCTGGGTCCTCATTTTACCGACCTCGGAAGGGTGAAAGGCTGAGTCAGCCTTGAGCCGGTGAGACTCGAACTGCCAAACTGCTGGCACTCGGCAGTCAGCATAATTAGCCTGCAATATTCCATTCTAACCACTGCACCATCACGGCTCATGAGAGGAAGTAGCATCCTGCTTCTAAGTAGCAAAGTAGAATGGGCAGCTGTCCAGAAGTGGAGATTAAAATCAATAAACGGTAGGCACATTTGTGCATAAGAGCATAAATGTGCCTACCATTCCTGTCCTAATGTTTCCTTTCATTATATACAATTAATATAGTTATTACATACTCATACTCATATATATGCTTGTATATTGTATAATTATTTCATGCTTATGCTTATATATACTGTGTGACAAAAATAAATAAAATAAATAAATAAATAAAACGAGGAACTTCACCATTTCAGATATATAGATGCAGATGCTAATCTAAAGACAAAGATTCCATGGGCATACAAAACCCATGGCGGCGGCTGCTTGGTGGGTCATAACCTGTGTTGGTTTTTCTTGATCCAAAAACATTTATTTCAGGTTACTTTCAATGTGTAACAGGCCTCTGTAAGAACTTTTCCCAAATAGAATCCCCTGCTGAGCATTAGTAGACTGAAGGCAAGTAATTTTCTGGTATCATCCCTACACACCCTGTGTGTCTCGACACGCACACCTACACACGAGACAGGATGGATACAAGGTCATCAGAATAATTTGTAACTTGGTCCGTTAGGATGATCCATGAGCAGATTGCTCAGCAGCAATTCCCTTTATGATGCTTTGCTTGAGCAATAAACAACATTCTTGGCAGCACAGCTCATTCAGAAGAATGGAGGGAAGACGGGTGTAAATGATTTCTCCCCGAGCTATAAAGTCTGCCTGTCATGCAAGAACTTTTGATACTTCCCAGACTACTTGACCTTTAATTTCCCAGGGAAAAAAAAGTGCAGTGTTTCTATTACCCAAACCTGTGCACTGAATATTTTAAATATCAAAGCCATGTGCAACATCTGATCTATATTAGGCTATATTTTTTTTTATAAAAAAGTTAGTGGTAGGAAGTTGTTTTCCCAATTTCCCTTATGCAATGGCCCTCATGATAGCCCATTTCAGGCAATTTATTTAAGTGAATAATCAATGCACCATGCAATGGTGATGGTATTCAGCCAGTTCTATCCAGTTTGGGTGAACCGGTAGTGGTGGCTGCGCGAGGCTCCGCCCACCCGCCTGGATGTCATCACATCCTGTTTTGGACGCTCTGCGCATATACAAAAGGCCCTGCAAATGTGCAGAGATGGCATGTGTGAGCGAAGCACGCAAGCGCGAGCGCTCACATTTGAGAACCGGTAGCGAAGGTAAGTGAATACCACCTCTGCAATGCATGATGGGAAAGTACAAACTCTGGCCCCTCTGTGTTCATTTATGAGAAGACAGCAACACAAGAAGCAAACTGATAGAAGATCAGCTTAGATCCATGTCTGACCTGAGCCGCAAAGGAACTAAACTCACTGCGAGGAACATGCGTAGGAGCTTTCCTAAAAGAGGTTCAACTTTCTCACATTCTTCTTTTTCGAAATAAAATAACTTATTTGGTTATAACTTAGTTAGGCCATTTGGATTCTTGATCACATGTCAGTTCTGTGTTATTTGTATAATAATGTGTGAAGACTTGATTTCCTTTAGAAGAATCCTAAATAAGAAAAAAAATGGTTTTAAGCTTAGAATATACTCTTTATGTAATTTAGGCCCTTGTGGTATGCTGAAGATGAAGCCAAACAGTGTCTTTGTAAAGAAATACCCCCAGATTTGTGATACAGGCAGGCAAGATTTTAGGGATTAAATGTACCATTCCCATGCTCCTCTGAACCTCTCTCAGACGTGGAAGGTTTTACACATCTACACTAGCTTTTCTTCTAGGCTGGTCTGGCCATTTTTTGCTTCTATTTCTCCCAGATGCTGTATATCTTGATCTTAATAATTGAGGACTAGGCTTTTACTATTACCACTGACCATGTTTTTCTTCTGTGACCCCCTTTACAAGTCGGACAATTGTGTATATCATTAGTTGTAATCCTTCCATTAGTTGTTACGTGGTACAGCGAAACATTCTAAGTGCAGAACACAATCCCCAGAGCCTGCATTTAAAGCTGATCAGCCATATGGTATGTTAAATGTACATAGTTTCATGTTTTCTTCAACCAGGGTATATGCCACACCCAGAAAATGCATTTGGGTTAGAGCATAGGTTTGTGCCTGCCAGTTCTGCTAATAATGCTCTCTGTTTATATACTTGTTTAATGTTTGGATCCAGGCAATTTTGTAAGGCTTCCATCTATCTGTCTTGTAAACTACAGATCTAAGTGGACCATTCAATTGTTACTTTAGCATGGTGAATAACTCTTTGTTTCTATTCCATCCAGTTTTGCTGTAGTTTTAGTTCATTCTCAATTATCTATTGGTACATTTCTCATAGCATGTACCATTCTCTCTATATTAAAAGTAATGTCATGTGTTATTAGGAAACACCAAATACCATGGGGGGGGGGGGAAACCCTTATCCAATTAACCATAGAGGTTTTTCTTTCGATGAGTTTTATACTGACTGAATCAGCACTATTTGTAACTTTTCAGATACTTCTAGACCCAGGATGGTGCTTCACAGATTTAATACCAATGTTTTTCTATCATAGTGATTTTCACTTTTGAAGTGGGTTCATAGCCAACCAGTGTGGCTGTTGGGTTTTCAGTATCTGTCTTTAGATTTATGGCTGTTGAGGAAAAGTCTGGCTTAGCCCTTAATCAGTTGTAGTCACTTTCAACTCTTAGACTGAGTTGCACACTAGTATTTATTTTGTATTCAATGGAAATTCTACTAATATAATGTTTGGAGCCAGTCTCCTTTCTCATACCTGGAATTGTTGTTGTTGTTGTTTTTTGTGGTTTTTCTTTCCACACTTGTGACATTGCTGCCCATATGCTGAACATTTTTTCTAGGTTATGTGTCATACCACCTTGATTATGATGTTTGCATTTATTGTACCCTATTTTCAAGCTTTTTTGCCTGAGGGTGGGTTTTTCTTTTCTTTTTCCTTTTTGAGGATCAGAGTTGTTTTTCTGACTTAAATAAGTCTTTAACTTGGACGATGGCCAATCCTGGAGCGTTATTCTTGCTATAACTCATCATTTTCAATTTTCAGTTAATTGTATATATGTATGTATCTGAGTATGTGTATATGTATGTGTATGTGTATATGTATATGTATATATGTGGTGTTTTCTAGGTACAAGTTCACCTCTCTAAGTAGGCCTGCTTGCATTATTTTACTCCTTTAATACAAATGTGATCTTTGATCAAAGATTCGGTCTACATACCAGTATCCCAAGATTTGCTCCTTAGTTTCTCATTTTATAAATTCCTTGACTGTCTCAAGTTCCTTTTGTGAGCATAACTGGAAAACAAATCTCTCATATGTTAAATTCTTTCGTGGGCCTCATTATTATTATTATTATTGCCACAGGGCTTTTTTCTTCCTCCATGAATATAAGTGTGCAGTACAATTCAAGGGCATCTGCTCCAGACACAGTCATGAAGAGTGCTATTTTTTTATTTGTCCTCTTCTTCATGACAGCCTATTACTTTCACGGACAATAGAAATCTTAACTGAAAGCCTCACTACTGATTTACCACATTAAAGTTTGGTTCTGCTGAACAGCCTGAGAGCATCCGTTGAAAAATAAATACCGTAAATAGAAACCATCACTACTCAGCTTACCCAAAAGAGGGTGCTGTTTTTGTTGCAATTTGCCTTTTAGGCATCTACTGGCTCTCTATGGTTTGAGTGGGCTTCATACTCATTATTTTAATGAAACTTAGTTTTTGGCTAAACCTGAGTCTAAGATCATCTTGGATTCAACTCTGATGAAATTTAACATTTTGCAAGGAGCACACCAGATTTCCCCCATAACAGTGGTAACTCCAGCTTTTGGTAAATCTAAGCTGCGCGGGTGATAGAGGGAGCCGCTCGTGGCTCCCACGTGACACCACTCCTGCGCAGGCTGCACTGGCTACCTGTGGTCTTCCGGGTGCATTTCAAGGTGCTGGTTACTACCTTTAAAGCGCTCCATGGCTTAGGACCGGGTTACTTACGGGACTGCCTACTGCCATCGACTACCTCTCACCGACCCGTGTGCTCTCACAGAGAGGGTCTCCTTAGGGTGCCATCCGCCAAACAATGTCGGTTGGCAGCCCCCAGAGGAAGGGCCTTCTCTGTGGGGGCTCCCACCCTTTGGAATGAACTTCCCCCAGGACTTCGCCAACTTCCTGACCTTCGAACCTTCCGCCGCGAGCTGAAGACATATTTATTCATCCGCGCAGGACTGGCATAGGGTTTTAGATTTTATTTGGTTTTAATTTTAGTGGGTTTTATCGTTTTAAATATATTTTAATTCGGGCCAAATTGAATAAGTTTTTTAAATATTATTTTATTCTGTATTTATAGTGTTGTCTTTTTATCTGGCTGTAAACCGCCCTGAGTCCTTCGGGAGAAGGGCAGTATAAAAATTTGATTAAATAAATAAATAATAAATAAATAAGTTCTCTCATATCCTATTGTTGTTCCTCGCATCTTTCATCACACACTACACATATCTTCTCTGAAATGAGGAGTCTTTCTTGCTCACTTAGAAGTGAAAACACTGCTGTGTACTTTACACAAAAGCAGGAATTGGCTCGTGGACCTAAGGTTTTGTTGGAAGAAATGTCCATCTGGGTTCAGTTTCAAGTGGGGAAAAAGACACTGGAAACATGGAGACTGCTTGGAAAGATGGTTTAATGGTGATCACATGTTCAAGGTGTTGGGTGAAGAACCAGAGAGGAAAGGAGAAGAGAAGGGCAGAAGGGAGAAGAGCAGAAGGGCCGAACAAGATGCTGAGTGCCCGAGTTTATACTCTCTGTGGGGCCCCACCTTGGTGTTTTCTGTTCCTGTATAAGAAATGTACCCTGATTGGTTGTCAAACTCCCAGGTGGTCTAGGGGTCTTAGCTAACATTGCAGGTTGTCTCTCAAGCTTGCTTGAGCCTTGCCATGTGGTGAGTTTCTGTTGCTAGATGGGTCCTATTGTGTTGCAGATGATGGTCCATTGACAAAGGTGGGGGGAATGAGTGAGCTTGGCTGAAGCCTTAATGGCCCATTGACAAAGGTGTGAGGAGGCAGGAAGCTGCTTTGTCCTTAAAACATGTTTCTCCATTTCTCATCCAGGGAAACAAAATAATACTCTGCCCTATTCAATATCCTCCAAAATATTTCATTCTTCTAGGAGAGGGGTGAGTGCTAACTTCCTACAAAACAATAAATCACCACTTTCACCAACCAAGCCCCCACCCCACCCCACCCCAGATTACTTGATGTTACTCCACTTTGATGTAATGATATGGCTAAATCTGTCCAGATCCAAACCCTGTGAAAGAAGTTGATAAACAAAGGGCAGTGGCAGAACCAGCAGGACCACTACAAGTAATGTCCCAAAACAGTGAACAAAAAGAGAAAGACAAGGCACTGTAAAACAATGAAGCCATCTCTGTGCTTCTCTTCTCTGTTCTTTGATCCATCCAGTTTCCCTTGCTTCTCTTTGGCTGTGCCATTCAAATGTCTTGAGGATCCTCTATGGTCCTGCTTCAGCACCCTCTTCTCTACTTCTCAGCCAATGGAAGAGTCAGCAAGCTGATGCCAATTTTGTCGTCATTTGGTTCCAGTGGTAAGAGTCATTATGTCCCGTCTTTGTCTGTGATTGGCTGGAAAGAGAGCTCTGTCAACACTGCCCTTATGGTTTTGAAATATGATTTGTCAGTTACTGAACTACAGTAAACTGTTTTAGTTAAACAGGATTAAAAAGCAAGTACTATTTTAAAGCATTTGTGACAAGATGTAGTTTGTTTTGTTTTGCTCATTTTATGGTACTTTCTACTATGTAATTTATTCCTTTTCAGGATCTCCACATTCCTATTTTCTCTCCTGGATGTCTGTTTCTGTTCTTAATTCCAGTAAATTTTTTCAAGGATTACGATACCATAAATTTAGAAAAGGGATTACATAAAGCAGAAAGAGTACGATTTTAGGAGGAAGCAAAGGTCACTTCCCAGAAAACAGACAGCACACCATTCCACTATTAAGTGTAATCGTTTATATAACTAATTTTTATATGCCACCTGGGTTGTCTCGGGAAAAAAAATGGCTGCCCATGATGTCATCTGAGGTACTAACATGAAACTGGGAAAGAAAGAGCTACAGAGGATGCAAAAGAGGAGGAGTGAGACATCTGACCTTCCTTCAGCAGAGCTTGATTCAGGCTCCAATAAAGAAGAATATTTGTAGCTCAGGGTTGAAATGAGGAGTCCTTGGTGCTTTCTGAGTTCAGAGAGCACCTGTTCTGACCTAGGCTTCCTGATACTGTAAGAAACACACAATTAGTTCCAAAAACCCTCTTTATATTTTAACGGCTGTGAATTCTGCTCATTCCCAGCCCGTGCTGAATCACCAAGAGTTTGTACAGAGTCTGACAGAAGTCTGCCACAGTCCTTCGGGATAAGGCTGATAAGCACCCACCTTTGTCTCCCTTGACACACTGCCAAAGACCTAATTGGCAATTTGCTTTGCAAGGCCACACAGAGCACAGAGTCAAAATGGAGCTTCAGAGTACAAACCAACCAGCATCAACAACGTTGCTTCCTGCAAAGGCTCACATGCCTTTGTTCCTCCTTTATGTTTTATGGGAGGGGCCAATCATCTCCAAGCCTTACTCCTGCCCCTTTTGTCTTAATTGTTCTTGCCTTCTGGCAGCTCTGCGCATACACACACTGGGAACAGGCTCCCCCTGTTTCTCTGCCTTTCTGACGTCAGACTCTGGAGGCTTCAGAGTCAGCACATAACTGCCAGATGGCCCTGGCCCCATCTCTGCCTCTGACACAGAGCCCTCATCCAAGCCTTCCCCAGACTCCAGGACTGTCCCATGTTCCTCCCCAACCTCCTCACTGTCCGACTCTGCTGCCAGCTCCACAGGTTGCCGGTGGACCACAAAGACCTCTTGATTCAGTCTTTTGTAGGAATTCAGGTTTCAGAGAAAGGTAGGAAAAGATCAAATTATTTTGGAAGGACAACCACAAGGATCCCAGTGGGCTTATCAACAACAATAGGCAGTATTACAAAAGAGCACATCTTTTCTGATCCTACCTGCTCTTTTAAACTTCCATCATGCCCCACATTTAATGTCTCTCAATCAGCTGAAAAAAATTGAAAACTACTGGCAATTAATTGACAGATATGCCAGTTGTTGAGGCTGGCTATAAGATTGGCAAATCCACCATTAAGCATCACCACCTTATTCCTGGGGACATTCTCATAACGTGATAAAACATGCCAGTAGGCATCTTCCAGATGTTAGAAGATGGCATAATATTAGATAAGGTGAACCCACCTGAGCTGTCGATATTCCCCACCAAATTTGTAAGCAGAGAAATTGGGTTGAAGTTCACCAACATTTTCTCAAGGGCATGACTCAACAGTGATGCTGCTGTTTTACTGAGAAAGTCCCATTGGAAGAGTTTTCCCATGATCTCTTCTCTTGAAGTATAGTGGGAAACCAGTGGCAGAGTAGGGCTAAGATGTTGTAGAATGAAAGACGTACTGAGCATGACATCAAAGCAAGAAGAGAACAGCTCCAATATAAGAGCTGTGATGGCATAGTGGTTAGAATGCAGTATTGCAGACTAGCTCTTCCGACTGCCAGCAGTTTGATTCTGACTGGCTCAAAGTTGACTCAGTCTTCCATCCTTTCGAAGTCGGTAAAATGAGGATCCAGATTGTTGGGGCCAATAGGCTGTCTCTGTAAACCACTTAGAGAGTGCTGTAAAAGCATTAGGAAGAAGTATAAAAATCTAAGGGGTATTGCTCATGCTATTCTATTTTATGAGAATTTATGTGAAATTCTCTTCTTGGAAAGACTGTGTAAAAGAAATTCTTTTTCAAGAAAATGAATGCAGTTGTCTGCTACATGAACCTGTTACCAGTCAAAAAGTTGTTACTGGTAGAATATCTGAACTCTTGATGGGAAAAATAGACAAGGTAGCCATAACAAGCAAGGCCCGAAATCAGCCTGGAAGAGGTAGTGCTATGTTTTGCAGATTTTCTGCACCAGATTTTAACAAATCACAGAAAGACAGATAAAGCTTTGTGTTTTATGGTCTTCCAGATGATGTTTTCTGTCGACTCGACACCTGCTAGCAGTTCCCTGTGTGTCACTGCTTGTTAGTGATCAATATCAGAAGGCAAGCAAAAAGAAAGGTAACAAATCAGCATTATGTGTAGTTTCGTAACAGACCAGTAATCAAAGCTTGCCAGTTTTTGAGGCAAACATTGGCAGAGCACACAATGTGTTCTTCTTCCTCAGGCTGACATTCTTTACAAGTGGGTGTGATTTCACACCATCACAAAAGCAAGGCTCTGTATGCACAACTAAATGACTTCCTGTTATTCTGAGATGTTTGGAAGACATCTAAATCAGTGGTTCTCAACCTGTGGGTCGGGACCCCATTGGGGGTTGAATGACGATTTGCTAGGGGTCGCCTAAGACTATCGGAAATATGGGAAGTATACTTGCGAGTTGAAGAATTGCGCTCCAATGGTTGACTCCACAAGCCAACTGCAGGCTCTTCAAATCGCTAGCCGAACTTGGCTTCAGGCACGATGAATTAAAAAAGAGAGAAATCTTTGCTCTGATGTCTCCCTCTCAAGCCAGCTGCAATCACTCCCAATCGCTAGCCTAATCTGGCTTCAGGCGCAATAAACTTAATAGGGGAGGAGTCTCCGCTTTAATGCCTCCGTCCTCAAGGCAATCGCAAGCAGTTCAGATCGCTAGCCAATACGGCTTCAGGCACGATAAATTCAAAACGAAAATAATTTTATGGTTGGGGTTGCCACATCATGGGGAATTGTATTAAAGGGGTCGCCACATTGTGGGGAATTGTATTAAAGGGGTCGCAGCACTATAAAGGTTGAGAACCACTGATCTAAATAGTCTTCTGCCCTACATGACATATTAAGTGGCCAGTGGGATTTACAACAAAATGTGACCCAGGAGTTTTACTTGATCTAGCCTGACTTCCATCCAGTCATGTCATCTCTTAGAATATTCAATTTCATTCAAGCTTTGGTCTTCCTCACTTTTTTCCCTACAAGAGAAATTTAGAGTTTTGTTATCACTAAGCGCACTCAGATACTTAATTTGGTATTCTTTTGTTTTAAAGGAAGAATCCCTGTCGACGTACATTGTGCTTCTCTAAACCTTGACCTCCTCCTGAGTGTAGCAGTTACAACAGTTTGTTTAGTGACCATTTCAAAGTTACGACAGCCGCTGAAAAAAGTAACTTAAGACCATTGCAGCATCCCTGTGGTCACATGCTCAAAATTCAGGTGCTTGACAACTGACTTGTATTTATGACGGTTGCAGTGTCCTGGGGTCACGTGATCCCCTTCTGACAAGTAAAGTCAATGGGGAAGCGAGATTCACTTAACAACCGTGTGACAATTATAATGATCCACTTACCAACCGTGGCAAGAAAGATCATAAAATGGATCAAAACTCACCTACCAGATGTCCCACTTAACAACAGAAACGTTGGGCTCAATTGTGGTTGTAAACCGAGGACCACCTGTGCTTTTCTCTTGTTTGTGCATGGTATGGTTCTGGTGACATAAATAGCTGCACTGTAACAGCTTTGCAGAGAATAAATATTCCACTTGAATCAGTGCTCAGCTTGCCAGATATCCTGAGGGTCACATATTTGCACATCTTTGCACAGTCATCAACAACACACACAAACGTTATCTCTAGTGGTGGGTTTCAATTTTTTTTACTACCAGTTCTGTGGGCGTGGCTTGGTGGGCGTGGCAGGGGAAGGTTACTGCAAAATCCCCATTTCCTCCCGATCAGCTGGGACTTGGGAGGCAGAGAATAGATGGAGGCGGGGCCAGTCAGAATTTTTACTACCGGTTTTCCGAACTACTCAAAATTTCCACTACCGGTTCTCCAGAACTGGTCAGAACCTGTTGAAACCCACCTCTGGTTATCTCCAAACACCAGAGTCCAACCATCTAAATCAGTTTCTCGCCTCCTCTCCAAAAGCCTGTTTCAGATGGATGGGATCCTACAACTATTTGGCAACAGAAACCTAGTGATCTGTCCTGTGACAACCAGCTCATCATGCTGATAATAATGGGGCTGATGGAGAAACAAGCAGGGATGTTTCCTCATGGGCCTATACGTCATTAACTGGTGGGAAGCAGATATATAGTAGTTTCTTTCCTTCCGGCCAGTGAATTTGATGGCAGGAAGGATATGAGAACAGACTCTTATGAGTCCCATTGTACTTATCCTGGCCAAGAATTTGGCTGATAGAGATTATCAACTAATTCTCCACCATCTGTCTGTCTGTCTGTCTGTCTGTCTGTCTGTCTGTCTGTCTGTCTGTCTGTCTGTCTGTCTGTCTATCTATCTATCTATCTATCTATCTATCTATCTATCTATCTATCTATCTATCTATCTATCTATCTCCTTCCCTCCCTCCCTCCCTCCCTCCTCTCTTTCTTTCTCTCTCTCTCTCTCCTTAGTTATTTGGACTCAGTAAGTAAACTTCTCCTCAGTTATTTCCTTCTCAGTAAGTAAACTTTTAGCATATATCATTAGTCTAGCAATTTCTAGACTAATGATATATGCTAAAAGTTTACTTACTGAGAAGGACATAACCAGAAATCTTTAGGTCTTCTATTTCACCCCTTTAACAAAGAGATGCACAGTCTTTTCAGTACTATATCTCCAGATACTTTAATGAACATTAATAAAAGTCGACATCTCTTTCATGATGGCTCATTTAAATCTCCTTAAATCAAGGAGAGGAACCTCTGGCCTTCTAGGGCTTGATGATCTCCAACTCAGCAATTCCAGTTAGAGGGACCAAGGACAAGAGTTGCTGGAATTTGTAATTTAGCTATGACTGGAACAAGTCCCATTCCATCTTCAAATGAAGAACTAATAAGGGGCATGCATAAGCACACCAGGGTGCCTACCGTCCCTGTCCTAATGTTTTCTTTTATTCATATCCTTTACATGTATTTATAATTACGTTTACCCTTGTATCTGTCATAAAATACATGTTTGACAAAATCAATCAATCAATCAATCAGGACAAAAACAGAGGTTTCAGTGTCTGGTACAGTATATGTTTTGAGACATATTACAAAAAACCTCCAAAATTTCATCTGGGTCAAACAGATAGAGTATTACTGGGAATTGAAGCTGCCAGACCTGGCTATCTGCCCCAGGCAGTAAACCTTGGCAGGACTGGCTGTATGTTTCTTGTGTACCTGGCAGCTGCAGGCAAATTGTGTGCTTCATCCAAATAGCCTAAATAAATTCTAATTTGGGATAGAAAAAACTGAACTTCTGAAGAAAATCCCAAACCTATGATGGAGAAATGACAATATACAGTAGGTTTTCTGCAAAGATAACCAGGAGATAAGGTGACATTCCATATACTTCCCTGACCATCAAAATTCCTGTCCCGGAGATGGAATGCATGTTTTTAAAGTCTGTATTCTCATCTTTAATTTTTTTTATAAAAACATCATCAGCACGTGCTAAGGCAAATAAATTAAACACAGCTATTTATAATTCAACTTATATCAGAAAATATCAGAATATCAGAAAACAGTATTTCTTTTTTTTTACTTAAAAGGTAATGGGTATACAAGATAAACCAAGGATTAACTTCCTTGTTATTTTAATTTTTTGTGGATGACCTGAGAAATGTTTCTTGGAAGGTCAGCCTGTCCTTTAAATAATTTACCTTCAATCAGCAAACAGTGCATATCTCAAGTAATGACATAATAAGGATACTCAGTTTATTAAATGAAAATCTCTGAAGCATAGAGCACCATTTATCTGAAAATGATGCCTTTTAATTTTAAAGCCATCCTCAAGTGCCATCCTGATCTCTGGTTTGTGGGAAATGGATTCTGGTATTCCCCAAGTAATGGGAACAGGGAAAATACCCTATACTACTAAAACTGATAGAGGGGAATATTTGTAGGGTTGAAATGCAGGGGCCTTGGTGCTCTCTGGGCTTAGTTGTCTTCGAGATATTTCATTACCCAAACTGGGTAACTAGATTGATGATGTTACCTAGATGGTAATGAAACATCTGCAAGAAAACACCTAAGCTCAGAGATCACCAAGGTTCCCTCACTACTAAAATTATTTTTATAATATTATATATCCCAGCCATCATTAGATGAGTGATTTTTGTCACAAAATTGGATGACATTTATAACAGAATATTGTCAAGGAAGTTATGGAGCAAGAGTACCCAATGAGATGTTATCCATGTGGCTATCCCCATTGGCACATGCTAGCATCCTGACTTAAAAGACAAATAATGAAAGTTCATTCAGAATAGTGATATTTCCAAGATGGTATTTGCTTGAGAGTATACCTCTAGGGCCCACCTGGGGCTTATAGGCTTTCTCAATAAATAAATGGCTACAATCCAGTGCATTGTTTGGAAGTATGCCTATTTGCCTTGAGAAAGATGATGGCTTAACTGGAGTGGCAGGGAACATGGAGGGAAGAGGGCTTAGGGAAGAGGGTGATTAATCAATAGTGATTAATCACTATTTCTAGCTGACTAGATCCATCCCTGCAGCCATTTTGAAGGCAAGCAAGTCCTCATGGCAGTCATTTTGGAGCTACAATCTGTAGTTCAATAAAAACATGGTTTTTCTTTAACAGAAAATGGAATTGCACCTTCAATAGGGCATCCTGTTTGGAATGATTTTTCTAGGGATTCTCAGCATGGCTCGAGTGCATTTTCAGCACCCAAAAAGATGATTAGAATACAGAACACAGCAATTCTACAGACAAGCAAGAATGCTCTGTTACTGCAACCCAGGTTCTATCAGAGACAGACTGGCAAGAAACAACAGCATTTGCTGCTGCCTCTGCATATATTTTTTTCTTATAAAATCAACTGTTCCATTAATTAAATCAAATTAAATTAAGCCATGACTAAAATTAGTATATATATTTTTCTTGGTTTGAAAAAAAAAAGGATTAGGAGAGTATCTTCAATTCTTTTTATTTTGGGCAGTACCCAAAAGCTTGCCATTCTTCCTTTTCAGCTTTCTAAAGATAGAATTTTTCAAAATATGAAAGACCTACCCTGAGAGGAGACAGGAATTGACAGTGGGACTCACTGCTGGATTTCTCCTCTGAGGTCTGAATCTTCTCATTAAATGACCACACTAATGGAATTTTCAGCCTAAACCCTTTACCGTATTGCTCGGCTGGTTTCTAATTACATTTATTTAACATAATTCATGCAGCCTGTTTTGGTCTGTGTGTTTGGCTTACTCAAGGGTGGGACTTGCCTGATTGTGTTTTGTTGTTGTTAGCTACCCTGAATACTTTGCAGATTAGAAATCCAATCAAAGGAAATGAAATTAAATCCAGATCGCATTTCCTCTTCTCCCTGAATTTGTCCTTTCAAACAGCAGTCAACTCTGTCACTCTAATTTATCTTCCACTGGGAAACCATTGCTTGGAAGAAGCTACAGGAAAAGTGGGTGTGGAATGTGAGATGGCCATGACCAAGAACACTTCCCAATTACCAGTCTCCTTTTTACTCACGTCCTCTAATTTCACATTTGAAACTGATCAATCAGTCTTGAATGGACTCTTATGACTATTAAAGGCATTATGGGAAACTGTACAGTTTGGAACTTTACAAAAAAACCAACAGCCAATCAAAATGCATCATTCCTGGCTAACCAGCAAGCAAAAGTGTTTTGCCCAAGTTTTGCCCAGCTATTGGCCAGAAACTAAATGCCTTACCATCTCTCAATTTTATCTCTCCCCAAAAGAAATCCATTCCCTACTATAAAAGTCCCCATTTCTGGTTCGTATTATTGTGCCAGGCATTGGGAACCGGGCCATGCAAGCAGTGGACAAACGTGCGCGAAGCTGCATTCGCACAAGCAGCATGGGCACAACCATCCCTTCTCCTCCCCGCTGGTCTGCAGAGCCAGAAAGTTTGGAAACTGCTGCCCTACAAGGAAACAGCCGTACCCATAGAGCAATACAGTCCTGTTGTGGGTGGCATGTCACTAGCACGCTGATTTTACTACACTTGCTATGCAGTCCAGTGGTGAAATCCAATTTTTTTTACTACCAGTTCGGTGGGCGTGCTGTGGTTTGGAGGTCGTGACTTGGTGGGCGTGGCAGGGAAAGGATACTGCAAAATCCCCATTTTCACCCGACTCCAGGGGAAGGATACTGCAAAATCCCCATTCCCTCCACATTCCTGGGCGAAGGATATTGCAAAATCTCCATTCCCACCCCACTCTGGGGCCAGGCAGAGATGGTATTTGCTGGTTCTCTGAACTGCTCAAAATTTCCGTTACCAGTTCTCCAGAACCTGTCAGAACCTGCTGGATTTTGCCCCTGATGCAGTCCTGCTATCCTACAAGATCTGGGAAGCAGGACATACTAAGCTTTTCCTCCAATGGCTGTGCGAGTTCTCTCATTGATGGAAAATGTTGTGAACAAAGAACGGATCTACAGTGGCAATCACTGTTTGCAAATGAAACCACATCTTTGGATTGCATCAGAAGAAGGCTGGGTCATAGCACAATGGTGAGCGATCAGCAAGAGCGTCAAATAATCAGTCTCCATCTTCTATGTAAATTGATCAGTTAGCAGCATCTAGAATGATCATGGAGAATCCAAGGTTTTATAACTCAGGTAAGAGCAGAAGTCTGTCTGAGCTGAGGCAATTTGTAGCATTTTATTTGAAGCAAATAAGGCACTGTATGTGCAAGGGTCGCGGTGGCTCAGAGGTTAAGATGCTGAGCTTGTCAATCGAAAGGTCAGCAGTTCAGAGGTTCGAATCCTTAGTGCCACGTAACAGAGTGAGCTCCTGTTACTTGTCCCAGCTTCTGCCAACCTAGCAGTTCCAAAGCACCTAAAAAAAGTGCAAGTAGGAAAATAGGGACCACCTTTGGTGGGAAGGTAACAGCGTTCCGTGCACCTTTGGCACTTAGTCATGCCGGCCACATGACCACAGAGATGTCTTCGGACAGCGCTGGCTCTTCAGCTTTGAAATGGAGATGAGCACCGCCCCCTAGAGTCAGAACAATTAGCACATATGTGCAAGGGGAACCTTTACCTTTACCTTACAGCACTGTAGGTTAACGACAAGGTCTCAAACCAGTTTCAAAGAAGACATAATTTATTTGCTAGATTTATATCATACTTTTCTTTCAAGATTTAAGATGACTTACACAGGAATCTTCCTTCATTTCCCACCACACAGTTGGAACCCTGAAATAAGTTGGGCTGAGAGAGAGTTTCCTAGAGTACTCCTAGGGCTAAGAATGGTATTGAACTTCAACCTCTCCAGTTTTGTTCCCACTTAAACTCCTGTTCACTTTACTTCAGTTTGTAATTTACAACTGCTCTCTTAAATGTGAATCTGAACTATGAACTGGTTGAGAAGATGAACATACGCAATATCCACAAATAAACCTGCAGCAGAACGCCACACGCTGGCATGAAGAGAGTGCAGATTAAAGCACTAAGCAGGCTGAAAATGCATGACAAAAAAAAAAACAACACTTGATGAGCTTTGGATTTCAATTATATTGTTTCCTGACTAGTTTACACAGCGTGCAGGAAGGGGTTGAACTTGAAAGGATCTGGATAGCTAGCTTCCTGCTGTCTCCAGAAGAGTCTCATGGGAAATTAGATTTGATTTTTCCCAGGGCCTGCACTTTTTCCATACATTTGATTGTGCAATGCTAAGCTAAGGAGAACAGCTAGGGAAGTGCATTCTAAAAAAAAAAAAAAAAAGGCCCAGTCAATTGGGATTGAGCCAATTTGGCATTACATTTATTTCCTCTTTTTGTGGAGAGAATGGAGTAGGGGAGGGAAAATGGATTCAGGGTTCTCCTTTCTTATATTGGTGTTGCAGTTGTGAAAGAAGCCATTACCTGGGAGTTTTAGACCACAATGCTTTAGAGTAGGGGTCTCCAACCTTGGCAACTTTAAGACTTGTGGACTTCAACTCCCAGAATTCCTCAGGTAGCTTTGCTGGCTTTGCTGTTTTAAATACTACCAATTCAGAGGACTCAGAGATATAATCCCGGGACTAATTAAATTTTATTAATAAATGGTTTTATTGGTGTTTATGGAAAACTGAGATATTGGAAATATGGTGGAATTTGGATAATATTTAAAATATTAAAACATTGGTGACTTAACACGAGTCAACAAACACATTGTATGAAGAAATGTAATGGATGCTGAAATATATTTTTTGGGGAAAGCGATAAAGAATGATAAAAGAATAGTAGTGTTTAAAGATAAAGAGGTGAATATGGAAGAACCCAAGTGGGGAAAAAATTAAGTACTAATTGGGAAAAAGTATTAGACATATATATTCTACATAAAAGAATATATTATAATTATAATGAGCACGTCAAGGTTAGAAATTGGAAGATAAAAACTATGTATATGTAATTGTATTATTATTGTTAGCGCTGTGTAAAAAAATGTACTGACCCAGTCATTACACAGTCGTCAAAATACGTTGGATGTTAAAGGAAAACTGAAAATAAAACATATACCCCCCCCCAAAAAAAAGGGTGGGGGGAATGAGTGGTCCTTGGTGCCCTCTGAGTTTGAGAGCATCTGCAACAAGCACCTCTTGATTCAGGCTTTTGTAGGACTTCAGGTTTAAGGCAAAGGTTAAAAAAAAGGGGCAAATTATCTTGGGAAGGAACCTGTTTTATTAAAAGTGTTCCAGCGCCTACCAAGCAACATTAGGCAGTACTCCAGAAGAGCACATATTTTCTGATTCTGTCTGTGTCAGGCCTCTGGTGGCTCAACAGACTAAGCAGTCTGTCATTAACACAGCTGCTTGCAATTACTGCAAGTTCAAGTCCCACCAGGCCCAAGGTTGACTCAGCCTTCCATCCTTTATAAGGTAGGTAAAATGAGGACCCAGATTGTTGGGGGCAATAAGTTGATTTTGTATATAATATACAAATGGATGAAGACTATTGCTTAACACAATGTAAGCCGCCCTGAGTCTTCGGAAAAGGGTGGGATATAAATTCAAATTTTAAAAAAATAGAATATTATTGGCAAGTGAAGCTGACTCTGTCATTAGCCAAATCTGGCCATCTGCCACAGGTAATAGCAATAGCACTTAGACTTATATACCGCTTCATAGTGCTTTACAGCCTTGTCTAAGCAGTTTACAGAGTCAGCATATTTCCCAGGGGTGGTATATCACTTATCTTCGCTACCATTTTGCAAATGTGAGCGCACGTGCCACCTCCGTGCATGCGCAGAGTCTTCCGTACATGATAACGTCCAGGTGGGTGGGTGGAGCCTCCCACAGCCTCCATTACCAGTTCGCCTGAACCAAATAGAACCGGCTAAATACCACTACTGATACTGTCCCTAACAATCTGGATCCTCATTTTACTGATCTCGGAAGGATGGAAGGCTGAGTCAACCTCGAGCAGGTCAGGCTCGAACTCCTGGAGTGAGGAGTGAATTAGCCTGCAGCACTGCATTCTAACCACTGCGCCACCACGCAGTGGATCTTGATGGGACTGGCCTTGTGTTCCTTGTATGCCTGGCAGAAATTCTGAATAACTTCTGATTTGGGACAGAAAGAGCAGCACTGAACTGAACTTCTTAGGAAACGTCTTTATCCATTTTGTTGGGTAGGTTTTAAAGTCTTATCCCAAGTAGCTCCTGTTAATAATGAAGGGTTTTCCACAAATGCCTGTGAGTTAGATCAATGGGTCCTTGTTCTGGGAGGAAGCTGTAAAAAGAAAAGCAACCAAAAAGTCAAGGACAGATGAGGAGTGAATGATGTCACAACTAGGGTAACAATAGCCAGAAAAGGAATTAACACTTCCAATGGTGTGATGGAAAATAGAAACTCTTTTTAAAAAGAAGACAGATTCTACCGCATTTTTGGTTTTTTATTAAAGAAGATCTCTTCAGGCAGATAGCTGCAGTGAGCTTCTCTTCAGCCCTACTAAAAAAAACAGGATGTGACAGTTGCCACAGTTACTCTGGGTAGAGACAATGGATGTAAAGAAAACACCCAGAACGATGCAGACATATGAAGGGAAGCTAGTTACAACAAGACTTCTGGACCTTCAAAGGAAATAGAAGTGGTCAGATTGGTCTGAGCAATCCTTAAAATTCAGATGAATACATTTCATCACAAACACTCCCTTCCACAATGGGTTTTTTTTTTGTTTTTTTTTTCATTTTTCAAGGAAACAAAAGCTTTTCTCCTCTACTCCTTATTACAGCAACTTGTCATTGACCTCACTATTAAGTATCTGCTCCTTCATGGGTTTTTGTTTGTGTATTTGTTTAAGGCAATGTTTAATTAAAACCATTACAATGAGGAGAAATAGATGTAAGTGCTTCTTTAATCCTCAAGTAAAAGTGGAATGTAGAAGGGGGAGGAGGAATTGCTTTATCTTTAGCAACAAGTAAGGAAGAGAGACAGAACATTATTATTCCACCATTGTTCTTTTAAAGGAGTTGGAAAAACTGCTTTGAGAAAATAAGAGGGGATCACCAGATCTTTTTTGTATAAAAGAGATACTTGAATGAATGTTGGAGAAATATAAGTAAACATACCATGTCAATTGTGAATGGCATGGAATTAATCAGTGTGAAGGAGTATAGCGATGATCCCTTCCCCTCAAACAGTTGCATTCTATTTTCTAGACTCTAGAGAGAATTACATGCATTTTTTTTTGAAATGCCACAACTCCCCAAATTCTATTCTGGTTTATAGCAGAGGTCAGCAAGTGGTAATCCTTCTGTCATAAGCAACCGGTCCATCTAATTCTTGTAGAGCTCAGCCTAGTTTCAAAACTCCTTCTACATAAATCATTTAGATTCTGATAGCAATAGTACTTAGATTTATATACGGCCCCATAGAGCTTTACAGCTCTCTCTAAGTGGTTTACAGAGTCAGCATATTGCCCCCAACAATCTGGTCTTCATTTTACCATTCTAGAAAGGCTGAGTCAATCTTCTGACAGTCAGCAGAATTAGCCTGCGATACTCTATTCTAACCATGGTAAAAGCCAGTTGTCCATTTTGTGCATCTTTCAGGTTGTCCTCATTTAACATCTTCACATCCAGTGACTTACAATGAAGTAAGAACTTATAACTAAACTAAACGAGAAGCAGTTATAATTGGATTTTGTACTTATGGCTGTTGCAACATCCTTGTGGCCACTTGATAGCAATTTGTGACCTTCCTTGCCCTTTCCCATAAACCAGGTTGATGGAGAGGCAGGCAGGAAGTTGCAAGTCAGTCACTTGAAGTTGTAGCTTAACAACCTGAATGATCCTTGCTTAATGATGGCAACCTGGACTGCCAGAACTGCATCACTTTGAGGCATGAGCCATCCTATCAAGCCCAAAGAAAGTCTGGAATGGTATAGGATCTCTTGTCATGGGCAGGATGTTGGGCTAGAAGACCTCCAAGATCCATTTCAACCCTATTAGTCCATGTTCTATGTTCTAACCTAGGTTTCAGAGGTGGGTTTCAGCAGGTTCTGACCAGTTCTGGAGAACCGGTAGCAAACATTTTGAGTAGTTTGGAGAATCATTAGTAAAAATTCTGACTGGCCCCACCCCCATCTATTCTCTGCCTCCCAAGTCCCAGCTTTCCCCGGGAGGAAATGGGGATTTTACAGTTACCTTCCCCTGGAGTGGGGTGGGAATGGAGATTTTACAATAGTGCAATGTTGGAGTGGGGTAGGAATGGAGATTTTACAGTATTCTTCCCCTGCCATACCCACCAAGCCACACCACAGAGCCACATCATGCCCACCAAGCCACACTCACAGAACCGGTAGTAAAAAAAATTTGAAACCTACCACTGCTAGGTTTGTGTTACTAAAGATGGAGTTGCTGGCCCTAATTTGCATTGATCAGGGAGGACTACCTGTAATTGCTGGGATGGGAGAAGAAAGAGCATCTCGATTAAGAGAAAAAGGAAGGGGCAGAGGTAATCAGGAAAAAATGCATACCTTTCACCCTTTTGGACCTAAAGCCCATTAAGTTTATATTTGCCTCCCTACTTTGCAGTTTCCAAAAGGCAACATAACTCTTAACAATGGTGCATAGGCTACTTGTAACTAACACAGGTAGCATTTTTAACTTTCTGCAAGAGCTCCATATGAGAAAACCTACAACCTGCCTCTGTGGGTTTTTCTCGGAGTATATTAAAGGTCCACACAGACCTGAAATCCAGGTTTACATGATAGAACTAGGAACCAGGAGCGTCTCCTGACTTCAGATAATAACAGAGAATTCCAACCTCCAAGGCCAAGATTGTCCTTCTTTTCTAAATAACATGACAGCATCACCGGGTCCTTGGCAATGAGACTCAGGCAGTGGCCCATGTCAAGAGTTTGTATCTGACTACACCACTTTGTAAAATTATTTCAGGGAAGGATCAAAAGACGAACAAGGGATGCCATCTCAGGTATTCCCAAAGAGTTTGATAAAGTTTAGAGTCACATAGTAAAAACATGCTTGTTCTGCTACAAGAGGAGCCTTCATCACTAAAAATATGCATTGAAATCCAGAACATGTGAAGCTAACACTACTACTACTACTATCAGTTCTTCTAGTTTCACAAAGTTCGCCTCTGACTTTTCCAAAACAAAGAAATTGTTTATAAGAAAGCAAAACCCTTTCATCATCATAATTCTCACTGTTGTGACTGCGAGGCCTTTAAATATACTTTAAATTCTGATAAAACACATGGGGTAATGTTCATGAATTAAAATTATGGAAATAGCTGTATCCTATTGTAAGCAATTAACATAAATATTATGTACAAAAGGAGAGAGAAATTGCATGTTTTATTCCCCAAAATAACAGGAAAAACAAATGCAGATACAAGCTGCAGCAATACTACCACATGGTAACCGCCTTATTTTTATTTTCCTGTGCTAGGAAACAGGATAATTAGCTTTTATTTGTCAAGTGTTCTTTTAAAAAAATGTTTTTCTGTTTCCTGAGGCATAGATAGATGACTTGTTTGAGGAAATGACATTTAAATGATAGGCATGTTTGGGGAGACATTGCTCTGATTGAAAAAAAACACCCTCTTAAATTACCTTTTAGTCACTCTAAATAAGATTAACATTACTTAGGTATTGTATAGTCCAGACTAAGGATTTAACCCTCTGCTCCCCTGTAGCATTAAGAGTTGTCTTGTTTTTATGAAGACTCTATCACCACTGATAGGCAGATACCTAACTTCCTTCATCAGCTGCCAAGATGCCAGATCCGTAGCAAAATTTACGACTGGCTTTGGGTTTCCTCCATTTATATTTTTGATGGCTTGGAACTGTATCTTGCTACTCCTACTATATTCTGCCTAGCACAGCTTCGAACTATGATATCACACCTAGAAAAAATCCAAAAGGCTCAATGTGAATAACACAGAGAAAACCTTTCAACTAGCAAGTGGATGAGAACATTGGATACCCGAAATTGTTTCATGTCCGTATATTTCAATTATTTTTAAATGTTTCTATAGTTTTGGAAAAAACTTTAAAAATGTGTTTATTGCAATGCACAGCAAGTTCACTGAAGACCATCAACATATTCAGCAAAGTGTCAAATAGGGTTGATTTGCATATAATTGTCCCTCACTGAATGACATAAAGTCACTATGGTGTAGTTGTAAAGGTATTAGACTAGACTTGGTTTCTGGTCGATTTTGGAGATTATCTCAGTTGTGGCGGGTTTGAGCCCTAGTTCTGCAGGGGGAGCTCCTGTCCCTCGCCTCAGCTTCTGTCCAATGAACAGTTAAAAAGCAGGTTCTATGTGAGTAGATAAATAGGTATCACTTTGGTGGAAAGACAAGCTGGTGCTCTATGCAGGCAGTTAGGTTCTTGATGGCTGTGAACTTTCCTGGTGCCCTTTTGTGAGGCAGTTCAGAGAAGGGAGGGGAGGGGGCCTTGGGTGATGCTGCAGAAAGAGCCACTCATGTTTCTCTCTGGTGCAAAACCAGCTTGCTTTCCTGTAGGGCACCTTGGGAAGTGCACAAGCATTTCCTATAACAGGACTGGTACCTTGGCAAGCCAAGCTACTACTCTGCAATAGCATTGTGGTCTCCTGGATACTGTAACAACACCATATGCTAATAACGATCATAATTTGAATTGTTGTTATTACTAATGAAACAAGTTCCCCTGTGTTGGGACTTTCTTTTGGGGTCTCTTTTGCAGCACAATGAATAAAAGTGAATTCAGCATTAGGTTACCTTTCCTGCTCTTTCAAAAGATAGTTGTTTGACTATAGTTCTTCAATAAGAATAAAATAATATATTTTATTTTAAAATGTATTTTACTTCATGCTCAATATATGTGTTAACTTCTGGGCCAAGAATGGAGGCGAGGCTGGAGTGATTTCTGACAGTTCTTTATTCAATAGTCCCAGTGACGCAAAACTGTCTCCCTGGCTGACACAGCTCCTTTTATATGAAACTGATCAGCCAAACAACCAATTAGGCAAGAGTATTTTCCCGCTCTGGTCCAACAGAGGACCAGAATGAGAACTTCAACTGACAACTACACACTATATACAATACATAACATTTGCAATCCCATGAAGTGCCTTTCAGGAGTTTTTGCAATTATTTCTGATTCCCCTTGTTCTTCAACTTCAACCTCAAAGCAAAGAAGCCAAAGTTTGACAGCTGGGACATTAAACTGTGGAAGGTGAAAATGGAGATGCCTTAGAAGGTCACACTACCCTCCACCCTTTATCAGGTAACCATTTGTAGGTCAGTTCAGACTGATGGTGGTGAAAGCGAGGAATGCAGAAATGAACCTTTAAAATCCGCATTCCACGATTAAAATTAGCATTGAAACATAACACTTCTTAAAAAGGCAAGCAGTACAAGACAATCTGTATTGCCAGCCTACCAATGATGTCAAAAGGAGCTGTTATAATCCCTGGGGAAGTCTTGGTGGGATAAGAAAAGTCATTGAAGGAAAAGGATTCTAATCTCATAAGAATTTCTTTTTCTTCTCCTTCTTCTTCTTCTTCTTCTTCTTCTTCTTCTTCTTCTTCTTCTTCTTCTTCTTCTTCTTCTTCTTCTTCTTCTCCTCCTCCTCTTCCTCCTCCTCCTCCTCCTCCTCTTTCCTCTTTGTCCTGCTCCTCCTCCTCCTCTTCTTCTTCTTCCTTTTTGTCCTCCTCCTCCTCCTCCTCTTTGCTCTTTGTCCTGCTCCTCCTCCTCTTCTTCTTCTTCCTTTTGTCCTCCTCCTCCTCCTCCTCTTTCCTCTGCTCCTCCTCCTCCTCTTCTTCTTTTTCTTCCTTTTTGTCCTCCTCCTCCTCTTTCCTCTTTGTCCTCCTCCTCCTCCTCCTCCTCCTCCTCCTCCTCCTCCTCCTCCTCTTCCTCCTGTTTCGTGCCTGATGAAACCTCAACAGGGCCCCTACTCTGTACTGCCAGGTATAACAGCAGTGCTTTTGAAGCAAGCAAAAAAAAAATTCAGCTAACCAGAAGCAGGATTTCAATGCATCTCTTCCCCTAGTGACTCAGCTGCAGCCTGAGTTGAAGTTTAGTGGCTCATGATCCCGAAGGCTGGGGAATTTGAGAGGTGCTGGTGGTTCAGCATCATCCTCCAGCACGCACACTGACCTTGTTGGGAAAAGCAGAGCTACATCAGTCACAAGGTCTTGCACGAAATGTCACTTGTTTGTTAAGAGCTGTATGCTGCCCATTTCTCATGATTCTGGAGAGATCCTTCTTGGAGCAATCTTAAAACAAAATGAAAAACCTGCTTGGAGAGCATCCCCTTTATTTTATCCTTACAAGAACCCAGTGAAGTTTTAGCTGACCCAGATTTACTCATCAAGTGGTAAAATGAGGTCTTGTCCCCACAGCAGAGTGCTATTCAGATGCAACATACATTACCAATGCAGTTCTTCTGAACTGCATTGCTCTGAAGACTGGAAATTCCAGCAAAAAGGGACAGAATCATAACAGAGAAGAAAGAAATGAGAAAGAAAAGTGAAACGAAGTCACGGTACACAAATCAAACCGTTTCTGCTTTTTGTCTAATGGAACATCCACAAGATTTGGTGAAAAGTGTTATTGTGGGTTTAAAATCTGAGGGAAACCCCAACCTTAATCGGAAGTTAAAAGGAGAAATGACAACATGCAATAGGCTTTCTGTAAAGATAATCAGGAGATAAGGTGAAATTTCATATATTTCCCTGACATCAAAATTCCTGTCCCAGAGATGGAATGCATGTTCTTAAAGTCTGCAATCTCTACTTTTACTTTTTCTTACAAAAATAGCTTCAGCATGTGTTAAGGTTAAAAAAAAAATACAGAATACTAGAGTTGGAAGGGACCTTGGAGGTCTTCTAGTTGAACTCTCTGCTCAAGCAGGAGATCCTAGACAAGTGGCTGACCAATGTCTTCTTAAAATCCTCCAGTGATGAAGCACCAACAACCTCTAAAGGCAAGCCATTCTACTGGTTAATTGTTCTCACTGTCATGACATTTCTCCTTAGTTCTAGGTTGCTTCTTGGCTTGATTAGCTTCCATCCATTGCTTCTTGTCTTGCCTTCTGGTGCTTTGGAAAATAGGTTGACCCATTCTTCTTTGTGGCAGCCCCTTAAATATTGGAACACTGCTAACATACCACCCCTAGTCCTTCTTTTTACTAGACTAGACATATCCAATTCCTGCAACTGTCCTTCGTATGTTTTGGTCCCAAGCCACCTAAACATCTTTTTTGCTCTTCTCTGCACTCCTTCCAGTGTCTCTGTGTGGACACTGGATGCAATATTCCAAGTCTGGAATACTGCAAGTCTGAAAGTATATTGCAATATACCAAGCAGTATTAACACTTCATGTTATCTTGATTCCACCCCTCTGTTAATGCAGCCTAGGATTGCATTAGCTTTTGGGGGGCTGCAGCTCATGGCTGGCTCGTATTTAAATTAAACACAGCTACTTATAAACCAGCTAATATCAGAAAACAGTAACACTTAAAGGGTAATGGATAGCCAAGATAAACCAAGGATGAACTTGTTATTTTATGTTCTGTAGATGACCAGAGAAATATTTCCTAGAAGCCTGCCTTTAAATTATTTATCTTCAATCAGCAAAGAATGCATGTCGCAAGTAATGACGTAATACAGAATATGAAGCACCATTTATCTGAAAACCATGCTTTTTAATTTTAAAGCAATCCTTAGGTCCCATCCAGTGGTAGATTCAAATAATTTAACAACTATTTTTCTGCCCTAATAACTGCTGGATAGGCATGGCTGAATGGTCATGTGACTGGGTGGGTGTGACCAACTCAATGTCACTCACATTGAGGGGCGCCTGGCCTGGCCTCTCCTCGCCCCTCCCCTCCCAGCCATTCCTTGCCTCCCAGTCACTCCTTGCCTTGTCTTGCATGTTATGGTGAGAGAGGAAGCTTTTTCAAAGTCATCTTCCCTTTGATACTAGCCAATAAGATGAGATTTTGCTATCGGAAGACCCGATGTATATTTCCAAGTATTGGCAGCCTGCGCTCAGCCAAAGCACTCATGCTAGCAGGTGGATGAGGGAGGGCTGGTTGGCAGAGGGAGGATGCAGGCCGTGTAGCCTCATGCTCCCTAGTCACTCCCCACCCACTGGAAGGCGAGGCCCAGCAGCTGTGGAGAATCCAGGCAGGGAGCGAGATGTGGACTGGGGGGAGGGGAGTTGAGTGGTGATGGCTCAGCCCTGGCTCCCTTTCCCCTCTGTTGCCAGCTGCAGGAGGAAGGTAAGATCACAGGATGAAGAAAGAGGCAGTCATGGGGGAAGAAGTGGGGAGAGTGAGTAAGGTGCCTCTGAAGGAGGGGAAACAGTGCAGAGATAAGCGAGCTGGTCTGGTGAAGGGTGAGACCACGGTAGAAACATGCGGGAGCAAGGGGGTAATGGGAGGGAGATGTCCCTTTAGAAAGGCAGGAACTGGCACTTCCCCTGACCCGAGGTGAAGGGCGAGAGGGCAGCATCTGCCTGGAGGCCCAGGAGAAGGCCAGAACCAGGAACTGGCACGTCCCCCGTCCTAAGGCAAAGGGTGAGCAAGCGGCATGTGGGCGGAGGGATGGTGAGAGCCAGGCTTGAAAGGTGGGTGAGCCTCACCATATCCACTGCCAGGTGGCCCTTTGGCTGAATGCCTTACATTTGCAGGAAGCCACAATGAGCCGAGCAGACAAGGCACGGGGATCAGCTGAACCACGTGATCTGGGCAAGTGAGCGAGCAAAGGAGCCAGAGAGCATCTGGGCTCAGATATGACTCTAGGCACCAGCCAAAGCAGGCGAGGTGAGACAAGGAGGGGTGGAGCAGGGCGGGGCGGGGTGGGCGGGGCCAGCCATTGGTGTGATCAGCTGGTTCTCCAAACTCGTAAAATTTTAACAACCAGTTGGCCTGAACAAGTCCAAACCAGTTGAATTCCACCTCTGGTCCCATCCTGATCTCTGGTTTGTGTAAAACAGATGCTGATATTCCCCAAATAAGGGGAAAATACCCTATACTACTAAAGGGTGGCAGGGGGGTGGTACCTTATACTACTAAAACTGATGTAATGAGGAGTCCTTGGTGCTCTTTGAGCTTAATTGTTTTTTTGCAGACATTCATTACCAAATGCATTGATGATGTTACTCATTTGAGTAATAAAATTTCTGCAAGGAAACAACTAAGCTCAGAGAGCACCAAGGGCCCTTCATTACTAAAATGTTAGGCATTGTATGAATGATTGTAGGTGACATTATTGAACTTCAGGCTACAGCATTTGCTGCACCTTTCCAAATTCTGCAAGAATCAAATTTTCATAATAGGAAGGGAGGAAAGAGTTAGAGGCAAGTACTTCATATAGATTTCTTGAAGCACTGTAATTAAAGTCAAGGTCCCGAACCAGTTTCCAAGAAGACATAATTTATTTGCTAGATTTATATCTTAGTTTTCCTCCAAGATTTAAGATGACTGACTAGGAATCTCCTTTTGGTTTCCCCCCACCCCCAGTTAGAACCCTGAAATAAATGGAGCTGAGAGAGAGTTTCCTAGTGAACTCCTGAGGTTAAGAATGGTATTGAACTTCAATACCATTATTGAATACCATTGAAATTCAATATCAGTTTTGTTACCACTTAAACTCCTGTTCACTTTACCTCAGTTTGTAATTTACAACTGTTCTCTTAAGTGTGTCCGAACCATGAACTGGTCGAGAAGTTGAACATATTTGATACCCATAAATAAACCTGCAGCAGAGAATCTCACACTGGCATTAAAGGAGTGCAGACTAAGGAATTGGGCGAGTTGAGAATGCATGACAAAAATAGTGGCACCCACTGTAGGAATTGTTAGAAATCTCTATATTGTTCATAAAGGTGATACAATGTACAGTATTTTGCTGAACGAATGATGAAAGTTAAGGCTAACAATGTTTTGGGTTGATTAAATGTGGATTAGCAGGAAACAGAAAATACGGATGGAACTGTCTGTGCTTCACCTTGTAATTGGGAGCCACAAGAAAGAAAATTTAATCCTGACAAAGTGTTGACAATCTGAAATTCGATGGCAGCAACCAGTCAACTGAAGTATGAATAATATTACACATTACTTGGTGCTTTTAGCGTATTAAAAATATGCATTTTACGACTTCTGGGTGGCGCCACCTTTCTCGCTGGGTGCTAATTTATGGCACTCCACACTGAATATGGTAAAAGCCAGTGAAAACAGCAACGAACAGCTGTTCCCGGCTTCAATTTCCCTCTCTGGTTGAAAGAGAGAGAAAGAGCAAGGGGGGGGATAGTGGTAGATTCCCCTAGGGGCTTAGTTTTTGTTATGCAAAGTCCCGAAAGGTCGAATCCCTTTGAATCCTCCCTTAATCTCCAGTATTCACTGCGCTCCTGCAAAAGCAGGAAAAGAGGAAGGTGTCCACTTCTCCTAACAACTGATTTCTTTTTGTGGATTTCTAAAAGCAGACGGAAGAAGCATGAGTGAACAATTATTGGTTTGCAAGTATTTTTGATTTGCTGACTTCCACCTTTTTTAAAAAAGAGAATTCTTTTTTCCCCCTTCTTTTAATTGTTTAAAATGGCGTTTGAGAGCAACTGAAAGCAGAGCGATACATCAAAGGGAGCCTTGCTGCGGAATCGAAACTGAATGGAGATTTTATCTTATTGTGTTGGACTATGGATTGTTGGATTATATTACGTTGTTTAAGTATTTCACAAGGGGATTCTCAGCAGGAACTTTGTCATGAAGGTTCTTTCAGAAGAATGGATTCGTGACTTTATACAGGATTACACAGAAAGTATGTATTTAATTATTCAAAAATACAAATTGATAAAAAATGGGGACATTTTGGATGCGAGCTTGGAGGAAATTAATCAGTGCAATCACTTGGAAAATGGAATGGAGGAGATACAAACAAAAGTGGATAAATATGAAGATATGATCGTGAATAAACAAGTTGATGTAAAGAAGTTTTCTTTAAATAGTTTGGATGAAATGCCTGAATTTGTGCTACAGGAGGCTTTTCTCCCGAATCGAAAAAACTCACAGGGTTAATGTTTTCCAAGAGTTCTCTTTTTGGACTGACGGAATATACGGCAGAAATTTGTGGATTCTTGGACATAAGGAACTACTAGGAAATATTGTGACTGACTTTTCAAAAGGAGTAATGAAGGAAAGACAGAGATTAATGCATCAAAAAAAAATGGCAAGAGACAAAAGTATTATCCTTGAAACAAGGTTTTTTTGAAATATTAACAGACAAAAATATTAGTGTCCCGGAAAGACAATTTGTGAGGAAGATCTGGAAGAAATGGGTTGATTATATGTTTTATATCTATCATAAAAGACTAGATATTTGGCTCTATACTGGATTTTGACGAGGAAGGACTAAAGTTGAATAGATATTGTAATTTTCTGTATTGAAATTTTATAATGTGTTGCACTGAATTTTAAATAGAATATTCTCAAAAGATCTTATGTAAGAAAGACCTGGGGGGAAAATTATATGGTTATAGAAGCTATAAGGGAGATATTTTTTGAATTTGATTGGATTTTTATGCTTTAGCTGGTTTTAAATACTGTAGGATTAATTTGTTCTATTGATTTATATATTTTATTACTGTTAATTGTTAATTTATTTTATTTTATTATTTTTTTTTGAAGGATTTTGGTTATGTTAAGAGGAAGTCAGAGCTAGAGAGGGAAAATTGGTATAATAGTTTTGGGGAAAAATTTTCTTAGCATATGTTTGTTTTATTTTTAACTATACCTTGTGCTTGTTCCGGGAAGTCAGGGGGGTGGGGGGAGGGTATTAGTGAAGGGAGGGGTTGGGGGAAAGGGGAGGAATTTTTTTTTGTAAAACTTTTTGAATAAAAAATAAATAAATATGCATTTTACTTTAATTGTATCTCACATTCATCTTGGATTTTTTGAGAAAATGGAAATCTTTCTAGTACTGGGAGATATAGATATAGATAGGTGTGTGTGTGTGTGTGTGTGTGTGTGTGTGTAAAAAAGAGAGAGAGAGATCATTTTCTTTAATAAAATTTGCTTTTAACTTATTAATTAAACAAATAACACCAAGGAATAGGTGCTCCTACAAAATGTCTTAATATGTTGTTTTAGTTGAAATTCTTACTGCTGAGAACTACAAAGTCAGTTGCACTACAGTCCCCTCTGCAAAAGTCTTCTAATGTGAAAGCCATTATTCATGTTGAAACTCTCTTTGATTATTGTGAAACTATGGGGAACTACAAAGACTAGAGGTCACTTTCATGTTTGCCTTTTTTCAATGAAACACATAGACTGCTTCAACTTTAGTGACCACCCCCACAAACCAGCTTTCACTTTGGTTTCCCTCTCTCTGGATCAGTTCCAGAGAGAATTGGGCCTCTGGCTCAGACTGATAAGACAGTCTGTTATTAATAGCAGCTTCTTGAAATTACTGCAGGTTCAAGCCCCACCAGGCCCAAGATTGACTCAGCCTTCCATCCTTTATAAGGTAGGTAAAATGAGGACCCAGATTGTTGGGGGCAATAAGTTGACTTTGTATATCATATACAAATGGATGAAGACTATTGCTTGACATAGTGTAAGCCGCCCTGAGTCTTTGGAGAAGGGCGGGATATAAATGCAAATAAAAAAAAAATTCTCTTGATGGTTCCTTGTAATATATTGAATGGTTCCTATCCCATCTACTAGATCTAAAACTTTTCTTTCTGCTCCAGAAGTTCATTTCTTGGAGGAAGGTGATACCGGTGGTGGACTCCATTTTCCAAAGTTTTCCTCCATAGTTGGTGCTAGGATCAACCTGTGGAGAATACCCTAACATGTTTGCAAATGGGACCTACAAGCTAGGAGACAATAACAGAAAACAAGGAAGAATCCCATTTCTCTGAAAATTTACTGAAATACTTCATTATTCCTGATCTATCTAGTTTGGGGTCAAGTTGAGAAATTTGTCTCATCACTACCCTGTTTCCCCGAAAATAAGACCCAACTGGAAAATAAGTCCTAGCATGATTTTTCAGGATGCTTGTAATATAAGCCCTCCCACCCCAAAATAAGCGGCTGTTAAGATTGCCTGCCAGATGGATGCATTTAGTGCTGTATTTCCCAAAAAATAAGACTTAACCAGAAAATAAGCCCTAAAGCGTCTTTTGGAGCAAAAAATAATATAAGACCGGGTCTTATTTTCAGGGAAAATACGGTAAATGGAGGAAACTTTCTCCATAGTTTTCTTTCTCTGAATCTGGAGTTGTTTTTAAAAATAGTACCGTATTTCTTTTCTCTTTTGCACATTATGCACGTTTTGGTGCTGCAATGTTGTGAAAAGAGAAGTAGCATCACTGTCACAGTATCATAGATACAATGCTTCAACCTCAGTGCCTTATATTTTAATGCTCTGTTTCTCATCCTCATAGCAGAAAGATGGCCAGTCAGGGAGAACATGAGTACAAACTTTTTAGAGAGCAAAGCTGCTCTGGCTGGTTCCATTCAGAACCGGCTTTTGTGAGTCCTCACTTTACAGAAATAAACCAACATTTTCTTTCTTTGAATAGCTGCCCCACTTCTCTCCCTTAAGATTACCCTGCCTCTCTTTATCCTTTAAACAATTTGCTGGCTAACCTTTGTGTGATCTGACCTACTTTCCACCACTTTCTTCTACCCATACAATCTCATTGGTCTATGCAAATGAGTTTTGATAAAGATAGATCCAAGGAAGGGGAAAAAAAACCCCACAAAGCTCTGTTGGAAACGGAGCATTGAGAATAATGTGGCAAGACAGAGAGTTGATTTGCATATTTATAAACCAAGAAGATTAATCTGACCAGAACAGTAACACTTGTTTAATGAATATTGCAAGTGACAGAGGCCCTAAGAAAAATAAATTACCCTGTTTGGATGGAAGATAGTTTTATTGGCAGTTTCACCTTTCCTTGGCACTTTGGAACAAATGATAAATATGAAGCACGGACGAGGCCTGAGCTGTTCTATGAATCTGTCAGTGTCCTCCATCCCTGAAATATCTCCTTGAAACATATAAACTATGTTTTAATGTGGAATCAGATGATATCCGCTTTTTTGGGTAGATTTGTAATTATCGCACTTTTTTCAGCCAAATCTCCCCTTTATTTATTTTTATTTATTCAATTTATAAGCTGCCCATCCCAGTGTTGGGCTTCCCTTCCCTTCCCCTCCCTTCACTTCCGCAGTAAGTTTCGGCAATGGAAGACTTATGAAGGCTTTTCACAACTCTGTATTTAATTTTAAAAAAAAAAAAAAAAATCAACTGCCAAAACTCTAATCCAAAATATGGCATGAACAACCTGGCTTCTCATTTGTGCCAAATGAGTTTGCATGAGCCGTTGCCCCTAACCATTCCCCACTTTGAAGGCCAGTGTTATAGAAGTGATTTAGTGGTTTGGGAAATGCTGTGATAACTTATGTGCTGTGATCATTGCTATCCACTTTCCACTAGCCCTACTAAAACTTTGATTTGGTATTACTCATTTGAGCAATATAAGCCGAAATAAGCTAGAAAAATCACCAAGAGCTCATCAAAACACAGGATTGAAAATAAGAGGAAGATGAAGTCCACA
The DNA here is from genome assembly GCF_028640845.1 of Ahaetulla prasina. Taxonomy (NCBI): domain Eukaryota; kingdom Metazoa; phylum Chordata; class Lepidosauria; order Squamata; family Colubridae; genus Ahaetulla; species Ahaetulla prasina. The sequence goes on from NC_080539.1 coordinate 160,689,665, forward strand.
GCTGGCTCCACAAGATAATCACCAAGGCCAATCAAATATTTTTTTTCTTTTTATGACCCAGTAAACCCTTTTATTAGGATGCAGTCGGGCAACTGAATGGAGCTGAGTATATACCGAGTATTTTAAGCAAAGTATACGAATAAAGATGGGAAAATGCTTGGATGTAATATTAAACAAAAATTATCTCTAAATGTAAAAAGGAGTGATAAAGCTGATAAAACTATACCTTCCTTACCACAAGCAACAATCAAGTTTAGATAGAGAAGATAAGATGCTAAGAAAGACCTTTTGGAATATACCCCGTGCACCTAGAAATGTGCAGATCAGCTGGTGGAAAAACCAAGAGAAAAAAAATCCAACATAAACATTAATACTTAACATTATAAAAAGAGAAGTTCCTTCAAGGAAATTTTAGGAGGTGGCAAGCCAAATCAAGACAGGGAAGGCGCAAGACCTCTATCTGCAATTAAGGGGGACTCTTGCAGGAGCCTAGCTTCTCCATTCTGCCTTCCATACACTTTGTTTTGCTTACCCAAAATGTAACAGGGAAGAAGGCAGAGGGATTAGTAGTCTTTAGGATTACTTAAATGTATAGGAAACTTTGTTTGAATTTTATTTTCTTTGTTCATGCTTAAAAAAAAAAAAAAACCAATCCGAACCATTTATCTCATTTTTGCTTTGCAAAAGGGAAAAGTGATAGATCTTTGGCCTAGAGGCTGGATGGCTCATGATGCTTCTTAATCACTTCTGCAGTGCAGATTATTCTGCCTGTCTGGAAACAAAGTTAAGTTAAATTCTTATTTTGGATTATATAACTTGAGGGGCAATAAATGGATGTCCTGAAGAAGGTCTTTTCATGGGTGCCCCCCCCCGCCCCCCGCCCCAGCTATAGCATGCCTTTCTTTGGTATTTCAGCACCCTTCCTAAGCCAGGCAAAGATATTTACATTGAGCCGGTTTTTTTGTTTGTATTATTATATCACTATATTTAGTTTTGTAATGCTGCATATTTTTATTGATGCTATTATTCGTTATATGCTCTGTGTTTTATCATTTGAGTTTTAATTCATTTTTAAAGCATAATTTCAGAATAGTACCCTGTTTCCCTGAAAGTAAGACCTATCCCGAAAATAAGACCTAGCATTTTTTAATGCATGTGCCTAATATAAACTCTACTCCCAAATTAAGCCCTACTTAAAAACCTGCACAGTTGGCTGCCCACCCATTCCATCTGGTTGCTCTCTGTGCCACAGCCAGGAGACAAGGCAGGGTGGTGGTGAAGCTGCCTCATGTACTCCGCACTGGCTTACCTCAGGGGCCCCATAGTCAGACCATCCACCCCATGACACCTGCCTCATGGCAGCAGCACCAGCAGCCACATACAGCAGGAGCCCACGTGGCCACTGGCTCACTTCTACTTGCTTGTGGCTATAACGGAACAGGAGGCCAAGTTGTGTGCTAGTGCCATAGCCATGAGGCAAGGCAAATTTTGGGTGGCCTGGCTATAGGGCCCTGAGGAAAGCTGGCATTTGGTGCATAGGGCAGCTCCAATCCCCCTGCCTCACAGTGGCACTGATGCATACACACACTGATGTGTGGCCCCCTGCTCTGCTGCAAGCAAGCAGACAAAGTGGGCCTCCCATACATGGGAAAAAATAAGACACCCCCCCCCCCGAAAATAAGTCCCAGTGCTTATTTTGTGGCCCAAAAGTAAATAAGACCTGGTCTTATTTTGGGGGAAACAAGGTATAAGCTTCCTAGACGAAGCTTTATTTGGGTATACAACAGGGGTGAAATCTAAAAATTTTCCCTACCAGTTCTGTGGGCGTGGCTTAATTGGTGGGCGTGGCTTGGTGGTCAGTTGACTGGGTGGGCGTGGCCAATAACAATAAATAATAAAAATAACAAACAAAGTATAAAAAACAATAAGAGGTAACAAAAACCAACTTTCACACTTTACACACACACAACACAACACAACTGACTCACACACAGTGTAAAAGCAGCTGCACTTCACACTTCACACAGCCACAAAAAGCTCAAAAACCAACTGTGCAAGTTGCACCGAGGTTTTTTTTAAAGTTTTTTGGTTTGGAAGATGTGGAGCATTTCATTTTTATACTTATATATCAACTTGTATTAAAATGATAAAAATAATTTCATAACTTCAGTTTAGTACTTTCAGAATTGTTTATTTGACCATTAATACATTCAGCATTTAGATTGGTTAAGTAATCTACCTAATAAAAATTAAGAATCGTACTTAAAGTCTTTAAAACCTTTATTTAACTGATGTACAAAGATCAACTGATGCCTGTTTTGAAAGAGAAGCTGTAGAACCAATTGCTTATTTGGTACAATTCAAAGCACTACTGTTAATTTGCATGATGAAGGATGGCCCTTCCTCACAGACAATGAACTGTTGGCCTGCAGCCAATGACATACTCTGTACCAGGTTGACAGGTGTCTACAAGGTGACTTAGTAAAGAGTCCACTTCAGAAGTGGAACAGAAAAACATGCCCTAAGCATAAGGTGTTTTTGAAGGGGAGGGGGAGTTAATAGAGATCCAAATGGATCCAAGTCATGATCCGTTTCTGTTCTTGAAAATCAGTTGTCGATAAGTGACGAAAAGCCTACTGAATCCAATGGGAATGAATGCACAGTGTCTACATTTTTAAGTTCCAGTGACTCTTAAGGATGTTTTGACACAACTTTCTTAAGTTGTACTTTTTGTGACTTCCTTTCCTTTTGGGTCAAAAAAATACTTTGAGGAAATGAAGTATGAACTATATATAAATTATGAACGCAGACAAGCAACCTGGGGATAGTAGGATGGAAATGAAGTCACTTGTTATCATTTCCATGTGGTATTTTCTGACCTTTTATACACCAAAGAATGAGAACTCTTTCACACTGTAAATGGTATGTGGGAATGACCTTGGGAGACAGGAGGAAGACAGGCAGCTAGACAGGCAGCTAAACAGTGGTCAGATAATAGGAAGCTCAGTCCACAGTCCGACAACAATGTGGGAAGCATTTCAGAAGGGACCCTTCCAGGGGTGAAATCTACTTACCTTCCCTACTGGTTTGGAAGTGCATGCACCCTGCATGCGGACCCTCTGCACATGCGCAAACCTTTCTGCGCATGCACAGAGGGTAAAAAACAGGTTACTTCCTGGTGATGACCAGGTGCATGGGCGGAGCCTTGCGCCACCATCGCTACCGGTCCTCTCACCCATCCACTGCCATTGCTACCGGTTCGGCCGAACCAATCCGAACCAGTAGCATTTCACCCCTGGACCCTTCTTAGTTTTCCAGAGGCTAAAAAGAGAGGAGGGGGAGAAATACTTTCAGTCCTGCAAGATTTTGTTAATGTAACTTTACAGTAAAATAGAATTAGTTTATCTGGGCATGCTTCTTGCCTGGGTTATCTTACAACACCTTGTATGTCTTGCAAGACAAGTATTTCTCTCCTCAGAAATGCTTTCCTCGGTTCCTAGGTTTTTTTGACAAAAGATAGCACGGTAGTCTTTTGAAAAGTAGTTATCAGTTGGTTTGCCTGTGGTATTATACTAAGCTTCTGAAGGATCATTTGAGGTCAGTTGGAGTTCTTGAAATAATAGCTGTGTCTTCTGCATACAGCACAAACGGAACATTCGCATCTGCTATTTTGGGATGCTGAAAGATCAAATTTGAGAGTTTATTTGCAAGTATGCATACATAGATTGAAAAGGAAAGGAGCTAAAATGCAACTCTAATTCAGTTATACAGAGGGTTTTATCTGATAATGAGCCCTGTGGATTGCATATTACTCTAATTCTGAACTCCTTATGTCATTATTTTTTTTAAAAAGAATAGATCAGACACCAATCAATATCAATGTTCCTGCCTTTTTCCTATTAAAATTCTCAAAGTAAAATCTAAATTTAAAATCAGCAAAGGCTCAAAAGGAATATTTAGATATACTAGTAAGTTTCTCATTCAGGCAGCACAGAGCTATAATGTGACATATTTTTTGGAGCAGCCATTCATTCATGCAATTTAAAGTTTGCTAACCATATTCAAATAAGCTAATTGGTTAATAATTGCTAGCTTAAAAATTAATAGCATAATGAGCATGAAACATGGGATTTTTTTCGCCTAAATTCAGTCATATCCAATTTTTGCAGATTGCATAGACTGGTCCTGAAGTTTTCTTGGCAAGATTTTAATCTAGTTGACTCTCTGCCCAAGTTAGAACTAGAACTCACAGTCTCCTGGTTTCTAACCTGATGCCTTAATTAGGATCAAATGGCTTCTTACATATGTAAATTTCTACAAATGCTATATTAATTAATGAATTACTATACATTTCAGAAACTCGGAGGACCGCATGTTACTTTTTCTAAATCAAAACTTAAGCAAAAGAACCAAGTTATCATGCATTTATGAAAACGAACTCCTGTTCCACTTCTGGCATTTCAGCTGATATTTTAAGCCAGATGGGTTTTGTTCTTAGCAATACTACCATCACATCAGGTTTTGGGGGCACGCCCTCGCTATTTAAGAGCGATCGCGTGCTCCGGCCCCCCAGAATTTTCCCATTCCCCGAGTGGCCAGAGTACCCGGGACTTGGGCCTTCGGCTGATCTTATGTAATGCAAGATCCGTGGTTAATAAAGCCCCCCTGATTTCAGATCTAATTCAGGAAGGGACCACGGACGTTATGGGCATTACGGAAACCTGGTTGGGCACTGAAGGGGGGGTTCCCCTAGTAGAGATGTGCCCACCAGGTTTCCGAGCATTCCATCAGCCGAGGGCCCAAGGTAGGGGTGGCGGGGTGGCGGTTATTATTAGGGAGAGTTTGGAACCGAGGGAGACCACTGTGCCTCAGATAGCTGGGTGTGAAACCCTCTATGTGAAGTGGGGTCGTAGGACTCAGGTGGGCTTGTTGATCACGTACCTGGCTCCTTGCTGCGTGACAACAGCCCTGCCCGAGCTGTTGGAGTTGCTGGCTGGGTTGGCAGTTGAAACCCCTAGACTGTTGGTCATGGGGGATTTCAACTTGCCATCAACTGGCGCGGCATCCTCGATCACTCGGGAGTTCATGGCTTCCATGACAGCCATGGACCTGACTCAATTAATTGATGGCCCTACTCACATTGGGGGTGGCACCCTAGACTTGGTTTTTATCTCTGGCCAGTGGCTGAATGATCTGATTTTAAATGATTTAGTTATTGAACCTTTGTCATGGTCAGATCATTTTCTCCTTCGTCTGGACTTTCAGACTGCTATCCACCGCTGCAGGGAGACGGAACCAATACGTTGGTTCCGTCCAAGGCGCTTGATGGACCCTGAGAGGTTCCTGATGGAGCTTGGGCCGTTTCCCGAGAACCTGGCCCACGACACGACTGAAGAACTAGTCGCGGCCTGGGAACAGGCCGCGGCTGGAGCTTTGGACCGTGTCGTGCCTTTGCAGCCTCTGACCCGGCGTTGGTCTCAACCAGCTCCTTGGTTTTCTGAGGAGCTGAGGGAGATGAAATGCCGGAGAAGACGCCTAGAGAGTGCCTGGAGATCCAGCCATTCTAAGTCTGACTGGACACTAGTTAGATCCTTTATCAGGACCTACCTAGTGGCATTGAGGGATGCGAAACTTTCTTACGTTTCCTCCCTCATTGTGTCGGCAGATAACCGCCCAGCCGCCCTATTTCGGGTGACCCGCTCTCTCCTTCAACAGGAGGGGCGGGGGGACCCATTACAAGGGCGTGCCGAGGAGTTTAACGGTTATCTATACGATAAAATCGTTCAGCTTCAGGACGGATTGGATCAAAATTGGGTAGATCCGGACAAGTTTCGAGACCCGTCTTGTTGAGAGTGTTTGGGATGGTTTTAACCCTGTGACTCCCGAGGACATGGACAGGTTGCTGGGAAGACTGAATGCCACCACATGTTTACTGGACCCGTGCCCCTCCTGGTTGTGCTGGCCACGCAGGAGGTGACACAAGATGGCTCCAGGGGATTATAAATGCTTCTTTGCAGGAGGGGGTCTTTCCCGCTGCCTTGAAAGAGGCGGTGGTGAGACCTCTCCTCAAGAAGCCTTCCCTGGACCCAGCTGTTTTAGGAAATTATCGTCCGGTCTCCAACCTTCGCTTTACGGCGAAGGTTGTAGAGAGTATGGTGGCATGTCAGCTACCCCAGTACCTGGATGAAACTGTCTATCTGGACCCGTTCCAGTCTGGCTTTCGGCCCGGATACAGTACGGAGACGGCTTTGGTCGCGTTGGTGGATGATCTCTGGAGGGCCAGGGATAAGGGTTACTCCTCTGCCCTGGTCCTATTAGACCTCTCAGCGGCTTTCGATATCATCGACCATGGTATCTTGCTGCGCCGGTTAGAGGGGTTGGGAGTGGGAGGCACCGTTTATCGGTGGTTCTCCTCCTACCTCTCTGACCGGACGCAGACGGTGTTGACAGGGGGGCAGAGATCGACTCCGAGACGCCTCATGTGTGGGGTGCCGCAGGGATCGATTCTCTCGCCTCTCCTGTTCAACATCTACATGAAGCCACTGGGTGAGATCATCAGTGGTTTTGGGGTGAGATACCAACTGTACGCTGATGACATGCAGCTGTACTTTTCCACCCCAGGCCACCCCAACGAAGCTATCTAAGTACTGTCCCGGTGTCTGGAAGCCGTACGGGTCTGGATGGGGAGGAACAGGCTCAAACTTAATCCCTCCAAGACGGAGTGGCTGTGGATGCCGGCACCCCGGTACAGTCAGCTGCAGCCGCGTCTGTCTGTTGGGGGCGAGTCATTGGCCCCGATGGAGAGGGTGCGCAACTTGGGCATGCTCCTGGATGGGCGATTGTCTTTCGAAGACCATTTGACAGCCGTCTCCAGGAGAGCTTTTTATCAGGTTCGCCTGATCCGCCAGTTGCGCCCCTTCCTGGACCGGGATACCCTATGCACGGTCACTCATGCTCTCGTTACCTCTCGTCTGGACTATTGCAATGCTCTCTACATGGGGCTCCCCTTGAAGAGCACCCTGAGACTCCAGTTAGTCCAGAATGCGGCTGCGCGGGTTATTGAGGGAGCAGTTCGGAGCTCCCATGTAACACCTATCCTGCGCAGACTGCACTGGCTGCCTGTTGTCTTCCGGGTGCGCTTCAAGGTGTTAGTTACTACCTTTAAAGCGCTTCATGGCTTAGGACCGGGATACCTACGGGACCGTCTACTGCCAACGTCTATCTCCCAACGACCGGTGCGCTCTCACAGAGAGGGGCTCCTCAGGGTGCCGTCAGCCAAGCAATGTCAGCTGACGGCCCCCAGGGGAAGGGCCTTCTCTGTGGGGGCTCCTACTCTATGGAACGAGCTTCCCCCTGGACTCCGACAAATACCTGACCTTAGGACCTTCTGCCGCGAACTTAAAACCTACTTATTTCGTCTTGCTGAACTCACTTAAATTTTAAATTATCAAATTGATTTTATGGGTTTTAAATTTTTTGTAAATTTTAGAGGGTAATATTTTATCTATAAGTAGCCATATCAAATAGGTTTTTTAAGGGTTGTTTTTAGTTTTGTATTGTTGTTTTCTTTCTGTATTTTATTCTTGGCTGTACACTGCCCTGAGTCCTTCGGGAGAAAGGCGGTCTATAAATAAAAATATTCTATTCTATTCTATTCTTTTAATTTTTCTATGGCAGAGACCCCACACAGCCACTTCATGGTCTCTGTCTGTTGCTCCCCTTTGGGAGGATCTTTTGAAGTATTTCTAGCAGGACTATGAGATTCTGCAACAGCTTTGTTCCCTATGGCATCTGTCTTGTAAACTCCAAAATTTGTTTTTCTCACCATGTGCATGTACACATCCAAACTAAATTATGTTGTGCCATAGAATATATATGGGTATATGCATAATTTTGTATTTATTTGTTTGTTTATATTTTTGTCATGTTTATGTTGTATATATTGGAGGTGGTGACCCTTTGAGAGCTGTATGCAACGAAATTTCTTTTTAATGTATACCGATTAGTGTGCATTTAAAGTGACAATAAAGTTATTCTAAGTTTAATGCTGGGAAAGATTGAGGGCAAAAGAAGAAGGGGACGACAGAGAATGAGGTGTCTGGATGGAGTCACTGAAGCAGTAGGCATGAGCTTATATGGACTCCAGAGGATGGTAGAGGACAGGAAGGCCTGGAGGAATGTTGTCCGTAGGGTCGCGATGGGTCAGACACGATTTCGCAACTAACAACAACTAAGTCTAAGGAATAGAAAAAACAGTAGAATCTACAGGTCTCCTGAGTGAGCAGGGGGATTGGACTAGACCTCCAAGGTCCCTTCCAATTCTGTTACTCTGTTAATGCTAGCAGGTTTCTGTCACCTGAAAAACTGTCTACCTGTACTCACTTCTTTTTACAGCAGAACATGCTAGAATATGAAAGTCACTTTGCCAGCATTCATCCGTCTGGAGGAAGAATGTTGAAGGATGTGATTCTGAGTCAGCTTGAAGCTTTGCACCTCCTCCTCTACAACAGGTGCCCTCCAGCTGTCTTGCTTACAACTCCCACAATCCCTGGATGCCCACTTCTGTTCTACAAATTAATCATGGAACAAAGAGAGGTTTAATAACTCCTCTGTGCTATGCATTTGGTTTCTCACTTCCTACACTTTCAGTTCATAAGAAGAAAGCCTCACTTCCATGGGGTAAAAGCCTCCAGGTCCCCTGCTCCTCTGTTCAGTTCCACCATCGATGGTGGGTTGAAACCAAGAAAGATGCCACATCCAGACTCAACCTTCCATACTAAGATTCTCCCCCACCCCCCACCCCCGGGGCCGCTTTCTTTGGCTTCATGATTGCAGCACTTACAGAGAGGTTTGCATACTCAAGATTGTGGTTGCATCCCTACGGCCATAGAACTATTCACATTGTTTCTAATCAACCTTCTGTCATCATCACTCTTTATAAAGCAGCCTCTCAGGGGGGGGATTTATCTTTTGCACAATGCCAAGCAAGTGTAGGCTCAACACATGTACACAAATATTTGGCTTAGGGAGGGGAAGGTATGCGGGCATATTATGTTTACTGATTGCTTTTTGTGAATTCAGAACAAAAGTGGAGGGGGGAGGGGGGGTGAAGGAACACTCAACCCTTTGAGGGCAGCGACTGCACAGACTGCTGGGTGAATGTGCTCTGCAAATTCTAGACCTGAAATAACACGGGCATAAATGCCAGCGTAGATCTGAGAAAAGGAGACAGCACTCAGGACTGCTCAAATTCATCTCGACGCAGATTGTATGGGGCTACATACAATGGAAAACACATCATGTAGTGATTGTCCCTCCAAAGAGATCAGAGGAGAAGTTGAATCTATTAAGCAGGATTCACAGAAATATACCAAATCTCCAAGTTGCAGCATCTTATAATTCCGTTGTTATCTTGTCCATCATAACAAGTTCTGTATCCTTGGCCAAAGAGATCCATGTCATGGAAACAAAGAAGATAAATCTGTGCCATTTACATTTTCTCCACTTGCACCTGGACCCTCATCAAGAATAAATATCTCTGTGGACCTTGCTGTGTCGGATCTAGCAAAGG